>NC_091469.1:130247599-130864028 GCF_036971445.1 Narcine bancroftii
GGCCATTCATTGTACATATGTACATGCAACAAACTTGCATATAGGTAGCCCTTGGCTTCCGGCCATACATTGTACGTATGTATATGCAACAAACTTGCATATAGGTAGCCCTTGGCTTCCAGCCATACATTGTACATATGTATATCCAACAAACTTGCATATAGGTAGTCCTTGGATTCCGGCTATACATTGTACGTATGTATATGCAACAAACTTGCATTTAGGTAGTCCTTGACTTCCGGCGATACATTGTACGTATGTATATGCAACAAACTTGCATATAGGTAGCCCTTGGCTTCCGGCCATACATTGTACGTATGTATATGCAGCAAACTTGCATATAGTTGGCCCTTGGCTTCCGGCTATACATTGTACGTATGTATATGCAACAAACTTGCATATAGGTAGCCCTTGGCTTCCGGCCATACATTGTACGTATGTATATGCAACAAACTTGCATATAGGTAGCCCTTGGCTTCCGGCCATACATTGTACATATGTATATCCAACAAACTTGCATATAGGTAGCCCTTGGCTTCCGGCCATACATTGTACGTATGTATATGCAACAAACTTGCATATAGGTAGCCCTTGGCTTCCGGCCATACATTGTACATATGTATATCCAACAAACTTGCATATAGGTAGCCCTTGGCTTCCGGCCATACATTGTACGTATGTATATGCAACAAACTTGCATATAGGTAGCCCTTGGCTTCCGGCCATACATTGTACATATGTATATGCAACAAACTTGCATATAGGTAGCCCTTGGCTTCCGGCCATACATTGTACATATGTATATCCAACAAACTTGCATATAGGTAGCCCTTGGCTTCCGGCTATACATTGTACATATGTATATCCAACAAACTTGCATATAGGTAGCCCTTGACTTCTGGACATACATTGTACGTATGTATATGCAACAAACTTGCATATAGGTAGCCCTTGACTTCCGGCCATACATTGTACATATGTATATGCAACAAACTTGCATATAGGTAGCCCTTGACTTCCGGCCATACATTGTACGTATGTATATCCAACAAACTTGCATATAGGTAGCCCTTTGCTTCCGGCCATACATTGTACGTATGTATATGCAACAAATTTGCATATAGGTAGCCCTTGGCTTCCGGCCATTCATTGTACGTATGTATATGCAACAAACTTGCATATAGGTAGCCCTTGGCTTCCGGCCATACATTGTACGTATGTATATCCAACAAACTTGCATATAGGTAGTCCTTGACTTCCGGCCATACATTGTACGTATGTATATGCAACAAACTTGCATATAGGTAGCCCTTGGCTTCTGGCATACATTGTACATATGTATATCCAACTAACTTGCATATAGGTAGCCCTTGACTTCTGGCCATACATTGTACGTATGTATATGCAACAAACTTGCATATAGGTAGCCCTTGACTTCCGGCCATACATTGTACGTATGTATATGCAACAAACTTGCATATAGGTAGCCCGGCTTCTGGCCATACATTGTACGTATGTATATGCAACAAACTTGCATATAGTTAGCCCTTGACTTCCGGACATACATTGTACGTATGTATATGCAACAAACTTGCATATAGGTAGCCCTTGGCTTCCAGCCATACATTGTACGTATGTATATGCAACAAACTTGCATATAGGTAGCCCTTGGCTTCTGGCTATACATTGTACGTATGTATATGCAACAAATTTGCATATAGGTAGCCCTTGACATCCGGCCATACTTTGTACGTATGTATATGCAACAAACCTGCATATAGGTAGCCCTTGACTTCCGGCCATACATTGTACGTATGTATATCCAACAAACTTGCATATAGGTAGCCCTTGACTTCCGGCCATACATTATACGTATGTATATGCAACAAACTTGCATATAGGTAGCCCTTGACTTCCGGCCATACATTATACATATGTATATGCAACAAACTTGCATATAGGTAGCCCTTGACGTCTGGACATACATTGTACGTATGTATATGCAACAAACTTGCATATAGGTAGCCCTTGACTTCCGGCCATACATTGTACGTATGTATATGCAACAAACTTGCATATAGGTAGCCCTTGACTTCCGGCCATACATTGTACGTATGTATATCCAACAAACTTGCAGAAAGGTAGCCCTTGGCTTCCGGCCATACATTGTACGTATGTATATGCAACAAACCTGCATATAGGTAGCCCTTGGCTTCCGGCCATACATTGTACCTATGTATATGCAACAAACTTGCATATAGGTAGCCATTGGCTTCCGGCCATACATTGTACATATGTATATCCAACAAACTTGCATATAGGTAGCCCTTGGCTTCTGGCCATACATTGTACATATGTATATGCATCAAACTTGCATATAGGTAGCCCTTGGCTTCTGGCCATACATTGTACATATGTATATCCAACAAACTTGCATATAGGTAGCCCTTGGCTTCCGGCCATACATTGTACATATGTATATGCAACAAACTTGCATATAGGTAGCCCTTGGCTTATGGCCATACCTTGTACGTATGTATATGCAACAAACTTGCATATAGGTAGCCCGGCTTCTGGCCATACATTGTACATATGTATATCCAACAAACTTGCATATAGGTAGCCCTTGGCTTCCGGCCATACATTGTACATATGTATATGCAACAAACTTGCATATAGGTAGCCCTTGGCTTCTGGCCATACATTGTATGTATGTATATGCAACAAACTTGCATATAGATAGCCCTTGGCTTCTGGCCATACATTGTACATATATATATCCAACAAACTTACATATAGGTAGCCCTTGGCTTCCGGCCATACATTGTACGTATGTATATGCAACAAACTTGCATATAGGTAGCCCTTTGCTTCCGGCCATACATTGTACATATGTATATCCAACAAACTTGCATATAGGTAGCCCTTGGCTTCCGGCTATACATTATACGTATGTATATGGAACAAACTTTCATTTAGGTAGTACTTGAATTCCGGCCATACATTGTACGTATGTATATGCAACAAACTTGCATATAGGTAGCCCTTGGCTTCCGGCCATACATTGTACGTATGTATATGCAACAAACTTGCATATAGGTAGCCCTTGGCTTCCGGCTATACATTGTACATATGTATATCCAACAAACCTGCATATAGGTAGCCCTTGGCTTCTGGCCATACATTGTACATATGTATATGCAACAAATTTGCATATAGGTAGCCCTTGGCTTCTGGCCATACATTGTACATATGTATATCCAACAAACTTGCATATAGGTAGCCCTTGGCTTCCGGCTATACATTGTACACATGTATATCCAACAAACTTGCATATAGGTAGCCCTTGGCTTCCGGCCATACATTGTACATATGTATATCCAACAAACTTGCATATAGGTAGCCCTTTGCTTCTGGCCATACATTGTACATATGTATATGCAACAAACTTGCATATAGGTAGCCCTAGGCTTCTGGCCATACATTGTACGTATGTATATGCAACAAACTTGCATATAGGTAGCCCTTGGCTTCTGGCCATACATTGTACATATGTATATCCAACAAACTTGCATATAGGTAGCCCTTGGCTTCCGGCCATACATTGTACGTATGTATATGCAACAAACTTGCATATAGGTAGCCCTTGGCTTCCGGCCATACATTGTACGTATGTATATGCAACAAACTTGCATATAGGTAGCCCTTGGCTTCCGGCCATACATTGTACATATGTATATCCAACAAACTTGCATATAGGAAGCCCTTGGCTTCCGGCTATACATTGTACGTATGTATATGCAACAAACTTGCATTTAGGTAGTCCTTGACTTCCGGCCATACATTGTACATATGTATATGCAACAAACTTGCATATAGGTAGCCCTTGGCTTCCGGCCATACATTGTACGTATGTATATGCAACAAACTTGCATATAGGTAGCCCTTGGCTTCCGGCTATACATTGTACGTATGTATATGCAACAAATTTGCATATAGGTAGCCCTTGGCTTCCGGCCATACATTGTACATATGTATACCCAACAAACTTGCATATAGGTAGCCCTTGGCTTCTGGCCATACATTGCACATATGTATATGCATCAAACTTGCATATAGGTAGCCCTTGGCTTCTGGCCATACATTGCACATATGTATATCCAACAAACATGCATATAGGTAGCCCTTGGCTTCCGGCCATACATTATACATATGTATATGCAACAAACCTGCATATAGGTAGCCCTTGGCTTATGGCCATACATTGTACGTATGTATATGCAACAAACTTGCATATAGGTAGCCCAACTTCTGGCCATACATTGTACATATGTATATACAACAAACTTGCATATAGGTAGCCCTTGGCTTCCGGCCATACATTGTACATATGTATATGCAACAAACTTGCATATAGGTAGCCCTTGGCTTCCAGCCATACATTGTACGTATGTATATGCAACAAACTTGCATATAGGTAGCCCTTGGCTTCCAGCCATACATTGTACATATGTATATCCAACAAACTTGCATATAGGTAGTCCTTGACTTCCGGCTATACATTGTACGTATGTATATGCAACAAACTTGCATTTAGGTAGTCCTTGACTTCCGGCGATACATTGTACGTATGTATATGCAACAAACTTGCATATAGGTAGCCCTTGGCTTCCGGCCATACATTGTACGTATGTATATGCAACAAACTTGCATATAGGTAGCCCTTGGCTTCCGGCTATACATTGTACGTATGTATATGCAACAAACTTGCATATAGGTAGCCCTTGGCTTCTGGCCATTCATTGTACGTATGTATATGCAACAAACTTGCATATAGGTAGCCCTTGGCTTCTGGCCATATATTGTACGTATGTATATCCAATAAACTTGCATATAGGTAGCCCTTGGCTTCCGGCCATACATTGTACGTATGCATATGCAACAAACTTGCATATAGGTAGCCCTTGGCTTCCGGCCATACATTGTACATATGTATATGCAACAAACTTGCATATAGGTAGCCCTTGGCTTCCGGCCATACATTGTACATATGTATATCCAACAAACTTGCATATAGGTAGCCCTTGGCTTCCGGCAATATATTGTACATATGTATATGCAACAAACTTGCATTTAGGTAGTCCTTGACTTCCGGCCATACATTGTACGTATTTATATGCAACAAAATGCATATAGTTAGCCCTTGGCTTCCGGCCATACAATGTACATATGTATATGCAACAAACTTGCATATAGGTAGCCCTTGGCTTCCGGCCATACATTGTACATATGTATATGCAACAAACGAGCATATAGGCAGCCCTTGGCTTCTGGCCATACATTGTACATATGTATATCCAACAAACTTGCATATAGGTAGCCCGGCTTCTGGCCATACATTGTACATATGTATATCCAACAAACTTGCATATAGGTAGCCCTTGGCTTCCGGCCATACATTGTACATATGTATATGCAACAAACTTGCATATAGGTAGCCCTTGGATTCCGGCCATACATTGTACGTATGTATATGCAACAAACTTGCATATAGGTAGCCCTTGGATTCTGGCCATACATTGTACGTATGTATATGCAACAAACTTGCATATAGGTAGCCCTTGGCTTCCGGCCATACATTGTACATATGTATATCCAACAAACTTGCATATAGGTAGCCCTTGGCTTCCGGCCATACATTGTACATATGTATACCCAACAAACTTGCATATAGGTAGCCCTTGGCTTCTGGCCATACATTGTACATATGTATATGCATCAAACTTGCATATAGGTAGCCCTTGGCTTCTGGCCATACATTGTACATATGTATATCCAACAAACTTGCATATAGGTAGCCCTTGGATTCCGGCCATACATTATACATATGTATATGCAAAATACCTGCATATAGGTAGCCCTTGGCTTATGGCCATACATTGTACGTATGTATATGCAACAAACTTGCATATAGGTAGCCCAGCTTCTGGCCATACATTGTACATATGTATATCCAACAAACTTGCATATAGGTAGCCCTTGGCTTCCGGCCATTCATTGTACATATGTACATGCAACAAACTTGCATATAGGTAGCCCTTGGCTTCCGGCCATACATTGTACGTATGTATATGCAACAAACTTGCATATAGGTTGCCCTTGGCTTCCAGCCATACATTGTACATATGTATATCCAACAAACTTGCATATAGGTAGTCCTTGGATTCCGGCTATACATTGTACGTATGTATATGCAACAAACTTGCATTTAGGTAGTCCTTGACTTCCGGCGATACATTGTACGTATGTATATGCAACAAACTTGCATATAGGTAGCCCTTGGCTTCCGGCCATACATTGTACGTATGTATATGCAGCAAACTTGCATATAGTTGGCCCTTGGCTTCCGGCTATACATTGTACGTATGTATATCCAACAAACTTGCATATAGGTAGCCCTTGGCTTCCGGCCATACATTGTACGTATGTATATGCAACAAACTTGCATATAGGTAGCCCTTGGCTTCCGGCCATACATTGTACATATGTATATCCAACAAACTTGCATATAGGTAGCCCTTGGCTTCCGGCTATACATTGTACTTATGTATATCCAACAAACTTGCATATAGGTGGCCCTTGGCTTCCGGCCATACATTGTACATATGTATATGCAACAAACGAACATATAGGCAGCCCTTGGCTTCCGGCCATACATTTTACATATGTATATCCAACAAACTTGCATATAGGTAGCCCGGCTTCTGGCCATACATTGTACATATGTATATCCAACAAACTTTCATATAGGTAGCCCTTGGCTTCCGGCCATACATTGTACGTATGTATATGCAACAAACTTGCATATAGGTAGCCCTTGGATTCTGGCCATACATTGTACGTATGTATATGCAACAAACTTGCATATAGGTAGCCCTTGGCTTCCGGCCATACATTGTACATATGTATATCCAACAAACTTGCATATAGGTAGCCCTTGGCTTCCGGCTATACATTGTACGTATGTATATGCAACAAACTTGCATATAGGTAGCCCTTGGCTTCCGGCCATACATTGTACATATGTATATGCAACAAACTTGCATATAGGTAGCCCTTGGCTTCCGGCCATACATTGTACATATTTATATCCAACAAAATTGCATATAGGTAGCCCTTGGCTTCCGGCCATACATTGTACGTATGTATATGCAACAAATTTGCATATAGGTAGCCCTTGACTTCCGGCCATACATTGTACGTATGTATATGCAACAAACTTGCATATAGGTAGCCCTTGACTTCCGGCCATACATTGTACGTATGTATATCCAACAAACTTGCATATAGGTAGCCCTTGACTTCCTGCCATACATTGTACGTATGTATATGCAACAAACTTGCATATAGGTAGCCCTTGACTTCTGGACATACATTGTACGTATGTATATGCAACAAACTTGCATATAGGTAGCCCTTAACTTCCGGCCATACATTGTACATATGTATATGCAACAAACTTGCATATAGGTAGCCCTTGACTTCCGGCCATACATTGTACATATGTATATCCAACAAACTTGCATATAGGTAGCCCTTTGCTTCCGGCCATACATTGTACGTATGTATATGCAACAAACTTGCATATAGGTAGCCCTTGGCTTCCGGCCATTCATTGTACGTATGTATATGCAACAAACTTGCATATAGGTAGCCCTTGGCTTCCGGCCATACATTGTACGTATGTATATCCAACAAACTTGCATATAGGTAGTCCTTGACTTCCGGCCATACATTGTACGTATGTATATGCAACAAACTTGCATATAGGTAGCCCGGCTTCTGGCCATACATTGTACGTATGTATATGCAACAAACTTGCATATAGGTAGCCCTTGACTTCCGGCCATACATTGTACGTATGTATATGCAACAAACTTGCATATAGGTAGCTCTTGGCTTCCAGCCATACATTGTACGTATGTATATGCAACAAATTTGCATATAGGTAGCCCTTGGCTTCTGGCTATACATTATACGTATGTATATGCGACAAATTTGCATATAGGTAGCCCTTGACATCCGGCCATACATTGTACGTATGTATATGCAACAAACCTGCATATAGGTAGCCCTTGACTTCCGGCCATACATTGTACGTATGTATATCCAACAAACTTGCATATAGGTAGCCCTTGACTACCGGCCATACATTGTACGTATGTATATGCAACAAACTTGCATATAGGTAGCCCTTGACTTCCGGCCATACATTATACATATGTATATGCAACAAACTTGCATATAGGTAGCCCGGCTTCTGGCCATACATTGTACATATGTATATCCAACAAACTTGCATATAGGTAGCCCTTGGCTTCCGGCCATACATTGTACATATGTATATGCAACAAACTTGCATATAGGTAGCCCTTGGATTCCGGCCATACATTGTATGTATGTATATGCAACAAACTTGCATATAGGTAGCCCTTGGATTCCGGCCATACATTATACATATGTATATGCAAAATACCTGCATATAGGTAGCCCTTGGCTTATGGCCATACATTGTACGTATGTATATGCAACAAACTTGCATATAGGTAGCCCAGCTTCTGGCCATACATTGTACATATGTATATCCAACAAACTTGCATATAGGTAGCCCTTGGCTTCCGGCCATTCATTGTACATATGTACATGCAACAAACTTGCATATAGGTAGCCCTTGGCTTCCGGCCATACATTGTACGTATGTATATGCAACAAACTTGCATATAGGTAGCCCTTGGCTTCCAGCCATACATTGTACATATGTATATCCAACAAACTTGCATATAGGTAGTCCTTGGATTCCGGCTATACATTGTACGTATGTATATGCAACAAACTTGCATTTAGGTAGTCCTTGACTTCCGGCGATACATTGTACGTATGTATATGCAACAAACTTGCATATAGGTAGCCCTTGGCTTCCGGCCATACATTGTACGTATGTATATGCAGCAAACTTGCATATAGTTGGCCCTTGGCTTCCGGCTATACATTGTACGTATGTATATCCAACAAACTTGCATATAGGTAGCCCTTGGCTTCCGGCCATACATTGTACGTATGTATATGCAACAAACTTGCATATAGGTAGCCCTTGGCTTCCGGCCATACATTGTACATATATATATGCAACAAACATGCATATAGGTAGCCCTTGGCTTCCGGCCATACATTGTACATATGTATATCCAACAAACTTGCATATAGGTAGCCCTTGGCTTCTGTCTATACATTGTACATATGTATATGCAACAAACTTGCATTTAGGTAGTCCTTGACTTCCGGCCATACATTGTACGTATGTATATGCAACAAAATGCATATAGTTAGCCCTTGGCTTCCGGCCATACAATGTACATATGTATATGCAACAAACTTGCATATAGGTAGCCCTTGGCTTCCGGCCATACATTGTACATATGTATATGCAACAAACGAACATATAGGCAGCCCTTGGCTTCCGGCCATACATTTTACATATGTATATCCAACAAACTTGCATATAGGTAGCCCGGCTTCTGGCCATACATTGTACATATGTATATCCAACAAACTTGCATATAGGTAGCCCTTGGCTTCCGGCCATACATTGTACGAATGTATATGCAACAAACTTGCATATAGGTAGCCCTTGGATTCTGGCCATACATTGTACGTATGTATATGCAACAAACTTGCATATAGGTAGCCCTTGGCTTCCGGCTATACATTGTACGTATGTATATGCAACAAACTTGCATATAGGTAGCCCTTGGCTTCCGGCCATACATTGTACATATGTATATACAACAAACTTGCATATAGTTAGCCCTTGGCTTCCGGCCATACTTTGTACGTATGTATATGCAACAAACTTGCATATAGGTAGCCCTTGGCTTCCGGCCATACATTGTACATATGTATATGCAACAAACTTGCATATAGGTAGCCCTTGGCTTCCGGCCATACATTGTACATATTTATATCCAACAAAATTGCATATAGGTAGCCCTTGGCTTCCGGCCATACATTGTACGTATGTTTATGCAACAAATTTGCATATAGGTAGCCCTTGACTTCCGGCCATACATTGTACGTATGTATATGCAACAAACTTGCATATAGGTAGCCCTTGACTTCCGGCCATACATTGTACATATGTATATCCAACAAAATTGCATATAGGTAGCCCTTGACTTCCGGCCATACATTGTACGTATGTATATACAACAAACTTGCATATAGGTAGCCCTTGACTTCCTGCCATACATTGTACGTATGTATATGCAACAAACTTGCATATAGGTAGCCCTTGACTTCTGGACATAAATTGTACGTATGTATATGCAACAAACTTGCATATAGGTAGCCCTTAACTTCCGGCCATACATTGTACATATGTATATGCAACAAACTTGCATATAGGTAGCCCTTGACTTCCGGCCATACATTGTACGTATGTATATCCAACAAACGTGCATATAGGTAGCCCTTTGCTTCCGGCCATACATTGTACGTATGTATATGCAACAAACTTGCATATAGGTAGCCCTTGGCTTCCGGCCATTCATTGTACGTATGTATATGCAACAAACTTGCATATAGGTAGCCCTTGGCTTCCGGCCATACATTGTACGTATGTATATCCAACAAACTTGCATATAGGTAGTCCTTGACTTCCGGCCATACATTGTACGTATGTATATGCAACAAACTTGCATATAGGTAGCCCTTGGCTTCTGGCCATACATTTTACATATGTATATCCAACTAACTTGCATATAGGTAGCCCTTGACTTCCGGCCATACATTGTACGTATGTATATGCAACAAACTTGCATATAGGTAGCCCTTGACTTCCGGCCATACATTGTACGTATGTATATGCAACAAACTTGCATATAGGTAGCCCTTGACTTCCGGCCATACATTGTACGTATGTATATGCAACAAACTTGCATATAGGTAGCCCGGCTTCTGGCCATACATTGTACGTATGTATATGCAACAAACTTGCATATAGGTAGCCCTTGACTTCCGGCCATACATTGTACGTATGTATATGCAACAAACTTGCATATAGGTAGCTCTTGGCTTCCAGCCATACATTGTACGTATGTATATGCAACAAACTTGCATATAGGTAGCCCTTGGCTTCTGGCTATACATTGTACGTATGTATATGCAACAAATTTGCATATAGATAGCCCTTGACATCCGGCCATACATTGTACGTATGTATATGCAACAAACCTGCATATAGGTAGCCCTTGACTTCCGGCCATACATTGTACGTATGTATATCCAACAAACTTGCATATAGGTAGCCCTTGACTACCGGCCATACATTGTACGTATGTATATGCAACAAACTTGCATATAGGTAGCCCTTGACTTCCGGCCATACATTATACATATGTATATGCAACAAACTTGCATATAGGTAGCCCTTGGCTTCCGGCCATACATTGTACGTATGTATATGCAACATACCTGCGTATAGGTAGCCCTTGGCTTCCGGCCATACATTGTACCTATGTATATGCAACAAACTTGCATATAGTTAGCCCTTGGCTTCCGGCCATACATTGTACATATGTATATCCAACAAACTTGCATATAGGTAGCCCTTGGCTTCTGGCCATACATTGTACATATGTATATGCATCAAACTTGCATATAGTTAGCCCTTGGCTTCTGGCCATACATTGTACATATGTATATCCAACAAACTTGCATATAGGTAGCCCTTGACTTCCGGCCATACATTGTACGTATGTATATGCAACAAACATGCATATAGGTAGCCCGGCTTCTGGCCATACATTGTACATATGTATATCCAACAAACTTGCATATAGGTAGCCCTTGGCTTCCAGCCATACATTGTACATATGTATATGCAACAAACTTGCATATAGGTAGCCCTTGGCTTCTGGCCATACATTGTACGTATGTATATGCAACAAACTTGCATATAGATAGCCCTTGGCTTCTGGCCATACATTGTACATATGTATATCCAACAAACTTACATATAGGTAGCCCTTGGCTTCTTGCCATACATTGTACATATGTATATGCAACAAATTTGCATATAGGTAGCCCTTGGCTTCTGGCCATGCATTGTACATATGTATATGCAACAAACTTGCATATAGGTAGCCCTTGACTTCCGGCCATACATTTTACGTATGTATATGCAACAAACTTGCATATAGGTAGCCCTTGGCTTCCAGCCATACATTGTACGTATGTATATGCAACAAACTTGCATATAGGTAGCCCTTGGCTTCTGGCTATACATTGTACGTATGTATATGCAACAAATTTGCATATAGGTAGCCCTTGACTTCTGACATACATTGTACGTATGTATATGCAACAAACTTGCATATGGGTAGCCCTTGACTTCCGGCCATACATTGTACGTATGTATATGCAACAAACTTGCATATAGGTAGCCCTTGACTTCCAGCCATACATTGTACGTATGTATATCCAACAAACTTGCATATAGGTAGCCCTTGGCTTCCGGCCATACATTGTATGTATGTATATGCAACAAACCTGCATATAGGTAGCCCTTGGCTTCCGGCCATACATTGTACCTATGTATATGCAACAAACTTGCATATAGGTAGCCCTTGGCTTCCGGCCATACATTGTACATATGTATATCCAACAAACTTGCATATAGGTAGCCCTTGGCTTCTGGCCATACATTGTACATATGTATATGCATCAAACTTGCATATAGTTAGCCCTTGGCTTCTGGCCATACATTGTACATATGTATATCCAACAAACTTGCATATAGGTAGCCCTTGGCTTATGGCCATACCTTGTACGTATGTATATGCAACAAACTTGCATATAGGTAGCCCAGCTTCTGGCCATACATTGTACATATGTATATCCAACAAACTTGCATATAGGTAGCCCTTGGCTTCCAGCCATACATTGTACATATGTATATGCAACAAACTTGCATATAGGTAGCCCTTGGCTTCTGGCCATACATTGTACATATGTATATGCAACAAACTTGCATATAGATAGCCCTTGGCTTCTGGCCATACATTGTACATATGTATATCCAACAAACTTACATATAGGTAGCCCTTGGCTTCCGGCCATACATTGTACGTATGTATATGCAACAAACTTGCATATAGGTAGCCCTTTGCTTCCGGCCATACATTGTACGTATGTATATGCAACAAACTTGCATATAGCTAGCCCTTGGTTTCTGGCCATACATTGTACATATGTATATCCAACAAACTTGCATATAGGTAGCCCTTGGCTTCCGGCCATACATTGTACGTATGTATATGCAACAGACTTGCATATAGGTAGCCCTTGGCTTCCGGCCATACATTGTACGTATGTATATGCAACAAACTTGCATTTAGGTAGTCCTTGACTTCCGGCCATACATTGTACGTATGTATATCCAACAAACTTGCATATAGGTAGCCCTTGACTTCCGGCCATACATTGTACGTATGTATATGCAACAAACTTGCATAAAGCTAGCCCTTGACTTCCGGCCATACATTGTACGTATGTATATGCAACAAACTTGCATATAGGTAGCCCTTGGTTTCCGGCTATACATTGTACATATGTATATGCAACAAACTTGCATATATGTAGCCCTTGGCTTCTGGCCATACATTGTACATATGTATATGCAACAAACTTGCATATAGGTAGCCCTTGGCTTCCGGCCATACATTGTACATATGTATATGCAACAAACTTGCATATAGGTAGCCCTTGGCTTCCGGCCATACATTGTACGTATGTATATGCAACAAACTTGCATATAGGTAGCCCTTGGCTTCTGGCCATACATTGTACATATGTATATCCAACAAACTTGCATATAGGTAGCCCTTGGCTCCCGGCCATACATTGTACGTATGTATATGCAACAAACTTGCATATAGGTAGCCCTTGGCTTCCGGCCATACATTGTACGTATTGCAACAAACTTGCATATAGGTAGCCCTTGGCTTCCGGCCATACAATGTAGATATGTATATGCAACAAACTTGCATATAGTTAGCCCTTGGCTTCCGGCCATACATTGTAGATATGTATATGCAACAAACTTGCATATAGGTAGCCCTTGGCTTCCGCCCATACATTGTACATATATAATGCAACAAACTTGCATATAGGTAGCCCTTGGCTTCCGGCCATACATTGTACATATGTATATGCAACAAACTTGCATATAGGTAGCCCTTGGCTTCTGGCCATACCTTGTACGTATGTATATGCAACAAACTTGCATATAGGTAGCCCGGCTTCTGGCCATACATTGTACATATGTATATCCAACAAACTTGCATATACGTAGCCCTTGGCTTCCGGCCATACATTGTACATATGTATATGCAACAAACGTGCATATAGGTAGCCTTTGGCTTCTGGCCATACATTGTACATATGTATATCCAACAAACTTGCATATAGGTAGCCCTTGGCTTTCGGCCATACATTGTACGTATGTATATGCAACAAACTTGCATATAGGTAACCCTTGGCTTCCGGCCATACATTGTACATATGTATATCCAACAAACTTGCATATAGGTAGCCCTTGGCTTCCGGCCATACATTGTACGTATGTATATGCAACAAACTTGCATTTAGGTAGTCCTTGACTTCCAGCCATACATTGTACGTATGTATATGCAACAAACTTGCATATAGGTAGCCCTTGGCTTCCGTCCATACATTGTACATATGTATATGCAACAAACCTGCATATAGTTAGCCCTTGGCTTCCGGCCATACATTGTACGTATGTATATGCAACAAACTTGCATATAGGTAGCCCTTGGCTTCCGGCCATACATTGTACATATGTATATGCAACAAACTTGCATATAGGTAGCCTTTGGCTTCCGGCCATACATTGTACGTATGTATATCCAATAAAGTTGCATATAGGTAGCCCTTGGCTTCCGGCTATTCATTGTACGTATGTATATGCACCAAACTTGCATTTAGGTAGTCCTTGACTTCCGGCCATACATTGTACGTATCTATATGCAACAAACTTGCATATAGGTAGCCCTTGGCATCCGGCCATACATTGTACGTATGTATATTCAACAAACCTTCATATAGGTAGCCCTTGGCTTCCGGCTATACATTGTACGTATGTATATGCAACAAACTTGCATATAGGTAGTCCTTGACTTCCGGCCATACATTGTACGTATGTATATGCAACAAACTTGCATATAGGTAGCCCTTGGCTTCCGGCCATACATTGTACATATGTATATGCAACAAGCTTGCATATAGGTAGCCCTTGACTTCCGGCCATACATTGTACGTATGTACATCCAACTAACTTGCATATAGGTAGCCCTTGACTTCCGGCCATACATTGTACGTATGTATATGCAACAAACTTGCATATAGGTAGCCCTTGACTTCCGGCCATACATTGTACGTATGTATATGCAACAAACTTGCATATAGGTAGCCCTTGACTTCCGGCCATACATTGTATGTATGTATATGCAACAAACTTGCATATAGGTAGCCCTTGACTTCCGGCCATACATTGTACGTATGTATATGCAACAAACTTTCATATAGGCAGCCCTTGACTTCCGGCCATACATTGTACGTATGTATATGCAACAAACTTGCATATAGGTAGCCCTTGGCTTCCGGCTATACATTGTACATATGTATATGCAACAAACTTGCATATAGGTAGCCCTTGGCTTCCGGCTATACATTGTACATATGTATATCCAACAAACTTGCATATAGGTAGCCCTTGGCTTCTGGCCATACATTGTACATATGTATATGCAACAAACTTGCATATAGGTATCCCTTGACTTCCGGCCATACATTGTACGAATGTATATCCAACAAACTTGCATAAAGGTAGCCCTTGGCTTCCGGCTATACATTGTACATATGTATATGCAACAAACTTGCATATAGGTAGCCCTTGACTTCCGGCCATACATTGTACATATGTATATGCAACAAACTTGCATATAGGTAGCCCTTGGCTTCCGGCAATACATTGTACATATGTATTTGCAACAAACTTGCATATAGGTAGCCCTTGGCTTCTGGCTATACATTGTACATATGTATATCCAACAAACCCGCATATAGGTAGCACTTGGCTTCAGGCCATACATTGTACATATGTATATGCAACAAATTTGCATATAGGTAGCCCTTGGCTTCCGGCCATACATTGTACATATGTATATCCAACAAACTTGCATATAGGTAGCCCTTGGCTTCCGGCCATACATTGTACATATGTATATGCAACAAACTTGCATATAGGTAGCCCTTGGCTTCCGGCCATATATTGTACATGTGTATATGCAACAAACTTGCATATAGGTAGCCCTTGGCTTCCGGCCATACATTGTACATATGTATATGCAACAAACTTGCATATAGGTAGCCCTTAACTTCCGGCCATACATTGTACATATGTATATCCAACAAACTTGCATATATGTAGCCCTTGGCTTCCGGCCATACATTGTACATATGTATATTCAACAAACTTGCATATAGGTAGCCCTTGGCTTCCGGCCATACATTGTACATATGTATATGCAAGAAACTTGCATATAGGTAGCCCTTGACATACGGCCATACATTGTACATATGTATATGCAACAAACTTGCATATAGATAGTCCTTCACTTCCGGCCATACATTGTACGTATGTATATCCAACAAACTTGCATATAGGTAGCCCTTGACTTCCGGCCATACATTGTACGTATGTATATCCAACAAACTTGCATATAGGTAGCCCTTGACTTCCGGCCATACATTGTATGTATGTATATGCAACAAACTTGCATTTAGGTAGTCCTTGACATCCGGCCATACATTGTACGTATGTATATGCAACAAACTTGCATATAGGTAGCCCTTGGCTTCCGGCCATACATTGTTTATATGTATATGCAACAAACTTGCATATAGGTAGCCCTTGGCTTCCGGCCATACATTGTAAATATGTATATGCAACAAACTTGCATATAGGTAGCACTTGACTTCCGGCCATACATTGTACATATGTATATGCAACAAACTTGCATATAGATAGTCCTTCACTTCCGGCCATACATTGTACGTATGTATATCCAACAAACTTGCATATAGGTAGCTCTTGACTTCCGGCCATACATTGAACGTATGTATATCCAACAAACTTGCATATAGGTAGCCCTTGACTTCCGGCCATACATTGTACGTATGTATATGCAACAAACTTGCATATAGGTAGCCCTTGGCTTCCAGCCATACATTGTACGTATGTATATGCAACAAACATGCATATAGGTAGCCCTTGGCTTCTGGCTATACATTGTACGTATGTATATGCAACAAATTTGCATATAGGTAGCCCTTGACATCCGGCCATACATTGTACGTATGTATATGCAACAAACCTGCATATAGGTAGCCCTTGACTTCCGGCCATACATTGTACGTATGTATATCCAACAAACTTGCATATAGGTAGCCCTTGACTTCCGGCCATACATTGTACGTATGTATATGCAACAAACTTGCATATAGGTAGCCCTTGACTTCCGGCCATACATTATACATATGTATATGCAACAAACTTGCATATAGGTAGCCCTTGACTTCTGGACATACATTGTACGTATGTATATGCAACAAACTTGCATATGGGTAGCCCTTGACTTCCGGCCATACATTGTACGTATGTATATGCAACAAACTTGCATATAGGTAGCCCTTGACTTCCAGCCATACATTGTACGTATGTATATCCAACAAACTTGCATATAGGTAGCCCTTGGCTTACGGCCATACATTGTACGTATGTATATGCAACAAACCTGCATATAGGTAGCCCTTGGCTTCCGGCCATACATTGTACCTATGTATATGCAACAAACTTGCATATAGGTAGCCCTTGGCTTCCGGCCATACATTGTACATATGTATATCCAACAAACTTGCATATAGGTAGCTCTTGGCTTCTGGCCATACATTGTACATATGTATATGCATCAAACTTGCATATAGGTAGCCCTTGACTTCCAGCCATACATTGTACGTATGTATATCCAACAAACTTGCATATAGGTAGCCCTTGGCTTATGGCCATACCTTGTACGTATGTATATGCAACAAACTTGCATATAGGTAGCCCGGCTTCTGGCCATACATTGTACATATGTATATCCAACAAACTTGCATATAGGTAGCCCTTGGCTTCCAGCCATACATTGTACATATGTATATGCAACAAACTTGCATATAGGTAGCCCTTGGCTTCTGGCCATACATTGTACGTATGTATATGCAACAAACTTGCATATAGATAGCCCTTGGCTTCTGGCCATACATTGTACATATGTATATCCAACAAACTTACATATAGGTAGCCCTTGGCTTCCGGCCATACATTGTACGTATGTATATGCAACAAACTTGCATATAGGTAGCCCTTTGCTTCCGGCCATACATTGTACGTATGTATATGCAACAAACTTGCATATAGGTAGCCCTTGGCTTCCGGCCATACATTGTACATATGTATATCCAACAAACTTGCATATAGGTAGCCCTTGGCTTTCGGCCATACATTGTACGTATGTATATGCAACAAACTTGCATATAGGTAGCCCTTGGCTTCCGGCCATACATTGTACGTATATATATGCAACAAACTTGCATTTAGGTAGTCCTTGACTTCCGGCCATACATTGTACGTATGTATATCCAACAAACTTGCATATAGGTAGCCCTTGACTTCCGGCCATACATTGTACATATGTATATGCAACAAACTTGCATAAAGCTAGCCCTTGACTTCCGGCCATACATTGTACGTATGTATATGCAACAAACTTGCATATAGGTAGCCCTTGGTTTCCGGTTATACATTGTACATATGTATATGCAAAAAACTTGCATATAGGTAGCCCTTGGCTTCCGGCTATACATTGTACATATGTATATCCAACAAACCTGCATATAGGTAGCCCTTGGCTTCTGGCCATACATTGTACATATGTATATGCAACAAACTTGCATATAGGTAGCCTTTGGCTTCTGGCCATACATTGTACATATGTATATCCAACAAACTTGCATATAGGTAGCCCTTGGCTTCCGGCTATACATTGTACACATGTATATCCAACAAACTTGCATATAGGTAGCCCTTGGCTTCCGGCCATACATTGTACATATGTATATGCAAAAAACTTGCATATATGTAGCCCTTGGCTTCTGGCCATACATTGTACATATGTATATGCAACAAACTTGCATATAGGTAGCCCTTGGCTTCCGGCCATACATTGTACGTATGTATATGCAACAAACTTGCATATAGGTAGCCCTTGGCTTCCGGCCATACATTGTACGTATGTATATGCAACAAACTTGCATATAGGTAGCCCTTGGCTTCTGGCCATACATTGTACATATGTATATCCAACAAACTTGCATATAGGTAGCCCTTGGCTCCCGGCCATACATTGTACGTATGTATATGCAACAAACTTGCATATAGGTAGCCCTTGGCTTCCGGCCATACATTGTACGTATTGCAACAAACTTGCATATAGGTAGCCCTTGGCTTCCGGCCATACATTGTATGTATGTATATGCAACAAACTTGCATATAGGTAGCCCTTGACTTCCGGCCATACATTGTACGTATGTATATGCAACAAACTTTCATATAGGCAGCCCTTGACTTCCGGCCATACATTGTACGTATGTATATGCAACAAACTTGCATATAGGTAGCCCTTGGCTTCCGGCTATACATTGTACATATGTATATGCAACAAACTTGCATATAGGTAGCCCTTGGCTTCCGGCTATACATTGTACATATGTATATCCAACAAACTTGCATATAGGTAGCCCTTGGCTTCTGGCCATACATTGTACATATGTATATGCAACAAACTTGCATATAGGTATCCCTTGACTTCCGGCCATACATTGTACGAATGTATATCCAACAAACTTGCATAAAGGTAGCCCTTGGCTTCCGGCTATACATTGTACATATGTATATGCAACAAACTTGCATATAGGTAGCCCTTGACTTCCGGCCATACATTGTACATATGTATATGCAACAAACTTGCATATAGGTAGCCCTTGGCTTCCGGCAATACATTGTACATATGTATTTGCAACAAACTTGCATATAGGTAGCCCTTGGCTTCTGGCTATACATTGTACATATGTATATCCAACAAACCCGCATATAGGTAGCCCTTGGCTTCCGGCCATACATTGTACATATGTATATGCAACAAATTTGCATATAGGTAGCCCTTGGCTTCCGGCCATACATTGTACATATGTATATCCAACAAACTTGCATATAGGTAGCCCTTGGCTTCCGGCCATACATTGTACATATGTATATGCAACAAACTTGCATATAGGTAGCCCTTGGCTTCCGGCCATATATTGTACATGTGTATATGCAACAAACTTGCATATAGGTAGCCCTTGGCTTCCGGCCATACATTGTACATATGTATATGCAACAAACTTGCATATAGGTAGCCCTTAACTTCCGGCCATACATTGTACATATGTATATCCAACAAACTTGCATATATGTAGCCCTTGGCTTCCGGCCATACATTGTACATATGTATATTCAACAAACTTGCATATAGGTAGCCCTTGGCTTCCGGCCATACATTGTACATATGTATATGCAAGAAACTTGCATATAGGTAGCCCTTGACATCCGGCCATACATTGTACATATGTATATGCAACAAACTTGCATATAGGTAGCCCTTGGCTTCCAGCCATACATTGTACGTATGTATATGCAACAAACTTGCATATAGGTAGCCCTTGGCTTCTGGCTATACATTGTACGTATGTATATGCAACAAATTTGTATATAGGTAGCCCTTGACATCCGGCCATACATTGTACGTATGTATATGCAACAAACCTGCATATAGGTAGCCCTTGACTTCCGGCCATACATTGTACGTATGTATATCCAACAAACTTGCATATAGGTAGCCCTTGACTTCCGGCCATACATTGTACGTATGTATATGCAACAAACTTGCATATAGGTAGCCCTTGACTTCCGGCCATACATTATACATATGTATATGCAACAAACTTGCATATAGGTAGCCCTTGACTTCCGGCCATACATTGTACGTATGTATATGCAACAAACTTGCATATGGGTAGCCCTTGACTTCCGGCCATACATTGTACGTATGTATATGCAACAAACTTGCATATAGGTAGCCCTTGACTTCCAGCCATACATTGTACGTATGTATATCCAACAAACTTGCATATAGGTAGCCCTTGGCTTACGGCCATACATTGTACGTATGTATATGCAACAAACCTGCATATAGGTAGCCCTTGGCTTCCGGCCATACATTGTACCTATGTATATGCAACAAACTTGCATATAGGTAGCCCTTGGCTTCCGGCCATACATTGTACATATGTATATCCAACAAACTTGCATATAGGTAGCCCTTGGCTTCTGGCCATACATTGTACATATGTATATGCATCAAACTTGCATATAGGTAGCCCTTGACTTCCAGCCATACATTGTACGTATGTATATCCAACAAACTTGCATATAGGTAGCCCTTGGCTTATGGCCATACCTTGTACGTATGTATATGCAACAAACTTGCATATAGGTAGCCCGGCTTCTGGCCATACATTGTACATATGTATATCCAACAAACTTGCATATAGGTAACCCTTGGCTTCCAGCCATACATTGTACATATGTATATGCAACAAACTTGCATATAGGTAGCCCTTGGCTTCTGGCCATACATTGTACGTATGTATATGCAACAAACTTGCATATAGATAGCCCTTGGCTTCTGGCCATACATTGTACATATGTATATCCAACAAACTTACATATAGGTAGCCCTTGGCTTCCGGCCATACATTGTACGTATGTATATGCAACAAACTTGCATATAGGTAGCCCTTTGCTTCCGGCCATACATTGTACGTATGTATATGCAACAAACTTGCATATAGGTAGCCCTTGGCTTCCGGCCATACATTGTACATATGTATATCCAACAAACTTGCATATAGGTAGCCCTTGGCTTCCGGCCATACATTGTACGTATGTATATGCAACAAACTTGCATATAGGTAGCCCTTGGCTTCCGGCCATACATTGTACGTATATATATGCAACAAACTTGCATTTAGGTAGTCCTTGACTTCCGGCCATACATTGTACGTATGTATATCCAACAAACTTGCATATAGGTAGCCCTTGACTTCCGGCCATACATTGTACGTATGTATATGCAACAAACTTGCATAAAGCTAGCCCTTGACTTCCGGCCATACATTGTACGTATGTATATGCAACAGACTTGCATATAGGTAGCCCTTGGTTTCCGGCTATACATTGTACATATGTATATGCAAAAAACTTGCATATAGGTAGCCCTTGGCTTCCGGCTATACATTGTACATATGTATATCCAACAAACCTGCATATAGGTAGCCCTTGGCTTCTGGCCATACATTGTACATATGTATATGCAACAAACTTGCATATAGGTAGCCTTTGGCTTCTGGCCATACATTGTACATATGTATATCCAACAAACTTGCATATAGGTAGCCCTTGGCTTCCGGCTATACATTGTACACATGTATATCCAACAAACTTGCATATAGGTAGCCCTTGGCTTCCGGCCATACATTGTACATATGTATATGCAAAAAACTTGCATATATGTAGCCCTTGGCTTCTGGCCATACATTGTACATATGTATATGCAACAAACTTGCATATAGGTAGCCCTTGGCTTCCGGCCATACATTGTACGTATGTATATGCAACAAACTTGCATATAGGTAGCCCTTGGCTTCCGGCCATACATTGTACGTATGTATATGCAACAAACTTGCATATAGGTAGCCCTTGGCTTCTGGCCATACATTGTACATATGTATATCCAACAAACTTGCATATAGGTAGCCCTTGGCTCCCGGCCATACATTGTACGAATGTATATGCAACAAACTTGCATATAGGTAGCCCTTGGCTTCCGGCCATACATTGTACGTATTGCAACAAACTTGCATATAGGTAGCCCTTGGCTTCCGGCCATACATTGTACGTATGTATATGCAACAAACTTGCATATAGGTAGCCCTTGGCTTCCGGCCATACATTGTACGTATGTATATGCAACAAACTTGCATTTAGGTAGTCCTTGACTTCCGGCCATACATTGTACGTATGTATATCCAACAAACTTGCATATAGGTAGCCCTTGGCTTCCGGCCATACATTGTACCTATGTATATGCAACAAACTTGCATATAGGTAGCCCTTGGCTTCCGGCCATACATTGTACATATGTATATCCAACAAACTTGCATATAGGTAGCCCTTGGCTTCTGGCCATACATTGTACATATGTATATGCATCAAACTTGCATATAGGTAGCCCTTGACTTCCAGCCATACATTGTACGTATGTATATCCAACAAACTTGCATATAGGTAGCCCTTGGCTTATGGCCATACCTTGTACGTATGTATATGCAACAAACTTGCATATAGGTAGCCCGGCTTCTGGCCATACATTGTACATATGTATATCCAACAAACTTGCATATAGGTAGCCCTTGGCTTCCAGCCATACATTGTACATATGTATATGCAACAAACCTGCATATAGGTAGCCCTTGGCTTCTGGCCATACATTGTACGTATGTATATGCAACAAACTTGCATATAGATAGCCCTTGGCTTCTGGCCATACATTGTACATATGTATATCCAACAAACTTACATATAGGTAGCCCTTGGCTTCCGGCCATACATTGTACGTATGTATATGCAACAAACTTGCATATAGGTAGCCCTTTGCTTCCGGCCATACATTGTACGTATGTATATGCAACAAACTTGCATATAGGTAGCCCTTGGCTTCCGGCCATACATTGTACATATGTATATCCAACAAACTTCCATATAGGTAGCCCTTGGCTTCCGGCCATACATTGTACGTATGTATATGCAACAAACTTGCATATAGGTAGCCCTTGGCTTCCGGCCATACATTGTACGTATATATATGCAACAAACTTGCATTTAGGTAGTCCTTGACTTCCGGCCATACATTGTACGTATGTATATCCAACAAACTTGCATATAGGTAGCCCTTGACTTCCGGCCATACATTGTACGTATGTATATGCAACAAACTTGCATAAAGCTAGCCCTTGACTTCCGGCCATACATTGTACGTATGTATATGCAACAAACTTGCATATAGGTAGCCCTTGGTTTCCGGCTATACATTGTACATATGTATATGCAACAAACTTGCATATAGGTAGCCCTTGGCTTCCGGCTATACATTGTACATATGTATATCCAACAAACCTGCATATAGGTAGCCCTTGGCTTCTGGCCATACATTGTACATATGTATATGCAACAAACTTGCATATAGGTAGCCTTTGGCTTCTGGCCATACATTGTACATATGTATATCCAACAAACTTGCATATAGGTAGCCCTTGGCTTCCGGCTATACATTGTACACATGTATATCCAACAAACTTGCATATAGGTAGCCCTTGGCTTCCGGCCATACATTGTACATATTTATATGCAAAAAACTTGCATATATGTAGCCCTTGGCTTCTGGCCATACATTGTACATATGTATATGCAACAAACTTGCATATAGGTAGCCCTTGGCTTCCGGCCATACATTGTACGTATGTATATGCAACAAACTTGCATATAGGTAGCCCTTGGCTTCCGGCCATACATTGTACGTATGTATATGCAACAAACTTGCATATAGGTAGCCCTTGGCTTCTGGCCATACATTGTACATATGTATATCCAACAAACTTGCATATAGGTAGCCCTTGGCTCCCGGCCATACATTGTACGTATGTATATGCAACAAACTTGCATATAGGTAGCCCTTGGCTCCCGGCCATACATTGTACGTATTGCAACAAACTTGCATATAGGTAGCCCTTGGCTTCCGGCCATACATTGTACGTATGTATATGCAACAAACTTGCATATAGGTAGCCCTTGGCTTCCGGCCATACATTGTACGTATGTATATGCAACAAACTTGCATTTAGGTAGTCCTTGACTTCCGGCCATACATTGTACGTATGTATATCCAACAAACTTGCATATAGGTAGCCCTTGACTTCCGGCCATACATTGTACGTATGTATATGCAACAAACTTGCATAAAGCTAGCCCTTGACTTCCGGCCATACATTGTACGTATGTATATGCAACAAACTTGCATATAGGTAGCCCTTGGTTTCCGGCTATACATTGTACATATGTATATGCAACAAACTTGCATATAGGTAGCCCTTGGCTTCCGGCTATACATTGTACATATGTATATCCAACAAACCTGCATATAGGTAGCCCTTGGCTTCTGGCCATACATTGTACATATGTATATGCAACAAACTTGCATATAGGTAGCCTTTGGCTTCTGGCCATACATTGTACATATGTATATCCAACAAACTTGCATATAGGTAGCCCTTGGCTTCCGGCTATACATTGTACACATGTATATCCACCAAACTTGCATATAGGTAGCCCTTGGCTTCCAGCCATACATTGTACATATGTATATGCAAAAAACTTGCATATATGTAGCCCTTGGCTTCTGGCCATACATTGTACATATGTACATGCAACAAACTTGCATATAGGTAGCCCTTGGCTTCCGGCCATACATTGTACGTATGTATATGCAACAAACTTGCATATAGGTAGCCCTTGGCTTCCGGCCATACATTGTAGATATGTATATGCAACAAACTTGCATATAGTTAGCCCTTGGCTTCCGGCCATACATTGTAGATATGTATATGCAACAAACTTGCATATAGGTAGCCCTTGGCTTCCGCCCATACATTGTACATATATAATGCAACAAACTTGCATATAGGTAGCCCTTGGCTTCCGGCCATACATTGTACATATGTATATGCAACAAACTTGCATATAGGTAGCCCTTGGCTTCTGGCCATACCTTGTACGTATGTATATGCAACAAACTTGCATATAGGTAGCCCGGCTTCTGGCCATACATTGTACATATGTATATCCAACAAACTTGCATATACGTAGCCCTTGGCTTCCGGCCATACATTGTACATATGTATATGCAACAAACTTGCATATAGGTAGCCTTTGGCTTCTGGCCATACATTGTACATATGTATATCCAACAAACTTGCATATAGGAAGCCCTTGGCTTTCGGCCATACATTGTACGTATGTATATGCAACAAACTTGCATATAGGTAACCCTTGGCTTCCGGCCATACATTGTACATATGTATATCCAACAAACTTGCATATAGGTAGCCCTTGGCTTCCGGCCATACATTGTACGTATGTATATGCAACAAACTTGCATTTAGGTAGTCCTTGACTTCCAGCCATAGATTGTACGTATGTATATGCAACAAACTTGCATATAGGTAGCCCTTGGCTTCCGTCCATACATTGTACATATGTATATGCAACAAACCTGCATATAGTTAGCCCTTGGCTTCCGGCCATACATTGTACGTATGTATATGCAACAAACTTGCATATAGGTAGCCCTTGGCTTCCGGCCATACATTGTACATATGTATATGCAACAAACTTGCATATAGGTAGCCCTTGGCTTCCGGCCATACATTGTACGTATGTATATCCAATAAAGTTGCATATAGGTAGCCCTTGGCTTCCGGCTATTCATTGTACGTATGTATATGCACCAAACTTGCATTTAGGTAGTCCTTGTCTTCCGGCCATACATTGTACGTATCTATATGCAACAAACTTGCATATAGGTAGCCCTTGGCATCCGGCCATACATTGTACGTATGTATATTCAACAAACCTTCATATAGGTAGCCCTTGGCTTCCGGCTATACATTGTACGTATGTATATGCAACAAACTTGCATATAGGTAGCCCTTGGCTTCCAGCCATACATTGTACGTATGTATATGCAACAAACATGCATATAGGTAGCCCTTGGCTTCTGGCTATACATTGTACGTATGTATATGGAACAAATTTGCATATAGGTAGCCCTTGACATCCGGCCATACATTGTACGTATGTATATGCAACAAACCTGCATATAGGTAGCCCTTGACTTCCGGCCATACATTGTACGTATGTATATCCAACAAACTTGCATATAGGTAGCCCTTGACTTCCGGCCATACATTGTACGTATGTATATGCAACAAACTTGCATATAGGTAGCCCT
This sequence comes from Narcine bancroftii, assembly GCF_036971445.1. Taxonomy (NCBI): domain Eukaryota; kingdom Metazoa; phylum Chordata; class Chondrichthyes; order Torpediniformes; family Narcinidae; genus Narcine; species Narcine bancroftii. The sequence continues at coordinate 130,275,010 of NC_091469.1, forward strand.
TGACTTCCGGCCATACATTATACATATGTATATGCAACAAACTTGCATATAGGTAGCCCTTGACTTCTGGACATACATTGTACGTATGTATATGCAACAAACTTGCATATGGGTAGCCCTTGACTTCAGGCCATACATTGTACGTATGTATATGCAACAAACTTGCATATAGGTAGCCCTTGACTTCCAGCCATACATTGTACGTATGTATATCCAACAAACTTGCATATAGGTAGCCCTTGGCTTACGGCCATACATTGTACGTATGTATATGCAACAAACCTGCATATAGGTAGCCCTTGGCTTCCGGCCATACATTGTACCTATGTATATGCAACAAACTTGCATATAGGTAGCCCTTGGCTTCCGGCCATACATTGTACATATGTATATCCAACAAACTTGCATATAGGTAGCCCTTGGCTTCTGGCCATACATTGTACATATGTATATGCATCAAACTTGCATATAGGTAGCCCTTGACTTCCAGCCATACATTGTACGTATGTATATCCAACAAACTTGCATATAGGTAGCCCTTGGCTTATGGCCATACCTTGTACGTATGTATATGCAACAAACTTGCATATAGGTAGCCCGGCTTCTGGCCATACATTGTACATATGTATATCCAACAAACTTGCATATAGGTAGCCCTTGGCTTCCAGCCATACATTGTACATATGTATATGCAACAAACTTGCATATAGGTAGCCCTTGGCTTCTGGCCATACATTGTACGTATGTATATGCAACAAACTTGCATATAGATAGCCCTTGGCTTCTGGCCATACATTGTACATATGTATATCCAACAAACTTACATATAGGTAGCCCTTGGCTTCCGGCCATACATTGTACGTATGTATATGCAACAAACTTGCATATAGGTAGCCCTTTGCTTCCGGCCATACATTGTACGTATGTATATGCAACAAACTTGCATATAGGTAGCCCTTGGCTTCCGGCCATACATTGTACATATGTATATCCAACAAACTTGCATATAGGTAGCCCTTGGCTTCCGGCCATACATTGTACGTATGTATATGCAACAAACTTGCATATAGGTAGCCCTTGGCTTCCGGCCATACATTGTACGTATATATATGCAACAAACTTGCATTTAGGTAGTCCTTGACTTCCGGCCATACATTGTACGTATGTATATCCAACAAACTTGCATATAGGTAGCCCTTGACTTCCGGCCATACATTGTACGTATGTATATGCAACAAACTTGCATAAAGCTAGCCCTTGACTTCCGGCCATACATTGTACGTATGTATATGCAACAAACTTGCATATAGGTAGCCCTTGGTTTCCGGCTATACATTGTACATATGTATATGCAAAAAACTTGCATATAGGTAGCCCTTGGCTCCCGGCCATACATTGTACGTATGTATATGCAACAAACTTGCATATAGGTAGCCCTTGGCTTCCGGCCATACATTGTACGTATTGCAACAAACTTGCATATAGGTAGCCCTTGGCTTCCGGCCATACATTGTACGTATGTATATGCAACAAACTTGCATATAGGTAGCCCTTGGCTTCCGGCCATACATTGTACGTATGTATATGCAACAAACTTGCATTTAGGTAGTCCTTGACTTCCGGCCATACATTGTACGTATGTATATCCAACAAACTTGCATATAGGTAGCCCTTGGCTTCCGGCCATACATTGTACCTATGTATATGCAACAAACTTGCATATAGGTAGCCCTTGGCTTCCGGCCATACATTGTACATATGTATATCCAACAAACTTGCATATAGGTAGCCCTTGGCTTCTGGCCATACATTGTACATATGTATATGCATCAAACTTGCATATAGGTAGCCCTTGACTTCCAGCCATACATTGTACGTATGTATATCCAACAAACTTGCATATAGGTAGCCCTTGGCTTATGGCCATACCTTGTACGTATGTATATGCAACAAACTTGCATATAGGTAGCCCGGCTTCTGGCCATACATTGTACATATGTATATCCAACAAACTTGCATATAGGTAGCCCTTGGCTTCCAGCCATACATTGTACATATGTATATGCAACAAACCTGCATATAGGTAGCCCTTGGCTTCTGGCCATACATTGTACGTATGTATATGCAACAAACTTGCATATAGATAGCCCTTGGCTTCTGGCCATACATTGTACATATGTATATCCAACAAACTTACATATAGGTAGCCCTTGGCTTCCGGCCATACATTGTACGTATGTATATGCAACAAACTTGCATATAGGTAGCCCTTTGCTTCCGGCCATACATTGTACGTATGTATATGCAACAAACTTGCATATAGGTAGCCCTTGGCTTCCGGCCATACATTGTACATATGTATATCCAACAAACTTCCATATAGGTAGCCCTTGGCTTCCGGCCATACATTGTACGTATGTATATGCAACAAACTTGCATATAGGTAGCCCTTGGCTTCCGGCCATACATTGTACGTATATATATGCAACAAACTTGCATTTAGGTAGTCCTTGACTTCCGGCCATACATTGTACGTATGTATATCCAACAAACTTGCATATAGGTAGCCCTTGACTTCCGGCCATACATTGTATGTATGTATATGCAACAAACTTGCATAAAGCTAGCCCTTGACTTCCGGCCATACATTGTACGTATGTATATGCAACAAACTTGCATATAGGTAGCCCTTGGTTTCCGGCTATAAATTGTACATATGTATATGCAACAAACTTGCATATAGGTAGCCCTTGGCTTCCGGCTATACATTGTACATATGTATATCCAACAAACCTGCATATAGGTAGCCCTTGGCTTCTGGCCATACATTGTACATATGTATATGCAACAAACTTGCATATAGGTAGCCTTTGGCTTCTGGCCATACATTGTACATATGTATATCCAACAAACTTGCATATAGGTAGCCCTTGGCTTCCGGCTATACATTGTACACATGTATATCCAACAAACTTGCATATAGGTAGCCCTTGGCTTCCGGCCATACATTGTACATATTTATATGCAAAAAACTTGCATATATGTAGCCCTTGGCTTCTGGCCATACATTGTACATATGTATATGCAACAAACTTGCATATAGGTAGCCCTTGGCTTCCGGCCATACATTGTACGTATGTATATGCAACAAACTTGCATATAGGTAGCCCTTGGCTTCCGGCCATACATTGTACGTATGTATATGCAACAAACTTGCATATAGGTAGCCCTTGGCTTCTGGCCATACATTGTACATATGTATATCCAACAAACTTGCATATAGGTAGCCCTTGGCTCCCGGCCATACATTGTACGTATGTATATGCAACAAACTTGCATATAGGTAGCCCTTGGCTCCCGGCCATACATTGTACGTATTGCAACAAACTTGCATATAGGTAGCCCTTGGCTTCCGGCCATACATTGTACGTATGTATATGCAACAAACTTGCATATAGGTAGCCCTTGGCTTCCGGCCATACATTGTACGTATGTATATGCAACAAACTTGCATTTAGGTAGTCCTTGACTTTCGGCCATACATTGTATGTATGTATATCCAACAAACTTGCATATAGGTTGCCCTTGGCTTCCAGCCATACATTGTACATATGTATATCCAACAAACTTGCATATAGGTAGTCCTTGGATTCCGGCTATACATTGTACGTATGTATATGCAACAAACTTGCATTTAGGTAGTCCTTGACTTCCGGCGATACATTGTACGTATGTATATGCAACAAACTTGCATATAGGTAGCCCTTGGCTTCCGGCCATACATTGTACGTATGTATATGCAGCAAACTTGCATATAGTTGGCCCTTGGCTTCCGGCTATACATTGTACGTATGTATATCCAACAAACTTGCATATAGGTAGCCCTTGGCTTCCGGCCATACATTGTACGTATGTATATGCAACAAACTTGCATATAGGTAGCCCTTGGCTTCCGGCCATACATTGTACATATGTATATCCAACAAACTTGCATATAGGTAGCCCTTGGCTTCCGGCTATACATTGTACTTATGTATATCCAACAAACTTGCATATAGGTGGCCCTTGGCTTCCGGCCATACATTGTACATATGTATATGCAACAAACGAACATATAGGCAGCCCTTGGCTTCCGGCCATACATTTTACATATGTATATCCAACAAACTTGCATATAGGTAGCCCGGCTTCTGGCCATACATTGTACATATGTATATCCAACAAACTTTCATATAGGTAGCCCTTGGCTTCCGGCCATACATTGTACGTATGTATATGCAACAAACTTGCATATAGGTAGCCCTTGGATTCTGGCCATACATTGTACGTATGTATATGCAACAAACTTGCATATAGGTAGCCCTTGGCTTCCGGCCATACATTGTACATATGTATATCCAACAAACTTGCATATAGGTAGCCCTTGGCTTCCGGCTATACATTGTACGTATGTATATGCAACAAACTTGCATATAGGTAGCCCTTGGCTTCCGGCCATACATTGTACATATGTATATGCAACAAACTTGCATATAGGTAGCCCTTGGCTTCCGGCCATACATTGTACATATTTATATCCAACAAAATTGCATATAGGTAGCCCTTGGCTTCCGGCCATACATTGTACGTATGTATATGCAACAAATTTGCATATAGGTAGCCCTTGACTTCCGGCCATACATTGTACGTATGTATATCCAACAAACTTGCATATAGGTAGCCCTTGACTTCCGGCCATACATTGTACGTATGTATATCCAACAAACTTGCATATAGGTAGCCCTTGACTTCCTGCCATACATTGTACGTATGTATATGCAACAAACTTGCATATAGGTAGCCCTTGACTTCTGGACATACATTGTACGTATGTATATGCAACAAACTTGCATATAGGTAGCCCTTAACTTCCGGCCATACATTGTACATATGTATATGCAACAAACTTGCATATAGGTAGCCCTTGACTTCCGGCCATACATTGTACATATGTATATCCAACAAACTTGCATATAGGTAGCCCTTTGCTTCCGGCCATACATTGTACGTATGTATATGCAACAAACTTGCATATAGGTAGCCCTTGGCTTCCGGCCATTCATTGTACGTATGTATATGCAACAAACTTGCATATAGGTAGCCCTTGGCTTCCGGCCATACATTGTACGTATGTATATCCAACAAACTTGCATATAGGTAGTCCTTGACTTCCGGCCATACATTGTACGTATGTATATGCAACAAACTTGCATATAGGTAGCCCTTGGCTTCTGGCCATACATTGAACATATGTATATCCAACTAACTTGCATATAGGTAGCCCTTGACTTCCGGCCATACATTGTACGTATGTATATGCAACAAACTTGCATATAGGTAGCCCTTGACTTCCGGCCATACATTGTACGTATGTATATGCAACAAACTTGCATATAGGTAGCCCTTGACTTCCGGCCATACATTGTACGTATGTATATGCAACAAACTTGCATATAGGTAGCCCGGCTTCTGGCCATACATTGTACGTATGTATATGCAACAAACTTGCATATAGGTAGCCCTTGACTTCCGGCCATACATTGTACGTATGTATATGCAACAAACTTGCATATAGGTAGCTCTTGGCTTCCAGCCATACATTGTACGTATGTATATGCAACAAATTTGCATATAGGTAGCCCTTGGCTTCTGGCTATACATTGTACGTATGTATATGCGACAAATTTGCATATAGGTAGCCCTTGACATCCGGCCATACATTGTACGTATGTATATGCAACAAACCTGCATATAGGTAGCCCTTGACTTCCGGCCATACATTGTACGTATGTATATCCAACAAACTTGCATATAGGTAGCCCTTGACTACCGGCCATACATTGTACGTATGTATATGCAACAAACTTGCATATAGGTAGCCCTTGACTTCCGGCCATACATTATACATATGTATATGCAACAAACTTGCATATAGGTAGCCCGGCTTCTGGCCATACATTGTACATATGTATATCCAACAAACTTGCATATAGGTAGCCCTTGGCTTCCGGCCATACATTGTACATATGTATATGCAACAAACTTGCATATAGGTAGCCCTTGGATTCCGGCCATACATTGTATGTATGTATATGCAACAAACTTGCATATAGGTAGCCCTTGGATTCCGGCCATACATTATACATATGTATATGCAAAATACCTGCATATAGGTAGCCCTTGGCTTATGGCCATACATTGTACGTATGTATATGCAACAAGCTTGCATATAGGTAGCCCAGCTTCTGGCCATACATTGTACATATGTATATCCAACAAACTTGCATATAGGTAGCCCTTGGCTTCCGGCCATTCATTGTACATATGTACATGCAACAAACTTGCATATAGGTAGCCCTTGGCTTCCGGCCATACATTGTACGTATGTATATGCAACAAACTTGCATATAGGTAGCCCTTGGCTTCCAGCCATACATTGTACATATGTATATCCAACAAACTTGCATATAGGTAGTCCTTGGATTCCGGCTATACATTGTACGTATGTATATGCAACAAACTTGCATTTAGGTAGTCCTTGACTTCCGGCGATACATTGTACGTATGTATATGCAACAAACTTGCATATAGGTAGCCCTTGGCTTCCGGCCATACATTGTACGTATGTATATGCAGCAAACTTGCATATAGTTGGCCCTTGGCTTCCGGCTATACATTGTACGTATGTATATCCAACAAACTTGCATATAGGTAGCCCTTGGCTTCCGGCCATACATTGTACGTATGTATATGCAACAAACTTGCATATAGGTAGCCCTTGGCTTCCGGCCATACATTGTACATATATATATGCAACAAACATGCATATAGGTAGCCCTTGGCTTCCGGCCATACATTGTACATATGTATATCCAACAAACTTGCATATAGGTAGCCCTTGGCTTCTGGCTATACATTGTACATATGTATATGCAACAAACTTGCATTTAGGTAGTCCTTGACTTCCGGCCATACATTGTACGTATGTATATGCAACAAAATGCATATAGTTAGCCCTTGGCTTCCGGCCATACAATGTACATATGTATATGCAACAAACTTGCATATAGGTAGCCCTTGGCTTCCGGCCATACATTGTACATATGTATATGCAACAAACGAACATATAGGCAGCCCTTGGCTTCCGGCCATACATTTTACATATGTATATCCAACAAACTTGCATATAGGTAGCCCGGCTTCTGGCCATACATTGTACATATGTATATCCAACAAACTTGCATATAGGTAGCCCTTGGCTTCCGGCCATACATTGTACGAATGTATATGCAACAAACTTGCATATAGGTAGCCCTTGGATTCTGGCCATACATTGTACGTATGTATATGCAACAAACTTGCATATAGGTAGCCCTTGGCTTCCGGCCATACATTGTACATATGTATATCCAACAAACTTGCATATAGGTAGCCCTTGGCTTCCGGCTATACATTGTACGTATGTATATGCAACAAACTTGCATATAGGTAGCCCTTGGCTTCCGGCCATACATTGTACATATGTATATACAACAAACTTGCATATAGTTAGCCCTTGGCTTCCGGCCATACTTTGTACGTATGTATATGCAACAAACTTGCATATAGGTAGCCCTTGGCTTCCGGCCATACATTGTACATATGTATATGCAACAAACTTGCATATAGGTAGCCCTTGGCTTCCGGCCATACATTGTACATATTTATATCCAACAAAATTGCATATAGGTAGCCCTTGGCTTCCGGCCATACATTGTACGTATGTTTATGCAACAAATTTGCATATAGGTAGCCCTTGACTTCCGGCCATACATTGTACGTATGTATATGCAACAAACTTGCATATAGGTAGCCCTTGACTTCCGGCCATACATTGTACATATGTATATCCAACAAAATTGCATATAGGTAGCCCTTGACTTCCGGCCATACATTGTACGTATGTATATACAACAAACTTGCATATAGGTAGCCCTTGACTTCCTGCCATACATTGTACGTATGTATATGCAACAAACTTGCATATAGGTAGCCCTTGACTTCTGGACATAAATTGTACGTATGTATATGCAACAAACTTGCATATAGGTAGCCCTTAACTTCCGGCCATACATTGTACATATGTATATGCAACAAACTTGCATATAGGTAGCCCTTGACTTCCGGCCATACATTGTACGTATGTATATCCAACAAACGTGCATATAGGTAGCCCTTTGCTTCCGGCCATACATTGTACGTATGTATATGCAACAAACTTGCATATAGGTAGCCCTTGGCTTCCGGCCATTCATTGTACGTATGTATATGCAACAAACTTGCATATAGGTAGCCCTTGGCTTCCGGCCATACATTGTACGTATGTATATCCAACAAACTTGCATATAGGTAGTCCTTGACTTCCGGCCATACATTGTACGTATGTATATGCAACAAACTTGCATATAGGTAGCCCTTGGCTTCTGGCCATACATTGTACATATGTATATCCAACTAACTTGCATATAGGTAGCCCTTGACTTCCGGCCATACATTGTACGTATGTATATGCAACAAACTTGCATATAGGTAGCCCTTGACTTCCGGCCATACATTGTACGTATGTATATGCAACAAACTTGCATATAGGTAGCCCTTGACTTCCGGCCATACATTGTACGTATGTATATGCAACAAACTTGCATATAGGTAGCCCGGCTTCTGGCCATACATTGTACGTATGTATATGCAACAAACTTGCATATAGGTAGCCCTTGACTTCCGGCCATACATTGTACGTATGTATATGCAACAAACTTGCATATAGGTAGCTCTTGGCTTCCAGCCATACATTGTACGTATGTATATGCAACAAACTTGCATATAGGTAGCCCTTGGCTTCTGGCTATACATTGTACGTATGTATATGCAACAAATTTGCATATAGGTAGCCCTTGACATCCGGCCATACATTGTACATATGTATATGCAACAAACCTGCATATAGGTAGCCCTTGACTTCCGGCCATACATTGTACGTATGTATATCCAACAAACTTGCATATAGGTAGCCCTTGACTACCGGCCATACATTGTACGTATGTATATCCAACAAACTTGCATATAGGTAGCCCTTGACTTCCGGCCATACATTGTACGTATGTATATGCAACAAACTTGCATATAGGTAGCCCTTGACTTCCGGCCATACATTGTACGCATGTATATGCAACAAACTTGCATATAGGTAGCCCTTGAATTCCAGCCATACATTGTACGTATGTATATCCAACAAACTTGCATATAGGTAGCCCTTGGCTTCCGGCCATACATTGTACGTATGTATATGCAACATACCTGCATATAGGTAGCCCTTGGCTTCCGGCCATACATTGTACCTATGTATATGCAACAAACTTGCATATAGTTAGCCCTTGGCTTCCGGCCATACATTGTACATATGTATATCCAACAAACTTGCATATAGGTAGCCCTTGGCTTCTGGCCATACATTGTACATATGTATATGCATCAAACTTGCATATAGTTAGCCCTTGGCTTCTGGCCATACATTGTACATATGTATATCCAACAAACTTGCATATAGGTAGCCCTTGACTTCCGGCCATACATTGTACGTATGTATATGCAACAAACTTGCATATAGGTAGCCCGGCTTCTGGCCATACATTGTACATATGTATATCCAACAAACTTGCATATAGGTAGCCCTTGGCTTCCAGCCATACATTGTACATATGTATATGCAACAAACTTGCATATAGGTAGCCCTTGGCTTCTGGCCATACATTGTACGTATGTATATGCAACAAACTTGCATATAGATAGCCCTTGGCTTCTGGCCATACATTGTACATATGTATATCCAACAAACTTACATATAGGTAGCCCTTGGCTTCTTGCCATACATTGTACATATGTATATGCAACAAATTTGCATATAGGTAGCCCTTGGCTTCTGGCCATGCATTGTACATATGTATATGCAACAAACTTGCATATAGGTAGCCCTTGACTTCCGGCCATACATTTTACGTATGTATATGCAACAAACTTGCATATAGGTAGCCCTTGGCTTCCAGCCATACATTGTACGTATGTATATGCAACAAACTTGCATATAGGTAGCCCTTGGCTTCTGGCTATACATTGTACGTATGTATATGCAACAAATTTGCATATAGGTAGCCCTTGACTTCTGACATACATTGTACGTATGTATATGCAACAAACTTGCATATGGGTAGCCCTTGACTTCCGGCCATACATTGTACGTATGTATATGCAACAAACTTGCATATAGGTAGCCCTTGACTTCCAGCCATACATTGTACGTATGTATATCCAACAAACTTGCATATAGGTAGCCCTTGGCTTCCGGCCATACATTGTATGTATGTATATGCAACAAACCTGCATATAGGTAGCCCTTGGCTTCCGGCCATACATTGTACCTATGTATATGCAACAAACTTGCATATAGGTAGCCCTTGGCTTCCGGCCATACATTGTACATATGTATATCCAACAAACTTGCATATAAGTAGCCCTTGGCTTCTGGCCATACATTGTACATATGTATATGCATCAAACTTGCATATAGTTAGCCCTTGGCTTCTGGCCATACATTGTACATATGTATATCCAACAAACTTGCATATAGGTAGCCCTTGGCTTATGGCCATACCTTGTACGTATGTATATGCAACAAACTTGCATATAGGTAGCCCAGCTTCTGGCCATACATTGTACATATGTATATCCAACAAACTTGCATATAGGTAGCCCTTGGCTTCCAGCCATACATTGTACATATGTATATGCAACAAACTTGCATATAGGTAGCCCTTGGCTTCTGGCCATACATTGTACATATGTATATGCAACAAACTTGCATATAGATAGCCCTTGGCTTCTGGCCATACATTGTACATATGTATATCCAACAAACTTACATATAGGTAGCCCTTGGCTTCCGGCCATACATTGTACGTATGTATATGCAACAAACTTGCATATAGGTAGCCCTTTGCTTCCGGCCATACATTGTACGTATGTATATGCAACAAACTTGCATATAGCTAGCCCTTGGTTTCTGGCCATACATTGTACATATGTATATCCAACAAACTTGCATATAGGTAGCCCTTGGCTTCCGGCCATACATTGTACGTATGTATATGCAACAGACTTGCATATAGGTAGCCCTTGGCTTCCGGCCATACATTGTACGTATGTATATGCAACAAACTTGCATTTAGGTAGTCCTTGACTTCCGGCCATACATTGTACGTATGTATATCCAACAAACTTGCATATAGGTAGCCCTTGACTTCCGGCCATACATTGTACGTATGTATATGCAACAAACTTGCATAAAGCTAGCCCTTGACTTCCGGCCATACATTGTACGTATGTATATGCAACAAACTTGCATATAGGTAGCCCTTGGTTTCCGGCTATACATTGTACATATGTATATGCAACAAACTTGCATATAGGTAGCCCTTGGCTTCCGGCTATACATTGTACATATGTATATCCAACAAACCTGCATATAGGTAGCCCTTGGCTTCTGGCCATACATTGTACATATGTATATGCAACAAACTTGCATATAGGTAGCCTTTGGCTTCTGGCCATACATTGTACATATGTATATCCAACAAACTTGCATATAGGTAGCCCTTGGCTTCCGGCTATACATTGTACACATGTATATCCAACAAACTTGCATATAGGTAGCCCTTGGCTTCCGGCCATACATTGTACATATGTATATGCAAAAAACTTGCATATATGTAGCCCTTGGCTTCTGGCCATACATTGTACATATGTATATGCAACAAACTTGCATATAGGTAGCCCTTGGCTTCCGGCCATACATTGTACGTATGTATATGCAACAAACTTGCATATAGGTAGCGCTTGGCTTCCGGCCATACATTGTACGTATGTATATGCAACAAACTTGCATATAGGTAGCCCTTGGCTTCTGGCCATACATTGTACATATGTATATCCAACAAACTTGCATATAGGTAGCCCTTGGCTCCCGGCCATACATTGTACGTATGTATATGCAACAAACTTGCATATAGGTAGCCCTTGGCTTCCGGCCATACATTGTACGTATTGCAACAAACTTGCATATAGGTAGCCCTTGGCTTCCGGCCATACATTGTAGATATGTATATGCAACAAACTTGCATATAGTTAGCCCTTGGCTTCCGGCCATACATTGTAGATATGTATATGCAACAAACTTGCATATAGGTAGCCCTTGGCTTCCGCCCGTACATTGTACATATATAATGCAACAAACTTGCATATAGGTAGCCCTTGGCTTCCGGCCATACATTGTACATATGTATATGCAACAAACTTGCATATAGGTAGCCCTTGGCTTCTGGCCATACCTTGTACGTATGTATATGCAACAAACTTGCATATAGGTAGCCCGGCTTCTGGCCATACATTGTACATATGTATATCCAACAAACTTGCATATACGTAGCCCTTGGCTTCCGGCCATACATTGTACATATGTATATGCAACAAACGTGCATATAGGTAGCCTTTGGCTTCTGGCCATACATTGTACATATGTATATCCAACAAACTTGCATATAGGTAGCCCTTGGCTTTCGGCCATACATTGTACGTATGTATATGCAACAAACTTGCATATAGGTAACCCTTGGCTTCCGGCCATACATTGTACATATGTATATCCAACAAACTTGCATATAGGTAGCCCTTGGCTTCCGGCCATACATTGTACGTATGTATATGCAACAAACTTGCATTTAGGTAGTCCTTGACTTCCAGCCATACATTGTACGTATGTATATGCAACAAACTTGCATATAGGTAGCCCTTGGCTTCCGTCCATACATTGTACATATGTATATGCAACAAACCTGCATATAGTTAGCCCTTGGCTTCCGGCCATACATTGTACGTATGTATATGCAACAAACTTGCATATAGGTAGCCCTTGGCTTCCGGCCATACATTGTACATATGTATATGCAACAAACTTGCATATAGGTAGCCTTTGGCTTCCGGCCATACATTGTACGTATGTATATCCAATAAAGTTGCATATAGGTAGCCCTTGGCTTCCGGCTATTCATTGTACGTATGTATATGCACCAAACTTGCATTTAGGTAGTCCTTGACTTCCGGCCATACATTGTACGTATCTATATGCAACAAACTTGCATATAGGTAGCCCTTGGCATCCGGCCATACATTGTACGTATGTATATTCAACAAACCTTCATATAGGTAGCCCTTGGCTTCCGGCTATACATTGTACGTATGTATATGCAACAAACTTGCATATAGGTAGTCCTTGACTTCCGGCCATACATTGTACGTATGTATATGCAACAAACTTGCATATAGGTAGCCCTTGGCTTCCGGCCATACATTGTACATATGTATATGCAACAAGCTTGCATATAGGTAGCCCTTGACTTCCGGCCATACATTGTACGTATGTACATCCAACTAACTTGCATATAGGTAGCCCTTGACTTCCGGCCATACATTGTACGTATGTATATGCAACAAACTTGCATATAGGTAGCCCTTGACTTCCGGCCATACATTGTACGTATGTATATGCAACAAACTTGCATATAGGTAGCCCTTGACTTCCGGCCATACATTGTATGTATGTATATGCAACAAACTTGCATATAGGTAGCCCTTGACTTCCGGCCATACATTGTACGTATGTATATGCAACAAACTTTCATATAGGCAGCCCTTGACTTCCGGCCATACATTGTACGTATGTATATGCAACAAACTTGCATATAGGTAGCCCTTGGCTTCCGGCTATACATTGTACATATGTATATGCAACAAACTTGCATATAGGTAGCCCTTGGCTTCCGGCTATACATTGTACATATGTATATCCAACAAACTTGCATATAGGTAGCCCTTGGCTTCTGGCCATACATTGTACATATGTATATGCAACAAACTTGCATATAGGTATCCCTTGACTTCCGGCCATACATTGTACGAATGTATATCCAACAAACTTGCATAAAGGTAGCCCTTGGCTTCCGGCTATACATTGTACATATGTATATGCAACAAACTTGCATATAGGTAGCCCTTGACTTCCGGCCATACATTGTACATATGTATATGCAACAAACTTGCATATAGGTAGCCCTTGGCTTCCGGCAATACATTGTACATATGTATTTGCAACAAACTTGCATATAGGTAGCCCTTGGCTTCTGGCTATACATTGTACATATGTATATCCAACAAACCCGCATATAGGTAGCACTTGGCTTCAGGCCATACATTGTACATATGTATATGCAACAAATTTGCATATAGGTAGCCCTTGGCTTCCGGCCATACATTGTACATATGTATATCCAACAAACTTGCATATAGGTAGCCCTTGGCTTCCGGCCATACATTGTACATATGTATATGCAACAAACTTGCATATAGGTAGCCCTTGGCTTCCGGCCATATATTGTACATGTGTATATGCAACAAACTTGCATATAGGTAGCCCTTGGCTTCCGGCCATACATTGTACATATGTATATGCAACAAACTTGCATATAGGTAGCCCTTAACTTCCGGCCATACATTGTACATATGTATATCCAACAAACTTGCATATATGTAGCCCTTGGCTTCCGGCCATACATTGTACATATGTATATTCAACAAACTTGCATATAGGTAGCCCTTGGCTTCCGGCCATACATTGTACATATGTATATGCAAGAAACTTGCATATAGGTAGCCCTTGACATCCGGCCATACATTGTACATATGTATATGCAACAAACTTGCATATAGATAGTCCTTCACTTCCGGCCATACATTGTACGTATGTATATCCAACAAACTTGCATATAGGTAGCCCTTGACTTCCGGCCATACATTGTACGTATGTATATCCAACAAACTTGCATATAGGTAGCCCTTGACTTCCGGCCATACATTGTATGTATGTATATGCAACAAACTTGCATTTAGGTAGTCCTTGACATCCGGCCATACATTGTACGTATGTATATGCAACAAACTTGCATATAGGTAGCCCTTGGCTTCCGGCCATACATTGTTTATATGTATATGCAACAAACTTGCATATAGGTAGCCCTTGGCTTCCGGCCATACATTGTAAATATGTATATGCAACAAACTTGCATATAGGTAGCACTTGACTTCCGGCCATACATTGTACATATGTATATGCAACAAACTTGCATATAGATAGTCCTTCACTTCCGGCCATACATTGTACGTATGTATATCCAACAAACTTGCATATAGGTAGCTCTTGACTTCCGGCCATACATTGAACGTATGTATATCCAACAAACTTGCATATAGGTAGCCCTTGACTTCCGGCCATACATTGTACGTATGTATATGCAACAAACTTGCATATAGGTAGCCCTTGGCTTCCATCCATACATTGTACGTATGTATATGCAACAAACATGCATATAGGTAGCCCTTGGCTTCTGGCTATACATTGTACGTATGTATATGCAACAAATTTGCATATAGGTAGCCCTTGACATCCGGCCATACATTGTACGTATGTATATGCAACAAACCTGTATATAGGTAGCCCTTGACTTCCGGCCATACATTGTACGTATGTATATCCAACAAACTTGCATATAGGTAGCCCTTGACTTCCGGCCATACATTGTACGTATGTATATGCAACAAACTTGCATATAGGTAGCCCTTGACTTCCGGCCATACATTATACATATGTATATGCAACAAACTTGCATATAGGTAGCCCTTGACTTCTGGACATACATTGTACGTATGTATATGCAACAAACTTGCATATGGGTAGCCCTTGACTTCCGGCCATACATTGTACGTATGTATATGCAACAAACTTGCATATAGGTAGCCCTTGACTTCCAGCCATACATTGTACGTATGTATATCCAACAAACTTGCATATAGGTAGCCCTTGGCTTACGACCATACATTGTACGTATGTATATGCAACAAACCTGCATATAGGTAGCCCTTGGCTTCCGGCCATACATTGTACCTATGTATATGCAACAAACCTGCATATAGGTAGCCCTTGGCTTCCGGCCATACATTGTACATATGTATATCCAACAAACTTGCATATAGGTAGCCCTTGGCTTCTGGCCATACATTGTACATATGTATATGCATCAAACTTGCATATAGGTAGCCCTTGACTTCCAGCCATACATTGTACGTATGTATATCCAACAAACTTGCATATAGGTAGCCCTTGGCTTATGGCCATACCTTGTACGTATGTATATGCAACAAACTTGCATATAGGTAGCCCGGCTTCTGGCCATACATTGTACATATGTATATCCAACAAACTTGCATATAGGTAGCCCTTGGCTTCCAGCCATACATTGTACATATGTATATGCAACAAACTTGCATATAGGTAGCCCTTGGCTTCTGGCCATACATTGTACGTATGTATATGCAACAAACTTGCATATAGATAGCCCTTGGCTTCTGGCCATACATTGTACATATGTATATCCAACAAACTTACATATAGGTAGCCCTTGGCTTCCGGCCATACATTGTACGTATGTATATGCAACAAACTTGCATATAGGTAGCCCTTTGCTTCCGGCCATACATTGTACGTATGTATATGCAACAAACTTGCATATAGGTAGCCCTTGGCTTCCGGCCATACATTGTACATATGTATATCCAACAAACTTGCATATAGGTAGCCCTTGGCTTTCGGCCATACATTGTACGTATGTATATGCAACAAACTTGCATATAGGTAGCCCTTGGCTTCCGGCCATACATTGTACGTATATATATGCAACAAACTTGCATTTAGGTAGTCCTTGACTTCCGGCCATACATTGTACGTATGTATATCCAACAAACTTGCATATAGGTAGCCCTTGACTTCCGGCCATACATTGTACATATGTATATGCAACAAACTTGCATAAAGCTAGCCCTTGACTTCCGGCCATACATTGTACGTATGTATATGCAACAAACTTGCATATAGGTAGCCCTTGGTTTCCGGCTATACATTGTACATATGTATATGCAAAAAACTTGCATATAGGTAGCCCTTGGCTTCCGGCTATACATTGTACATATGTATATCCAACAAACCTGCATATAGGTAGCCCTTGGCTTCTGGCCATACATTGTACATATGTATATGCAACAAACTTGCATATAGGTAGCCTTTGGCTTCTGGCCATACATTGTACATATGTATATCCAACAAACTTGCATATAGGTAGCCCTTGGCTTCCGGCTATACATTGTACACATGTATATCCAACAAACTTGCATATAGGTAGCCCTTGGCTTCCGGCCATACATTGTACATATGTATATGCAAAAAACTTGCATATATGTAGCCCTTGGCTTCTGGCCATACATTGTACATATGTATATGCAACAAACTTGCATATAGGTAGCCCTTGGCTTCCGGCCATACATTGTACGTATGTATATGCAACAAACTTGCATATAGGTAGCCCTTGGCTTCCGGCCATACATTGTACGTATGTATATGCAACAAACTTGCATATAGGTAGCCCTTGGCTTCTGGCCATACATTGTACATATGTATATCCAACAAACTTGCATATAGGTAGCCCTTGGCTCCCGGCCATACATTGTACGTATGTATATGCAACAAACTTGCATATAGGTAGCCCTTGGCTTCCGGCCATACATTGTACGTATTGCAACAAACTTGCATATAGGTAGCCCTTGGCTTCCGGCCATACATTGTATGTATGTATATGCAACAAACTTGCATATAGGTAGCCCTTGACTTCCGGCCATACATTGTACGTATGTATATGCAACAAACTTTCATATAGGCAGCCCTTGACTTCCGGCCATACATTGTACGTATGTATATGCAACAAACTTGCATATAGGTAGCCCTTGGCTTCCGGCTATACATTGTACATATGTATATGCAACAAACTTGCATATAGGTAGCCCTTGGCTTCCGGCTATACATTGTACATATGTATATCCAACAAACTTGCATATAGGTAGCCCTTGGCTTCTGGCCATACATTGTACATATGTATATGCAACAAACTTGCATATAGGTATCCCTTGACTTCCGGCCATACATTGTACGAATGTATATCCAACAAACTTGCATAAAGGTAGCCCTTGGCTTCCGGCTATACATTGTACATATGTATATGCAACAAACTTGCATATAGGTAGCCCTTGACTTCCGGCCATACATTGTACATATGTATATGCAACAAACTTGCATATAGGTAGCCCTTGGCTTCCGGCAATACATTGTACATATGTATTTGCAACAAACTTGCATATAGGTAGCCCTTGGCTTCTGGCTATACATTGTACATATGTATATCCAACAAACCCGCATATAGGTAGCCCTTGGCTTCCGGCCATACATTGTACATATGTATATGCAACAAATTTGCATATAGGTAGCCCTTGGCTTCCGGCCATACATTGTACATATGTATATCCAACAAACTTGCATATAGGTAGCCCTTGGCTTCCGGCCATACATTGTACATATGTATATGCAACAAACTTGCATATAGGTAGCCCTTGGCTTCCGGCCATATATTGTACATGTGTATATGCAACAAACTTGCATATAGGTAGCCCTTGGCTTCCGGCCATACATTGTACATATGTATATGCAACAAACTTGCATATAGGTAGCCCTTAACTTCCGGCCATACATTGTACATATGTATATCCAACAAACTTGCATATATGTAGCCCTTGGCTTCCGGCCATACATTGTACATATGTATATTCAACAAACTTGCATATAGGTAGCCCTTGGCTTCCGGCCATACATTGTACATATGTATATGCAAGAAACTTGCATATAGGTAGCCCTTGACATCCGGCCATACATTGTACATATGTATATGCAACAAACTTGCATATAGGTAGCCCTTGGCTTCCAGCCATACATTGTACGTATGTATATGCAACAAACTTGCATATAGGTAGCCCTTGGCTTCTGGCTATACATTGTACGTATGTATATGCAACAAATTTGTATATAGGTAGCCCTTGACATCCGGCCATACATTGTACGTATGTATATGCAACAAACCTGCATATAGGTAGCCCTTGACTTCCGGCCATACATTGTACGTATGTATATCCAACAAACTTGCATATAGGTAGCCCTTGACTTCCGGCCATACATTGTACGTATGTATATGCAACAAACTTGCATATAGGTAGCCCTTGACTTCCGGCCATACATTATACATATGTATATGCAACAAACTTGCATATAGGTAGCCCTTGACTTCCGGCCATACATTGTACGTATGTATATGCAACAAACTTGCATATGGGTAGCCCTTGACTTCCGGCCATACATTGTACGTATGTATATGCAACAAACTTGCATATAGGTAGCCCTTGACTTCCAGCCATACATTGTACGTATGTATATCCAACAAACTTGCATATAGGTAGCCCTTGGCTTACGGCCATACATTGTACGTATGTATATGCAACAAACCTGCATATAGGTAGCCCTTGGCTTCCGGCCATACATTGTACCTATGTATATGCAACAAACTTGCATATAGGTAGCCCTTGGCTTCCGGCCATACATTGTACATATGTATATCCAACAAACTTGCATATAGGTAGCCCTTGGCTTCTGGCCATACATTGTACATATGTATATGCATCAAACTTGCATATAGGTAGCCCTTGACTTCCAGCCATACATTGTACGTATGTATATCCAACAAACTTGCATATAGGTAGCCCTTGGCTTATGGCCATACCTTGTACGTATGTATATGCAACAAACTTGCATATAGGTAGCCCGGCTTCTGGCCATACATTGTACATATGTATATCCAACAAACTTGCATATAGGTAACCCTTGGCTTCCAGCCATACATTGTACATATGTATATGCAACAAACTTGCATATAGGTAGCCCTTGGCTTCTGGCCATACATTGTACGTATGTATATGCAACAAACTTGCATATAGATAGCCCTTGGCTTCTGGCCATACATTGTACATATGTATATCCAACAAACTTACATATAGGTAGCCCTTGGCTTCCGGCCATACATTGTACGTATGTATATGCAACAAACTTGCATATAGGTAGCCCTTTGCTTCCGGCCATACATTGTACGTATGTATATGCAACAAACTTGCATATAGGTAGCCCTTGGCTTCCGGCCATACATTGTACATATGTATATCCAACAAACTTGCATATAGGTAGCCCTTGGCTTCCGGCCATACATTGTACGTATGTATATGCAACAAACTTGCATATAGGTAGCCCTTGGCTTCCGGCCATACATTGTACGTATATATATGCAACAAACTTGCATTTAGGTAGTCCTTGACTTCCGGCCATACATTGTACGTATGTATATCCAACAAACTTGCATATAGGTAGCCCTTGACTTCCGGCCATACATTGTACGTATGTATATGCAACAAACTTGCATAAAGCTAGCCCTTGACTTCCGGCCATACATTGTACGTATGTATATGCAACAGACTTGCATATAGGTAGCCCTTGGTTTCCGGCTATACATTGTACATATGTATATGCAAAAAACTTGCATATAGGTAGCCCTTGGCTTCCGGCTATACATTGTACATATGTATATCCAACAAACCTGCATATAGGTAGCCCTTGGCTTCTGGCCATACATTGTACATATGTATATGCAACAAACTTGCATATAGGTAGCCTTTGGCTTCTGGCCATACATTGTACATATGTATATCCAACAAACTTGCATATAGGTAGCCCTTGGCTTCCGGCTATACATTGTACACATGTATATCCAACAAACTTGCATATAGGTAGCCCTTGGCTTCCGGCCATACATTGTACATATGTATATGCAAAAAACTTGCATATATGTAGCCCTTGGCTTCTGGCCATACATTGTACATATGTATATGCAACAAACTTGCATATAGGTAGCCCTTGGCTTCCGGCCATACATTGTACGTATGTATATGCAACAAACTTGCATATAGGTAGCCCTTGGCTTCCGGCCATACATTGTACGTATGTATATGCAACAAACTTGCATATAGGTAGCCCTTGGCTTCTGGCCATACATTGTACATATGTATATCCAACAAACTTGCATATAGGTAGCCCTTGGCTCCCGGCCATACATTGTACGTATGTATATGCAACAAACTTGCATATAGGTAGCCCTTGGCTTCCGGCCATACATTGTACGTATTGCAACAAACTTGCATATAGGTAGCCCTTGGCTTCCGGCCATACATTGTACGTATGTATATGCAACAAACTTGCATATAGGTAGCCCTTGGCTTCCGGCCATACATTGTACGTATGTATATGCAACAAACTTGCATTTAGGTAGTCCTTGACTTCCGGCCATACATTGTACGTATGTATATCCAACAAACTTGCATATAGGTAGCCCTTGGCTTCCGGCCATACATTGTACCTATGTATATGCAACAAACTTGCATATAGGTAGCCCTTGGCTTCCGGCCATACATTGTACATATGTATATCCAACAAACTTGCATATAGGTAGCCCTTGGCTTCTGGCCATCCATTGTACATATGTATATGCATCAAACTTGCATATAGGTAGCCCTTGACTTCCAGCCATACATTGTACGTATGTATATCCAACAAACTTGCATATAGGTAGCCCTTGGCTTATGGCCATACCTTGTACGTATGTATATGCAACAAACTTGCATATAGGTAGCCCGGCTTCTGGCCATACATTGTACATATGTATATCCAACAAACTTGCATATAGGTAGCCCTTGGCTTCCAGCCATACATTGTACATATGTATATGCAACAAACCTGCATATAGGTAGCCCTTGGCTTCTGGCCATACATTGTACGTATGTATATGCAACAAACTTGCATATAGATAGCCCTTGGCTTCTGGCCATACATTGTACATATGTATATCCAACAAACTTACATATAGGTAGCCCTTGGCTTCCGGCCATACATTGTACGTATGTATATGCAACAAACTTGCATATAGGTAGCCCTTTGCTTCCGGCCATACATTGTACGTATGTATATGCAACAAACTTGCATATAGGTAGCCCTTGGCTTCCGGCCATACATTGTACATATGTATATCCAACAAACTTCCATATAGGTAGCCCTTGGCTTCCGGCCATACATTGTACGTATGTATATGCAACAAACTTGCATATAGGTAGCCCTTGGCTTCCGGCCATACATTGTACGTATATATATGCAACAAACTTGCATTTAGGTAGTCCTTGACTTCCGGCCATACATTGTACGTATGTATATCCAACAAACTTGCATATAGGTAGCCCTTGACTTCCGGCCATACATTGTACGTATGTATATGCAACAAACTTGCATAAAGCTAGCCCTTGACTTCCGGCCATACATTGTACGTATGTATATGCAACAAACTTGCATATAGGTAGCCCTTGGTTTCCGGCTATACATTGTACATATGTATATGCAACAAACTTGCATATAGGTAGCCCTTGGCTTCCGGCTATACATTGTACATATGTATATCCAACAAACCTGCATATAGGTAGCCCTTGGCTTCTGGCCATACATTGTACATATGTATATGCAACAAACTTGCATATAGGTAGCCTTTGGCTTCTGGCCATACATTGTACATATGTATATCCAACAAACTTGCATATAGGTAGCCCTTGGCTTCCGGCTATACATTGTACACATGTATATCCAACAAACTTGCATATAGGTAGCCCTTGGCTTCCGGCCATACATTGTACATATTTATATGCAAAAAACTTGCATATAGGTAGCCCTTGGCTTCTGGCCATACATTGTACATATGTATATCCAACAAACTTGCATATAGGTAGCCCTTGGCTCCCGGCCATACATTGTACGTATGTATATGCAACAAACTTGCATATAGGTAGCCCTTGGCTCCCGGCCATACATTGTACGTATTGCAACAAACTTGCATATAGGTAGCCTTTGGCTTCCGGCCATACATTGTACGTATGTATATGCAACAAACTTGCATATAGGTAGCCCTTGGCTTCCGGCCATACATTGTACGTATGTATATGCAACAAACTTGCATTTAGGTAGTCCTTGACTTCCGGCCATACATTGTACGTATGTATATCCAACAAACTTGCATATAGGTAGCCCTTGACTTCCGGCCATACATTGTACGTATGTATATGCAACAAACTTGCATAAAGCTAGCCCTTGACTTCCGGCCATACATTGTACGTATGTATATGCAACAAACTTGCATATAGGTAGCCCTTGGTTTCCGGCTATACATTGTACATATGTATATGCAACAAACTTGCATATAGGTAGCCCTTGGCTTCCGGCTATACATTGTACATATGTATATCCAACAAACCTGCATATAGGTAGCCCTTGGCTTCTGGCCATACATTGTACATATGTATATGCAACAAACTTGCATATAGGTAGCCTTTGGCTTCTGGCCATACATTGTACATATGTATATCCAACAAACTTGCATATAGGTAGCCCTTGGCTTCCGGCTATACATTGTACACATGTATATCCAACAAACTTGCATATAGGTAGCCCTTGGCTTCCGGCCATACATTGTACATATGTATATGCAAAAAACTTGCATATATGTAGCCCTTGGCTTCTGGCCATACATTGTACATATGTACATGCAACAAACTTGCATATAGGTAGCCCTTGGCTTCCGGCCATACATTGTACGTATGTATATGCAACAAACTTGCATATAGGTAGCCCTTGGCTTCCGGCCATACATTGTAGATATGTATATGCAACAAACTTGCATATAGTTAGCCCTTGGCTTCCGGCCATACATTGTAGATATGTATATGCAACAAACTTGCATATAGGTAGCCCTTGGCTTCCGCCCATACATTGTACATATATAATGCAACAAACTTGCATATAGGTAGCCCTTGGCTTCCGGCCATACATTGTACATATGTATATGCAACAAACTTGCATATAGGTAGCCCTTGGCTTCTGGCCATACCTTGTACGTATGTATATGCAACAAACTTGCATATAGGTAGCCCGGCTTCTGGCCATACATTGTACATATGTATATCCAACAAACTTGCATATACGTAGCCCTTGGCTTCCGGCCATACATTGTACATATGTATATGCAACAAACTTGCATATAGGTAGCCTTTGGCTTCTGGCCATACATTGTACATATGTATATCCAACAAACTTGCATATAGGTAGCCCTTGGCTTTCGGCCATACATTGTACGTATGTATATGCAACAAACTTGCATATAGGTAACCCTTGGCTTCCGGCCATACATTGTACATATGTATATCCAACAAACTTGCATATAGGTAGCCCTTGGCTTCCGGCCATACATTGTACGTATGTATATGCAACAAACTTGCATTTAGGTAGTCCTTGACTTCCAGCCATAGATTGTACGTATGTATATGCAACAAACTTGCATATAGGTAGCCCTTGGCTTCCGTCCATACATTGTACATATGTATATGCAACAAACCTGCATATAGTTAGCCCTTGGCTTCCGGCCATACATTGTACGTATGTATATGCAACAAACTTGCATATAGGTAGCCCTTGGCTTCCGGCCATACATTGTACATATGTATATGCAACAAACTTGCATATAGGTAGCCCTTGGCTTCCGGCCATACATTGTACGTATGTATATCCAATAAAGTTGCATATAGGTAGCCCTTGGCTTCCGGCTATTCATTGTACGTATGTATATGCACCAAACTTGCATTTAGGTAGTCCTTGTCTTCCGGCCATACATTGTACGTATCTATATGCAACAAACTTGCATATAGGTAGCCCTTGGCATCCGGCCATACATTGTACGTATGTATATTCAACAAACCTTCATATAGGTAGCCCTTGGCTTCCGGCTATACATTGTACGTATGTATATGCAACAAACTTGCATATAGGTAGCCCTTGGCTTCCAGCCATACATTGTACGTATGTATATGCAACAAACATGCATATAGGTAGCCCTTGGCTTCTGGCTATACATTGTACGTATGTATATGCAACAAATTTGCATATAGGTAGCCCTTGACATCCGGCCATACATTGTACGTATGTATATGCAACAAACCTGCATATAGGTAGCCCTTGACTTCCGGCCATACATTGTACGTATGTATATCCAACAAACTTGCATATAGGTAGCCCTTGACTTCCGGCCATACATTGTACGTATGTATATGCAACAAACTTGCATATAGGTAGCCCTTGACTTCCGGCCATACATTATACATATGTATATGCAACAAACTTGCATATAGGTAGCCCTTGACTTCTGGACATACATTGTACGTATGTATATGCAACAAACTTGCATATGGGTAGCCCTTGACTTCAGGCCATACATTGTACGTATGTATATGCAACAAACTTGCATATAGGTAGCCCTTGACTTCCAGCCATACATTGTACGTATGTATATCCAACAAACTTGCATATAGGTAGCCCTTGGCTTACGGCCATACATTGTACGTATGTATATGCAACAAACCTGCATATAGGTAGCCCTTGGCTTCCGGCCATACATTGTACCTATGTATATGCAACAAACTTGCATATAGGTAGCCCTTGGCTTCCGGCCATACATTGTACATATGTATATCCAACAAACTTGCATATAGGTAGCCCTTGGCTTCTGGCCATACATTGTACATATGTATATGCATCAAACTTGCATATAGGTAGCCCTTGACTTCCAGCCATACATTGTACGTATGTATATCCAACAAACTTGCATATAGGTAGCCCTTGGCTTATGGCCATACCTTGTACGTATGTATATGCAACAAACTTGCATATAGGTAGCCCGGCTTCTGGCCATACATTGTACATATGTATATCCAACAAACTTGCATATAGGTAGCCCTTGGCTTCCAGCCATACATTGTACATATATATATGCAACAAACTTGCATATAGGTAGCCCTTGGCTTCTGGCCATACATTGTACGTATGTATATGCAACAAACTTGCATATAGATAGCCCTTGGCTTCTGGCCATACATTGTACATATGTATATCCAACAAACTTACATATAGGTAGCCCTTGGCTTCCGGCCATACATTGTACGTATGTATATGCAACAAACTTGCATATAGGTAGCCCTTTGCTTCCGGCCATACATTGTACGTATGTATATGCAACAAACTTGCATATAGGTAGCCCTTGGCTTCCGGCCATACATTGTACATATGTATATCCAACAAACTTGCATATAGGTAGCCCTTGGCTTCCGGCCATACATTGTACGTATGTATATGCAACAAACTTGCATATAGGTAGCCCTTGGCTTCCGGCCATACATTGTACGTATATATATGCAACAAACTTGCATTTAGGTAGTCCTTGACTTCCGGCCATACATTGTACGTATGTATATCCAACAAACTTGCATATAGGTAGCCCTTGACTTCCGGCCATACATTGTACGTATGTATATGCAACAAACTTGCATAAAGCTAGCCCTTGACTTCCGGCCATACATTGTACGTATGTATATGCAACAAACTTGCATATAGGTAGCCCTTGGTTTCCGGCTATACATTGTACATATGTATATGCAAAAAACTTGCATATAGGTAGCCCTTGGCTTCCGGCTATACATTGTACATATGTATATCCAACAAACCTGCATATAGGTAGCCCTTGGCTTCTGGCCATACATTGTACATATGTATATGCAACAAACTTGCATATAGGTAGCCTTTGGCTTCTGGCCATACATTGTACATATGTATATCCAACAAACTTGCATATAGGTAGCCCTTGGCTTCCGGCTATACATTGTACACATGTATATCCAACAAACTTGCATATAGGTAGCCCTTGGCTTCCGGCCATACATTGTACATATGTATATGCAAAAAACTTGCATATATGTAGCCCTTGGCTTCTGGCCATACATTGTACATATGTATATGCAACAAACTTGCATATAGGTAGCCCTTGGCTTCCGGCCATACATTGTACGTATGTATATGCAACAAACTTGCATATAGGTAGCCCTTGGCTTCCGGCCATACATTGTACGTATGTATATGCAACAAACTTGCATATAGGTAGCCCTTGGCTTCTGGCCATACATTGTACATATGTATATCCAACAAACTTGCATATAGGTAGCCCTTGGCTCCCGGCCATACATTGTACGTATGTATATGCAACAAACTTGCATATAGGTAGCCCTTGGCTTCCGGCCATACATTGTACGTATTGCAACAAACTTGCATATAGGTAGCCCTTGGCTTCCGGCCATACATTGTACGTATGTATATGCAACAAACTTGCATATAGGTAGCCCTTGGCTTCCGGCCATACATTGTACGTATGTATATGCAACAAACTTGCATTTAGGTAGTCCTTGACTTCCGGCCATACATTGTACGTATGTATATCCAACAAACTTGCATATAGGTAGCCCTTGGCTTCCGGCCATACATTGTACCTATGTATATGCAACAAACTTGCATATCGGTAGCCCTTGGCTTCCGGCCATACATTGTACATATGTATATCCAACAAACTTGCATATAGGTAGCCCTTGGCTTCTGGCCATACATTGTACATATGTATATGCATCAAACTTGCATATAGGTAGCCCTTGACTTCCAGCCATACATTGTACGTATGTATATCCAACAAACTTGCATATAGGTAGCCCTTGGCTTATGGCCATACCTTGTACGTATGTATATGCAACAAACTTGCATATAGGTAGCCCGGCTTCTGGCCATACATTGTACATATGTATATCCAACAAACTTGCATATAGGTAGCCCTTGGCTTCCAGCCATACATTGTACATATGTATATGCAACAAACCTGCATATAGGTAGCCCTTGGCTTCTGGCCATACATTGTACGTATGTATATGCAACAAACTTGCATATAGATAGCCCTTGGCTTCTGGCCATACATTGTACATATGTATATCCAACAAACTTACATATAGGTAGCCCTTGGCTTCCGGCCATACATTGTACGTATGTATATGCAACAAACTTGCATATAGGTAGCCCTTTGCTTCCGGCCATACATTGTACGTATGTATATGCAACAAACTTGCATATAGGTAGCCCTTGGCTTCCGGCCATACATTGTACGTATATATATGCAACAAACTTGCATTTAGGTAGTCCTTGACTTCCGGCCATACATTGTACGTATGTATATCCAACAAACTTGCATATAGGTAGCCCTTGACTTCCGGCCATACATTGTATGTATGTATATGCAACAAACTTGCATAAAGCTAGCCCTTGACTTCCGGCCATACATTGTACGTATGTATATGCAACAAACTTGCATATAGGTAGCCCTTGGTTTCCGGCTATACATTGTACATATGTATATGCAACAAACTTGCATATAGGTAGCCCTTGGCTTCCGGCTATACATT
Organism: Narcine bancroftii; assembly: GCF_036971445.1. Classification (NCBI taxonomy): domain Eukaryota; kingdom Metazoa; phylum Chordata; class Chondrichthyes; order Torpediniformes; family Narcinidae; genus Narcine; species Narcine bancroftii. The sequence goes on from NC_091469.1 coordinate 130,303,576, forward strand.
GTACATATGTATATCCAACAAACCTGCATATAGGTAGCCCTTGGCTTCTGGCCATACATTGTACATATGTATATGCAACAAACTTGCATATAGGTAGCCTTTGGCTTCTGGCCATACATTGTACATATGTATATCCAACAAACTTGCATATAGGTAGCCCTTGGCTTCCGGCTATACATTGTACACATGTATATCCAACAAACTTGCATATAGGTAGCCCTTGGCTTCCGGCCATACATTGTACATATTTATATGCAAAAAACTTGCATATATGTAGCCCTTGGCTTCTGGCCATACATTGTACATATGTATATGCAACAAACTTGCATATAGGTAGCCCTTGGCTTCCGGCCATACATTGTACATATGTATATGCAACAAACTTGCATATAGGTAGCCCTTTGCTTCTGGCCATACCTTGTACGTATGTATATGCAACAAACTTGCATATAGGTAGCCCGGCTTCTGGCCATACATTGTACATATGTATATCCAACAAACTTGCATATACGTAGCCCTTGGCTTCCGGCCATACATTGTACATATGTATATGCAACAAACGTGCATATAGGTAGCCTTTGGCTTCTGGCCATACATTGTACATATGTATATCCAACAAACTTGCATATAGGTAGCCCTTGGCTTTCGGCCATACATTGTACGTATGTATATGCAACAAACTTGCATATAGGTAACCCTTGGCTTCCGGCCATACATTGTACATATGTATATCCAACAAACTTGCATATAGGTAGCCCTTGGCTTCCGGCCATACATTGTACGTATGTATATGCAACAAACTTGCATTTAGGTAGTCCTTGACTTCCAGCCATACATTGTACGTATGTATATGCAACAAACTTGCATATAGGTAGCCCTTGGCTTCCGTCCATACATTGTACATATGTATATGCAACAAACCTGCATATAGTTAGCCCTTGGCTTCCGGCCATACATTGTACGTATGTATATGCAACAAACTTGCATATAGGTAGCCCTTGGCTTCCGGCCATACATTGTACATATGTATATGCAACAAACTTGCATATAGGTAGCCTTTGGCTTCCGGCCATACATTGTACGTATGTATATCCAATAAAGTTGCATATAGGTAGCCCTTGGCTTCCGGCTATTCATTGTACGTATGTATATGCACCAAACTTGCATTTAGGTAGTCCTTGACTTCCGGCCATACATTGTACGTATCTATATGCAACAAACTTGCATATAGGTAGCCCTTGGCATCCGCCCATACATTGTACGTATGTATATTCAACAAACCTTCATATAGGTAGCCCTTGGCTTCCGGCTATACATTGTACGTATGTATATGCAACAAACTTGCATATAGGTAGTCCTTGACTTCCGGCCATACATTGTACGTATGTATATGCAACAAACTTGCATATAGGTAGCCCTTGGCTTCCGGCCATACATTGTACATATGTATATGCAACAAGCTTGCATATAGGTAGCCCTTGACTTCCGGCCATACATTGTACGTATGTACATCCAACTAACTTGCATATAGGTAGCCCTTGACTTCCGGCCATACATTGTACGTATGTATATGCAACAAACTTGCATATAGGTAGCCCTTGACTTCCGGCCATACATTGTACGTATGTATATGCAACAAACTTGCATATAGGTAGCCCTTGACTTCCGGCCATACATTGTATGTATGTATATGCAACAAACTTGCATATAGGTAGCCCTTGACTTCCGGCCATACATTGTACGTATGTATATGCAACAAACTTTCATATAGGCAGCCCTTGACTTCCGGCCATACATTGTACGTATGTATATGCAACAAACTTGCATATAGGTAGCCCTTGGCTTCCGGCTATACATTGTACATATGTATATGCAACAAACTTGCATATAGGTAGCCCTTGGCTTCCGGCTATACATTGTACATATGTATATCCAACAAACTTGCATATAGGTAGCCCTTGGCTTCTGGCCATACATTGTACATATGTATATGCAACAAACTTGCATATAGGTATCCCTTGACTTCCGGCCATACATTGTACGAATGTATATCCAACAAACTTGCATAAAGGTAGCCCTTGGCTTCCGGCTATACATTGTACATATGTATATGCAACAAACTTGCATATAGGTAGCCCTTGACTTCCGGCCATACATTGTACATATGTATATGCAACAAACTTGCATATAGGTAGCCCTTGGCTTCCGGCAATACATTGTACATATGTATTTGCAACAAACTTGCATATAGGTAGCCCTTGGCTTCTGGCTATACATTGTACATATGTATATCCAACAAACCCGCATATAGGTAGCACTTGGCTTCAGGCCATACATTGTACATATGTATATGCAACAAATTTGCATATAGGTAGCCCTTGGCTTCCGGCCATACATTGTACATATGTATATCCAACAAACTTGCATATAGGTAGCCCTTGGCTTCCGGCCATACATTGTACATATGTATATGCAACAAACTTGCATATAGGTAGCCCTTGGCTTCCGGCCATATATTGTACATGTGTATATGCAACAAACTTGCATATAGGTAGCCCTTGGCTTCCAGCCATACATTGTACATATGTATATGCAACAAACTTGCATATAGGTAGCCCTTAACTTCCGGCCATACATTGTACATATGTATATCCAACAAACTTGCATATATGTAGCCCTTGGCTTCCGGCCATACATTGTACATATGTATATTCAACAAACTTGCATATAGGTAGCCCTTGGCTTCCGGCCATACATTGTACATATGTATATGCAAGAAACTTGCATATAGGTAGCCCTTGACATCCGGCCATACATTGTACATATGTATATGCAACAAACTTTCATATAGATAGTCCTTCAATTCCGGCCATACATTGTACGTATGTATATCCAACAAACTTGCATATAGGTAGCCCTTGACTTCCGGCCATACATTGTACGTATGTATATCCAACAAACTTGCATATAGGTAGCCCTTGACTTCCGGCCATACATTGTATGTATGTATATGCAACAAACTTGCATTTAGGTAGTCCTTGACATCCGGCCATACATTGTACGTATGTACATGCAACAAACTTGCATATAGGTAGCCCTTGGCTTCCGGCCATACATTGTTTATATGTATATGCAACAAACTTGCATATAGGTAGCCCTTGGCTTCCGGCCATACATTGTAAATATGTATATGCAACAAACTTGCATATAGGTAGCACTTGACTTCCGGCCATACATTGTACATATGTATATGCAACAAACTTGCATATAGATAGTCCTTCACTTCCGGCCATACATTGTACGTATGTATATGCAACAAATTTGCATATAGGTAGCCCTTGACATCCGGCCATACATTGTACGTATGTATATGCAACAAACCTGCATATAGGTAGCCCTTGACTTCCGGCCATACATTGTACGTATGTATATCCAACAAACTTGCATATAGGTAGCCCTTGACTTCCGGCCATACATTGTACGTATGTATATGCAACAAACTTGCATATAGGTAGCCCTTGACTTCCGGCCATACATTATACATATGTATATGCAACAAACTTGCATATAGGTAGCCCTTGACTTCTGGACATACATTGTACGTATGTATATGCAACAAACTTGCATATGGGTAGCCCTTGACTTCCGGCCATACATTGTACGTATGTATATGCAACAAACTTGCATATAGGTAGCCCTTGACTTCCAGCCATACATTGTACGTATGTATATCCAACAAACTTGCATATAGGTAGCCCTTGGCTTACGACCATACATTGTACGTATGTATATGCAACAAACCTGCATATAGGTAGCCCTTGGCTTCCGGCCATACATTGTACCTATGTATATGCAACAAACTTGCATATAGGTAGCCCTTGGCTTCCGGCCATACATTGTACATATGTATATCCAACAAACTTGCATATAGGTAGCCCTTGGCTTCTGGCCATACATTGTACATATGTATATGCATCAAACTTGCATATAGGTAGCCCTTGACTTCCAGCCATACATTGTACGTATGTATATCCAACAAACTTGCATATAGGTAGCCCTTGGCTTATGGCCATACCTTGTACGTATGTATATGCAACAAACTTGCATATAGGTAGCCCGGCTTCTGGCCATACATTGTACATATGTATATCCAACAAACTTGCATATAGGTAGCCCTTGGCTTCCAGCCATACATTGTACATATGTATATGCAACAAACTTGCATATAGGTAGCCCTTGGCTTCTGGCCATACATTGTACGTATGTATATGCAACAAACTTGCATATAGATAGCCCTTGGCTTCTGGCCATACATTGTACATATGTATATCCAACAAACTTACATATAGGTAGCCCTTGGCTTCCGGCCATACATTGTACGTATGTATATGCAACAAACTTGCATATAGGTAGCCCTTTGCTTCCGGCCATACATTGTACGTATGTATATGCAACAAACTTGCATATAGGTAGCCCTTGGCTTCCGGCCATACATTGTACATATGTATATCCAACAAACTTGCATATAGGTAGCCCTTGGCTTTCGGCCATACATTGTACGTATGTATATGCAACAAACTTGCATATAGGTAGCCCTTGGCTTCCGGCCATACATTGTACGTATATATATGCAACAAACTTGCATTTAGGTAGTCCTTGACTTCCGGCCATACATTGTACGTATGTATATCCAACAAACTTGCATATAGGTAGCCCTTGACTTCCGGCCATACATTGTACATATGTATATGCAACAAACTTGCATAAAGCTAGCCCTTGACTTCCGGCCATACATTGTACGTATGTATATGCAACAAACTTGCATATAGGTAGCCCTTGGTTTCCGGCTATACATTGTACATATGTATATGCAAAAAACTTGCATATAGGTAGCCCTTGGCTTCCGGCTATACATTGTACATATGTATATCCAACAAACCTGCATATAGGTAGCCCTTGGCTTCTGGCCATACATTGTACATATGTATATGCAACAAACTTGCATATAGGTAGCCTTTGGCTTCTGGCCATACATTGTACATATGTATATCCAACAAACTTGCATATAGGTAGCCCTTGGCTTCCGGCTATACATTGTACACATGTATATCCAACAAACTTGCATATAGGTAGCCCTTGGCTTCCGGCCATACATTGTACATATGTATATGCAAAAAACTTGCATATATGTAGCCCTTGGCTTCTGGCCATACATTGTACATATGTATATGCAACAAACTTGCATATAGGTAGCCCTTGGCTTCCGGCCATACATTGTACGTATGTATATGCAACAAACTTGCATATAGGTAGCCCTTGGCTTCCGGCCATACATTGTACGTATGTATATGCAACAAACTTGCATATAGGTAGCCCTTTGCTTCTGGCCATACATTGTACATATGTATATCCAACAAACTTGCATATAGGTAGCCCTTGGCTCCCGGCCATACATTGTACGTATGTATATGCAACAAACTTGCATATAGGTAGCCCTTGGCTTCCGGCCATACATTGTACGTATTGCAACAAACTTGCATATAGGTAGCCCTTGGCTTCCGGCCATACATTGTATGTATGTATATGCAACAAACTTGCATATAGGTAGCCCTTGACTTCCGGCCATACATTGTACGTATGTATATGCAACAAACTTTCATATAGGCAGCCCTTGACTTCCGGCCATACATTGTACGTATGTATATGCAACAAACTTGCATATAGGTAGCCCTTGGCTTCCGGCTATACATTGTACATATGTATATGCAACAAACTTGCATATAGGTAGCCCTTGGCTTCCGGCTATACATTGTACATATGTATATCCAACAAACTTGCATATAGGTAGCCCTTGGCTTCTGGCCATACATTGTACATATGTATATGCAACAAACTTGCATATAGGTATCCCTTGACTTCCGGCCATACATTGTACGAATGTATATCCAACAAACTTGCATAAAGGTAGCCCTTGGCTTCCGGCTATACATTGTACATATGTATATGCAACAAACTTGCATATAGGTAGCCCTTGACTTCCGGCCATACATTGTACATATGTATATGCAACAAACTTGCATATAGGTAGCCCTTGGCTTCCGGCAATACATTGTACATATGTATTTGCAACAAACTTGCATATAGGTAGCCCTTGGCTTCTGGCTATACATTGTACATATGTATATCCAACAAACCCGCATATAGGTAGCCCTTGGCTTCCGGCCATACATTGTACATATGTATATGCAACAAATTTGCATATAGGTAGCCCTTGGCTTCCGGCCATACATTGTACATATGTATATCCAACAAACTTGCATATAGGTAGCCCTTGGCTTCCGGCCATACATTGTACATATGTATATGCAACAAACTTGCATATAGGTAGCCCTTGGCTTCCGGCCATATATTGTACATGTGTATATGCAACAAACTTGCATATAGGTAGCCCTTGGCTTCCGGCCATACATTGTACATATGTATATGCAACAAACTTGCATATAGGTAGCCCTTAACTTCCGGCCATACATTGTACATATGTATATCCAACAAACTTGCATATATGTAGCCCTTGGCTTCCGGCCATACATTGTACATATGTATATTCAACAAACTTGCATATAGGTAGCCCTTGGCTTCCGGCCATACATTGTACATATGTATATGCAAGAAACTTGCATATAGGTAGCCCTTGACATCCGGCCATACATTGTACATATGTATATGCAACAAACTTGCATATAGGTAGCCCTTGGCTTCCAGCCATACATTGTACGTATGTATATGCAACAAACTTGCATATAGGTAGCCCTTGGCTTCTGGCTATACATTGTACGTATGTATATGCAACAAATTTGTATATAGGTAGCCCTTGACATCCGGCCATACATTGTACGTATGTATATGCAACAAACCTGCATATAGGTAGCCCTTGACTTCCGGCCATACATTGTACGTATGTATATCCAACAAACTTGCATATAGGTAGCCCTTGACTTCCGGCCATACATTGTACGTATGTATATGCAACAAACTTGCATATAGGTAGCCCTTGACTTCCGGCCATACATTATACATATGTATATGCAACAAACTTGCATATAGGTAGCCCTTGACTTCCGGCCATACATTGTACGTATGTATATGCAACAAACTTGCATATGGGTAGCCCTTGACTTCCGGCCATACATTGTACGTATGTATATGCAACAAACTTGCATATAGGTAGCCCTTGACTTCCAGCCATACATTGTACGTATGTATATACAACAAACTTGCATATAGGTAGCCCTTGGCTTACGGCCATACATTGTACGTATGTATATGCAACAAACCTGCATATAGGTAGCCCTTGGCTTCCGGCCATACATTGTACCTATGTATATGCAACAAACTTGCATATAGGTAGCCCTTGGCTTCCGGCCATACATTGTACATATGTATATCCAACAAACTTGCATATAGGTAGCCCTTGGCTTCTGGCCATACATTGTACATATGTATATGCATCAAACTTGCATATAGGTAGCCCTTGACTTCCAGCCATACATTGTACGTATGTATATCCAACAAACTTGCATATAGGTAGCCCTTGGCTTATGGCCATACCTTGTACGTATGTATATGCAACAAACTTGCATATAGGTAGCCCGGCTTCTGGCCATACATTGTACATATGTATATCCAACAAACTTGCATATAGGTAACCCTTGGCTTCCAGCCATACATTGTACATATGTATATGCAACAAACTTGCATATAGGTAGCCCTTGGCTTCTGGCCATACATTGTACGTATGTATATGCAACAAACTTGCATATAGATAGCCCTTGGCTTCTGGCCATACATTGTACGTATGTATATGCAACAAACTTGCATATAGGTAGCCCTTTGCTTCCGGCCATACATTGTACGTATGTATATGCAACAAACTTGCATATAGGTAGCCCTTGGCTTCCGGCCATACATTGTACATATGTATATCCAACAAACTTGCATATAGGTAGCCCTTGGCTTCCGGCCATACATTGTACGTATGTATATGCAACAAACTTGCATATAGGTAGCCCTTGGCTTCCGGCCATACATTGTACGTATATATATGCAACAAACTTGCATTTAGGTAGTCCTTGACTTCCGGCCATACATTGTACGTATGTATATCCAACAAACTTGCATATAGGTAGCCCTTGACTTCCGGCCATACATTGTACGTATGTATATGCAACAAACTTGCATAAAGCTAGCCCTTGACTTCCGGCCATACATTGTACGTATGTATATGCAACAGACTTGCATATAGGTAGCCCTTGGTTTCCGGCTATACATTGTACATATGTATATGCAAAAAACTTGCATATAGGTAGCCCTTGGCTTCCGGCTATACATTGTACATATGTATATCCAACAAACCTGCATATAGGTAGCCCTTGGCTTCTGGCCATACATTGTACATATGTATATGCAACAAACTTGCATATAGGTAGCCTTTGGCTTCTGGCCATACATTGTACATATGTATATCCAACAAACTTGCATATAGGTAGCCCTTGGCTTCCGGCTATACATTGTACACATGTATATCCAACAAACTTGCATATAGGTAGCCCTTGGCTTCCGGCCATACATTGTACATATGTATATGCAAAAAACTTGCATATATGTAGCCCTTGGCTTCTGGCCATACATTGTACATATGTATATGCAACAAACTTGCATATAGGTAGCCCTTGGCTTCCGGCCATACATTGTACGTATGTATATGCAACAAACTTGCATATAGGTAGCCCTTGGCTTCCGGCCATACATTGTACGTATGTATATGCAACAAACTTGCATATAGGTAGCCCTTGGCTTCTGGCCATACATTGTACATATGTATATCCAACAAACTTGCATATAGGTAGCCCTTGGCTCCCGGCCATACATTGTACGTATGTATATGCAACAAACTTGCATATAGGTAGCCCTTGGCTTCCGGCCATACATTGTACGTATTGCAACAAACTTGCATATAGGTAGCCCTTGGCTTCCGGCCATACATTGTACGTATGTATATGCAACAAACTTGCATATAGGTAGCCCTTGGCTTCCGGCCATACATTGTACGTATGTATATGCAACAAACTTGCATTTAGGTAGTCCTTGACTTCCGGCCATACATTGTACGTATGTATATCCAACAAACTTGCATATAGGTAGCCCTTGGCTTCCGGCCATACATTGTACCTATGTATATGCAACAAACTTGCATATAGGTAGCCCTTGGCTTCCGGCCATACATTGTACATATGTATATCCAACAAACTTGCATATAGGTAGCCCTTGGCTTCTGGCCATACATTGTACATATGTATATGCATCAAACTTGCATATAGGTAGCCCTTGACTTCCAGCCATACATTGTACGTATGTATATCCAACAAACTTGCATATAGGTAGCCCTTGGCTTATGGCCATACCTTGTACGTATGTATATGCAACAAACTTGCATATAGGTAGCCCGGCTTCTGGCCATACATTGTACATATGTATATCCAACAAACTTGCATATAGGTAGCCCTTGGCTTCCAGCCATACATTGTACATATGTATATGCAACAAACCTGCATATAGGTAGCCCTTGGCTTCTGGCCATACATTGTACGTATGTATATGCAACAAACTTGCATATAGATAGCCCTTGGCTTCTGGCCATACATTGTACATATGTATATCCAACAAACTTACATATAGGTAGCCCTTGGCTTCCGGCCATACATTGTACGTATGTATATGCAACAAACTTGCATATAGGTAGCCCTTTGCTTCCGGCCATACATTGTACGTATGTATATGCAACAAACTTGCATATAGGTAGCCCTTGGCTTCCGGCCATACATTGTACATATGTATATCCAACAAACTTCCATATAGGTAGCCCTTGGCTTCCGGCCATACATTGTACGTATGTATATGCAACAAACTTGCATATAGGTAGCCCTTGGCTTCCGGCCATACATTGTACGTATATATATGCAACAAACTTGCATTTAGGTAGTCCTTGACTTCCGGCCATACATTGTACGTATGTATATCCAACAAACTTGCATATAGGTAGCCCTTGACTTCCGGCCATACATTGTACGTATGTATATGCAACAAACTTGCATAAAGCTAGCCCTTGACTTCCGGCCATACATTGTACGTATGTATATGCAACAAACTTGCATATAGGTAGCCCTTGGTTTCCGGCTATACATTGTACATATGTATATGCAACAAACTTGCATATAGGTAGCCCTTGGCTTCCGGCTATACATTGTACATATGTATATCCAACAAACCTGCATATAGGTAGCCCTTGGATTCTGGCCATACATTGTACATATGTATATGCAACAAACTTGCATATAGGTAGCCTTTGGCTTCTGGCCATACATTGTACATATGTATATCCAACAAACTTGCATATAGGTAGCCCTTGGCTTCCGGCTATACATTGTACACATGTATATCCAACAAACTTGCATATAGGTAGCCCTTGGCTTCCGGCCATACATTGTACATATTTATATGCAAAAAACTTGCATATATGTAGCCCTTGGCTTCTGGCCATACATTGTACATATGTATATGCAACAAACTTGCATATAGGTAGCCCTTGGCTTCCGGCCATACATTGTACGTATGTATATGCAACAAACTTGCATATAGGTAGCCCTTGGCTTCCGGCCATACATTGTACGTATGTATATGCAACAAACTTGCATATAGGTAGCCCTTGGCTTCTGGCCATACATTGTACATATGTATATCCAACAAACTTGCATATAGGTAGCCCTTGGCTCCCGGCCATACATTGTACGTATGTATATGCAACAAACTTGCATATAGGTAGCCCTTGGCTCCCGGCCATACATTGTACGTATTGCAACAAACTTGCATATAGGTAGCCCTTGGCTTCCGGCCATACATTGTACGTATGTATATGCAACAAACTTGCATATAGGTAGCCCTTGGCTTCCGGCCATACATTGTACGTATGTATATGCAACAAACTTGCATTTAGGTAGTCCTTGACTTCCGGCCATACATTGTACGTATGTATATCCAACAAACTTGCATATAGGTAGCCCTTGACTTCCGGCCATACATTGTACGTATGTATATGCAACAAACTTGCATAAAGCTAGCCCTTGACTTCCGGCCATACATTGTACGTATGTATATGCAACAAACTTGCATATAGGTAGCCCTTGGTTTCCGGCTATACATTGTACATATGTATATGCAACAAACTTGCATATAGGTAGCCCTTGGCTTCCGGCTATACATTGTACATATGTATATCCGACAAACCTGCATATAGGTAGCCCTTGGCTTCTGGCCATACATTGTACATATGTATATGCAACAAACTTGCATATAGGTAGCCTTTGGCTTCTGGCCATACATTGTACATATGTATATCCAACAAACTTGCATATAGGTAGCCCTTGGCTTCCGGCTATACATTGTACACATGTATATCCAACAAACTTGCATATAGGTAGCCCTTGGCTTCCGGCCATACATTGTACATATGTATATGCAAAAAACTTGCATATATGTAGCCCTTGGCTTCTGGCCATACATTGTACATATGTACATGCAACAAACTTGCATATAGGTAGCCCTTGGCTTCCGGCCATACATTGTACGTATGTATATGCAACAAACTTGCATATAGGTAGCCCTTGGCTTCCGGCCATACATTGTAGATATGTATATGCAACAAACTTGCATATAGTTAGCCCTTGGCTTCCGGCCATACATTGTAGATATGTATATGCAACAAACTTGCATATAGGTAGCCCTTGGCTTCCGCCCATACATTGTACATATATAATGCAACAAACTTGCATATAGGTAGCCCTTGGCTTCCGGCCATACATTGTACATATGTATATGCAACAAACTTGCATATAGGTAGCCCTTGGCTTCTGGCCATACCTTGTACGTATGTATATGCAACAAACTTGCATATAGGTAGCCCGGCTTCTGGCCATACATTGTACATATGTATATCCAACAAACTTGCATATACGTAGCCCTTGGCTTCCGGCCATACATTGTACATATGTATATGCAACAAACTTGCATATAGGTAGCCTTTGGCTTCTGGCCATACATTGTACATATGTATATCCAACAAACTTGCATATAGGTAGCCCTTGGCTTTCGGCCATACATTGTACGTATGTATATGCAACAAACTTGCATATAGGTAACCCTTGGCTTCCGGCCATACATTGTACATATGTATATCCAACAAACTTGCATATAGGTAGCCCTTGGCTTCCGGCCATACATTGTACGTATGTATATGCAACAAACTTGCATTTAGGTAGTCCTTGACTTCCAGCCATAGATTGTACGTATGTATATGCAACAAACTTGCATATAGGTAGCCCTTGGCTTCCGTCCATACATTGTACATATGTATATGCAACAAACCTGCATATAGTTAGCCCTTGGCTTCCGGCCATACATTGTACGTATGTATATGCAACAAACTTGCATATAGGTAGCCCTTGGCTTCCGGCCATACATTGTACATATGTATATGCAACAAACTTGCATATAGGTAGCCCTTGGCTTCCGGCCATACATTGTACGTATGTATATCCAATAAAGTTGCATATAGGTAGCCCTTGGCTTCCGGCTATTCATTGTACGTATGTATATGCACCAAACTTGCATTTAGGTAGTCCTTGTCTTCCGGCCATACATTGTACGTATCTATATGCAACAATCTTGCATATAGGTAGCCCTTGGCATCCGGCCATACATTGTACGTATGTATATTCAACAAACCTTCATATAGGTAGCCCTTGGCTTCCGGCTATACATTGTACGTATGTATATGCAACAAACTTGCATATAGGTAGCCCTTGGCTTCCAGCCATACATTGTACGTATGTATATGCAACAAACATGCATATAGGTAGCCCTTGGCTTCTGGCTATACATTGTACGTATGTATATGCAACAAATTTGCATATAGGTAGCCCTTGACATCCGGCCATACATTGTACGTATGTATATGCAACAAACCTGCATATAGGTAGCCCTTGACTTCCGGCCATACATTGTACGTATGTATATCCAACAAACTTGCATATAGGTAGCCCTTGACATCCGGCCATACATTGTACGTATGTATATGCAACAAACCTGCATATAGGTAGCCCTTGACTTCCGGCCATACATTGTACGTATGTATATCCAACAAACTTGCATATAGGTAGCCCTTGACTTCCGGCCATACATTGTACGTATGTATATGCAACAAACTTGCATATAGGTAGCCCTTGACTTCCGGCCATACATTATACATATGTATATGCAACAAACTTGCATATAGGTAGCCCTTGGCTTTCGGCCATACATTGTACGTATGTATATGCAACAAACTTGCATATAGGTAACCCTTGGCTTCCGGCCATACATTGTACATATGTATATCCAACAAACTTGCATATAGGTAGCCCTTGGCTTCCGGCCATACATTGTACGTATGTATATGCAACAAACTTGCATTTAGGTAGTCCTTGACTTCCAGCCATACATTGTACGTATGTATATGCAACAAACTTGCATATAGGTAGCCCTTGGCTTCCGTCCATACATTGTACATATGTATATGCAACAAACCTGCATATAGTTAGCCCTTGGCTTCCGGCCATACATTGTACGTATGTATATGCAACAAACTTGCATATAGGTAGCCCTTGGCTTCCGGCCATACATTGTACATATGTATATGCAACAAACTTGCATATAGGTAGCCTTTGGCTTCCGGCCATACATTGTACGTATGTATATCCAATAAAGTTGCATATAGGTAGCCCTTGGCTTCCGGCTATTCATTGTACGTATGTATATGCACCAAACTTGCATTTAGGTAGTCCTTGACTTCCGGCCATACATTGTACGTATCTATATGCAACAAACTTGCATATAGGTAGCCCTTGGCATCCGCCCATACATTGTACGTATGTATATTCAACAAACCTTCATATAGGTAGCCCTTGGCTTCCGGCTATACATTGTACGTATGTATATGCAACAAACTTGCATATAGGTAGTCCTTGACTTCCGGCCATACATTGTACGTATGTATATGCAACAAACTTGCATATAGGTAGCCCTTGGCTTCCGGCCATACATTGTACATATGTATATGCAACAAGCTTGCATATAGGTAGCCCTTGACTTCCGGCCATACATTGTACGTATGTACATCCAACTAACTTGCATATAGGTAGCCCTTGACTTCCGGCCATACATTGTACGTATGTATATGCAACAAACTTGCATATAGGTAGCCCTTGACTTCCGGCCATACATTGTACGTATGTATATGCAACAAACTTGCATATAGGTAGCCCTTGACTTCCGGCCATACATTGTATGTATGTATATGCAACAAACTTGCATATAGGTAGCCCTTGACTTCCGGCCATACATTGTACGTATGTATATGCAACAAACTTTCATATAGGCAGCCCTTGACTTCCGGCCATACATTGTACGTATGTATATGCAACAAACTTGCATATAGGTAGCCCTTGGCTTCCGGCTATACATTGTACATATGTATATGCAACAAACTTGCATATAGGTAGCCCTTGGCTTCCGGCTATACATTGTACATATGTATATCCAACAAACTTGCATATAGGTAGCCCTTGGCTTCTGGCCATACATTGTACATATGTATATGCAACAAACTTGCATATAGGTATCCCTTGACTTCCGGCCATACATTGTACGAATGTATATCCAACAAACTTGCATAAAGGTAGCCCTTGGCTTCCGGCTATACATTGTACATATGTATATGCAACAAACTTGCATATAGGTAGCCCTTGACTTCCGGCCATACATTGTACATATGTATATGCAACAAACTTGCATATAGGTAGCCCTTGGCTTCCGGCAATACATTGTACATATGTATTTGCAACAAACTTGCATATAGGTAGCCCTTGGCTTCTGGCTATACATTGTACATATGTATATCCAACAAACCCGCATATAGGTAGCACTTGGCTTCAGGCCATACATTGTACATATGTATATGCAACAAATTTGCATATAGGTAGCCCTTGGCTTCCGGCCATACATTGTACATATGTATATCCAACAAACTTGCATATAGGTAGCCCTTGGCTTCCGGCCATACATTGTACATATGTATATGCAACAAACTTGCATATAGGTAGCCCTTGGCTTCCGGCCATATATTGTACATGTGTATATGCAACAAACTTGCATATAGGTAGCCCTTGGCTTCCAGCCATACATTGTACATATGTATATGCAACAAACTTGCATATAGGTAGCCCTTAACTTCCGGCCATACATTGTACATATGTATATCCAACAAACTTGCATATATGTAGCCCTTGGCTTCCGGCCATACATTGTACATATGTATATTCAACAAACTTGCATATAGGTAGCCCTTGGCTTCCGGCCATACATTGTACATATGTATATGCAAGAAACTTGCATATAGGTAGCCCTTGACATCCGGCCATACATTGTACATATGTATATGCAACAAACTTTCATATAGATAGTCCTTCACTTCCGGCCATAGATTGTACGTATGTATATCCAACAAACTTGCATATAGGTAGCCCTTGACTTCCGGCCATACATTGTACGTATGTATATCCAACAAACTTGCATATAGGTAGCCCTTGACTTCCGGCCATACATTGTATGTATGTATATGCAACAAACTTGCATTTAGGTAGTCCTTGACATCCGGCCATACATTGTACGTATGTACATGCAACAAACTTGCATATAGGTAGCCCTTGGCTTCCGGCCATACATTGTTTATATGTATATGCAACAAACTTGCATATAGGTAGCCCTTGGCTTCCGGCCATACATTGTAAATATGTATATGCAACAAACTTGCATATAGGTAGCACTTGACTTCCGGCCATACATTGTACATATGTATATGCAACAAACTTGCATATAGATAGTCCTTCACTTCCGGCCATACATTGTACGTATGTATATGCAACAAATTTGCATATAGGTAGCCCTTGACATCCGGCCATACATTGTACGTATGTATATGCAACAAACCTGCATATAGGTAGCCCTTGACTTCCGGCCATACATTGTACGTATGTATATCCAACAAACTTGCATATAGGTAGCCCTTGACTTCCGGCCATACATTGTACGTATGTATATGCAACAAACTTGCATATAGGTAGCCCTTGACTTCCGGCCATACATTATACATATGTATATGCAACAAACTTGCATATAGGTAGCCCTTGACTTCTGGACATACATTGTACGTATGTATATGCAACAAACTTGCATATGGGTAGCCCTTGACTTCCGGCCATACATTGTACGTATGTATATGCAACAAACTTGCATATAGGTAGCCCTTGACTTCCAGCCATACATTGTACGTATGTATATCCAACAAACTTGCATATAGGTAGCCCTTGGCTTACGACCATACATTGTACGTATGTATATGCAACAAACCTGCATATAGGTAGCCCTTGGCTTCCGGCCATACATTGTACCTATGTATATGCAACAAACTTGCATATAGGTAGCCCTTGGCTTCCGGCCATACATTGTACATATGTATATCCAACAAACTTGCATATAGGTAGCCCTTGGCTTCTGGCCATACATTGTACATATGTATATGCATCAAACTTGCATATAGGTAGCCCTTGACTTCCAGCCATACATTGTACGTATGTATATCCAACAAACTTGCATATAGGTAGCCCTTGGCTTATGGCCATACCTTGTACGTATGTATATGCAACAAACTTGCATATAGGTAGCCCGGCTTCTGGCCATACATTGTACATATGTATATCCAACAAACTTGCATATAGGTAGCCCTTGGCTTCCAGCCATACATTGTACATATGTATATGCAACAAACTTGCATATAGGTAGCCCTTGGCTTCTGGCCATACATTGTACGTATGTATATGCAACAAACTTGCATATAGATAGCCCTTGGCTTCTGGCCATACATTGTACATATGTATATCCAACAAACTTACATATAGGTAGCCCTTGGCTTCCGGCCATACATTGTACGTATGTATATGCAACAAACTTGCATATAGGTAGCCCTTTGCTTCCGGCCATACATTGTACGTATGTATATGCAACAAACTTGCATATAGGTAGCCCTTGGCTTCCGGCCATACATTGTACATATGTATATCCAACAAACTTGCATATAGGTAGCCCTTGGCTTTCGGCCATACATTGTACGTATGTATATGCAACAAACTTGCATATAGGTAGCCCTTGGCTTCCGGCCATACATTGTACGTATATATATGCAACAAACTTGCATTTAGGTAGTCCTTGACTTCCGGCCATACATTGTACGTATGTATATCCAACAAACTTGCATATAGGTAGCCCTTGACTTCCGGCCATACATTGTACATATGTATATGCAACAAACTTGCATAAAGCTAGCCCTTGACTTCCGGCCATACATTGTACGTATGTATATGCAACAAACTTGCATATAGGTAGCCCTTGGTTTCCGGCTATACATTGTACATATGTATATGCAAAAAACTTGCATATAGGTAGCCCTTGGCTTCCGGCTATACATTGTACATATGTATATCCAACAAACCTGCATATAGGTAGCCCTTGGCTTCTGGCCATACATTGTACATATGTATATGCAACAAACTTGCATATAGGTAGCCTTTGGCTTCTGGCCATACATTGTACATATGTATATCCAACAAACTTGCATATAGGTAGCCCTTGGCTTCCGGCTATACATTGTACACATGTATATCCAACAAACTTGCATATAGGTAGCCCTTGGCTTCCGGCCATACATTGTACATATGTATATGCAAAAAACTTGCATATATGTAGCCCTTGGCTTCTGGCCATACATTGTACATATGTATATGCAACAAACTTACATATAGGTAGCCCTTGGCTTCCGGCCATACATTGTACGTATGTATATGCAACAAACTTGCATATAGGTAGCCCTTGGCTTCCGGCCATACATTGTACGTATGTATATGCAACAAACTTGCATATAGGTAGCCCTTTGCTTCTGGCCATACATTGTACATATGTATATCCAACAAACTTGCATATAGGTAGCCCTTGGCTCCCGGCCATACATTGTACGTATGTATATGCAACAAACTTGCATATAGGTAGCCCTTGGCTTCCGGCCATACATTGTACGTATTGCAACAAACTTGCATATAGGTAGCCCTTGGCTTCCGGCCATACATTGTATGTATGTATATGCAACAAACTTGCATATAGGTAGCCCTTGACTTCCGGCCATACATTGTACGTATGTATATGCAACAAACTTTCATATAGGCAGCCCTTGACTTCCGGCCATACATTGTACGTATGTATATGCAACAAACTTGCATATAGGTAGCCCTTGGCTTCCGGCTATACATTGTACATATGTATATGCAACAAACTTGCATATAGGTAGCCCTTGGCTTCCGGCTATACATTGTACATATGTATATCCAACAAACTTGCATATAGGTAGCCCTTGGCTTCTGGCCATACATTGTACATATGTATATGCAACAAACTTGCATATAGGTATCCCTTGACTTCCGGCCATACATTGTACGAATGTATATCCAACAAACTTGCATAAAGGTAGCCCTTGGCTTCCGGCTATACATTGTACATATGTATATGCAACAAACTTGCATATAGGTAGCCCTTGACTTCCGGCCATACATTGTACATATGTATATGCAACAAACTTGCATATAGGTAGCCCTTGGCTTCCGGCAATACATTGTACATATGTATTTGCAACAAACTTGCATATAGGTAGCCCTTGGCTTCTGGCTATACATTGTACATATGTATATCCAACAAACCCGCATATAGGTAGCCCTTGGCTTCCGGCCATACATTGTACATATGTATATGCAACAAATTTGCATATAGGTAGCCCTTGGCTTCCGGCCATACATTGTACATATGTATATCCAACAAACTTGCATATAGGTAGCCCTTGGCTTCCGGCCATACATTGTACATATGTATATGCAACAAACTTGCATATAGGTAGCCCTTGGCTTCCGGCCATATATTGTACATGTGTATATGCAACAAACTTGCATATAGGTAGCCCTTGGCTTCCGGCCATACATTGTACATATGTATATGCAACAAACTTGCATATAGGTAGCCCTTAACTTCCGGCCATACATTGTACATATGTATATCCAACAAACTTGCATATATGTAGCCCTTGGCTTCCGGCCATACATTGTACATATGTATATTCAACAAACTTGCATATAGGTAGCCCTTGGCTTCCGGCCATACATTGTACATATGTATATGCAAGAAACTTGCATATAGGTAGCCCTTGACATCCGGCCATACATTGTACATATGTATATGCAACAAACTTGCATATAGGTAGCCCTTGGCTTCCAGCCATACATTGTACGTATGTATATGCAACAAACTTGCATATAGGTAGCCCTTGGCTTCTGGCTATACATTGTACGTATGTATATGCAACAAATTTGTATATAGGTAGCCCTTGACATCCGGCCATACATTGTACGTATGTATATGCAACAAACCTGCATATAGGTAGCCCTTGACTTCCGGCCATACATTGTACGTATGTATATCCAACAAACTTGCATATAGGTAGCCCTTGACTTCCGGCCATACATTGTACGTATGTATATGCAACAAACTTGCATATAGGTAGCCCTTGACTTCCGGCCATACATTATACATATGTATATGCAACAAACTTGCATATAGGTAGCCCTTGACTTCCGGCCATACATTGTACGTATGTATATGCAACAAACTTGCATATGGGTAGCCCTTGACTTCCGGCCATACATTGTACGTATGTATATGCAACAAACTTGCATATAGGTAGCCCTTGACTTCCAGCCATACATTGTACGTATGTATATCCAACAAACTTGCATATAGGTAGCCCTTGGCTTACGGCCATACATTGTACGTATGTATATGCAACAAACCTGCATATAGGTAGCCCTTGGCTTCCGGCCATACATTGTACCTATGTATATGCAACAAACTTGCATATAGGTAGCCCTTGGCTTCCGGCCATACATTGTACATATGTATATCCAACAAACTTGCATATAGGTAGCCCTTGGCTTCTGGCCATACATTGTACATATGTATATGCATCAAACTTGCATATAGGTAGCCCTTGACTTCCAGCCATACATTGTACGTATGTATATCCAACAAACTTGCATATAGGTAGCCCTTGGCTTATGGCCATACCTTGTACGTATGTATATGCAACAAACTTGCATATAGGTAGCCCGGCTTCTGGCCATACATTGTACATATGTATATCCAACAAACTTGCATATAGGTAACCCTTGGCTTCCAGCCATACATTGTACATATGTATATGCAACAAACTTGCATATAGGTAGCCCTTGGCTTCTGGCCATACATTGTACGTATGTATATGCAACAAACTTGCATATAGATAGCCCTTGGCTTCTGGCCATACATTGTACGTATGTATATGCAACAAACTTGCATATAGGTAGCCCTTTGCTTCCGGCCATACATTGTACGTATGTATATGCAACAAACTTGCATATAGGTAGCCCTTGGCTTCCGGCCATACATTGTACATATGTATATCCAACAAACTTGCATATAGGTAGCCCTTGGCTTCCGGCCATACATTGTACGTATGTATATGCAACAAACTTGCATATAGGTAGCCCTTGGCTTCCGGCCATACATTGTACGTATATATATGCAACAAACTTGCATTTAGGTAGTCCTTGACTTCCGGCCATACATTGTACGTATGTATATCCAACAAACTTGCATATAGGTAGCCCTTGACTTCCGGCCATACATTGTACGTATGTATATGCAACAAACTTGCATAAAGCTAGCCCTTGACTTCCGGCCATACATTGTACGTATGTATATGCAACAGACTTGCATATAGGTAGCCCTTGGTTTCCGGCTATACATTGTACATATGTATATGCAAAAAACTTGCATATAGGTAGCCCTTGGCTTCCGGCTATACATTGTACATATGTATATCCAACAAACCTGCATATAGGTAGCCCTTGGCTTCTGGCCATACATTGTACATATGTATATGCAACAAACTTGCATATAGGTAGCCTTTGGCTTCTGGCCATACATTGTACATATGTATATCCAACAAACTTGCATATAGGTAGCCCTTGGCTTCCGGCTATACATTGTACACATGTATATCCAACAAACTTGCATATAGGTAGCCCTTGGCTTCCGGCCATACATTGTACATATGTATATGCAAAAAACTTGCATATATGTAGCCCTTGGCTTCTGGCCATACATTGTACATATGTATATGCAACAAACTTGCATATAGGTAGCCCTTGGCTTCCGGCCATACATTGTACGTATGTATATGCAACAAACTTGCATATAGGTAGCCCTTGGCTTCCGGCCATACATTGTACGTATGTATATGCAACAAACTTGCATATAGGTAGCCCTTGGCTTCTGGCCATACATTGTACATATGTATATCCAACAAACTTGCATATAGGTAGCCCTTGGCTCCCGGCCATACATTGTACGTATGTATATGCAACAAACTTGCATATAGGTAGCCCTTGGCTTCCGGCCATACATTGTACGTATTGCAACAAACTTGCATATAGGTAGCCCTTGGCTTCCGGCCATACATTGTACGTATGTATATGCAACAAACTTGCATATAGGTAGCCCTTGGCTTCCGGCCATACATTGTACGTATGTACATGCAACAAACTTGCATTTAGGTAGTCCTTGACTTCCGGCCATACATTGTACGTATGTATATCCAACAAACTTGCATATAGGTAGCCCTTGGCTTCCGGCCATACATTGTACCTATGTATATGCAACAAACTTGCATATAGGTAGCCCTTGGCTTCCGGCCATACATTGTACATATGTATATCCAACAAACTTGCATATAGGTAGCCCTTGGCTTCTGGCCATACATTGTACATATGTATATGCATCAAACTTGCATATAGGTAGCCCTTGACTTCCAGCCATACATTGTACGTATGTATATCCAACAAACTTGCATATAGGTAGCCCTTGGCTTATGGCCATACCTTGTACGTATGTATATGCAACAAACTTGCATATAGGTAGGCCGGCTTCTGGCCATACATTGTACATATGTATATCCAACAAACTTGCATATAGGTAGCCCTTGGCTTCCAGCCATACATTGTACATATGTATATGCAACAAACCTGCATATAGGTAGCCCTTGGCTTCTGGCCATACATTGTACGTATGTATATGCAACAAACTTGCATATAGATAGCCCTTGGCTTCTGGCCATACATTGTACATATGTATATCCAACAAACTTACATATAGGTAGCCCTTGGCTTCCGGCCATACATTGTACGTATGTATATGCAACAAACTTGCATATAGGTAGCCCTTTGCTTCCGGCCATACATTGTACGTATGTATATGCAACAAACTTGCATATAGGTAGCCCTTGGCTTCCGGCCATACATTGTACATATGTATATCCAACAAACTTCCATATAGGTAGCCCTTGGCTTCCGGCCATACATTGTACGTATGTATATGCAACAAACTTGCATATAGGTAGCCCTTGGCTTCCGGCCATACATTGTACGTATATATATGCAACAAACTTGCATTTAGGTAGTCCTTGACTTCCGGCCATACATTGTACGTATGTATATCCAACAAACTTGCATATAGGTAGCCCTTGACTTCCGGCCATACATTGTACGTATGTATATGCAACAAACTTGCATAAAGCTAGCCCTTGACTTCCGGCCATACATTGTACGTATGTATATGCAACAAACTTGCATATAGGTAGCCCTTGGTTTCCGGCTATACATTGTACATATGTATATGCAACAAACTTGCATATAGGTAGCCCTTGGCTTCCGGCTATACATTGTACATATGTATATCCAACAAACCTGCATATAGGTAGCCCTTGGATTCTGGCCATACATTGTACATATGTATATGCAACAAACTTGCATATAGGTAGCCTTTGGCTTCTGGCCATACATTGTACATATGTATATCCAACAAACTTGCATATAGGTAGCCCTTGGCTTCCGGCTATACATTGTACACATGTATATCCAACAAACTTGCATATAGGTAGCCCTTGGCTTCCGGCCATACATTGTACATATTTATATGCAAAAAACTTGCATATATGTAGCCCTTGGCTTCTGGCCATACATTGTACATATGTATATGCAACAAACTTGCATATAGGTAGCCCTTGGCTTCCGGCCATACATTGTACGTATGTATATGCAACAAACTTGCATATAGGTAGCCCTTGGCTTCCGGCCATACATTGTACGTATGTATATGCAACAAACTTGCATATAGGTAGCCCTTGGCTTCTGGCCATACATTGTACATATGTATATCCAACAAACTTGCATATAGGTAGCCCTTGGCTCCCGGCCATACATTGTACGTATGTATATGCAACAAACTTGCATATAGGTAGCCCTTGGCTCCCGGCCATACATTGTACGTATTGCAACAAACTTGCATATAGGTAGCCCTTGGCTTCCGGCCATACATTGTACGTATGTATATGCAACAAACTTGCATATAGGTAGCCCTTGGCTTCCGGCCATACATTGTACGTATGTATATGCAACAAACTTGCATTTAGGTAGTCCTTGACTTCCGGCCATACATTGTACGTATGTATATCCAACAAACTTGCATATAGGTAGCCCTTGACTTCCGGCCATACATTGTACGTATGTATATGCAACAAACTTGCATAAAGCTAGCCCTTGACTTCCGGCCATACATTGTACGTATGTATATGCAACAAACTTGCATATAGGTAGCCCTTGGTTTCCGGCTATACATTGTACATATGTATATGCAACAAACTTGCATATAGGTAGCCCTTGGCTTCCGGCTATACATTGTACATATGTATATCCGACAAACCTGCATATAGGTAGCCCTTGGCTTCTGGCCATACATTGTACATATGTATATGCAACAAACTTGCATATAGGTAGCCTTTGGCTTCTGGCCATACATTGTACATATGTATATCCAACAAACTTGCATATAGGTAGCCCTTGGCTTCCGGCTATACATTGTACACATGTATATCCAACAAACTTGCATATAGGTAGCCCTTGGCTTCCGGCCATACATTGTACATATGTATATGCAAAAAACTTGCATATATGTAGCCCTTGGCTTCTGGCCATACATTGTACATATGTACATGCAACAAACTTGCATATAGGTAGCCCTTGGCTTCCGGCCATACATTGTACGTATGTATATGCAACAAACTTGCATATAGGTAGCCCTTGGCTTCCGGCCATACATTGTAGATATGTATATGCAACAAACTTGCATATAGTTAGCCCTTGGCTTCCGGCCATACATTGTAGATATGTATATGCAACAAACTTGCATATAGGTAGCCCTTGGCTTCCGCCCATACATTGTACATATATAATGCAACAAACTTGCATATAGGTAGCCCTTGGCTTCCGGCCATACATTGTACATATGTATATGCAACAAACTTGCATATAGGTAGCCCTTGGCTTCTGGCCATACCTTGTACGTATGTATATGCAACAAACTTGCATATAGGTAGCCCGGCTTCTGGCCATACATTGTACATATGTATATCCAACAAACTTGCATATACGTAGCCCTTGGCTTCCGGCCATACATTGTACATATGTATATGCAACAAACTTGCATATAGGTAGCCTTTGGCTTCTGGCCATACATTGTACATATGTATATCCAACAAACTTGCATATAGGTAGCCCTTGGCTTTCGGCCATACATTGTACGTATGTATATGCAACAAACTTGCATATAGGTAACCCTTGGCTTCCGGCCATACATTGTACATATGTATATCCAACAAACTTGCATATAGGTAGCCCTTGGCTTCCGGCCATACATTGTACGTATGTATATGCAACAAACTTGCATTTAGGTAGTCCTTGACTTCCAGCCATAGATTGTACGTATGTATATGCAACAAACTTGCATATAGGTAGCCCTTGGCTTCCGTCCATACATTGTACATATGTATATGCAACAAACCTGCATATAGTTAGCCCTTGGCTTCCGGCCATACATTGTACGTATGTATATGCAACAAACTTGCATATAGGTAGCCCTTGGCTTCCGGCCATACATTGTACATATGTATATGCAACAAACTTGCATATAGGTAGCCCTTGGCTTCCGGCCATACATTGTACGTATGTATATCCAATAAAGTTGCATATAGGTAGCCCTTGGCTTCCGGCTATTCATTGTACGTATGTATATGCACCAAACTTGCATTTAGGTAGTCCTTGTCTTCCGGCCATACATTGTACGTATCTATATGCAACAAACTTGCATATAGGTAGCCCTTGGCATCCGGCCATACATTGTACGTATGTATATTCAACAAACCTTCATATAGGTAGCCCTTGGCTTCCGGCTATACATTGTACGTATGTATATGCAACAAACTTGCATATAGGTAGCCCTTGGCTTCCAGCCATACATTGTACGTATGTATATGCAACAAACATGCATATAGGTAGCCCTTGGCTTCTGGCTATACATTGTACGTATGTATATGCAACAAATTTGCATATAGGTAGCCCTTGACATCCGGCCATACATTGTACGTATGTATATGCAACAAACCTGCATATAGGTAGCCCTTGACTTCCGGCCATACATTGTACGTATGTATATCCAACAAACTTGCATATAGGTAGCCCTTGACTTCCGGCCATACATTGTACGTATGTATATGCAACAAACTTGCATATAGGTAGCCCTTGACTTCCGGCCATACATTATACATATGTATATGCAACAAACTTGCATATAGGTAGCCCTTGACTTCTGGACATACATTGTACGTATGTATATGCAACAAACTTGCATATGGGTAGCCCTTGACTTCAGGCCATACATTGTACGTATGTATATGCAACAAACTTGCATATAGGTAGCCCTTGACTTCCAGCCATACATTGTACGTATGTATATCCAACAAACTTGCATATAGGTAGCCCTTGGCTTACGGCCATACATTGTACGTATGTATATGCAACAAACCTGCATATAGGTAGCCCTTGGCTTCCGGCCATACATTGTACCTATGTATATGCAACAAACTTGCATATAGGTAGCCCTTGGCTTCCGGCCATACATTGTACATATGTATATCCAACAAACTTGCATATAGGTAGCCCTTGGCTTCTGGCCATACATTGTACATATGTATATGCATCAAACTTGCATATAGGTAGCCCTTGACTTCCAGCCATACATTGTACGTATGTATATCCAACAAACTTGCATATAGGTAGCCCTTGGCTTATGGCCATACCTTGTACGTATGTATATGCAACAAACTTGCATATAGGTAGCCCGGCTTCTGGCCATACATTGTACATATGTATATCCAACAAACTTGCATATAGGTAGCCCTTGGCTTCCAGCCATACATTGTACATATGTATATGCAACAAACTTGCATATAGGTAGCCCTTGGCTTCTGGCCATACATTGTACGTATGTATATGCAACAAACTTGCATATAGATAGCCCTTGGCTTCTGGCCATACATTGTACATATGTATATCCAACAAACTTACATATAGGTAGCCCTTGGCTTCCGGCCATACATTGTACGTATGTATATGCAACAAACTTGCATATAGGTAGCCCTTTGCTTCCGGCCATACATTGTACGTATGTATATGCAACAAACTTGCATATAGGTAGCCCTTGGCTTCCGGCCATACATTGTACATATGTATATCCAACAAACTTGCATATAGGTAGCCCTTGGCTTCCGGCCATACATTGTACGTATGTATATGCAACAAACTTGCATATAGGTAGCCCTTGGCTTCCGGCCATACATTGTACGTATATATATGCAACAAACTTGCATTTAGGTAGTCCTTGACTTCCGGCCATACATTGTACGTATGTATATCCAACAAACTTGCATATAGGTAGCCCTTGACTTCCGGCCATACATTGTACGTATGTATATGCAACAAACTTGCATAAAGCTAGCCCTTGACTTCCGGCCATACATTGTACGTATGTATATGCAACAAACTTGCATATAGGTAGCCCTTGGTTTCCGGCTATACATTGTACATATGTATATGCAAAAAACTTGCATATAGGTAGCCCTTGGCTTCCGGCTATACATTGTACATATGTATATCCAACAAACCTGCATATAGGTAGCCCTTGGCTTCTGGCCATACATTGTACATATGTATATGCAACAAACTTGCATATAGGTAGCCTTTGGCTTCTGGCCATACATTGTACATATGTATATCCAACAAACTTGCATATAGGTAGCCCTTGGCTTCCGGCTATACATTGTACACATGTATATCCAACAAACTTGCATATAGGTAGCCCTTGGCTTCCGGCCATACATTGTACATATGTATATGCAAAAAACTTGCATATATGTAGCCCTTGGCTTCTGGCCATACATTGTACATATGTATATGCAACAAACTTGCATATAGGTAGCCCTTGGCTTCCGGCCATACATTGTACGTATGTATATGCAACAAACTTGCATATAGGTAGCCCTTGGCTTCCGGCCATACATTGTACGTATGTATATGCAACAAACTTGCATATAGGTAGCCCTTGGCTTCTGGCCATACATTGTACATATGTATATCCAACAAACTTGCATATAGGTAGCCCTTGGCTCCCGGCCATACATTGTACGTATGTATATGCAACAAACTTGCATATAGGTAGCCCTTGGCTTCCGGCCATACATTGTACGTATTGCAACAAACTTGCATATAGGTAGCCCTTGGCTTCCGGCCATACATTGTACGTATGTATATGCAACAAACTTGCATATAGGTAGCCCTTGGCTTCCGGCCATACATTGTACGTATGTATATGCAACAAACTTGCATTTAGGTAGTCCTTGACTTCCGGCCATACATTGTACGTATGTATATCCAACAAACTTGCATATAGGTAGCCCTTGGCTTCCGGCCATACATTGTACCTATGTATATGCAACAAACTTGCATATAGGTAGCCCTTGGCTTCCGGCCATACATTGTACATATGTATATCCAACAAACTTGCATATAGGTAGCCCTTGGCTTCTGGCCATACATTGTACATATGTATATGCATCAAACTTGCATATAGGTAGCCCTTGACTTCCAGCCATACATTGTACGTATGTATATCCAACAAACTTGCATATAGGTAGCCCTTGGCTTATGGCCATACCTTGTACGTATGTATATGCAACAAACTTGCATATAGGTAGCCCGGCTTCTGGCCATACATTGTACATATGTATATCCAACAAACTTGCATATAGGTAGCCCTTGGCTTCCAGCCATACATTGTACATATGTATATGCAACAAACCTGCATATAGGTAGCCCTTGGCTTCTGGCCATACATTGTACGTATGTATATGCAACAAACTTGCATATAGATAGCCCTTGGCTTCTGGCCATACATTGTACATATGTATATCCAACAAACTTACATATAGGTAGCCCTTGGCTTCCGGCCATACATTGTACGTATGTATATGCAACAAACTTGCATATAGGTAGCCCTTTGCTTCCGGCCATACATTGTACGTATGTATATGCAACAAACTTGCATATAGGTAGCCCTTGGCTTCCGGCCATACATTGTACATATGTATATCCAACAAACTTCCATATAGGTAGCCCTTGGCTTCCGGCCATACATTGTACGTATGTATATGCAACAAACTTGCATATAGGTAGCCCTTGGCTTCCGGCCATACATTGTACGTATATATATGCAACAAACTTGCATTTAGGTAGTCCTTGACTTCCGGCCATACATTGTACGTATGTATATCCAACAAACTTGCATATAGGTAGCCCTTGACTTCCGGCCATACATTGTATGTATGTATATGCAACAAACTTGCATAAAGCTAGCCCTTGACTTCCGGCCATAAATTGTACGTATGTATATGCAACAAACTTGCATATAGGTAGCCCTTGGTTTCCGGCTATACATTGTACATATGTATATGCAACAAACTTGCATATAGGTAGCCCTTGGCTTCCGGCTATACATTGTACATATGTATATCCAACAAACCTGCATATAGGTAGCCCTTGGCTTCTGGCCATACATTGTACATATGTATATGCAACAAATTTGCATATAGGTAGCCTTTGGCTTCTGGCCATACATTGTACATATGTATATCCAACAAACTTGCATATAGGTAGCCCTTGGCTTCCGGCTATACATTGTACACATGTATATCCAACAAACTTGCATATAGGTAGCCCTTGGCTTCCGGCCATACATTGTACATATTTATATGCAAAAAACTTGCATATATGTAGCCCTTGGCTTCTGGCCATACATTGTACATATGTATATGCAACAAACTTGCATATAGGTAGCCCTTGGCTTCCGGCCATACATTGTACGTATGTATATGCAACAAACTTGCATATAGGTAGCCCTTGGCTTCCGGCCATACATTGTACGTATGTATATGCAACAAACTTGCATATAGGTAGCCCTTGGCTTCTGGCCATACATTGTACATATGTATATCCAACAAACTTGCATATAGGTAGCCCTTGGCTCCCGGCCATACATTGTACGTATGTATATGCAACAAACTTGCATATAGGTAGCCCTTGGCTCCCGGCCATACATTGTACGTATTGCAACAAACTTGCATATAGGTAGCCCTTGGCTTCCGGCCATACATTGTACGTATGTATATGCAACAAACTTGCATATAGGTAGCCCTTGGCTTCCGGCCATACATTGTACGTATGTATATGCAACAAACTTGCATTTAGGTAGTCCTTGACTTCCGGCCATACATTGTATGTATGTATATCCAACAAACTTGCATATAGGTAGCCCTTGACTTCCGGCCATACATTGTACGTATGTATATGCAACAAACTTGCATAAAGCTAGCCCTTGACTTCCGGCCATACATTGTACGTATGTATATGCAACAAACTTGCATATAGGTAGCCCTTGGTTTCCGGCTATACATTGTACATATGTATATGCAACAAACTTGCATATAGGTAGCCCTTGGCTTCCGGCTATACATTGTACATATGTATATCCAACAAACCTGCATATAGGTAGCCCTTGGCTTCTGGCCATACATTGTACATATGTATATGCAACAAACTTGCATATAGGTAGCCTTTGGCTTCTGGCCATACATTGTACATATGTATATCCAACAAACTTGCATATAGGTAGCCCTTGGCTTCCGGCTATACATTGTACACATGTATATCCAACAAACTTGCATATAGGTAGCCCTTGGCTTCCGGCCATACATTGTACATATGTATATGCAAAAAACTTGCATATATGTAGCCCTTGGCTTCTGGCCATACATTGTACATATGTACATGCAACAAACTTGCATATAGGTAGCCCTTGGCTTCCGGCCATACATTGTACGTATGTATATGCAACAAACTTGCATATAGGTAGCCCTTGGCTTCCGGCCATACATTGTACGTATGTATATGCAACAAACTTGCATATAGGTAGCCCTTGGCTTCTGGCCATACATTGTACATATGTATATCCAACAAACTTGCATATAGGTAGCCCTTGGCTCCCGGCCATACATTGTACGTATGTATATGCAACAAACTTGCATATAGGTAGCCCTTGGCTTCCGGCCATACATTGTACGTATTGCAACAAACTTGCATATAGGTAGCCCTTGGCTTCCGGCCATACATTGTAGATATGTATATGCAACAAACTTGCATATAGTTAGCCCTTGGCTTCCGGCCATACATTGTAGATATGTATATGCAACAAACTTGCATATAGGTAGCCCTTGGCTTCCGCCCATACATTGTACATATATAATGCAACAAACTTGCATATAGGTAGCCCTTGGCTTCCGGCCATACATTGTACATATGTATATGCAACAAACTTGCATATAGGTAGCCCTTGGCTTCTGGCCATACCTTGTACGTATGTATATGCAACAAACTTGCATATAGGTAGCCCGGCTTCTGGCCATACATTGTACATATGTATATCCAACAAACTTGCATATACGTAGCCCTTGGCTTCCGGCCATACATTGTACATATGTATATGCAACAAACTTGCATATAGGTAGCCTTTGGCTTCTGGCCATACATTGTACATATGTATATCCAACAAACTTGCATATAGGTAGCCCTTGGCTTTCGGCCATACATTGTACGTATGTATATGCAACAAACTTGCATATAGGTAACCCTTGGCTTCCGGCCATACATTGTACATATGTATATCCAACAAACTTGCATATAGGTAGCCCTTGGCTTCCGGCCATACATTGTACGTATGTATATGCAACAAACTTGAATTTAGGTAGTCCTTGACTTCCAGCCATAGATTGTACGTATGTATATGCAACAAACTTGCATATAGGTAGCCCTTGGCTTCCGTCCATACATTGTACATATGTATATGCAACAAACCTGCATATAGTTAGCCCTTGGCTTCCGGCCATACATTGTACGTATGTATATGCAACAAACTTGCATATAGGTAGCCCTTGGCTTCCGGCCATACATTGTACATATGTATATGCAACAAACTTGCATATAGGTAGCCCTTGGCTTCCGGCCATACATTGTACGTATGTATATCCAATAAAGTTGCATATAGGTAGCCCTTGGCTTCCGGCTATTCATTGTACGTATGTATATGCACCAAACTTGCATTTAGGTAGTCCTTGACTTCCGGCCATACATTGTACGTATCTATATGCAACAAACTTGCATATAGGTAGCCCTTGGCATCCGGCCATACATTGTACGTATGTATATTCAACAAACCTTCATATAGGTAGCCCTTGGCTTCCGGCTATACATTGTACGTATGTATATGCAACAAACTTGCATATAGGTAGTCCTTGACTTCCGGCCATACATTGTACTTATGTATATGCAACAAACTTGCATATAGGTAGCCCTTGGCTTCCGGCCATACATTGTACATATGCATATGCAACAAGTTTGCATATAGGTAGCCCTTGACTTCCGGCCATACATTGTACGTATGTATATGCAACAAACTTGCATATAGGTAGCCCTTGACTTCCGGCCATACATTGTACGTATGTATATGCAACAAACTTGCATATAGGTAGCCCTTGACTTCCGGCCATACATTGTGTGTATGTATATGCAACAAACTTGCATATAGGTAGCCCTTGACTTCCGGCCATACATTGTACGTATGTATATGCAACAAACTTTCATATAGGTAGCCCTTGACTTCCGGCCATACATTGTACGTATGTATATGCAACAAACTTGCATATAGGTAGCCCTTGGCTTCCGGCTATACATTGTACATATGTATATGCAACAAACTTGCATATAGGTAGCCCTTGGCTTCCGGCTATACATTGTACATATGTATATCCAACAAACTTGCATATAGGTAGCCCTTGGCTTCTGGCCATACATTGTACATATGTATATGCAACAAACGCATATAGGTATCCCTTGACTTCCGGCCATACATTGTACGAATGTATATCCAACAAACTTGCATAAAGGTAGCCCTTGGCTTCCGGCTATACATTGTACATATGTATATGCAACAAACTTGCATATAGGTAGCCCTTGACTTCCGGCCATACATTGTACATATGTATATGCAACAAACCTGCATATAGGTAGCCCTTGGCTTCCGGCCATACATTGTACATATGTATATGCAACAAACTTGCATATAGGTAGCCCTTGGCTTCCGGCTATACATTGTACATATGTATATCCAACAAACTTGCATATAGGTAGCCCTTGGCTTCCGGCCATACATTGTACATATGTATATGCAACAAATTTGCATATAGGTAGCCCTTGGCTTCCGGCCATACATTGTACATATGTATATCCAACAAACTTACATATAGGTAGCCCTTGGCTTCCGGCCATACATTGTACGTATGTATATGCAACAAACTTGCATATAGGTAGCCCTTTGCTTCCGGCCATACATTGTACGTATGTATATGCAACAAACTTGCATATAGGTAGCCCTTGGCTTCCGGCCATATATTGTACATGTGTATATGCAACAAACTTGCATATAGGTAGCCCTTGGCTTCCGGCCATACATTGTACATATGTATATGCAACAAACTTGCATATAGGTAGCCCTTAACTTCCGGCCATACATTGTACATATGTATATCCAACAAACTTGCATATAGGTAGCCCTTGGCTTCCGGCCATACATTGTATATATGTATATTCAACAAACTTGCATATAGGTAGCCCTTGGGTTCCGGCCATACATTGTACATATGTATATGCAAGAAACTTGCATATAGGTAGCCCTTGACATCCGGCCATACATTGTACATATGTATATGCAACAAACTTGCATATAGATAGTCCTTCACTTCCGGCCATACATTGTACGTATGCATATCCAACAAACTTGCATATAGGTAGCCCTTGACTTCCGGCCATACATTGTACGTATGTATATCCAACAAACTTGCATATAGGTAGCCCTTGACTTCCGGCCATACATTGTATGTATGTATATGCAACAAACTTGCATTTAGGTAGTCCTTGACATCCGGCCATACATTGTACGTATGTATATGCAACAAACTTGCATATAGGTAGCCCTTGGCTTCCGGCCATACATTGTACATATGTATATGCAACAAACTTGCATATAGGTAGCCCTTGGCTTCCGGCCATACATTGTAAATATGTATATGCAACAAACTTGCATATAGGTAGCCCTTGACTTCCGGCCATACATTGTACATATGTATATGCAACAAACTTGCATATAGATATTCCTTCACTTCCGGCCATACATTGTACGTATGTATATCCAACAAACTTGCATATAGGTAGCTCTTGACTTCCGGCCATACATTGAACGTATGTATATCCAACAAACTTGCATATAGGTAGCCCTTGACTTCCGGCCATACATTGTACGTATGTATATGCAACAAACTTGCATATAGGTAGCCCTTGGCTTCCAGCCATACATTGTACGTATGTATATGCAACAAACTTGCATATAGGTAGCCCTTGGCTTCTGGCTATACATTGTACGTATGTATATGCAACAAATTTGCATATAGGTAGCCCTTGACATCCGGCCATACATTGTACGTATGTATATGCAACAAACCTGCATATAGGTAGCCCTTGACTTCCGGCCATAAATTGTACGTATGTATATCCAACAAACTTGCATATAGGTAGCCCTTGACTTCCGGCCATACTTTGTACGTATGTATATGCAACAAACTTGCATATAGGTAGCCCTTGACTTCCGGCCATACATTATACATATGTATATGCAACAAACTTGCATGTAGGTAGCCCTTGACTTCTGGACATACATTGTACGTATGTATATGCAACAAACTTGCATATGGGTAGCCCTTGACTTCCGGCCATACATTGTATGTATGTATATGCAACAAACTTGCATATAGGTAGCCCTTGACTTCCAGCCATACATTGTACGTATGTATATCCAACAAACTTGCATATAGGTAGCCCTTGGCTTCCGGCCATACATTGTACGTATGTATATGCAACAAACCTGCATATAGGTAGCCCTTGGCTTCCGGCCATACATTGTACCTATGTATATGCAACAAACTTGCATATAGGTTGCCCTTGGCTTCCGGCCATACATTGTACATATGTATATCCAACAAACTTGCATATAGGTAGCCCTTGGCTTCTGGCCATACATTGTACATATGTATATGCATCAAACTTGCATATAGTTAGCCCTTGGCTTCTGGCCATACATTGTACATATGTATATCCAACAAACTTGCATATAGGTAGCCCTTGGCTTCTGGCCATACCTTGTACGTATGTATATGCAACAAACTTGCATATAGGTATCCCGGCTTCTGGCCATACATTGTACATATGTATATCCAACAAACTTGCATATAGGTAGCCCTTGGCTTCCAGCCATACATTGTACATATGTATATGCAACAAACTTGCATATAGGTAGCCCTTGGCTTCTGGCCATACATTGTACGTATGTATATGCAACAAACTTGCATGTAGATAGCCCTTGGCTTCTGGCCATACATTGTACATATGTATATCCAACAAACTTACATATAGGTAGCCCTTGGCTTCCGGCCATACATTGTACGTATGTATATGCAACAAACTTGCATATAGGTAGCCCTTTGCTTCCGGCCATACATTGTACGTATGTATATGCAACAAACTTGCATATAGGTAGCCCTTGGCTTCCGGCCATACATTGTACATATGTATATCCAACAAACTTGCATATAGGTAGCCCTTGGCTTCCGGCCATACATTGTACCTATGTATATGCAACAAACTTGCATATAGGTAGCCCTTGGCTTCCGGCCATACATTGTACATATGTATATCCAACAAACTTGCATATAGGTAGCCCTTGGCTTCTGGCCATACATTGTACATATGTATATGCATCAAACTTGCATATAGGTAGCCCTTGACTTCCAGCCATACATTGTACGTATGTATATCCAACAAACTTGCATATAGGTAGCCCTTGGCTTATGGCCATACCTTGTACGTATGTATATGCAACAAACTTGCATATAGGTAGCCCGGCTTCCGGCCATACATTGTACATATGTATATCCAACAAACTTGCATATAGGTAGCCCTTGGCTTCCAGCCATACATTGTACATATGTATATGCAACAAACTTGCATATAGGTAGCCCTTGGCTTCTGGCCATACATTGTACGTATGTATATCCAACAAACTTGCATATAGGTAGCCCTTGGCTTATGGCCATACCTTGTACGTATGTATATGCAACAAACTTGCATATAAGTAGCCCGGCTTCTGGCCATACATTGTACATATGTATATCCAACAAACTTGCATATAGGTAGCCCTTGGCTTCCAGCCATACATTGTACATATGTATATGCAACAAACTTGCATATAGGTAGCCCTTGGCTTCTGGCCATACATTGTACGTATGTATATGCAACAAACTTGCATATAGATAGCCCTTGGCTTCTGGCCATACATTGTACATATGTATATCCAACAAACTTACATATAGGTAGCCCTTGGCTTCCGGCCATACATTGTACGTATGTATATGCAACAAACTTGCATATAGGTAGCCCTTTGCTTCCGGCCATACATTGTACGTATGTATATGCAACAAACTTGCATATAGGTAGCCCTTGGCTTCCGGCCATACATTGTACATATGTATATCCAACAAACTTGCATATAGGTAGCCCTTGGCTTCCGGCCATACATTGTACGTATGTATATGCAACAAACTTGCATATAGGTAGCCCTTGGCTTCCGGCCATACATTGTACGTATATATTTGCAACAAACTTGCATTTAGGTAGTCCTTGACTTCCGGCCATACATTGTACGTATGTATATCCAACAAACTTGCATATAGGTAGCCCTTGACTTCCGGCCATACATTGTACGTATGTATATGCAACAAACTTGCATAAAGCTAGCCCTTGACTTCCGGCCATACATTGTACGTATGTATATGCAACAAACTTGCATATAGGTAGCCCTTGGTTTCCGGCTATACATTGTACATATGTATATGCAACAAACTTGCATATAGGTAGCCCTTGGCTTCCGGCTATACATTGTACATATGTATATCCAACAAACCTGCATATAGGTAGCCCTTGGCTTCTGGCCATACATTGTACATATGTATATGCAACAAACTTGCATATAGGTAGCCTTTGGCTTCTGGCCATACATTGTACATATGTATATCCAACAAACTTGCATATAGGTAGCCCTTGGCTTCCGGCTATACATTGTACACATGTATATCCAACAAACTTGCATATAGGTAGCCCTTGGCTTCCGGCCATACATTGTACATATGTATATGCAAAAAACTTGCATATATGTAGCCCTTGGCTTCTGGCCATACATTGTACATATGTATATGCAACAAACTTGCATATAGGTAGCCCTTGGCTTCCGGCCATACATTGTACGTATGTATATGCAACAAACTTGCATATAGGTAGCCCTTGGCTTCCGGCCATACATTGTACGTATGTATATGCAACAAACTTGCATATAGGTAGCCCTTGGCTTCTGGCCATACATTGTACATATGTATATCCAACAAACTTGCATATAGGTAGCCCTTGGCTCCCGGCCATACATTGTACGTATGTATATGCAACAAACTTGCATATAGGTAGCCCTTGGCTCCCGGCCATGCATTGTACGTATTGCAACAAACTTGCATATTGGTAGCCCTTGGCTTCCGGCCATACATTGTACGTATGTATATGCAACAAACTTGCATATAGGTAGCCCTTGGCTTCCGGCCATACATTGTACGTATGTATATGCAACAAACTTGCATTTAGGTAGTCCTTGACTTCCGGCCATACATTGTACGTATGTATATCCAACAAACTTGCATATAGGTAGCCCTTGACTTCCGGCCATACATTGTACATATGTATATGCAACAAACTTGCATAAAGCTAGCCCTTGACTTCCGGCCATACATTGTACGTATGTATATGCAACAAACTTGCATATAGGTAGCCCTTGGTTTCCGGCTATACATTGTACATATGTATATGCAACAAACTTGCATATAGGTAGCCCTTGGCTTCCGGCTATACATTGTACATATGTATATCCAACAAACCTGCATATAGGTAGCCCTTGGCTTCTGGCCATACATTGTACATATGTATATGCAACAAACTTGCATATAGGTAGCCTTTGGCTTCTGGCCATACATTGTACATATGTATATCCAACAAACTTGCATATAGGTAGCCCTTGGCTTCCGGCTATACATTGTACACATGTATATCCAACAAACTTGCATATAGGTAGCCCTTGGCTTCCGGCCATACTTTGTACATATGTATATGCAAAAAACTTGCATATATGTAGCCCTTGGCTTCCGGCCATACATTGTACGTATGTATATGCAACAAACTTGCATATAGGTAGCCCTTGGCTTCCGGCCATACATTGTACGTATGTATATGCAACAAACTTGCATATAGGTAGCCCTTGGCTTCTGGCCATACATTGTACATATGTATATCCAACAAACTTGCATATAGGTAGCCCTTGGCTCCCGGCCATACATTGTACGTATGTATATGCAACAAACTTGCATATAGGTAGCCCTTGGCTTCCGGCCATACATTGTACGTATTGCAACAAACTTGCATATAGGTAGCCCTTGGCTTCCGGCCATACATTGTAGATATGTATATGCAACAAACTTGCATATAGTTAGCCCTTGGCTTCCGGCCATACATTGTAGATATGTATATGCAACAAACTTGCATATAGGTAGCCCTTGGCTTCCGCCCATACATTGTACATATATAATGCAACAAACTTGCATATAGGTAGCCCTTGGCTTCCGGCCATACATTGTACATATGTATATGCAACAAACTTGCATATAGGTAGCCCTTGGCTTCTGGCCATACCTTGTACGTATGTATATGCAACAAACTTGCATATAGGTAGCCCGGCTTCTGGCCATACATTGTACATATGTATATCCAACAAACTTGCATATACGTAGCCCTTGGCTTCCGGCCATACATTGTACATATGTATATGCAACAAACTTGCATATAGGTAGCCTTTGGCTTCTGGCCATACATTGTACATATGTATATCCAACAAACTTGCATATAGGTAGCCCTTGGCTTTCGGCCATACATTGTACGTATGTATATGCAACAAACTTGCATATAGGTAACCCTTGGCTTCCGGCCATACATTGTACATATGTATATCCAACAAACTTGCATATAGGTAGCCCTTGGCTTCCGGCCATACATTGTACGTATGTATATGCAACAAACTTGCATTTAGGTAGTCCTTGACTTCCAGCCATACATTGTACGTATGTATATGCAACAAACTTGCATATAGGTAGCCCTTGGCTTCCGTCCATACATTGTACATATGTATATGCAACAAACCTGCATATAGTTAGCCCTTGGCTTCCGGCCATACATTGTACGTATGTATATGCAACAAACTTGCATATAGGTAGCCCTTGGCTTCCGGCCATACATTGTACATATGTATATGCAACAAACTTGCATATAGGTAGCCCTTGGCTTCCGGCCATACATTGTACGTATGTATATCCAATAAAGTTGCATATAGGTAGCCCTTGACTTCCAGCCATACATTGTACGTATGTATATCCAACAAACTTGCATATAGGTAGCCCTTGGCTTCCGGCCATACATTGTACGTATGTATATGCAACAAACCTGCATATAGGTAGCCCTTGGCTTCCGGCCATACATTGTACCTATGTATATGCAACAAACTTGCATATAGGTAGCCCTTGGCTTCCGGCCATACATTGTACATATGTATATCCAACAAACTTGCATATAGGTAGCCCTTGGCTTCTGGCCATACATTGTACATATGTATATGCATCAAACTTGCATATAGTTAGCCCTTGGCTTCTGGCCATACATTGTACATATGTATATCCAACAAACTTGCATATAGGTAGCCCTTGGCTTCTGGCCATACCTTGTACGTATGTATATGCAACAAACTTGCATATAGGTATCCCGGCTTCTGGCCATACATTGTACATATGTATATCCAACAAACTTGCATATAGGTAGCCCTTG
Organism: Narcine bancroftii; assembly: GCF_036971445.1. NCBI lineage: Eukaryota > Metazoa > Chordata > Chondrichthyes > Torpediniformes > Narcinidae > Narcine > Narcine bancroftii. The sequence goes on from NC_091469.1 coordinate 130,343,484, forward strand.
GCTTCCAGCCATACATTGTACATATGTATATGCAACAAACTTGCATATAGGTAGCCCTTGGCTTCTGGCCATACATTGTACGTATGTATATGCAACAAACTTGCATATAGATAGCCCTTGGCTTCTGGCCATACATTGTACATATGTATATCCAACAAACTTACATATAGGTAGCCCTTGGCTTCCGGCCATACATTGTACGTATGTATATGCAACAAACTTGCATATAGGTAGCCCTTTGCTTCCGGCCATACATTGTACGTATGTATATGCAACAAACCTGCATATAGGTAGCCCTTGGCTTCCGGCCATACATTGTACATATGTATATCAAACAAACTTGCATATAGGTAGCCCTTGGCTTCCGGCCATACATTGTACCTATGTATATGCAACAAACTTGCATATAGGTAGCCCTTGGCTTCCGGCCATACATTGTACATATGTATATCCAACAAACTTGCATATAGGTAGCCCTTGGCTTCTGGCCATACATTGTACATATGTATATGCATCAAACTTGCATATAGGTAGCCCTTGACTTCCAGCCATACATTGTACGTATGTATATCCAACCAACTTGCATATAGGTAGCCCTTGGCTTATGGCCATACCTTGTACGTATGTATATGCAACAAACTTGCATATAGGTAGCCCGGCTTCTGGCCATACATTGTACATATGTATATCCAACAAACTTGCATATAGGTAGCCCTTGGCTTCCAGCCATACATTGTACATATGTATATGCAACAAACTTGCATATAGGTAGCCCTTGGCTTCTGGCCATACATTGTACGTATGTATATGCACCAAACTTGCATATAGATAGCCCTTGGCTTCTGGCCATACATTGTACATATGTATATCCAACAAACTTACATATAGGTAGCCCTTGGCTTCCGGCCATACATTGTACGTATGTATATGCAACAAACTTGCATATAGGTAGCCCTTTGCTTCCGGCCATACATTGTACGTATGTATATGCAACAAACTTGCATATAGGTAGCCCTTGGCTTCCGGCCATACATTGTACATATGTATATCCAACAAACTTGCATATAGGTAGCCCTTGGCTTCCGGCCATACATTGTACGTATGTATATGCAACAAACTTGCATATAGGTAGCCCTTGGCTTCCGGCCATACATTGTACGTATATATATGCAACAAACGTGCATTTAGGTAGTCCTTGACTTCCGGCCATACATTGTACGTATGTATATCCAACAAACTTGCATATAGGTAGCCCTTGACTTCCGGCCATACATTGTACGTATGTATATGCAACAAACTTGCATAAAGCTAGCCCTTGACTTCGGCCATACATTGTACGTATGTATATGCAACAAACTTGCATATAGGTAGCCCTTGGTTTCCGGCTATACATTGTACGTATGTATATGCAACAAACTTGCATATAGGTAGCCCTTGGCTTCCGGCTATACATTGTACATATGTATATCCAACAAACCTGCATATAGGTAGCCCTTGGCTTCTGGCCATACATTGTACATATGTATATGCAACAAACTTGCATATAGGTAGCCTTTGGCTTCTGGCCATACATTGTACATATGTATATCCAACAAACTTGCATATAGGTAGCCCTTGGCTTCCGGCTATACATTGTACACATGTATATCCAACAAACTTGCATATAGGTAGCCCTTGGCTTCCGGCCATACATTGTACATATGTATATGCAAAACACTTGCATATATGTAGCCCTTGGCTTCTGGCCATACATTGTACATATGTATATGCAACAAACTTGCATATAGGTAGCCCTTGGCTTCCGGCCATACATTGTACGTATGTATATCCAATAAAGTTGCATATAGGTAGCCCTTGACTTCCAGCCATACATTGTACGTATGTATATCCAACAAACTTGCATATAGGTAGCCCTTGGCTTCCGGCCATACATTGTACGTATGTATATGCAACAAACCTGCATATAGGTAGCCCTTGGCTTCCGGCCATACATTGTACCTATGTATATGCAACAAACTTGCATATAGGTAGCCCTTGGCTTCCGGCCATACATTGTACATATGTATATCCAACAAACTTGCATATAGGTAGCCCTTGGCTTCTGGCCATACATTGTACATATGTATATGCATCAAACTTGCATATAGTTAGCCCTTGGCTTCTGGCCATACATTGTACATATGTATATCCAACAAACTTGCATATAGGTAGCCCTTGGCTTCTGGCCATACCTTGTACGTATGTATATGCAACAAACTTGCATATAGGTATCCCGGCTTCTGGCCATACATTGTACATATGTATATCCAACAAACTTGCATATAGGTAGCCCTTGGCTTCCAGCCATACATTGTACATATGTATATGCAACAAACTTGCATATAGGTAGCCCTTGGCTTCTGGCCATACATTGTACGTATGTATATGCAACAAACTTGCATATAGATAGCCCTTGGCTTCTGGCCATACATTGTACATATGTATATCCAACAAACTTACATATAGGTAGCCCTTGGCTTCCGGCCATACATTGTACGTATGTATATGCAACAAACTTGCATATAGGTAGCCCTTTGCTTCCGGCCATACATTGTACGTATGTATATGCAACAAACCTGCATATAGGTAGCCCTTGGCTTCCGGCCATACATTGTACATATGTATATCAAACAAACTTGCATATAGGTAGCCCTTGGCTTCCGGCCATACATTGTACCTATGTATATGCAACAAACTTGCATATAGGTAGCCCTTGGCTTCCGGCCATACATTGTACATATGTATATCCAACAAACTTGCATATAGGTAGCCCTTGGCTTCTGGCCATACATTGTACATATGTATATGCATCAAACTTGCATATAGGTAGCCCTTGACTTCCAGCCATACATTGTACGTATGTATATCCAACAAACTTGCATATAGGTAGCCCTTGGCTTATGGCCATACCTTGTACGTATGTATATGCAACAAACTTGCATATAGGTAGCCCGGCTTCTGGCCATACATTGTACATATGTATATCCAACAAACTTGCATATAGGTAGCCCTTGGCTTCCAGCCATACATTGTACATATGTATATGCAACAAACTTGCATATAGGTAGCCCTTGGCTTCTGGCCATACATTGTACGTATGTATATGCACCAAACTTGCATATAGATAGCCCTTGGCTTCTGGCCATACATTGTACATATGTATATCCAACAAACTTACATATAGGTAGCCCTTGGCTTCCGGCCATACATTGTACGTATGTATATGCAACAAACTTGCATATAGGTAGCCCTTTGCTTCCGGCCATACATTGTACGTATGTATATGCAACAAACTTGCATATAGGTAGCCCTTGGCTTCCGGCCATACATTGTACATATGTATATCCAACAAACTTGCATATAGGTAGCCCTTGGCTTCCGGCCATACATTGTACGTATGTATATGCAACAAACTTGCATATAGGTAGCCCTTGGCTTCCGGCCATACATTGTACGTATATATATGCAACAAACGTGCATTTAGGTAGTCCTTGACTTCCGGCCATACATTGTACGTATGTATATCCAACAAACTTGCATATAGGTAGCCCTTGACTTCCGGCCATACATTGTACGTATGTATATGCAACAAACTTGCATAAAGCTAGCCCTTGACTTCGGCCATACATTGTACGTATGTATATGCAACAAACTTGCATATAGGTAGCCCTTGGTTTCCGGCTATACATTGTACGTATGTATATGCAACAAACTTGCATATAGGTAGCCCTTGGCTTCCGGCTATACATTGTACATATGTATATCCAACAAACCTGCATATAGGTAGCCCTTGGCTTCTGGCCATACATTGTACATATGTATATGCAACAAACTTGCATATAGGTAGCCTTTGGCTTCTGGCCATACATTGTACATATGTATATCCAACAAACTTGCATATAGGTAGCCCTTGGCTTCCGGCTATACATTGTACACATGTATATCCAACAAACTTGCATATAGGTAGCCCTTGGCTTCCGGCCATACATTGTACATATGTATATGCAAAACACTTGCATATATGTAGCCCTTGGCTTCTGGCCATACATTGTACATATGTATATGCAACAAACTTGCATATAGGTAGCCCTTGGCTTCCGGCCATACATTGTACGTATGTATATGCAACAAACTTGCATATAGGTAGCCCTTGGCTTCCGGCCATACATTGTACGTATGTATATGCAACAAACTTGCATATAGGTAGCCCTTGGCTTCTGGCCATACATTGTACATATGTATATCCAACAAATTTGCATATAGGTAGCCCTTGGCTCCAGGCCATACATTGTACGTATGTATATGCAACAAACTTGCATATAGGTAGCCCTTGGCTCCCGGCCATGCATTGTACGTATTGCAACAAACTTGCATATAGGTAGCCCTTGGCTTCCGGCCATACATTGTACGTATGTATATGCAACAAACTTGCATATAGGTAGCCCTTGGCTTCCGGCCATACATTGTACGTATGTATATGCAACAAACTTGCATTTAGGTAGTCCTTGACTTCCGGCCATACATTGTACGTATGTATATCCAACAAACTTGCATATAGGTAGCCCTTGACTTCCGGCCATACATTGTACGTATGTATATGCAACAAACTTGCATAAAGCTAGCCCTTGACTTCCGGCCATACATTGTACGTATGTATATGCAACAAACTTGCATATAGGTAGCCCTTGGTTTCCGGCTATACATTGTACATATGTATATGCAACAAACTTGCATATAGGTAGCCCTTGGCTTCCGGCTATACATTGTACATATGTATATCCAACAAACCTGCATATAGGTAGCCCTTGGCTTCTGGCCATACATTGTACATATGTATATGCAACAAACTTGCATATAGGTAGCCCTTGACTTCCGGCCATACATTGTACGTATGTATATGCAACAAACTTGCATAAAGCTAGCCCTTGACTTCCGGCCATACATTGTACGTATGTATATGCAACAAACTTGCATATAGGTAGCCCTTGGTTTCCGGCTATACATTGTACATATGTATATGCAACAAACTTGCATATAGGTAGCCCTTGGCTTCCGGCTATACATTGTACATATGTATATCCAACAAACCTGCATATAGGTAGCCCTTGGCTTCTGGCCATACATTGTACATATGTATATGCAACAAACTTGCATATAGGTAGCCTTTGGCTTCTGGCCATACATTGTACATATGTATATCCAACAAACTTGCATATAGGTAGCCCTTGGCTTCCGGCTATACATTGTACACATGTATATCCAACAAACTTGCATATAGGTAGCCCTTGGCTTCCGGCCATACATTGTACATATGTATATGCAAAAAACTTGCATATATGTAGCCCTTGGCTTCTGGCCATACATTGTACATATGTATATGCAACAAACTTGCATATAGGTAGCCCTTGGCTTCCGGCCATACATTGTACGTATGTATATGCAACAAACTTGCATATAGGTAGCCCTTGGCTTCCGGCCATACATTGTACGTATGTATATGCAACAAACTTGCATATAGGTAGCCCTTGGCTTCTGGCCATACATTGTACATATGTATATCCAACAAACTTGCATATAGGTAGCCCTTGGCTCCCGGCCATACATTGTACGTATGTATATGCAACAAACTTGCATATAGGTAGCCCTTGGCTTCCGGCCATACATTGTACGTATTGCAACAAACTTGCATATAGGTAGCCCTTGGCTTCCGGCCATACATTGTACGTATGTATATGCAACAAACTTGCATATAGGTAGCCCTTGGCTTCCGGCCATACATTGTACGTATGTATATGCAACAAACTTGCATTTAGGTAGTCCTTGACTTCCGGCCATACATTGTACGTATGTATATCCAACAAACTTGCATATAGGTAGCCCTTGACTTCCGGCCATACATTGTACGTATGTATATGCAACAAACTTGCATAAAGCTAGCCCTTGACTTCCGGCCATACATTGTACGTATGTATATGCAACAAACTTGCATATAGGTAGCCCTTGGTTTCCGGCTATACATTGTACATATGTATATGCAACAAACTTGCATATAGGTAGCCCTTGGCTTCCGGCTATACATTGTACATATGTATATCCAACAAACCTGCATATAGGTAGCCCTTGGCTTCTGGCCATACATTGTACATATGTATATGCAACAAACTTGCATATAGGTAGCCTTTGGCTTCTGGCCATACATTGTACATATGTATATCCAACAAACTTGCATATAGGTAGCCCTTGGCTTCCGGCTATACATTGTACACATGTATATCCAACAAACTTGCATATAGGTAGCCCTTGGCTTCCGGCCATACATTGTACATATGTATATGCAAAAAACTTGCATATATGTAGCCCTTGGCTTCTGGCCATACATTGTACATATGTATATGCAACAAACTTGCATATAGGTAGCCCTTGGCTTCCGGCCATACATTGTACGTATGTATATGCAACAAACTTGCATATAGGTAGCCCTTGGCTTCCGGCCATACATTGTACGTATGTATATGCAACAAACTTGCATATAGGTAGCCCTTGGCTTCTGGCCATACATTGTACATATGTATATCCAACAAACTTGCATATAGGTAGCCCTTGGCTCCCGGCCATACATTGTACGTATGTATATGCAACAAACTTGCATATAGGTAGCCCTTGGCTTCCGGCCATACATTGTACGTATTGCAACAAACTTGCATATAGGTAGCCCTTGGCTCCGGCCATACATTGTAGATATGTATATGCAACAAACTTGCATATAGTTAGCCCTTGGCTTCCGGCCATACATTGTAGATATGTATATGCAACAAACTTGCATATAGGTAGCCCTTGGCTTCCGCCCATACATTGTACATATATAATGCAACAAACTTGCATATAGGTAGCCCTTGGCTTCCGGCCATACATTGTACATATGTATATGCAACAAACTTGCATATAGGTAGCCCTTGGCTTCTGGCCATACCTTGTACGTATGTATATGCAACAAACTTGCATATAGGTAGCCCGGCTTCTGGCCATACATTGTACATATGTATATCCAACAAACTTGCATATACGTAGCCCTTGGCTTCCGGCCATACATTGTACATATGTATATGCAACAAACTTGCATATAGGTAGCCTTTGGCTTCTGGCCATACATTGTACATATGTATATCCAACAAACTTGCATATAGGTAGCCCTTGGCTTTCGGCCATACATTATACGTATGTATATGCAACAAACTTGCATATAGGTAACCCTTGGCTTCCGGCCATACATTGTACATATGTATATCCAACAAACTTGCATATAGGTAGCCCTTGGCTTCCGGCCATACATTGTACGTATGTATATGCAACAAACTTGCATTTAGGTAGTCCTTGACTTCCAGCCATACATTGTACGTATGTATATGCAACAAACTTGCATATAGGTAGCCCTTGGCTTCCGTCCATACATTGTACATATGTATATGCAACAAACCTGCATATAGTTAGCCCTTGGCTTCCGGCCATACATTGTACGTATGTATATGCAACAAACTTGCATATAGGTAGCTCTTGGCTTCCGGCCATACATTGTACATATGTATATGCAACAAACTTGCATATAGGTAGCCCTTGGCTTCCGGCCATACATTGTACGTATGTATATCCAATAAAGTTGCATATAGGTAGCCATTGGCTTCCGGCTATTCATTGTACGTATGTATATGCACCAAACTTGCATTTAGGTAGTCCTTGACTTCCGGCCATACATTGTACGTATCTATATGCAACAAACTTGCATATAGGTAGCCCTTGGCATCCGGCCATAGATTGTACGTATGTATATTCAACAAACCTTCATATAGGTAGCCCTTGGCTTCCGGCTATACATTGTACGTATGTATATGCAACAAACTTGCATATAGGTAGTCCTTGACTTCCGGCCATACATTGTACGTATGTATATGCAACAAACTTGCATATAGGTAGCCCTTGGCTTCCGGCCATACATTGTACATATGTATATGCAACAAGTTTGCATATAGGTAGCCCTTGACTTCCGGCCATACATTGTACGTATGTATATGCAACAAACTTGCATATAGGTAGCCCTTGACTTCCGGCCATACATTGTACGTATGTATATGCAACAAACTTGCATATAGGTAGCCCTTGACTTCCGGCCATACATTGTGTGTATGTATATGCAACAAACTTGCATATAGGTAGCCCTTGACTTCCGGCCATACATTGTACGTATGTATATGCAACAAACTTTCATATAGGTAGCCCTTGACTTCCGGCCATACATTGTACGTATGTATATGCAACAAACTTGCATATAGGTAGCCCTTGGCTTCCGGCTATACATTGTACATATGTATATGCAACAAACTTGCATATAGGTAGCCCTTGGCTTCCGGCTATACATTGTACATATGTATATCCAACAAACTTGCATATAGGTAGCCCTTGGCTTCTGGCCATACATTGTACATATGTATATGCAACAAACGCATATAGGTATCCCTTGACTTCCGGCCATACATTGTACGAATGTATATCCAACAAACTTGCATAAAGGTAGCCCTTGGCTTCCGGCTATACATTGTACATATGTATATGCAACAAACTTGCATATAGGTAGCCCTTGACTTCCGGCCATACATTGTACATATGTATATGCAACAAACTTGCATATAGGTAGCCCTTGGCTTCCGGCCATACATTGTACATATGTATATGCAACAAACTTGCATATAGGTAGCCCTTGGCTTCCGGCTATACATTGTACATATGTATATCCAACAAACTTGCATATAGGTAGCCCTTGGCTTCCGGCCATACATTGTACATATGTATATGCAACAAATTTGCATATAGGTAGCCCTTGGCTTCCGGCCATACATTGTACATATGTATATCCAACAAACTTGCATATAGGTAGCCCTTGGCTTCCGGCCATACATTGTACATATGTATATCCAACAAACTTGCATATAGGTAGCCCTTGGCTTCCGGCCATACATTGTACATATGTATATTCAACAAACTTGCATATAGGTAGCCCTTGGCTTCCGGCCATACATTGTACATATGTATATGCAAGACACTTGCATATAGGTAGCCCTTGACATCCGGCCATACATTGTACATATGTATATGCAACAAACTTGCATATAGATAGTCCTTCACTTCCGGCCATACATTGTACGTATGTATATCCAACAAACTTGCATATAGGTAGCCCTTGACATCCGGCCATACATTGTACGTATGTATATCCAACAAACTAGCATATAGGTAGCCCTTGACTTCCGGCCATACATTGTATGTATGTATATGCAACAAACTTGCATTTAGGTAGTCCTTGACATCCGGCCATACATTGTACTTATGTATATGCAACAAACTTGCATATAGGTAGCCCTTGGCTTCCGGCCATACATTGTACATATGTATATGCAACAAACTTGCATATAGGTAGCCCTTGGCTTCCGGCCATACATTGTAAATATGTATATGCAACAAACTTGCATATAGGTAGCCCTTGACTTCCGGCCATACATTGTACATATGTATATGCAACAAACTTGCATATAGATAGTCCTTCACTTCCGGCCATACATTGTACGTATGTATATCCAACAAACTTGCATATAGGTAGCTCTTGACTTCTGGCCATACATTGAACGTATGTATATCCAACAAACTTGCATATAGGTAGCCCTTGACTTCCGGCCATACATTGTACGTATGTATATGCAACAAACTTGCATATAGGTAGCCCTTGGCTTCCAGCCATACATTGTACGTATGTATATGCAACAAACTTGCATATAGGTAGCCCTTGGCTTCTGGCTATACATTGTACGTATGTATATGCAACAAATTTGCATATAGGTAGCCCTTGACATCCGGCCATACATTGTACGTATGTATATGCAACAAACCTGCATATAGGTAGCCCTTGACTTCCGGCCATAAATTGTACGTATGTATATCCAACAAACTTGCATATAGGTAGCCCTTGACTTCCGGCCATACATTGTACGTATGTATATGCAACAAACTTGCATATAGGTAGCCCTTGACTTCCGGCCATACATTATACATATGTATATGCAACAAACTTGCATATAGGTAGCCCTTGACTTCTGGACATACATTGTACGTATGTATATGCAACAAACTTGCATATGGGTAGCCCTTGACTTCCGGCCATACATTGTACGTATGTATATGCAACAAACTTGCATATAGGTAGCCCTTGACTTCCAGCCATACATTGTACGTATGTATATCCAACAAACTTGCATATAGGTAGCCCTTGGCTTCCGGCCATACATTGTACGTATGTATATGCAACAAACCTGCATATAGGTAGCCCTTGGCTTCCGGCCATACATTGTACCTATGTATATGCAACAAACTTGCATATAGGTAGCCCTTGGCTTCCGGCCATACATTGTACATATGTATATCCAACAAACTTGCATATAGGTAGCCCTTGGCTTCTGGCCATACATTGTACATATGTATATGCATCAAACTTGCATATAGTTAGCCCTTGGCTTCTGGCCATACATTGTACATATGTATATCCAACAAACTTGCATATAGGTAGCCCTTGGCTTATGGCCATACCTTGTACGTATGTATATGCAACAAACTTGCATATAGGTAGCCCGGCTTCTGGCCATACATTGTACATATGTATATCCAACAAACTTGCATATAGGTAGCCCTTGGCTTCCAGCCATACATTGTACATATGTATATGCAACAAACTTGCATATAGGTAGCCCTTGGCTTCTGGCCATACATTGTACGTATGTATATGCAACAAACTTGCATATAGATAGCCCTTGGCTTCTGGCCATACATTGTACATATGTATATCCAACAAACTTACATATAGGTAGCCCTTGGCTTCCGGCCATACATTGTACGTATGTATATGCAACAAACTTGCATATAGGTAGCCCTTTGCTTCCGGCCATACATTGTACGTATGTATATGCAACAAACTTGCATATAGGTAGCCCTTGGCTTCCGGCCATACATTGTACATATGTATATGCAACAAACTTGCATATAGGTAGCCCTTGGCTTCTGGCCATACATTGTACATATGTATATCCAACAAACTTGCATATAGGTAGCCCTTGGCTTCCGGCCATACATTGTACGTATGTATATGCAACAAACTTGCATTTAGGTAGTCCTTGACTTCCGGCCATACATTGTACGTATGTATATCCAACAAACTTGCATATAGGTAGCCCTTGAATTCCGGCCATACATTGTACGTATGTATATGCAACAAACTTGCATAAAGCTAGCCCTTGACTTCCGGCCATACATTGTACGTATGTATATGCAACAAACTTGCATATAGGTAGCCCTTGGTTTCCGGCTATACATTGTACATATGTATATGCAACAAACTTGCATATAGGTAGCCCTTGGCTTCCGGCTATACATTGTACATATGTATATCCAACAAACCTGCATATAGGTAGCCCTTGGCTTCTGGCCATACATTGTACATATGTATATGCAACAAACTTGCATATAGGTAGCCTTTGGCTTCTGGCCATACATTGTACATATGTATATCCAACAAACTTGCATATAGGTAGCCCTTGGCTTCCGGCTATACATTGTACACATGTATATCCAACAAACTTGCATATAGGTAGCCCTTGGCTTCCGGCCATACATTGTACATATGTATATGCAAAAAACTTGCATATATGTAGCCCTTGGCTTCTGGCCATACATTGTACATATGTATATGCAACAAACTTGCATATAGGTAGCCCTTGGCTTCCGGCCATACATTGTACGTATGTATATGCAACAAACTTGCATATAGGTAGACCTTGGCTTCCGGCCATACATTGTACATATGTATATGCAACAAACTTGCATGTAGGTAGCCCTTGGCTTCTGGCCATACATTGTACATATGTATATCCAACAAACTTGCATATAGGTAGCCCTTGGCTTCCGGCCATACATTGTACGTATGTATATGCAACAAACTTGCATATAGGTAGCCCTTGGCTTCCGGCCATACATTGTACGTATGTATATGCAACAAACTTGCATATAGGTAGCCCTTGGCTTCCGGCCATACATTGTACATATGTATATGCAACAAACTTGCATATTGGTAGCCTTTGGCTTCTGGCCATACATTGTACATATGTATATCCAACTAACTTGCATATAGGTAGCCCTTGGCTTTCGGCCATACATTGTACATATGTATATGCAACAAACTTGCATATAGGTAACCCTTGGCTTCCGGCCATACATTGTACATATGTATATCCAACAAACTTGCATATAGGTAGCCCTTGGCTTCCGGCCATACATTGTACGTATGTATATGCAACAAACTTGCATTTAGGTAGTCCTTGACTTCCAGCCATACATTGTACGTATGTATATGCAACAAACTTGCATATAGGTAGCCCTTGGCTTCCGTCCATACATTGTACATATGTATATGCAACAAACCTGCATATAGTTAGCCCTTGGCCTCCGGCCATACATTGTACGTATGTATATGCAACAAACTTGCATATAGGTAGCCCTTGGCTTCCGGCCATACATTTTACATATGTATATGCAACAAACTTGCATATAGGTAGCCCTTGGCTTCCGGCCATACATTGTACGTATGTATATCCAACAAACTTGCATATAGGTAGCCCTTGGCTTCCGGCTATTCATTGTACATATGTATATGCACCAAACTTGCATTTAGGTAGTCCTTGACTTCCGGCCATACATTGTACGTATCTATATGCAACAAACTTGCATATAGGTAGCCCTTGGCATCCGGCCATACATTGTACATATGTATATTCAACAAACCTTCATATAGGTAGCCCTTGGCTTCCGGCTATACATTGTACGTATGTATATGCAACAAACTTGCATATAGGTAGTCCTTGACTTCCGGCCATACATTGTACGTATGTATATGCAACAAACTTGCATATAGGTAGCCCTTGGCTTCCGGCCATACATTGTACATATGTATATGCAACAAGCTTGCATATAGGTAGCCCTTGACTTCCGGCCATACATTGTACGTATGTACATCCAACTAACTTGCATATAGGTAGCCCTTGACTTCCGGCCATACATTGTACGTATGTATATGCAACAAACTTGCATATAGGTAGCCCTTGACTTCCGGCCATACATTGTACGTATGTATAAGCAACAAACTTGCATATAGGTAGCCCTTGACTTCCGGCCATACATTGTATGTATGTATATGCAACAAACTTGCATATAGGTAGCCCTTGACTTCCGGCCATACATTGTACGTATGTATATGCAACAAACTTTCATATAGGTAGCCCTTGACTACCGGCCATACATTGTACGTATGTATATGCAACAAACTTGCATATAGGTAGCCCTTGGCTTCCGGCTATACATTGTACATATGTATATGCAACAAACTTGCATATAGGTAGCCCTTGGCTTCCGGCTATATATTGTACATATGTATATCCAACAAACTTGCATATAGGTAGCCCTTGGCTTCTGGCCATACATTGTACATATGTATATGCAACAAACTTGCATATAGGTATCCCTTGACTTCCGGCCATACATTGTACGAATGTATATCCAACAAACTTGCATAAAGGTAGCCCTTGGCTTCTGGCTATACATTGTACATATGTATATGCAACAAACTTGCATATAGGTAGCCCTTGACTTCCGGCCTTACATTGTACATATGTATATGCAACAAACTTGCATATAGGTAGCCCTTGGCTTCCGGCCATACATTGTACATATGTATATGCAACAAACTTGCATATAGGTAGCCCTTAACTTCCGGCCATACATTGTAGATATGTATATCCAACAAACTTGCATATAGGTAGCCCTTGGCTTCCGGCCATACATTGTACATATGTATATTCAACAAACTTGCATATAGGTAGCCCTTGGCTTCCGGCCATACATTGTACATATGTATATGCAAGAAACTTGCATATAGGTAGCCCTTGACATCCGGCCATACATTGTACATTTGTATATGCAACAAACTTGCATATAGATAGTCCTTCACTTCCGGCCATACATTGTACGTATGTATATCCAACAAACTTGCATATAGGTAGCCCTTGACTTCCGGCCATACATTGTACGTATGTATATCCAACAAACTTGCATATAGGTAGCCCTTGACTTCCGGCCATACATTGTATGTATGTATATGCAACAAACTTGCATTTAGGTAGTCCTTGACATCCGGCCATACATTGTACGTATGTATATGCAACAAACTTGCATATAGGTAGCCCTTGGCTTCCGGCCATACATTGTAAATATGTATATGCAACAAACTTGCATATAGGTAACCCTTGGCTTCCGGCCATACATTGTAAATATGTATATGCAACAAACTTGCATATAGGTAGCCCTTGGCTTCCGGCCATACATTGTACGTATGTATATCCAACAAACTTGCATATAGGTAGCCCTTGGCTTCCGGCTATTCATTGTACATATGTATATGCACCAAACTTGCATTTAGGTAGTCCTTGACTTCCGGCCATACATTGTACGTATCTATATGCAACAAACTTGCATATAGGTAGCCCTTGGCATCCGGCCATACATTGTACGTATGTATATTCAACAAACCTTCATATAGGTAGCCCTTGGCTTCCGGCTATACATTGTACGTATGTATATGCAACAAACTTGCATATAGGTAGTCCTTGACTTCCGGCCATACATTGTACGTATGTATATGCAACAAACTTGCATATAGGTAGCCCTTGGCTTCCGGCCATACATTGTACATATGTATATGCAACAAGCTTGCATATAGGTAGCCCTTGACTTCCGGCCATACATTGTACGTATGTACATCCAACTAACTTGCATATAGGTAGCCCTTGACTTCCGGCCATACATTGTACGTATGTATATGCAACAAACTTGCATATAGGTAGCCCTTGACTTCCGGCCATACATTGTACGAATGTATATCCAACAAACTTGCATAAAGGTAGCCCTTGGCTTCTGGCTATACATTGTACATATGTA
Organism: Narcine bancroftii; assembly: GCF_036971445.1. Lineage (NCBI taxonomy): Eukaryota > Metazoa > Chordata > Chondrichthyes > Torpediniformes > Narcinidae > Narcine > Narcine bancroftii. The sequence continues at coordinate 130,358,601 of NC_091469.1, forward strand.
TATGCAACAAACTTGCATATAGGTAGCCCTTGACTTCCGGCCATACATTGTACGTATGTATATGCAACAAACTTGCATATAGGTAGCCCTTGGCTTCCGGCCATACATTGTACATATGTATATGCAAGAAACTTGCATATAGGTAGCCCTTGACATCCGGCCATACATTGTACTTATGTATATGCAACAAACTTGCATATAGATAGTCCTTCACTTCCGGCCATACATTGTACGTATGTATATCCAACAAACTTGCATATAGGTAGCCCTTGACTTCCGGCCATACATTGTACGTATGTATATCCAACAAACTTGCATATAGGTAGCCCTTGACTTCCGGCCATACATTGTATGTATGTATATGCAACAAACTTGCATTTAGGTAGTCCTTGACATCCGGCCATACATTGTACGTATGTATATGCAACAAACTTGCATATAGGTAGCCCTTGGCTTCCGGCCATACATTGTACATATGTATATGCAACAAACTTGCATATAGGTAGCCCTTGGCTTCCGGCCATACATTGTAAATATGTATATGCAACAAACTTGCATATAGGTAGCCCTTGACTTCCGGCCATACATTGTACATATGTATATGCAACAAACTTGCATATAGATAGTCCTTCACTTCCGGCCATACATTGTACGTATGTATATCCAACAAACTTGCATATAGGTAGCTCTTGACTTCCGGCCATACATTGAACGTATGTATATCCAACAAACTTGCATATAGGTAGCCCTTGACTTCCGGCCATACATTGTACGTATGTATATGCAACAAACTTGCATATACGTAGCCCTTGACTTCCGGCCATACATTGTACATATGTATATGCAACAAACTTGCATTTAGGTAGTCCTTGACTTCCGGCCATACATTGTACGTATGTATATGCAACAAACTTGCATATAGGTAGCCCTTGACTTCCGGCCATACATTGTACGCATGTATATGCAACAAACTTGCATATATGTAGCCCTTGGCTTCCGGCCAAAGATTGTACATATGTATATGCAACAAACTTGCATATAGGTAGCCCTTGACTTCCGGCCATACATTGTACATATGTATATGCCACAAACTTGCATATAGGTAGCCCTTGACTTCCGGCCATACATTGTACGTATGTATATGCAACAAACTTGCATATAGGTAGCCCTTGGCTTCTGGCCATACATTGTACGTATGTATATGCAACAAACTTGCATATAGGTAGCCCTTGGCTTCCGGCCATACATTGTACATATGTATATGCAACAAGCTTGAATATAGGTAGCCCTTGACTTCCGGCCATAGATTGTACGTATGTATATGCAACAAACTTGCATATAGGTAGCCCTTGGCTTCCGGCCATACATTGTACATATGTATATGCAACAAACTTGCATATAGGTAGCCCTTGGCTTCTGGCCATACATTGTACATATGTATATGCAACAAACTTGCATATAGGCAGCCCTTGTCTTCCGGCCATACATTGTACATATGTATATGCAACAAACTTGCATATAGGTAGCCCTTGACTTCCGGCCATTCATTGTACATATGTATATGCAACAAACTTGCATATAGGTAGTCCTTGGCTTCCGGCCATACATTGTACATATGTATATGCAACAAACTTGCATATAGGTAGCCCTTGGCTTCCGGCCATACATTGTACATATGTATATGCAACAAACATGCATATAGGTAGCCCTTGGCTTCCGGCTATACATTGTACATATGTATATCCAACAAACTTGCATATAGGTAGCCCTTGGCTTCCGGCCATACATTGTACATATGTATATGCAACACACTTGCATATAGGTAGACCTTGACTTCCGGCTATACATTGTACATATGTATATCCAACAAACTTGCATATAGGTAGCCCTTGGCTTCCGGCTATACATTGTAGATATGTATATCCAACAAACTTGCATATAGGTAGCCCTTGACTTCCGGCCATACATTGTACGTATGTATATGCAACAAACTTGCATGTAGGTAGCCCTTGACTTCCGGCCATACATTGTACGTAATATATGCAACAAACTTGCATATAGGTAGCCCTTGGCTTCCGGCCATACATTGTTCATATGTATATGCAACAAACGTGCATATAGGTAGCCCTTGGCTTCCGGCCATACATTGTACATATGTATATGCCACAAACTTGCATATAGGTAGCCCTTGACTTCCGGCCATACATTGTACGTATGTATATGCAACAAACTTGCATATAGGTAGCCCTTGGCTTCCGGCCATACATTGTTCATATGTATATGCAACAAACGTGCATATAGGTAGCCCTTGGCTTCCGGCCATACATTGTACATATGTATATGCAACAAACTTTCATATAGGTAGCCCTTGACTTCCGGCCATACATTGTACATATGTATATGCAACAAACTTGCATATAGGTAGCCCTTGACTTCCGGCCATACATTGTACGTATGTATATGCAACAACATTGCATATAGGTAGCCCTTGGCTTCCGGCCATACATTGTACATATGTATATGCAACAAACTTGCATATAGGTAGCCCTTGGCTTCCGGCCATACATTGTACGTATGTATATGCAACAAACTTGCATATAGGTAGCCCTTGGCTTCCGGCCATACATTGTACATATGTATATGCAACAAGCTTGCATATAGGTAGCCCTTGACTTCCGGCCATACATTGTACGTATGTATATGCAACAAACTTGCATATAGGTAGCCCTTGGCTTCCGGCCATACATTGTACATGTGTATATGCAACAAACTTGCATATAGGTAGCCCTTGGCTTCCCGCCATACATTGTACATATGTACATGCAACAAACTTGCATATAGGTAGCCCTTGGCTTCCGGCCATACATTGTACATATGTATATGCAACAAACTTGCATATAGGTAGCCCTTGACTTCCGGCCATTCATTGTACATATGTATATGCAACAAACTTGCATATAGGTAGTCCTTGGCTTCCGGCCATACATTGTACGTATGTATATGCAACAAACTTGCATATAGGTAGCCCTTGGCTTCTGGCCATACATTGTACATATGTATATGCAACAAACTTGCATATAGTTAGCCCTTGGCTTCCGGCTATACATTGTACATATGTATATCCAACAAACTTGCATATAGGTAGCCCTTGGCTTCCGGCCATACATTGTACATATGTATATGCAACAAACTTGCATATAGGTAGTCCTTGACTTCCGGCCATACATTGTACATATGTATATGCAACAAACTTGCATTTAGGTAGCCCTTGGCTTCCGGCCATACATTGTACATATGTATATGCAACAAACTTGCATATAGGTAGCCCTTGACTTCCGGCCATACATTGTACATATGTATATGCAACAAACTTGCATATAGGTAGTCCTTGGCTTCCGGCTATACATTGTACATATGTATATCTAACAAACTTGCATATAGGTAGCCCTTGGCTTCCGGCTATACATTGTACATATGTATATCCAACAAACTTGCATTTAGGTAGCCCTTGACTTCCGGCCATACATTGGGCATATGTATATGCAACAAACTTGCATATAGATAGTCCTTCACTTCCGGCCTACATGATTTAAATCTTTATTAAAACTACTGCACAAATACATATTTTGTATTAAAAGTACTGTATACAGTGGTCCCCATTCCTAGTGGCATTCCAAAAGTCCCCGCTCCCCATGTCAGCCCAAAGTCCCCACTCCCCTTGGTAGCCAAAAGTCCCTGTTCCTGGTGGCAGGCCGAGGTCCCAAGTTTCAACCAATCCAAGTTACGACCATCCTGGTGGTCCCAATTACAGTCATAAGTCGGATACTACCGGTACAGATATGAGCAGAGAAATGTCAGATGGAGTGTAATTCAGACAAATGTGAGGTCAATTGTAAGGGGAATGCATGCATTTCATGGCAAGGCTCTTAACAGCATTGCTGTGCAGAGAGATTTGGGGTCCAAGTCCAAAGTTTCTGGAAAGTGACCACTAAAGTAGATACAATGATTAAGAAGGCACATTGTGGGCTTTATTTAGGGGGCACATAGAGTGTTGTGTGCAGGTCCAGTCAACTCATTTGCAGGAAAGATTTGGGGCTTTGGAAAGGGTACATAAGCGATTAACCAGGATCCTTCCTGGATATGAGGTGATAGGGTGTCAGAAGGAGTTGGACAAATTTGAGTTGTTTCTTCTGTGGCATTGTAAGTTGAGGGGAAACCTAACAGAAGCTTTTTAGATTATGACTCACATTGATAGTGGAAACGGTCTGAATCTTTTTCTCAGGGTTAAAATTTCACGTACTAGAGGAATGCATTTAAAGTAAGGAGGGAGGAAGTTTTAATGAGATGTGCGAGGCTTGTTCTTTTCTCCCTACAGAGTGGCATGTGTCTGGAACAGGCTGCAAAAGTGGTAGTGAGACCAGATATGGTAGTAGCATTATAGAGGCTTCTAGATGGAGAGATGAATATCCAAGCAGCAAGAGTTGTAGTTACATTTGGCATTATGTTTGGGGCAAACAGAGTGGGCTGAAGGACCTGTTCCTGTGCCGTACTGTTCTATGTTCATGCTCCATGTCCACAATGTCTTCCAAATTCATTGGAAGGGTAAGAGAACCAATGGTGGTGTTCCCTCCCTGGAACATCTCCTGCAATGGGGCCCAAAGCTGCACTGCGTAAGTTGCAATGGGCAGGTCAAACTGTTTGCCTGATGCCAGACCCCTGAAGCAGACATTCCATTTGTGCTCTCTTACAGTAAAATCCCAGATGGATAGAGGAAAGGTGGGGTGGTATGGTTAGTGTAATACCATTATAGTACCAGCGACTTGGGTTCGAATCCAGCGCTGTCTGGAAGGAGTTTATAAGTTCTCCCCATGACCATGTGGGTTTTTTCCAGATGCTCCAGTTACCTCCCATGTTCGAAAAATGTATGGGTTAGTAGGTTAATTGGTAGTATAGTTGTAATTGAGAAGCATGGGTCGGTGGGCCAGAAGGGTCTGTTATTATGCTCTATTTCTAAATTAAAAATAAAATAAAATTTAATGATGTGCTCAAGGCATCCTCACTGACTTATGTGAATCCCTGGCCCATGACCATTCAAAGTGAAGAAGGCACATTGGAAAATGGCACTCAGAGCTTCAAATCCATGCATCAACACACAGTGTGTGCAACAGAATGAACACGTCGCCTCACTATGTAGCCACCTGCCTACCCTGTCAGATGTCTCCTGTCCCATTTCTGAAAGAGCCTGTGGTTCCCATGTCATCAACTCACAAAGCCAGAATGGAAACTAATCATCCTCGGTCCCAAGATGTGGCATTCTCTGCATCGGAGAGACCAGTCGCAGACTGGGAGATCGCTTCACTCAGGACCTCTTCTCTGTTTGCAACCACAGTGACCTCCCAGTAGCCAACCATTTCAATTCCGAGTCAGACTCCCATGCTCATATGCCTGTCCATGACCTTGTGTACTATCCTACCCTGATCACCCGCAGATTGGAGGAACAACCATTTTCCATCTGGGCCCCTACCAGCAAAATGGCATGAATATTGACTTTACTGTTTTCCACTAAACCTGCTCGCCTTTTCTTTCCTGTCTTTCCAGTTCCTCTACCAATAATCTTCACTCCTCCTCCTCATTGCTGTTCTCCCCTCTCTCCTTTCTCCACCTATTATCTCTTGCCTTTGCCACCTCTTTTCATACACCCTGCTCCCCACTCTTTTGTTCGGACGCTTGCCGACATTTTCTCACACTTTGATGAAGGGCTCAACCCCGAAACGTCAGTGATGTCTCTTTCCCTTTGCTACATAAAGAACACTTTTTGACCTGCTGACCTTCTCCAGCATTTTGTGTGTTTTTTTACTTCAGCCACAGTGTCTACAGAATTTTGTGATTTACCTTGGTCCTCAGAAGAGATGGTGAACCCAGCAGTTCATTGAGTGAGTGGTGGTGAGAAATAAATGGATAACGGAATGCTGATCAACAAGTTATTTTGTCCTGGATGATAGAGATGGAGTTTAGTTGTTGGAGCTGATTTTTAATTGGATTTCCAGAGAGTCTGACAAGAGCAGCAAAGGCACAAGGGAGGACAATCATGTTTCTGAAAAGGAAGCACTGATTAGCATTTGAGTGTTATGCTCTTTTTTAAAAAATTTTTAAAACTTTTCACACTATGAACCACATTGACCAAAATACACACAAACATTTCCCTCTTGAATATACACAGTGTCATTTTCTCCCCTTTTCCCCCCCTCCCTTCCCTCCCTCCTTCACCCCCCCTCCCCACTCACTCAACATTCAACATATATGATACATTAAACCCATTAAACAATGTCATCGCACAATGAAAATAAACAAGAAATTTGTGTCATCTACTTTTACACACTGGGTCAGTTCATTTCATCTTCTTCTCCTTCTGTCATTTTAGATGGTGAGGTCCACGGTAGGACTTCACTGTTGTGTTCCATGTACGATTCCCAAATTTGTTCGAATACTGTGATGTTATTTCTTAAATTATTTGTTATTTTTTCCAATGGAGTACATTTATTCATTTCTATGTACCATTGCTGTATTCTCAGCCTATCTTCTAATTTCCAGGTTGACATAATACATTTTTTTGCTACAGCTAAGGCTATCATAATAAATCCTTTTTATGCTCCATCCAAATCAAGTCCAAGTTCTTTACTTCTTATATTACTTAGAAGAAAGATCTCTGGATTTTTTGCTAAAGAAAATAATAAGGAAATTCTTATGGAAAGGGGGGAAACCGAGGATAGCGCTAGATAAATTAACAGAATGGAACAAACAAGGGGGCTTACAGCTACCAAACTTTAAGAATTATTATAGAGCAGCACAATTAAGATACCTATCAGATTTTTATCAAACAAGGGAAAAACCAGATTGGACCAGATTAGAGCTAGATAAAATAGGGGAGAAGTTACCTGAACATATACTATATAAGTGGGATGAAAAGCTGGTGCAACATAGGAATTCACCAGTACTGCACCATCTGCTCAACATTTGGAAGAAGATTCACGTAGAAAGGAATAAAACAAATTATCAACTACCAAAACTAATATTGGCGCAAAATCAACTAATCCCTTTCACAATAGATAACCTTTCCTTTAGAGAATGGGAGAGAAAAGGGATCAAAAGAATAGAAAGGGAAATAATTTATTATCTTTTGAAAAAATGAAGTGCAAATATAGTATAACTCATGGTACAATGTTTGCATACCACCAATTGAAAACCTACTTGAAGGACAAATTGGGAAGCAGGCTGAGGTTACCAGAAGGAAGCAACTTTGAATATGTGATTACAGACACAATGATAATTAAAAGATTTATAACAAACATGTACATCAAACTGCAAGAGAAAGAGAACGAGGAAACAAGCTGCAAACCCAAACAAAAGATAAAGAATGAAACATGGGAAAAGCTATGCTCCGGAACTATGAGAAATACAATAAACATGAGGTTACGCATGATACAATATAATTGGTTACACAGGCTATACACCATGCCCCAAAAGTTAAATAAATGGGACTTAACAGTATCAGACAGATGTTTTCGCTGTAAGAAGGAAACGGGAACAATAGTACATACAATTTGGGCATGTGAGAAAGTGGAAACGTTTTAGGAAGATCTAAACCAGGTATTAAATCAAATCACAAAAAGTAATATACCAAAAAGAGTGTTATGCTCTTGAGACCATTTCATCACCAGCTTCTCAAATGGTTCAAGATTCATCTCAACCATCCAGGACATGCAAACTTTCAATAAATATTCCATTTGTCTGACTTTATGTCTGAATCCTTAGAGTAAAATAAGGCACCTTTAAAATGGTTCACAGAGCAAAAGCCTTTTAAAGAACATCAATGAAGACCATCCCACTCTGACAGTACAAATGGCCCATGGGCAGCAATATCTACGGAGGAACAAGTGTCACAGTTAATCTTTTTTCTTCTCTTCTGACTTTTCATCCCATAGGATGATGATGGCTCCTTCCAGTCAGTTTGTGGGGTTTGATAGGAGGATACCCCACTCCTCAAAAAGGAAAGGCATGTCCTCTCCCAGATCCAACAGCATGGTGAAGTCCAAGACGGGTGGGGAAGTTCTGTTGCATTGAATAACCAGACTGAGCTACCAGTTGCCCAATAATCACAGAGACAAAGACTGAGGGGAATGATAGGCTTTATTACACACAAGACTGCTGGCCCAGGTCCAAGCTAGGGAAATGAGGGAAGGAAGAGGAGACTCGACTTTTATGGCCTGGTTCATAGGGGAGGAGTCCAGCGAGAGATCTAGAAGAGGATGTCATCAGGAGGGCAGGCCAGCCTATACCTGTAGTACATACAACCATATCATTACATTCACCCCCTCTTTTAAAAGAGACCACCGGGGACAATCACGAGGAAGGGGAGGGGAGAAAAACGGAAGAAGAAAAAAGGGCGGACGCTCCCTCAGACTAGAGGTTCAGTTGCACAGGCGACTTCCTCCTTCTGCCGGACCACCGAGGGGCCGGTGTGTCTGTGTGCTGCACTCAGGAGACAAGGCTGTCACGGGAGAGGCCAGGGTGGGAACCAATGGGGTCGGGGTGCTGGTGGGGGACTCCCGGGGGAATGGGTGGGGGTCTCGCGGGGGGTAGACTCCTGGAAGTCCGGCAGGGAATCAAGTGGCTCGGACTCCAGGAATGTGCTCCTGTGCAGTATGATCAGATACATAGTCTGGTCGGTGGCAGTCAAGGCCATTTCAGGGTCTCTGGCCCTTGCCAGGTCTCAGATCGGTACAGTATCCTCGGGCCATCAGGGTACCTCACGAACGTGTATTGGGGGTTGGCATGAATGAGGTGCACCACTTCCACCAGTGGGTCTGTCTTATGGCCCCTAACGTGCTTCTGTAGCAGGACCAGCCCTGGGGTTGCCAACCAAGGAGGGATGGATAAACCATTCGCCGATCTCCTAGGGAAAGCAAAGATGCGTTCATGTGGGGTGGTGTTAGTAGTGATGCATAATAATGATTGAATGGCACGGAGTACCTCGGACAAAACGTCCTGCCAGCGGGACACTGGCATGCTCCCGGATCTGGGGGCCAGGAGCACTGCTTCCCTTTCCAACTGGCCATTACCCCTGGGGTTATAGCTGGTGGTCCTGCTGGAGGCTACGTCTCTGCCTAGGAAGTACTGTCACAGCTCCTCACTCATAAACGAAGACCACGGTCGCTATGAATATAGTCAGGGTACCTGAACAGGGAGAAGATGCTGCACAGTTCTTTGATAACCATTGTCAAGGTCATATCCGGGCAGGGAATACCAAAGGGGAACCTGGAGAATTCATCCACCACCATCTGGAAGTAAGCATTCCTATTTGAGGTTGGGAGGGGGCCCTTGAAGTTGACATTGAGTCATTCAAAGGGGCGTGTGGCCTTGGTGAGGTGTGCCTTTTCTGGACGGTAGAACTGTGGCTTTCATTCCATGCAGATCTGGCAGCGTCTGATTGTGGACCGGATGTCCTCTACGGAGCACGGGAGATTCTGAGTCTTGACAAAGTAGTACAGCCTCGTGACTCCAGGGTGGCACAGATTGTCATGAAGGGCCTGGAGACAGTTGAGATGTACGCTGGCACACATCCCCTGGGATAAGGCATCTGGGGGATCAATAAGTTTACCCGGCTGTTACAAGATATCGTAATTATAGGTGGATAGCTCGATCCTCCACCTAAGAATCTTGTCATTTTTGATTTTACCCTGCTGTTTTGTATTGAACATGAAGGCCACTGCCTTCTGGTAGTCAGCAGGGTAAACCTTTTACCGGCCAGGTAATGTCGCCAGTGGCGCACCGCCTCAGTGATCGCCTGTGCCTCTTTCTCGACGGAGGAATGCCGTACTTAGGGACCGTACAGGGTGTGGGAGAAAAACACTAGCGGCCTGGTTAAGTATGGCAGCCAGTGCGAAATTGGAGTCAACGCTCTCCACCTGAAAGGGGATGGATTCATCTACGGCATGCATCGTGGCCTTTGCGATGTCTCCTCTGATCTGGTGAAATACAACTTGGGCTTCCGCCAATAATAGGAAGGTTGTGGACTTAATCGGGGGGTGGGCTTTATCGGTATAATTGAGCACCCATTGTGTGTAGTAGGAAAACAGCCCCAGGCACCTCTTCAGCTCCTTTAGGGGGTTTGAGACTGGGAGATCCTTGAGGGAACGCATGCAGTCAGGGTCCAGGGCAATGACACCATGAGCCACGATGCATCCGAGGAGGGCCAGACGATCTCTATTAAACACGCACTTGTCCTTGTTGTACATCAAGTTGAAGGATTTGGCCGTACGTAAGAACTTGACGAGTTTAGCGTCGTAGTCCTGCTGGTCATGGCCGCAGATGGTAACATTGTTGAGATATGGGAACGTCGCTATCAGCTTGTGCTCCTCCACCATCTGATCCATCACCCTCTGAAAAGCAGAGACACCGTTAGGCACACTGAAAGGCACCTGCAGGAAGTGGAATAGTTTGCCTTCAGCCTCGAATCCCATGTAGATTTGATCGCTTGGACGGAGGGGGAATTGATGGTAAGCCGACTTGAGGTCAATAGTCGAATAAACTCTATTTTGTGAGACCTTGTTGACCAAGTCGGCTATTCGGGGTAGCGGGTACACATCCAACTGGGTGAAGCAGTTGACGGTTTGTCTATAGTCAATCACCTTCCGGGGCTTGCCTGCCCCTCTGACCATGAGGACCTGCACCCTCCAGGGGCTGGAACTATGAGCTATGATCCCCTCTGCCAGTAGTCGCTGAACCTCAGTCTGAATGAACTCCATATCCTCAGTGCTATAGCGCCTACTCTTGGTGGGGAGGCCCAACACCCAAGATGGCAACCTCCATGTTAACCAATTGCCCTCATCGAGGAAGAAGGCAGAAGTGGTGTCGTAGCGGGCAGAAGTGACATCATCGAAGTGGTAGGCCGCGGCGTAAAGGATGGGAGCGATAGCGATAAGATGGCACCTCACTTATCATGCACGCGGTCGGTGCCAGAAATTCCTCAGGCACGCTGCTTCTGGACAGGGGTTATGGACCTACAGACCTTCTGATAATGGCCCTTCTTCCCGCAGCCCAAGCATGTGGCTCCTTTTACGGGTAAGAGGCATCTCGAGGGCCTAGCCTGCCCGTTGAAGTGGCATCTTGATGATGCCGACATCACCGCTGCCATGGTCGGGTCGGTAAGCCCCGACGCTGAGTCCCAGGTGGCAGCTCTCATGGCGGCATATACATGGTAGGCCCGCTTCTGCTCACGATTGACTTCACGTGGCACTGGGCCAAATCTAAAGTTCTGATCAGTCGGATCGCTCTTTTTAGTGGGAGTTGATCCTCCTTGAGGAGATGTTGTCAGATATAATCCAACCTCAACCCCGACACACAGGCATCCCGGACCAGATCTTCCATGCACTGGGTCACCGATATAGTGGCCGTGGGGTTCCCCAAACAATCTTTTCCAAATGTGACCAGGGATCGAATTAACTCTTCAGCTGACTCACCAGGCTGTTGTTTTCTGGACGTAAGCAGGTAACGGGAGTAGAATCCGTTTACCTTTGGCTTGTATAACATCTGTAGTTCAGCCATCACCTTGACATGTGTCGCACTGCTTCGGATGGCCTGGAAAGCCCTCTGGCCGACTCTTGCCTGTAGGACCTTCAGCCTCTTCTCATCCAAATCGACTACTTTAGCGGCGGCCTCAAGGAAGTTATTGAGGCAGTTCACCCACTGTTCTAGCCGGTCGAGGTGCAGCAACTTCTCCATTACCGGAGACCTTCAAAAATCATGTGTAATAAATTGTTGGGCGCTACCAGTTGCCTCAATAATCACAGAGACAAAGACTGAGGGGAACGATAGGCTTTATTACACACGAGACTGCTGGCCCGGGTCCAAGATAGGGAAATGAGGGAAGGAAGAGGAGACGACCTTTATGGCCTGGGTCACAGGGGAGGAGTCCAGGGAGGAGTCTAGGAGAGGATGTCATCAGGAGGGCGGGCCAGCCTATGCCTGTAGTACATACAACCATATCATTACAGATGCAAGGGATGCCCTTTCCACGCTTCATGGTACATGCTTGCTAGATGACCGTTGACCCTACGAGAGGGTTTGTCTGCCCTTTGATAGATCATGTTTTTTTTTATCCTGCAGGGTGTCTAGCCTGGTGGGGGAGCTGGTTAAGTGCCAGTAGCACTCAGAAGAGTGACCTGAATGAATCGAGAAAGAGAAAGAATCTACAAACTGGAACTCAGAGGTAATATGAGCCTACAACATAGACCCAATTCATTAAATCTAGTTAGTTCATTCTCTGCTTGCAATTTAAGGAGGGGGGGGGGGTCCTTGTCACACCATTTCCCCTAACATTATCAGAATAGCCTTCATTCCTTCCTCCTTCAAAAATATGTTTAACTCTTCCTTGGGTAATCTTCCATTGCATCTACAGTATCAAATTCCATACTCTGGCCACTTTCACATTTTTCTGGAATTTCCTTTAGGATAACACAATGGAGCAGCTGGTAAAACTGATGCCTCACTGTTTGGAAAACCTGGATTTAGCCAATTTTGTTTATTTGGGATCTATACATTGTCCTTGTGATATTCAGGGTTCGCTGATTCCTCCAATATCGCAAATAGTTCATGGAGGTTCAATGGCCATTGTAAATTGTCTCTAGAATGTAGGTGAGAGGTAGGTGGGGGGAGGTCTTGGGAATACAGAGAGAATAGAATAGGACTAGTATTAATAGCTTGTGCTCAATGGTTCTAAGGGTCTGTTCTCCTGTTGTATGATTCTATTAATCTATATATTAAAGATGAATTCTAAGTGAATATAAATTTTGGTAGTCAGTATTAACATTAATTCCCAAATATTTAATTTGTTTCGTCCACTTCAAATTCGCAATATTTCTAAACATTGAATAATCATCTTTACTAATTGATAAAATTTCACTTTTAGTCCAATTAACCTTATAACCAGATAATTGACCATAAATCTCTAAGGAATCTTGAAGTGCTGGCAGAGAAACATCAGGATCCACCAAATACAGCAAAACATCATCTGCAAATAAATTTATTTTATAATCTTCATTCAAGACTCTCATACCTTTCATACTATCGTTCTGACGTATTAATTGTGCTAGAGGTTCAATAACTAAAGCAAACAAGGCGGGTGATAATGGACATCCTTGTCTAGTAGATCTTGTTAAATTAAAGGATTCTGAAAGCAAACCATTAGTAACAACTCTAGCTTTAGCTTTCAGACCAACCAACCAATTTTCCCCTGCAGCCGCTGCAACCGTGTCTGCCTGTCCCGCATCGGACTTGTCAGCCACAAATGAGCCTGCAGCTGACGTGGACTTTTACCCCCTCCATAAATCTTCGTCCGCGAAGCCAAGCCAAAGAAAGAATCATACCAATAAATGAGAGACCAAACGAAAACTTTTCAAGTACTTTAAATAAAAACTTCCATTCTACTCTATCAAATGCCTTTTCTGCATCCAATGAAACCACCATTGGATAATTCTTCTGAGATTTAGATCTATTTATCAAAGTAATTAATCGTAGAATATTATCCGAAGCATACCTATTTTTTATAAAACCTGTTTGATCACGATATATTATCTTTGGTAAATACTGAGCCAACCTATTAGTCATAACTTTAGCCACTATTTTATAGTCTACATTTAACAAAGATATAGGACGGTAAGAAGCTACCTGTAAGGGATCTTTATCTTTTTTTGGTATAACTGTAATTATAGCATTAGAACAGGACTCAGGTAATTGAAAAATATCATAAAGTTGTTGTATTATATTCTTAAATAAGGAAGATATATCAACATAAAAAGTCTTGTAAAACTCAATAGAAAAACCATCTGAAGAAGATTGGTCTGAAATCTGCTGTAATAGTGTTCGAAAATTGATTAATGCTTGATTGGCGATGATTAATTATAGTTTTATACATCAATTATATTTAACACCCAAAAAATTTTAAAAATTTGGTTTTAGTAAGTCAGATCTTTGTATTCGTTGTGATCAGGTTTCTGGTACTTTTTTACATGCTGTTTGGTTGTGTGATTGGTTACAACAATTTTGGAAAGGTATTCAATCTGTAGTTAATAATCTATATAATCTTCATATTGTATTAGACCCTGATATATTTTTATTAGGGAATATGCAACCGTTGATTGATTTAGAATTAGATAATTACCAGATCTCTTTTATTTACTTAGCGCTGGCAGTGGCCAAGAAATGTATAGCGATTACTTGGAAGAATAGAAATGTATTGTCTTTAGATAGGTGGTATTCAGAGATGAAGTTTTGTTTGGTTATGGAAAGAATATCTTTTTCTATACAAGATGTCTTTTTATGAGTTAAAGTCGACCCCATTCATTGATTATATACAATTTAAATAAGTTTGAGTTAATCATTTTTTTTCTTTAAAAAAAACTTTTTTTATTATATATTTTTTCTATATATATGTTTTCTTTTATTTCTTTTTTTCTTGTTTTTCTTTTTTTTAGTTTTCTTTTATTATCAGTTGTTTTTTTCGTTTAAGTTATTTTTGTTTTTGTTTTTTCATATATATTTTTATATAATAAAAATTTTTTGGATTAATAATGAATACTAAATTAATTTTTTTTATATATATCGATCTTTTTTTAAGATATATATTTTTTATTTTTTAAAATTATACTAATAGTGTTAATTCTTCACTCTTTACCGTGGAGGTGGGGAGGGGGGGGGTTTAGGGGTTAAAAATAGTTTTTTTTTGTCTTAGTTTTTAGTTGTTAGGGGGAGATGCCGAGATTGGTATTGTATTAACTATGTTACTTTGTACTTGTATTACTTTATTTTGTATTTTTTTCTGTACGTGAATTACTTACTTTCTTCATATGTTAAAATTAATAAATAAAGTTTCAAAAAAAAAAGATGAATTCTAACTGTAAATTAAAACCCACATCTCAGGAATAACAAGGAAAGGTTGATCTTTATTCTTCTTGGATTGTCCATTGTAAGATATATGGCTTCAGCTGTTGGTTCCAAGTTTTTTTTTGCTAAGGTGGAGTTGGAAGGGGGAAATATTTTGCAAAGCTGTTCCCATTATACCCTCTTATGTCCCTGACACTATAGCCTGCCCTTTGACTTCCTGTAACACTACACCCTGCACTTTTGTTCTTTTGAGAGGCAGAAAGTTAAAGGTGGAAGATCTCTGAGATGCATTTATTTCAATGCAAGGAGTGTGGTGAACAAGGTGGATGAACTAATGGTGTGAATTGACGTGTGGTGTTATGATGTGATAGCAATTAATGAGACATGGTTGGAGGAAGGTTGTGACTGGCAGTTAAATATTCCGGGATTTCGCTACTTTACATGTGACAGAATTGGTGGGGTACAAGGGGGAGGTGTGACGTTGCTTGTCAGGGAAGATATTACAGTGGTGCTGAGGCAAGATAGACTGGAGAACTCATCGTGGGAGGCTCTGTGGGGTGAACTAAAAAAATAAGAAAGGTGAGGCTGCAAATATAGGGGTATATTATAGGCTGCCAAAAGAGGATAGGGAACTGGAAGAGCAAGTGTGCAGGGAAGTAGCTGAGATGTGTAGTAGAAATAGGGTTGTGATAGTTGGGGATTTCAATTTTCCTAACATTGATTGGGAAACACAATCAGTGAGAGGGCAGGATGGCTTAGACTTTGTACAATGTGTTCAAGATTGCTTTTTACAGCAGTATGTTGAGGTGCCTACTAGAGGAGAGGCAGTGTTAGATCTATTGTTAGGGAATGGAATAGGGGAGGTGAGAACTTTTGATCCAGTGATCATGGGTCCATTAGCTTCAACTTAAATCTGGAAAGGGATAGGTCAGGTCTAAGATTGAAGGTCTTCGTGTTGGGGAAGAGTAGATTTGAAGAAATGAGAAGGGATTTGCAGAAAATTTTATGGGCTGATCTTTTTTCTGGAAAGGATGTAGAGGTGATTTGGAGGGTATTTAATGAAGAGATATTGAGAGTACAGGATCTTTACATGCCAGTCAGATCAAAAGGCAAGGCCAAAAGTTCAAGGGATCCGTGGTTTTCTAGAAAAATTAGGAAGTTGGTTTGGGATAAGAGGGGGGTATATACTAAATTTAAGAAGCAAAAAATGGATAAGATATATGATTATTACATAGGTTGCAGAAAAAACCTTAAGGAAATTAGAAAGGCAAAAAGAAGGCATGAGGTGTCAATAGCTGATAAGATAAAAGTGAATCCTAAGGGTTTTTACAGATATGTGAATAGTAAAAGGAGGGTTAAGGATAGAATAGGACTGCCTGAAAATGGGAGCGGTGAACTGTGCGAGGAACTGCATCAGATGGGAGAGATATTCAATGATTTTTTTCCTCATCTGTGTTCATGAAGGAAAAGGACATTGGACTATATGAGATAAGTGAGGCAAATGGCTTAGTTATGGAAAAGATAGGGATTAGTAAAGAGATGGTTTTGGAGCTTCTAGGGTCAGTAAAAGTGGGTAAGTATCCTGGTCCTGATAGGATTTTCCCCAGGATGTTAAGGGAGGTCAGGGAGCAAATAGCGGAGGCACTGTCAATGATTTTTCAACCATCACTGGAGGAGGATGTGGTGCTGCAGGATTGGAAGGTTGCTAATGTAGTTCCATTGTTTAAAAAAGGCACGAGGTTTCAGCCAAGTAATTATAGGCCTGTAAGTTTGACTTGGCTAGTATGGAAAGTTATGGAGGGTATTCTTAGAGATGGTGTGTATAAATATCTGGATAGGCAGGGATTGATCAGGAGCACCCAGCATGGGTTTAAGAAAGGGAAGTCATGTTTGATGAACCTTGTTGAGTTTTTCGAAGAAGTGACAAGAAAGGTGGATGAAGGTAGGGCAGTTGATGTAGTCTATCGGGATTTTAGCAAAGCTTTTGATAAGGTTCCACATGAAAGGTTAGTAAGGAAGGTTCAGAAACTAGGGATTAATAGAGAAATAGTAAGATGGGTTCAGAGGTGGATAGAGGATAGACAGCAGAGGGTCATGATGGACAACTGTCTGTCAGGATGGAAGCGGCATGCCTCAAGGATTGGTGCTAGGTCCCCTTTTGTTCATAATTTATATTAATGATTTGGATGATGGGGTGGTTAACTGGGTAAGTAAATACAAAGACGATACGAAAATAGGGGAAGTGGTGGATAGCGAGGAAGGTTTTCAGGGATTACAGAGGGATTTGGTTTGTCTGGAGAGTTCAGCTGAAAGATGGCAGATGGAATTTAATGCAGAGAAGTGTGAAGTGCTTAATTTCGGAAAAAATAATCAAAACAGGACATATGTAGTAAAGGGGAGGACATTGGGGAATGCACAAGAACAAAGAGATCTTGGAATTATGGTGCAGCGTTCCTTGAAGGTGGATTCCCATGCTGACAGGATGGTTAAGAAGGCATTTGGTATGTTAGCCTTCATAAATCATAGCATAGAGTATAAGAGCTGGAAAGTGATGCTGCAACTGTTGGTGAGGCCAGGTTTGGAGTATTGTGTTCAGTTCTGGTCTCCAAATTATAGAAAGGATATAGATAAGGTGGAGAGGGTGCAGAAAAGATTTACAAGGATGTTGCCTGGCTTAAAATACCTAGAGTACAGAGAAAGATTGAAGAGATTAGGACTTTATTCATTGGAATGTAGATGGTTGAGAGGGGATTTGATAGAGGTGTTTAAAATTATGAAGGGATGACGAGATGCAAGTAGACTTTTCCCCCGAGAGCAGGGGAGGTTGAAACAAGAGGACACAAGATGAGGTTAAGGGGGCAAAATTTTAGGAGAAACATTGGAGGGTGTTGCTTCACTCAGAGATTGGTGGCTGAATAGAATAATCTTCCAGAGTAAATAGTTGAGGCAGAGTCAATTCTTTCATTTAAGAGGAGGCTGGATATATACATGGATAGGAGGGGGTTGGAGTGTTATGGCGGAGAATAGGCAGGGCTTCTAGCAGAGTTGTTTGAGTGAACTGGCGTGGACCTGAAGGGCTGAAATGTCCTGTTTCCATGCCATAAACTGTTATATGGTTATATGTTATATTCATGCTTTACTTAATTGTTGGATGACTAGCCTGGATAGCACACAAAACAAAATTTTACAGCATCACAGAACACATGACAATAAACAAATCAGTTCAATAATAATTGGATGTGGTGGTGTTATGGTTAGATATCTACTCTCTAGTGCTTAGCAAAATGAAAGATAAGCTCATTGAGACAAGGGGGAGTGTGGAGAGGATGTTTTCCCTGCCTATGGGAATTTAGAACTACCAGAGGCTTGGAGGCTTAGTTTTTAATTCCATTCAAAACAGTGACAGATTCCTGGCTATTAGAGGAATATGGAGATAAGGTAGGAAAATGATGTTTAGATAGCAGATCAGGGATGATCTTGTAGAATGGGGGAGATAACTCAATGATAAATGGCTTATTCCTGCACTATTTCTGATGTAATAGTTGATCTCCCAAGTTATGAACTTATCTTAAGGAGGTTAAAATAAAATCAATTTTACATATAAAACATAGAGATTTTTTCCACAATCCTTCAGCGAAGGAAGCCTATTCCCTGTTTTGGCCCTCTCCAGTCTTCCACTGATAAGATGACAGTCTATGCCCAAAGTGTTTATTAATAAATACTAAAGAATGGAAATCTCATGACTATCCTCTTAGGTCAAGCAGAGATGTCAAGTCAAATCAAGTTTATTGTCATCTGATTGCACAAGTACAACCGGACGAAACAGCGTTCTCCAGTCCTTGGTGCAAAACACACAAAGACACAGACATAACACACATACAGACAAATAATACATCTGCAGGACAAGTATTCAGATATAAAAATAAATAAATAAATATTGCTTTGTAAATACACGAGTCTCAGATGGTTAGTGTGAGCAGTGCCTTTGGTCGTTCAGCATTCTCACTGCCCGTGGGAAGAAGCTGTTCCTCAGCCTGGTGGTGCTGGCTCTGTTACTCCTGTATCTCTTTCCTGATGGGAGGAGCTAATAGATGCTGAGTGCAAGTTGCAGGGTCCCCAATGATTTTGCACGCCCTCTTCAGATTCCAATCCTGGTAGATCACACTAATGGGGATGGGGTGGGGGGGGGGGGAGACTCCAGTGCTCCTCTCTGACACTCTTATTGACCTGTTGATTGACCTCCGATCCATTTCTCTGCAGCAAAGTGATGCAGCCGGCCAGGATGCTCTCAGTAGATGGGAAATCAAAACCCAGACTCTGAAGATATATTTTAAAATGTTATAAAAATAGAAGATGGATACAAGCAGCCAGCTCCCTAAGACTGTCTTGCTGTTCTGTTTGGTCATGGTTGCTTGGAACTTCACTTACCTCCTTGATTTCATTTCGCTTAGTCCACCCAACTAAATTTAACTGCTAGACAACATTACATTATCAACTGACCCAACTTCAACAGCTTTAGGGAGAAGTGAGATCCAGATACACACCGTTTGCCATATTCCCATGAAACATTTATCCATTCATGGAGCAACAAAGCAAGGAAACATCGCATGGTCCCATTGAGACTTTGTGAATAAACTCTTCCCGATATAGCCCAGATTACCCATGATTTTAAATTTAAGGTTTTGTGTTTAAGATTATGAAGGGGATAGAGAGAGTTGTTGTGGATAGGCTTTTTCCCTTGATGGTTGGAGAGACTGAAACAAGAGGTCATGAATTAAGAGTTATGGGGCAAATGTTTAGAAGTAACATGAGGGGGGAACTTCTTCACAAAGAGTGGTGGCTGTATGGATTGAGCTTCTGGGAGAACTAGTGGCCAATGGTCCATTTTGTCATTTACGGGAAAATTGGATAGGTATATGGATGGGTGGGGAATGGAGGGATATGGGCAGGGTGCAGGTAGGTGGGACTAGAGGAGAGTACTTGGTTCGGTGTGGACCAGAAGGGTCGAGATGGCCTGTTTCCGCACTGTAATTATTATATGGTTATATCTCTTTGTTCTGTGTCGTTTAATCAGAGATATCTCCATCCCTTAAACTTTCTCTACTCAAGGGATAGGAATCTTTGTCTATGTGCCCCTTGTGATGGTGGGTGTTGGGGACTGCATGGAACAGGTGTTCTGTTTTCTCATAAGAAAAGATTGAGCAGAATGAGCTTAAACTCTTTGGAATTCAAGCAAGTGAGAGGTGGTGTCACTTAAAATTCTGAGGGGGGTTGACATGGTGGCTTCTTGCAATGATATCACTCATGATCTACAGACATTATCAATTTGTTTCAGGTCATCAAAATTCCTCTTAGTAATGTAAGGTAAAACATCATGAGATGGGAATGTGTAAGGAGTTACCCTGTACAGGGCTGTAACAAGATGTGAATGCATCCTTGTACTTACAAGATAAGAGAGACATTGATGGATTGAGAGGCAGGAAGCTAGCAGGGAAAGGATAGCAACAGTTTTAGTCATTGGACAAGTAATGATATGATGATGTTCTAAGCATGTATCCAAGGGTATAAAAAATCACCATTTTGCTGATAACGGCAGAATGCATTCTCCGACTAACATGGTTAGTTGCAAGTGTTACAATCCGGTAATAAAGAACAAAGAACCCTGATTTCGACTCAGCCTGGTGTTTGTCTCACTCATTCATGAACAAAGCAGACCTAACAGTAACTATTTAATTTTTCACTCAATTTATGTGCAATTTTTTTCCTTCAACATCTCCCACTATTATGGTACAGTATCCATAAAATTTCTATTTTTGTCTTCATTATAAATGTGTTCCTTCCTTTTACTGCCATTGTTATCAATATTTCACCTCTCATATTTCTTTTCTGAATACATGAGTAGCCTTGAATTTTCTTTAATAGTTTGTGCTAAATCCAGTTCCCTCATTTTATTGCAGACACTCTATGTTCGCAGAGAGTTTAAGTCATTTTTGATAGGATTTTCTCTCATTTTTTTTATGACCTACATTTATTTTCTCTTGATCTCCATCTCTATTTGCTTCCATACTGTCAAGGCCTTTGCTTTCTTTACTTTCATGTCCTCTTGTTTGTTTTATTTGTACTTGTATGTTTCTTGTACGTCATTATTATTCATTTAAATCCTTTGCCAGACCAGTTTCAGAACAAACGCTAAACTTACCTGATTCTGATAATACACACCTTGGTACTCTCACAGAGTTCTTCAGCAGAAGAAACAGGCCCTTCAGCTCAATTTAGTTTTAATACTTCCTGTGTTTTAAAATGGAAGCCGGATGCTCTGCATCCCATAACAATTGCACCAATTAATCTATATCACATTAAAAGCAACAAGTTTTTCATCTTCCCTGAGTGGTTGAGCTTTGTTGATCAGGTGGTTGAGATGTGCAGCCGCCGTCAAATTAACCATGGCCTGGATTTTGCTCTTGGCTGTGAGATAACACTTTCTGCAGATGTCAGAATGCAGACCACAAAGAACATACATTTCCTTTGGCTGACACCACCAGCTGCCAGGGATAGGCATAATATTTTCAGAGTATTTTGGAGGGCATTAAGATTGGAAATGACTTAAATTCCCAAAAGATTATGGAAAGTCATGTTAGAGAAGGTTTCAAAACACCCTGTCATTTGAAGAAGACCAAGGGCCATTTCTGTGCAGACTCCGGAAACTACTGTCAGTTTTACAGTGTCATGGAAGTGAGTGACAATTGTTTTGCCATCATTATTAACAGTAACATCTGAGACAATATATTTAAAGGAGTTTTCAATTATCTAGACTTTACCATTGCAACTCTGGTGCTCTTAATTGACATAAATGTGTGTCTTTTTTTACTCCCTTTTTTAACTCCCCAGAGTATTTTTTCTGGAAGAAAATGGTACGAACAGTATTGGACGTTTTGGAGGGGGAAAAAAAAAATCAAAGTTGCATATTAATGTTTCTTCAAGAGTTAGAGTGAGATTGGGTTTCAATGGAGACAAGATGGATTCAAATTCCAGGCATTGTGACTGAGAGGACTGGCTCAAGGTACTGAGGGGGAAGAAAACAACCTAAGCTGCATTCAGAGGTAAGTAACAATTAAAAAGGATATATAGATAAGGACAAAGATTTGAATACAATGTGCAAAAAACTCCCCTCAACTGTCCTTGCTGCAGGGATGATATGATTGTTTTTCACTAAACGTTATCAGCTAGAAGATGTAAATAAGGAGCAAAAAGCAAAATGACATTGCCAAGATTAAATAAAATTATGTGGGAGGAGTATGGAAGTAAACATTTCCTGTTAAACTGACCTGGATCATCCACAGCGACACATAGGTGAAGAAAGCAGACCAATGTCCCTACTTCTTTAGAAGGCTAAAAAAAAGTTCAGCATGGGCCCTCAACAACATCTACAGGTGCATAATCAAAAGCATCCTAGCTGGATGCATCACAGTGAGGTACAGGAGCTACTCCACCCAATACTGGAAGGAGCTGCAGGAGGTGGTCAGTGCAGCTCAGAACATTGCACAAACCTCCCTCCTCTCCGTCAGTCCTTCCCGCTGTCTCAGCAAGGTAGCCGGCACACCGAAGGGCCCACTTACTCCCAACACATTCTCTTCTTTCATCTCCATCAATGAAAAGGTTCGAGTATTAGATCGCACACCAACAGATTCAAGGATAGTTTCTTCCCTGCAATGATCATGTTCCTGAATGAACCTCATAATAGTGACTTTGCTATGTACTAATTGATTCTTTCACCGTGAATATGCTCTCAGTTTTCTACTCTATTAGAGCCAACGTGTGGGACTGCACACAAAATTAATCGTTCTCTCTGGGCCAGGTTATAAAGTGACACTAAGCTTGAACTGAACTAAACTGCATGAATCATATTCACTGGGACAGGCCTGTTTCCAAAATGGTTAGTTTCTGTCGTGTAAGTTTTAGTGATGTGTTTGTCAAATATATTGATTTAGAAAGCCTTAATTCCCAACATCTATACCATCTCATATATAATATATGGAATGTGAAACAACCCTATGAAAGGTTACACAAATTTACTTGCCATTGAACTACTTGAATGGAAAGAAGTTGTTATTGTTAATGGTCAGCATTAAGTTTTCACTCTTGTAAAAGAATAACATCAAAAAACATTGTTCACCTTCAAACTAAGGAATTATCCATGAAACAGCAAGTTTCTTCCTTCTGCAGAGAATTTAGCATAAAAAGAGCAATATTAGCAAATAGACAAGAAATTAAATTGTTTTCGAGTAATGCTCTTCAGAAACATACCTACATGCCCATCTTATCCATGTTGAGCAATGCCCCCATGCCGCCATTCAACCCACAGCTCTTCAATCCTCTCCAATCCATGTGGTTGTCCGGAGTTTTTTTTTAAAGGAAGCTAACATGCTTGCCTCCACCATTTGTCTTGGAGCTCATTCCTTCTTCCCAACCTGCTGGTGCTCTATCTCTTCATTCTAAATCTCACCCCCTGATGCACCATAAAATACCACAAAAGATTGAGGTAGTGAAACTGATGGGCTTTTATTGACTATAAACTGGAGAACCAACCAACCTCATCAACTGATCATGGCAGGAAAACTGGGGAGCATGCAAGGGATAATGGATAGAATCAGTCTTGGGAGGCGTGTCCAGCTGGCAGTAGCCAATTATAGTATAACAGTGGTTTACCACATTCATCCTTCCTTTTTAAGAAGAGTCCTGTGGGGTGAGAAAAAAATGAAGCAAATATATACACATACATATTTTACAGGTCAAGTCTGCCAGGGGGTTCCTCTCCCGCAGCAAACGATGTGGTAATGAATGAGGCATGGCAGCTTGTGTGACTGGTCTGTTGTCATCGGTTATAGTTTGTTGGGAGGAAGGGACAGGTGTAGGGAGGAGGGGGATGTGGTGCTGGTGCATCATGGGTGACAACAGTTTCCAGAGATGGGGTGTGGGCAGCAGCAGGTTCAGGGACCTGTGGTAGTGGAAGGGGGGGGGGGGAGTGTCTGTTGGTGATCGATCGTGGTCAGAAGGGCACTCGATGGTGCCAAATCCTGGATGGAGACCGTGTCCTCATGCCCATCAGGGAAGGCTATGTAGGCATACTGGGGATTTATGTAGAGGAGATGGACCCTCTCGACCAGTGGATCAGTCTTAGATTGCCTGGCATGCTTCCAAAGCAGAACTGGTCCCGGGCAGATCAGCCAGGCAAGCAGCATAGTCCCTGACGTAGACTTCCTAGGGAAGGCAAACATGCGATCATGAGGCATATTGTTAGTGGTCATACATAAGAGGGTCTGTAATGAGTGGAGTGCCCCTGGGAGAACATCTTGCCAGTGGGAGATGGGGAGGCCCTGTGACCTCAGGACCAGGAGGATGGTTTTCCAGACTGTGGCATTCTCCCTTTCCACCAGCCCATTTCCTCTGGGATTGCAGCTGGTGGTCCTGCTCATGGCGATACCCCCGGCCAGCAGGTACTGCCGCAGCTCATCGCTTATGGATGAGGACTCCAGTGTCTGCGGATGAAGCAGGGGTACCCAAAGAGCATAAGATATTGTGAAGGGCCTTGAATACTATAGCCATAGTTATGTCTGGGCAGGGGATGGCAAAAGGGAAATGGGAATACTCATTGACAACAGTGAGGAAGTATATATTTCAATTCAAGGAAGGGAGAGGTTTCTTGAAATCAATGCTCAGGTGCTCAAAGGGGCGAATATCTTTGATTAGGTGCACCTTGACTGGATGGTAGAAGTACGGTTTGGACTTGGCGCAGACCTGGCAGTTTTTGATCATTGTTCTCGGGAGCCATGTCCACCTGGCCGTAGCCAATCTTAGTATAACAGTGGTTTAACACATCCCCTCACCTTATAATTATGCCCTCTTGTCTCAGATTCTCTGCCTCTGCGAGACAGATTGCTGCAGTTCATCTTATTAGTATCCTTCATGATTTTATAAACCTCAATAAAATCCACTCCACCTCTGACCTCTAATGGCCGCTGGTGATTAGTGGTGTACGGCAGGATTCAGTGTTAGGTCCACTACTTTTCAAGCTATGCAAATGAGTTAGATGATGGAATTGAAAGCTTTGTGTCCAAATTTGCGGATGGTACAAAGGTAGAGGGGTAGGTAGCGTTAAGGGGGTAGGGAGACTGCAGGAGGACTTGGATAGGTTGGGAGAATGGACAGAATTGGCAGATAGAAGATAGTGTAGGGAAGAGTATGGTTATGCACTTTGGCAGAGGGAATAAAGATGAATATTTTCTAAAGGGGGAGAGAATTCAGAAAGGAGAGATATAAAGGGAGTTGGGAGTCCTAGTGCAGGATTCCCTAAAGATTAACTTGCAAGTTGAGTCAGTAAGAAGGAAAGAAAATCCAATGTTAGTGTTTATTTTGAGAGAATAAGATTAAGAAGACAAACATTATAATGCTGAGGCTTTACAAGACGTTGGTCAGACCACATTTGGAGTACTGAGATTGCTTCTTAAGACTCTAAAGGAATAGGCATTGATTTTCTGGCCAAGTGGCTTGATAACGCTCTGGAAGGGATACCAGATGGAAAGAGAGAGAGAGAGAGAAAGAGAGATACTAAATATTTAAAGAGAGTGAGCAAGGCAAAGCAAATTCATTGAAGCAGAACAAGACGTGAAGGACAAGCATCAAGATAAAAAGTATAAAGTGCTGTTTATTTTTCAGTGACACATTAGATGGGGATTAACTGGTGAGTTTAGGTCACAGATAGATAAAGAACAATGGAATATTATAGCCACAACGGTTGAAGGAGAACCAGGGATGGCAGCTCAATGTTCCCCTCCCATCTCCACAACGACAGCTCCCTCCATGACTCACTAGAACATTCCCTCCCTCCCCATCAATTGTCCCCTTGGCACCTACCGCTACGACTACAGGAGATGCTCCACTAGCACCCATACCTCCTCCCTCACCATCCTTCGGGGCCCCAAACAGTCATTCTAAGTTTAGCAACACTTGTGAATCTGCAGGAGTCATCCATCTACTGCATCTGGTGCTCCCATTATAGCCTCCTCTACTTCAGAGAAACTGGATGAAAATTGGGAGACCATTCTATTGAGCACTTTCACTCTGCCCACTGTGACAACAGGGACCTCCTGATGGCTAACCAATTTAATTTCACACATCATTCCCTCACCAACATGTCTATCCAT
Source organism: Narcine bancroftii (assembly GCF_036971445.1). Taxonomy (NCBI): domain Eukaryota; kingdom Metazoa; phylum Chordata; class Chondrichthyes; order Torpediniformes; family Narcinidae; genus Narcine; species Narcine bancroftii. Next base: position 130,384,742 of record NC_091469.1, read on the forward strand.
GGCCTCATGCACTGCTAAACCGATGTTACCTGCAAATTGGAGGAACAATACATAATATTTTGTCTGGGCACTCTCGAACCAGATGACATTAAATCCCTCCCCTGTCTGTCTGTCTCTTCCCCATTCCTCTGTCCCCTTTCCTCCAGCTTTCCACCCTCTTCCCTTTCCATTCAAAGAGCTACCCCTCCCCATATCATTTCATAGCTTTCTTTTTCTTCTACCCTCCCAACTATATCCACCTATGACCTCTTACCTACATGCCTGGACTCCACCTCCGGCTCCTTCCTCCTTTCTTCCCTCCTCCCCTCCTCCTCTATCCCCATCTTTTTATTCAGGTGACTGCCTGCTCTTCGCTCATACCTTGATGAAGGGCTCAGACCCGAAACCTTGGTTATGCTCTATTTCTTATGGACACTACTTAACCTATTGAGTTTAACCAGCACTTTTGTTTATTGCACAATAATCCCAGCAACATCAGCGTTTCCAGTTTAACTAATGTATAAGGTGCATTTAATCGCACTGGACCTGGAGTTAAGAAAGATAGAAGTTGGGAGTGATCTTAGTGAAAATTTCTGTATGCTGAAAGGGCAGGCAGGTGGACGTGGAGAAGATGTTTCCAGTAGTGGGAGAGTCTAGGACCAGGGGGCATCACTTTAGAGAAGAGATGAGGACTCAATTAATGAAATCACAATATAAAATCATAAAAAAACATTCATAAGGTCTGAGAAAATAAAAGGAAGGGAGAGTCCCTTGTCTCCCTGTCCCCCATCCGCAGACTCAAAAAAAAAGAGGACAGACAATAAGGAATAGAGGGAGATAAAAATAAAGAAAATAGAAAAGGCAACAGGAGTAAGGTTTGACATCTCAGAGTCACATCATTTTCAAAGTATTACGTTAATAATAAGTATACTAACTGACAAATATCAAGATAAATTATACAATCTGGGCATTTAAGTCATCTAAATAAGATTGCCAAATTTAAATGAACATTCTATATCAATTCCTAACACTATAAGTAATCTTCTCACGGGGAATAGAACTTTGCACTTCCATGTTCCAACAATCAATGTGAAATAGGACATCAGATTTCCATATTTACCTCTATACATTTCCTGACTATTGACAATGCAATTTTAATAAATTTAGACTTATTTCTGGAGAAGTTAACTTTTATAACTGCAAAATTCCCCCGAAGAAACAATCCTGTGTCTAGAGGGAAGTTCACCCCCACAATTTTTGTCAACACTTCCCCAAATTCTATCCAAAAGGGTTTTAACCAGGTAGGATATAAAAAGGTACCAACATCTATACCACACCTAAAACACCTATCAGAAAATTCTGATTTATGTTTATCTATTTTTTGAGGTGTGAGATATATTGGTGCAGAAAATTATAATAAATCAGTCAATATCTAGAATTAATTAAGATAGTCGTACTATCTACACATAGATCTGACCAGCGTTGGGGATTGATTACCTCAATCTATGTAGTCCAGATTTTGGGCATTGATCTTGGATCAGAACATATATATGAGAGGTAAATTTGGTTGCATTCCCCTTTCGAATAAGAATTTCCATGATAGAGCACATTGGTAGGACCATTAATGGTCCCCACTTTTCCCTCAAAAAAGATCGCAATTGGAGATAGCAGAAGAATGTGTTGTTAGGTAAATTATATTTATTTTAAGTCCCCCAAAAGACATAAATTGCATCTGTTGATCATAACAATCTTCAATGAACCTGATACCATGTTGGTGCCAGTTCTCCACGCCATCCAATCCCCTAATACTTTGGCATTCCCAGTCAATATTGGGGAAGTTGAAATGACCTACAAAAACCATCCGGATATTGTTACAATCTTCACAGCTGATCTATTTCGTGGTCTGTCGTTCATACTCATGAAGGTGATTATTCTTTTTGATTTTTGATTTCCACCCACACTGTTCCATTCTGTTCTCCAGCAATATCCTCTCTGAAGACCACCGTGATATCATTTCTTTTTACCTAAAGAAATCTCTTCCCACTGTTCCTATCATTCCTTATGGGGAAATTCAGCTGCCAATCCTAATTCTCCTCCAATTGTTCCGTACCCGTTATCCCGGACTGTGTTCACAGATTTCCCTCTATACTCGTTCTCCGCTGTTCTGTCCTGCTTCAACGCATTTGCTTTGCCTTGTTCGCTCTCTCACCTTTTTCAGACTCTCAGTCTGTCTTTGCCTCCTCTCCCTCTTGGATCCCCAACCCCTTCCTGGAGCCTCTTGGGTGAATGCACAAGCCTCCCCGCCAGATAAATCAGTGCATACTCTTCTAGAGAAAGACCCGGGCATATCCTGCCTCTCTGGTGAATCATGTTACCTCGAGAAAGCACGTTGTCATATTGAGTGTTTTGCCTTTATTAATGAAAACGTGAATTAAGATTTTTAGGTACCCCATTAACCTCTTTTAATTGTTCCATTTTGAGTTCAAATTATGGCCAGGAATGGACATTAAATCTGAGCTGGGATCTCAGCACATTCATTATTCACAGAGTAGGCTGATGAGAACTGGCATGAATGTTCAGGGTGGAGGGGAGGGGGGTTGTATTTCCATCAACACCCTGCACCGGGGGAGATGCAGGGGGATGACTCTACACCGTCCAGTCCACCGCTTCCCAACTGATCCAGCTCTCCAACTTGAAGGCTGCCAGCTCGTTCACGTCCCTCTTCGCCTGCCAGATTCCGGGGCTGGGGGCTCCAACGGAGAGCAAAGCTGCTGTTTGAGGACGGCGACCGAGGTGCAGGGAGCGGACAGTCTGCGCCCAGCCGCCGGCTCTTGCTCGGTCCCTGAGCGGCAGCGAGAGAGGCGGTGCTATCGGGGGCGGGCTGCAAAGGCGAGGCGATTTAAACCCAGCAGCCTGACCCGAGAATCAGTTCACGCCGGAGGGTCTCAGCGGGGACAGAGAACCAAAAGATGCCGCAAAACGTGATATTGACAGGGCCGGGTCCGTGGGGTTTCAGGCTGACCGGCGGGGCTGATTTCAACCAGAGTTTGACCGTCTCCCGGGTGAGTTGTGATTGTTTACAACCCTGAGGTGTCGCTTGTCTGTCTTCACCTGAAATGGTCTCGTCTCAATTTTCGAGCAAATCTCCATCAAATGTGTTTTCTAATTATTGTCCTGCAACATTGAATGTTGGCAGGGCCAACTGATGCCCTCAGCACAGCCCAACAAGGTTGCACCCTCCACCTTTTTATTGTCTACCTGACATTAAGATTCAGTAAGTGCTGAAAGTAAAATAATAGATTAAACATGCAGTTTTCTTCCAGGCCAGACCCTGCAACTATATTAAATAGAACCTGTGTGTGTCTAGTTATGGGGTTTTTTTCTTTATTGTGGGGGAGGGGGCGTTTTGTGGGGCCCTATTTCAGCTGCAATTCAGGACTGGATAAAAAGTCAGTGATTCCCCCCACTTCCCTTGGTGCCCAAAACACTTGCTTATTTTGCTTAATGGTTAATTCAGGCCTGAATGTTGCGGTAACATTCTCCAAACATTCCCCATAAATGAAGACTCTCGGCAGTGAAGCAAACCTCTGTGGGCTCACTTTCCGAATAAAGATAGACCATCAGCTTAGTCCGTTTAAAAACTGCCAATCGTGCAGATCGGAAATATACTCAAAAGTCCAGAGAAGCTGAAACCGGGCCTACAAAGGTCGAGGGAGAGATGGGAGTCGGACTTGGGCACATCAATCAATGAAGGATGGTGGCAGGACCTGTGTCTGGACAGTGTGATGGGGGTCGTCAATGCCAGGTACAGGATGGTGCAGTATAACTTCCTGCATCAGTTGTACCTTCCACTTCAGAAACTACACAGATCAAAGTCTGAGATTTCAGAAATGTGTCTTAGATATGGTGTGGAGGTGGGAACTTTCATCCACTCTATCTGGCTGTGCTCAAAGGTGAAACCTTTTTGGGAAGACCTAGGGGATATTCTAAAAGAAATTACAAGAGTGGTTTTTTCACAGGGGCCAGAGCTGTTCCTCTTGGGGGATTTTGGAGAAGTGCAGTTTAGACTCACTAAATTCCAAATTTTGTTTGTGAAGGTCACTTTGGTGGTCTAGTGGTTTCATGGAAGTCTGACTCCCAGCTAAATACCACACAATGGAATATGGAAATGCAGAGTTGTATTTCCCTGGAAAAAATCACATATAACCTATGGAGGAAACGTGACACATTCGGTAGAGTCTGGCAACCTTATTTGCAGTATATTAGTTCTCAGATAGATTGATTCTTCCCCCCCCCCCCCCTTTTAAATAGGGATAAGGTTAAATTATCCCAGTACAGCCAGAGGTGTAATTACGGAAATAGGACTTGGTGTGGATGACACACCTGCCCTTTTCTTTTCAGGTCCTTAGTTTTCTTTTTCTTTTGAGTTTCTTTCTTTTCTTTATAGTGTTTTTGAATGGTGTTGCCATTGTGATTTCTTTTCATTTCAGGTCTTGATAGGGGCCGTGTGCCCCATGATAAGTTTTTGGAATATATTCACTCTAGTGGGGGGGGGGGGTGGTTGGGATAAATATAGACTTTGGGTATGCATATGTACATGAATGGCTTTGTTTATTGCATTTTGTAAGTCTGTGTAAACTAAAATAAAATATTCAAAAAAAAATCTAGAGAATGTCATGATCAATGGTACTTGTAACCCGAAATGCCATTAGCAATGGTGTTGACTATTCAGGTTTCAAAATTAATTTCACCATCACTCTGGCTTTGTCTTGTCATAGTGAACTGGTTACAGGTGAGAAACCCCCACAAGTTACACTTGTGGGCCCCTCCAACATTCCACCGATGGGGTTACTGTAATGGAACAGTGGCAGTTAGGATTTGATTTGTGTGAGACTGGAGATTAGTGGGCAAGTTCACAAATAACCAAGTGGTGCCATTGTTGTATTCCAATCTGAAATGTGCTTTATTCCAGGCAGTGCTAATTTAGAAGAGCAGGTCTTCAGCACTGTAGCCTGGATATAGTTGGGCTCCTTCAGTGTGGCTGTATCCCATTCTCTGTGGCATTTCTTAATACCATATGACAAATTGAAATGCCTGAAACTGGTGTGGAGATTTATCACTGTCCATTCTGGTTCACTCTTGACTTTCATTTGAAAATGGCGCCATTGAGGAATTGGATGTTTTTGGACCCTCCAGATAATTGCATATGTGACTGCTTTGAGGATGTTCATTGTTTTGGCATTTCTGAGTTTTATCTGTAGAATACTGCCACTGTTGTTTGGCATTCATACAAACCTGTGTTATAACTTCACCATGTTGGCCAATCACTTTCAGATTTGTCCATTTGTGCATTTGACCTACTCCTCTCTCCCCAATGAACTGGGCTGAAAGCCTACCTTAAGGATAATGGTTGACTGAGAAATAAGCCAAGATGTGACAGTCTCATCAACCCTCAGATTTAAACAGATGATAAATTCTGAATCTGTCCTATTTCGAACAGTGGAGAGCTTTTGTCATGTGATTCTCCACCAGGATTGTGTGATAAACACTTCAATTGATGCTGTCATAGACCTATTTATCTCATTAAGAGGCAGGTAAATGTGATTAAGCATATAGTTGATTACCGTACTTCATGGGAGCTTTGCCCTTCACAAGTTAAGCACTTGGTCAGTGTTTTTGTTGATAGATGTTGAAGCCTCTCATGCAAAGTACACGGTGCCACACATGCTGCAGGGAGGAGTAGTGTTTAATGCTGTGAAAGGGGCAGTAAGAGATTTCTTGATCCTGATGCCAAGACACTTTATCCAGAATCAATACTAGAGACCCCAAAGGCCACTTAGTCCTACATGTTTCCAATTAATTCCTAGCTCTTGTGAATCTGCCTTGCTAATGGGACATGATGTATCCTGGGGGGGGGGGTGGGGGGTGGGGAAATTTCAGAAGCAATTCTGTGAGTATGATTATGGCAGGTTTAACACTGACTGATGAAATGGGTCATCCCAAATCTGAATGATCTTATCCCCACCACGATATTAAAGAAATATTTGCAGGGCTATAAAACTATTTGTGATTGTTATGACCTAATTTGAGTAATGTTTCCTTACCTGGTTGATTCTTTTCTGTATTGGTTTGGGCACCTCAACTCATGAGCAATATCCAACCCATAATTCTATAATGCATTGTGTGACCTGATTTCTCCCCCCCCCCAAAAAAGAAATTCAGTCTGCAATGTTAGACTCCCCTACCATAATGTCCAACCGCAGTCCCTGATATCTGAATCCCAGTGACCTAGATCCTCCCCCTCTCTGCTATCAGCTTTTCTCGTTCTAATCTGGCATCAACTCCTTGTTTTCTCATCTGACAGTTGACTATGAGGGTGGAAATATCTTTACAAATGTAAAAGCAATGTTGCTAGTAATCTTTTGCAGGACTTGTGGTAAACATCCCGGATTACCCATTTGAAAATGCTGCCCACCTTCCCTTCCACCCCGTTCCTGATTCCCTCATCCGTGCTCTCTGTATTGGGGTCATGGCACAGAACAGCAAGAGAATGCTGCTAAACTTTATAAATGGCTGATTAAATCTTTGCTGGAGGTTTGCTTTCCATTTTTAAAAGTCAGGATCCTGGAGAGGGTGCAAAGGAGGTTTACTAGAATGATTCCAAAGATATGAGACTTAATACAAGCTTTTTCAAATAATCAACATAAATGGGGAAAAAACATCTTCTCCTGCTCTGGTTCTTTCATTCTAGTCCATTTTTTTTAAAACTAGTAGAACCCTTTAAATAGTTATTACACAATACTAAATAGTCTGCGTATATTTCTGCTGGAAATATTAATATCTGCAGAAAATATGCTGGCCAGTACTCCAAGAGAACTTCCCAGGATTTTAAAAATTCATATGAGAGATGGAAATGCCTTTTTTTTTAAACATCTGATCACAGCGAGCACATCTGATCATGTAGCACTTCCTGAATCTTGAATTGAAGTGTCAAATTAATTTGCAAAAGTTTCCAGAATGTACCTTGTGTGGATAGCCGGCTGACTGAGAGACACAAATTCTGTCCTCGGCAAAATTAATCGCATTGGAGCGTACTCAAGCCAAATCTATCACTTCAGTTTTAATTCAACTTTTCTAATGATATAATAAATTCTTGAATTGAATTTGTTGCTGAGTTAAAGAAAATGTAAATGTGGAGCTGAGCACAAGAGCAGAAGCATTTGTTTACATGGCAACTTTAATATAGATGAACAATTCACAGGGCTTTATAGAAATTACAAATAAACAGGAACAGTAACAGACAAAAGGTGAGCTATAATTTGATTAGAAGTAACTTTGAAGCTGGAGTTACTAGGGTTCGTAAAGTTAATTCCAAAACATAAGATCAGGATTGATGAAGACAAGAAATACCGTTAATGAAAGGAAGATCAGAAAAAGCCAGAGAGAGGCCTTCAGAAAGTTTTGGAGTAAAGGGCTTTAGGGTTCAACAAGATGGTAAACTCTTGGAATGAAGCTTCAATCTTAAAATGAGATTGTAGCCTTGTGGGAAAAGCTTGTTATGGACAGGGAAGTAAATTCCAGTATTATTATTTGGTACAAATGATTCAATGCTTCGAATATGGAACTAGTTTAGACATAGTTTTAGAAGTGGATCTCATGGAAAGCTTGCAAGACATTCCACAACTCAGGCCAAACTTTGTAATCTCTCAAATATTGTTTCTGTTACAGAACAAAAAAAAGTGCTGTTATTTGTCAAGCTATGTACTGCAGATGAAAATAATAAATAACAGATTCTATATCTAAACAACTAGTCAATCTTCCTTAATTGGAAAGTGCGTTGTGTATTTCCAGTATATTTCCTGTATCCTGGTTTCTGCTTGCCCACGTTTCCTGCCAATACTCAGCTGTTGTCTTCTTTTTGACTCAGTGTTACTGGGAGAAGAAATGCCTGCAGATAGTTAAAGTTAGCTGAGTGAGTGTTAACCATTGGTTTTCCTCTCCATACCTGCTGTCTGAAATTCTAGCCCTTCCTCTGGAGAAGGGCACCTGGCTAAAAGTGCCAGGCTGTTTCTTTCAATTTCCAGATGGGATGGGCCACTGACTGGGGACCTGCAGATAAAACTCACCAAGGATGAGGGAATTTGGGCTGCCTCTTATTCCTCCCTCTCAGTAAATAGTTGTTTTAAACATTTGGCTGGACTAATTGAACAAGCTTTATACTTTGGTTATATAAGCAATTACATGCTTCTGTAAAGAACCATTGCATGGAAAAAATATTATAATGCTTGTGTATGAAAAAAAATAGAGGGTAACAATCAGGATCAGAATTTATTGTCGTGAACATGTCATGAAATTTGGTGTTTTGTGGCAGTGTCGTAGAGCAAACATTCATATAAGCCACTTTTACAACAATAAATAAGAGTAGGGCAGCCTGTTTGGTTCATTGATTATTCAGGAATCTGATGGCAGCGGGGAAGAAGCTGTCCTTGTGCTCATCTTTAGGCTCCTTTCATTATCCCGATGGTAGCAGACTGAAGCGGGTGTGGCCTGGATGGTGTGTTGGGGGGGGGGAGGGGGTCCTTGAGCATAGAGGCTGCTTTATTAAGCCACCACCTCTTGTAGATGTCCTTGAGGGAGTGAAGGCTGGTGCCTGTAATGTCACAGGCTGAGTTAACAACTCTCTGGAGTTTTTTCTTGCCCTGAGAGTTGGCACCTCCATACCAGACAGTGATGCAACCAACCAAAATGCTGTGGAGTCGGTTTATATCGGTTGGGACAACATAGTGGGCAGAAGGGCCTGGACTATGCTGTTCTACAACGTGGCCCATTTTATAGCCATTAATTTTACATTGAGGTGATGTGGACAATCTTGACCTCAACAGCTGACAGATCCAGGTGGATCTTAAAGATTCCATGACGTTAAAAAAAAATACGCCATCCATTATATATCCTTTTCTTCTTCTTTGGCTTGGCTTCGCAGATGAAGATTTATGGAGGGGTAAAAGTCCACGTCAGCTGCAGGCTCGTTTGTGGCTGACAATTCCGATGCGGGACAGACAGACACGGTTGCAGCGGTTGCAAGGGAAAATTGGTTGGTTGGGGTTGGGTGTTGGGTTTTTCCTCCTTTGTCTTTTGTCAGTGAGGTGGGCTCTGTGGTCTTCTTCAAAGGAGGTTGCAGCCTGCCGAACTGTGAGGTGCCAAGATGCACGGTTTGAGGCGATATCAGCCCACTAGCGGTGGTCAATGTGGCAGGCATCAAGAGATTTCTTTAGGCAGTCCTTGTACCTCTTCTTTGGTGCACCTCTGTCACAGTGGCCAGTGGAGAGCTCGCCATATAACACGATCTTGGGAAGGCGATGGTCCTCCATTCTGGAGGCGTGACCTACCCAGCGCAGTTGGATCTTCAGCAGCGTGGATTCGATGCTGTCGGCCTCTGCCATCTCGAGTACTTCGATGTTAGGGATGAAGTCGCTCCAATGAATGTTGAGGATGGAGCGGAGACAACGCTGGTGGAAGCGTTCTAGGAGCCGTAGGTGATGCCGGTAGAGGACCCATGATTCGGAGCCGAACAGGAGTGTGGGTATGACAACGGCTCTGCATACGCTAATCTTTGTGAGGTTTTTCAGTTGGTTGTTTTTCCAGACTCTTTTGTGTATTCTTCCAAAGGCGCTATTTGCCTTGGCGAGTCTGTTATCTATCTCGTTATCGATCCTTGCATCCGATGAAATGGTGCAGCCAAGATAGGTAAACTGGTTGACCGTTTTGAGTTTTGTGTGGCCGATGGAGATGTGGGGGGGCTGGTAGTCCTTTTAAAGGATATCTAACCAACATAACTAACACCGGTTCACTAATCATTATCTTATTGTTTGTTAGAACTAGACTGGCCATTCCAAAGGAGGACATGGTCACAGGTTACCATATATTACTGTATGTTATACACACACAGCATGCTTGCATTTGTTGTTTTTGCAATAACATTTAAATTAAACAGTATTGGAAAAACAACAAATGCAACGTGCGTGCGTGGGCGTGCGTGCGCTTGGGGCGGGGGGGGGGGTTGCCGTAATTTATTACCATGAATTCCTTTGTAATGTCCACCCTAGAATAACCTATTCAAAATAACTAGTTGTGTTCCCCACATTCCTCCAGAATATGTTTAAGCCTCGTTTGAGGCCATGAAGGCAGTTTACATGTCCTCATCTCTCTTTGTTTTGATATTTTATCTGATCAGGCTGATATTAATCTACTTCTATCTCTAATTACCAATTATTCTTACATTTCTTATTTCATACTACCCTGTGATGATGTGTTAAATAAAGCTTTGATCTTTCCCTCTTATATTGAGACTAATACCATCAGTCAAGATGGTTAGCTTTGATCTTCTGGAGCCTAACATAGTTCAATTATCTTTCAAACAAGGTTTCAATGAAGTGCATGATTTTGAGTTACAGGTCCGTAAATGGTTATATGGTTATATGGTTACATGGTTACTTGAACAAGTGTGACTGTTTCTGATTGTGGGGTTATGTCATAGGTTAGTTAGCATTACTCTTGCAAGCAGACATGGCCATAGGATGTGACACTCTCCTCGTAGGCAACATGATATTTCTCACAATATTAACTTTGTTCCTGTTTATTCCTTCTTGGGATGTGAGCATCTTTGATTTTCCTGAAATGAGTAAATTTCTTTCTTCAGACAACAATAATTGAGTGTCATAATGTAGTCACATTAGTGGCAGATTAACTACCACTCAAACTCCTAGGCTGAGCTTTAGTAAGGCCCCCAGGATCGGTGTCATGTTGGGGATGGGGAGTGGAGGCATTCACATGTCATGCACACTCATCCTGTGGCATATCTACAGAAAATAGCACCTATTGCAAGCACTGAATTTGTGCCCTGTCTAAACATCTGACACCCATCTTTTAGATTACCAACTCAAAAATACAAGTCAAGCTTTCAATGTTGCAGGGCTCCACCAAAGCACCAATTCCCTCCCTAGCCCAACCACTGACCCCCTCTCTCCCCCACACCCAACTCCACCTTGGCCCTACTGACCCCCTTCCCCAGGCTGTATCTGCAGATGCCTCTCTAATGCTGAACAATGCAACTCTGCAGCCACCATGGCTCCATCACCACAAGGGCCCAGCAGTGCCCCTGACCCTATGGCCCTCCCACATCTTCGCTGTTTCCAGTCCATGCCCAGCTCCTTTGCTCCCTTGCTCTCGGTGGCACAAACACACTTTAAGGCCGTGCTGACATTTTGAGGGGCTGAGCAGCTGCCCCACTTTGAGCTGTGTCGGTACTGGAAGCATCACGATGGCACATACTGCTGCTTCTTCTCCCCCTTGCCCACCCACTGCTCTGCCCAAGCTGCGTGTGGCGTAGCCTGATAGTGGATGCATGTCACTGGCTGCCTGACGATCGTCCAGGCAGTGAGCCAATGCAAAGCGAGCTCAGCACCGATCTGGCCAATGGGAAGCATGGAGGGGAGGGGCCACAGTCCAAGTTAAAAGAGCAATTGTGCCCCAGTTTTATCTTAGAACTAACTATGATTAGTGCATTAAATTTCCTGCCACTTGAAACTGAACTGGATCCATCGTCAAAATCATATCACCGTTCACGACAATATTACTGTTTCCTTAATGCAACAGTTGCCAACCCATAGCACTAGTGTTAAGAGTGGATTTTTATCTTGTATTTATTTATTCCGCATTGAACTGCCACAGCCCTGAGCGGCCCCGTTGTTTTTTGATTTCAGTGAATAGGTGAAAGCCAATCGGTTTCTATTGTTGTATCTCTTACTGCTATTGTTGTTTGACGAGTCCCCCTTACCTTCTGGGCCCTTGGGCTTCAGCCTACTCAGCCTAATGGTTAATCCACCACTGAGTCACATCCTTTCTAGACTGGGCTAAATTAATAGGTTCTCTGGAGAGTATCAAAACATAAGACATAAGAACAAGATTATGACATTTGACACATTGCACCTCAAAGCCATTCACTAATCTTGACAGATCCTCTATCCCCAGCACAATATCTATATTCACTTAATATCCAGAAATGTATTGATCTGTATTTGAATAAACACAATGACTGACTCACTCTGGTAGAAAATTCTAAAAGTTCCTTACACTTACAGAGATAATCATGTTCTGTGTTTAAGCTATCTGTTGACCCAGTTTGGTCAGATAATTTTTGGCTCAGATCATTTTTGAGGATGGAATGCAAATTCTTTGGTTTAACAAAATCTGGTGCAGATCCAGAAAAATTACATCTGTTCATTTTCTTTATATCAGAACATTAATAAATGTTGATTTAGCTAAACTTTGTTTATTTGTTATGAGGTTGTACCATTTAGAATAAGCAATTCCAAAAATTACATTTAAATCAATTTAATTAACTACAGGCACAGCAAAATTTATAAAAATCCGATAATCTCATATTTTGAGAGGAAAAAATGGACGTACATTTTACCTTGGAAGATAATATTTAGCTAATTTTATCCAGTGATTTGATGTTCCAATTCGCCTAAAATGGAAGAAAGTTTCACGCACACTTTGAAAAGAATAAATAAATTAATAACTTTGTAGCTGCTCTTAAGTTAAACAATGTTTCTGCTTCACAGGTCTCTGCCATTTTAGGACTCAATCCTCATCCAGATTTTTACTGCAGCCTCATCAATATTCAGGATTATGCCTTCATTTTGACCAGAAATGGAAGGCAGACATATCGTGAAGTTATAAAAACAGAAAAGGCTGGAATCACTCAGCAAGTCAAGCAGGATCTCTGGAAGGACAAACAGAGTTAATGTTTCGGTCCAAGACACTGAGTTATTTTATGTTGAAGATATTTTGCTAAAACTGGCTAAGAGAGAAAACCAAGCCCCACCCCACCCTCTCTGTAATTTAAAGTCTCTAATTTCCACAGGGATTTCTCCCTCTGAAAGGGACTCATCCCTTCCCACGAATTACCCCCATGGTATCTAACCCTGTGAGCGCAGGAAATGCTCCACTTGTGCCCACACTTTCTTTTTCACTGCCATCCGGGACTGCAAACAGTCCTTCCAAGTGAAGCAACACTTCACTTATGAATCTGCAGGTGTCATCTACTTCATCCAGTGTTCCCATTGTGATCTCCTCTACATAGGACAGACTGGAAACAGATCAGGAGATCAGGATTATTGCCTATTGCAATAATGGGGGTGTTCCAGTGACCAACCATTTTAATTCCACACCCCATACCCACACTGGCATGTCTGTCAAGGGCGTCGTGCACTGACACACCGAGGCTACCCACAAATTGGAGGAACAAAATCTACAATCGCAGAGGAGGTTCACAAGGATGATTCTGGGAATGAAAGGGTTATCGTCTGCAGAACATTTGACAGCTCTTAGCCAGTTCTCGTTGGAATTTAGGGGGATTTCACTGAAACATTTTGAAGGTTGAAAGACGTGGAGAGTGCAGATATAAAAAGGTTTCCTATGGTGGGAAGTTTAGGACAAGAGGGCACGACTTCAGGATCGAAGAGTGTCTGCTTACAACAGAAATGCAAAGGGATTTCTTTAGCCCGAGGGTGGTAAATCTGTGGAATTTGTTGCTGCAGGTAGTAGTAGAGGCCAGGACATTGGGTATATTTAAGGTCGAGATTGATAGGTTCTTGATTATCCAGAGCATCAAAGATTATGGAAAGAAGGCCAGGCAGTGGGGCTGAGTGGGAAAATGGATCAGCTCATGATTAAATGATGGGGCAGATTTGATGGGCTGAATCGCTCTCGTATTTTATGGCCTTATTATCACAGTATCTTCAGATATTCCTGTTTAATTCTCTGCAAGTGTCTCTCTTTCCTTCTTTCTAATGGGAATGAGAGACAGCATAAAACATAAATTCAGTTTCTTTTTCCAAAGATGCTCCCTGACTTGCTGAGTGTTTCTATCATTTTGTACTTTGTATCAGATTTCATCCTGTCTTTGCTTCAATGATTCTGCATCAAAATATTCTTTTGTCAGCAAAATGCCTCCCAGCTTCGAGTTATTCTGAGCAAACTCATGAGAGCAAATGTGAGAGCACTTGTGAAATCCAACTAGAGAGAGGCAGAAATTTGCATCATTTTACACTTCGTATTTGTATCATTCATTCTTGCTAATCATGATGTTTTTCTGTATATTGACACATATTTAGGAATAAAACTATTCATCAAAGATGTGCAACTGAAGTTGTGTATTTATATAAAAAAATACATTACTGTGCTCTGCAAGTTCCAATTGGCCCACTTTAAACACCCCACTGCATTAATTTCTGCTTCTGTCCATGGGGATCACAGGACAATAAGACAATTTTGGGTGGGTCTTGCCTTGTAAAAGTATGGAGCAATTGAAGTCAATAGAAATATTTACAATCACAAGCTTCACTTGAGTTTCAGGTTTATTTGTCACATTGGACCTAGCAATAGTGAGAAAAGTTCTTCTATCAACTTTAACTTTCATGTCACCTAACAGAATAGAAGGAGCATACTTACAGAGTGTAGAGTTAAAACAGAAAAGATCAGTTGGAATATAGTAATGGCAGGAGGGGTGCATGACAGCACTGCTGTGAGGTTCATTCAGGAGCCTAATGGCTGTGGGAAAGAAACTGTCTTCAAGCCTGATGGTGCCTGATTTCACACTCTTGCATCAAGTCAAGTCACCTTTATTTGTCGTTCATACCATGCTGGCACAGTAAAGATGAGATAGCGTCTTCTCCTCCTCCTCGATGGAGGGAGTAGAGAGTGCCTGCGGGGCTGGATGGGTAATTTAGTGTGTTGGTTGCCTTTCCAAAGCAGTGGGAGATGCAGATGAAGTTGGTGGAGGAGAGGGAAGTTTGTGTGATGATCTGAGCTGCATTTACCACCTTCTGCTGCTCCTTTCAATCTTGGGCTGAGTAGCTCCAGTATCAAACCAGTATATTTTTGATGGTGCACAAGGAGGATGATAGGTAGGCAAGGAAGGGCAGCACAACTCATGATTACAGTCCAAAATATTGTCTTTCACCAATTCAGTAATCAAATCATGGAAAATTTTGGCTTTAAAATTCAGTCCCTAGGGTGGGATACGCAAAATAATTGCCCAGAATCCTTCTGTTAACCCAGGAGTACAGAATGACTCCAGGATCAGTTTCTGGCTTCTGGTGTGGTGCAAGGAAGCCTTGCCTTTTCTATAATGCCCTTTAATGAATCAGGACATTCCAAAGTTCTTTACAGCCAATGGAAAACTTTTGAAGTGCAGTCATGGATATAATGTGTTTGCTGCTCTTAGCTTTATAGAAAGGTCTCTGAAAATACCAACATGCTTTAAGCTAATAGTGATCCATTCTCTCAGCTAGAAGTGATAGCAATAGCCTTGTTGGATTGCTTTAAATATTCTAAAATTACTGTACTTTTTTTTGCATGACGAGCTCTTGAGAGGGTGCTGTCTCTAACATCACATGAGAATGAAGCTGGTGATCTTTGGAAGGCACTTATCTGTGAAATATGATCTCATCATATAATTCAATATTGTTTATCCCACGCAGCACCACCATCCCCCACTCGAATCAGTCAAACGAGCTGACCTTTTACTCATGGAAATGGCCTGTGAAGTATGGTGTTCTTTGAACTCAGTCGGATAACTCTCTTCAGCTGTTTGACTGTGTTTCCCTTTCACTTAGTTCACTAGAAATATATACTGGATTATGTTCAGACAGACAAAATTATTTTCAGGGGCATAGAAAATTAATGTACGCTGTAAAAAGTTAACTTCAATAGAGTGCAGAGGAATATAATACAATTCCACTGAGAGTACATCAATATTGCAAAATGCAAATGCTATTGTGATTGCTCGGGTATCCTGCACATTCAAAGAGGTAACATTTCCACAAGGTAGGAAGATGAATTACAAGAATTTACATGGAGGAAAATCAAGCCCATTGTCCCTCAAAGATAATAAACTTCGGCCAGTTTTTGCCTGACTGAGCAGCTGAGACAAATCATGCTTAACTCACAGAAACCTAGTCTGTCCTTTTAAAGCTGGTAAAACAAATTAATGCACGGATCAATAAGCTTGATAGCAGCCATTTGAGGTATGGCCGCATAAAGAATATTGAGATTTAAATGTGCACATAAGAAACCATGGACGAATTTCACTGTCTACCTTTTGGTAACAAAATTAAGAATCTGTTAAATGCAAAAATTATCGGAAAGAATAAAAGAAAATAGACTTGGGAATAACCGAGCGGAACACAGAATAACAAACAGCTACCAAGGGACTGAGCCTTCACCATAATTCAATTTGATCTTTGAAACAAAATCAAAAGAAGCGGGGGTTGGAGAGACTGAGTCTGGAGAATAACATCAGGATCTGGTGAGTAAGTGAGAGTGATGAGCCACAGCAAGATTTCAAGAATGTGGGACAAAGGTGAAGACTGATTTTTGCCTGAGATATCAATGTTTTTTCTCATTGTTTTCCTGCATGCACCAAAAAAAACTGATATTTCAATTAAATGGAAGACTCTTTACCAAATATAGACTGGTTAAATAAATATGTTAACTTGAAAATATTTTAAGTGGAAAATGTTCTATTAAATCCAAATGATGATTATATTTTAGATGCAAGGATAGTGAACTTACATTCTGCACATCACACATATTCAGATAATTAGTTTGTAGATAAATGTAGCTAGAAGTTCTCCATGAAAAGGTAGTCTATTCTCTCAAAATTCTTTATCACTAGATATTTGAAAATTAAAAATAGTTTGAAACAGGTTAGTAATTCTTAAATCTAAGATGTAACTAAATCTATCCATCCATCTGTTGTTAATACTTTGAAGTGAAATTTCAGTATCTCTTTAAGTCTGTGTTTCTCTACCACCCATTTCCCCTCCATTCCAGTCCATCAATGGCATTCTTTAAGTGGCAGAGAATCAAAATCTAAAAGATACTTGTTACGAGCCCAAAGGACCCCAAAACCCAGCAGCAATAGGCATTCATCAAGACAAGTAGTTACTTAAACAAAAGTTGTTTTTAATTATCTTTAAACATGAAAACAGAATCAAACTTTAACTTATCTCTTAACTTAACTAACCCAGCTTAACCCCCTTCGAATTCTAAGCACACGTGTATGTAATGTGTGTGTAAATTTAAGAAAAGTTTTTCTTTGGTTCACAGTTCAATCTCACTTCTCATTCTTCCAAGTTTACTGGTTGCAGGCAATTCTTATACTGTGCACAGAATTTAACATGTATAAAGTTCACCAGGCTTTGGTGCTCCAAAGGTAAATGTTTACTGCTCAAAAAGGTTCTTTGTAGGTTTGCAGAGAGAGAGATGTGTTGTTCCAGGATTTCCACAACTGAGGTACCACCATTGGTCATCTCCAGATGATGACCTCTTTCTTTCAGGCTAGTACAGAGTTTCTTTCTGTTCCACTTATTCCAAGAGAAACATCAGACAGATAGCACTTCCAGCCATCCACCACTCTGGAGCTTCTGTTTCAGTTCCAACCAGCTTCTCCTGCTTGTTTCAGTTGTGACTCTCTCTCCATCTCAGATTCCAACTCCCAGCCACATGTCCTTCTCTCTCTCTCTCTCACTTGCAAAACTCCCTCCTTCTCCAGCAAATAGCAAACAATAGCAGTCAGTCTTCTGCTCCCATCTGTTGTTTTAGGTAAACAACCCTCTCAATGACCTTTGAGTGAGCACTTTGCAGAAAGGTCAGAAGTCTTGTAAAAATGTTCAATCTGTCTCCAGTCTATTCATTTCATGACATCATTTCAATTAGCACCCACTTGTGAAATGTGCATCGTTTCTGTAAAGTCACTGAATATGAATTCTTCAGTATTTCAAATAATATCTGTTTTAAAATGTATGTGTGTGTATGTAACCTACTCTAATTTTACCAATTTATCTCCCAAATACATCTACAAATATTACATCACATGCTGAACAAAAACAGAAAATATAGGCATGAGTAATGCCTAAAGCCAGGCAGCATCCAATCTACTGGAGAGAGAAAAAGAAGAGCTTAGGGTTAATGACTTTTCACCTTTTCTGTGGCGTGACCAATGGAAATGGAATGTGTATTAGATGATGCAAAATAATCTTGTGCACATAAAGATCTAATAGATGAATTTGCTCAATGCAATGGACTCAATATAAACTCATTACGCACTCGGCAATGGGCAGGTCAGGGTGGTGGAAAGGCATCAAGAAATTAAGGTGGAGAAATGCATCCACAACAGGTTTCAACTACAGAAAATCAAAAAGCTGCAGATACTGGTATCTTGAACAGACCAAGAATTGCTGGAGGACCTCAACCAGACAGACAGCATCCATGGGTAGACCATTTCCATCCATGGATGTTGTTTGACCTGTTGAGTTCCTTCAGCAATTCATAGCCTTCTAACATGGTTATTTTTGGCATTGGCAGATATGGACTGCAGAGGTGCATGCCAAGCAATTAACAGAACTGATAGATTTAAAGTAAGTCCTTCCCAAGCTATACAGAACTTGTTGGGAATTGGCTATTCTTCAGCGAGAGTGTGTGAATGGTGGTGGAAATGATAGAAAGGAAACATGCTTTCTCCAGGAATGGAGAGCAGGAGCATTCATCGCGAGTCTCAAAGTGCAGACTCCATGCCTATGGTGCTGCTTGAGTTGACATTACTCATTCTTTGAGAAGCAGGCAAATTGCACGATTCTGTTGTCTTATAAATACACACACAGAAACACGGGTAACAACATATTCCAGTCTTCAAAATTAATTACACTCTTCAGTTTTCTTTTAAATAACAGCAACTTTCATATAACATTTTTATATAATAAGTAACAACCTTAAATCCAGGGTAGCAAAGATTTTAAAGAGTCTTCCAGTTCTTGCAATTTTTCAGTGTAGGATTAACTTTTTGTCCACTTGGTTCTGAATTTGAAGTGAAATACGTTTCTGTTTCGTCATCTGATTTACCTTGTTTTGACACATCATTTCCTGAAGTTTGTTCTGGATATAATTTAATGATAAAGTGGTTCACCATCCAAGCCTGACCCCTCTCTATCAGAGATCATAAACAATTTGGATTTTGTCAAATATGTTTTGATTTTGCAATCTTCTACTGTGGTTTCCAGTTCCCACTTGAAATAGGCTGAGAATGGGAATGCACTCATCTTGCTTGAAACTCTGTCCCTTCTCATCAGGATCTTAATAATATTTCTGTCTTATTTCTGCCCAATTCTGAAAGTCAGATTTGGATGAATGAGTTTCAAACATGCTCTCAGTATTTTCTTCACCAAGAATTCTTCAGTAGTTCAACCCCATTGTAGTTTTCATATCAAGGAGAAATTGGTCACGCAATCTTTCAATCTACATTTACATATCCTCAACAATACCTGCTTCTTGAGAATTATTTTAACTATTATAACCAACCTTTTGGTTGCTTTATTTGAACCCAAATGGCTCTGCTAAATTTGTCATTATTTTTATTGCCAATTATTACCAAAATTATAATCCTTTGTCTTGGTCTTGGATGATTAGGCTTCCAAAAGTGACCTTTTGACACCTTTGGCCATTCCAGCTTTACCACTGAAATAGTAACAACTGACTAAACTAATCTGCTTCAAAATTTTGACGATGGAAAGCAAAAATATTAGCCTCTGTTGGTGAATGAAATACTCCAGTATTCTTGGATGTCATTACTGTCAATACATCTGTACTTGTAGGTAAAATTGTTGTCAGGTTTTGGGTGATCAACGGTATATACTAAATTTATTCATCTGCATAAAAACACCTACCAAATTATAATCCAATGATGAGTTATTTAATGAGCTCGTTAATTATCTTGTCCTGTTTCTGTCTCCTTGTCCCAAATGTGTAGCATTCAGCTGTTCTAATAGCTTCTTGTCAAAGTAATTTTCCAGCTTCATCACGATTTTTTTTGTGCAAGATTTTAAATTATGCTAATTATACTTCTGTCCTTGCCTCTTCCAGGAGCATTTCTTTGTATTTATTTGTTCACTGGATTTAGATGTCACAGGAGATCCCATATTGATTGTCCATCTCCATTTACTCCTGA
The DNA here is from genome assembly GCF_036971445.1 of Narcine bancroftii. Taxonomy (NCBI): domain Eukaryota; kingdom Metazoa; phylum Chordata; class Chondrichthyes; order Torpediniformes; family Narcinidae; genus Narcine; species Narcine bancroftii. Next base: position 130,404,789 of record NC_091469.1, read on the forward strand.
TCAAGGGTGTCAGTTCTGAGACGATCACCTTTGTGTGACACACAGAACAAGACTGGATGAGGATGAACAACGTGGGTGAACCAGTTGGGTTTTATAACAATCTGATATTTTCCTAGTTATTATTCTTTTAATTTCAAATGTATTTAACCTTTTCTTTCTTACATTTACATGTCCTGTTGTTTTGGACATCGTTTGAGAAGCAGACATGTCACTTAATTCTGCTGTCCAAGACGTAATTAAAAACACACAATGAGATACAAATGAAACCACTTGCCCTGTGCTTAACTATACATTACAGACACTGACATTTGGTGGGTGACCTCAGTGTTTACAGACACTCTTAATCATTATGAAAATGTGCCAAAAATATTATCCATTGCTATTATTCTTTTCAGGCAGGACAGGGAAGCTTGAAGATAATGCTGTTTTAGAAAATTGTTTCAGAATAGTGTTTCTCAAACTTTTTGAAAGAGGAATGAGATGGATCTTGTAGAAACATATAAAATGACAAAAGATAGATAGAGGTAAGTTGTTGACTTTGGTGGGGGGGGGGGGGTGTGCGGGGAGGATCCAGAATGAAAGGACACAGCTTTAAGATTCAGAATAGTAGATTTAGGATTGAGATGAGGAGGAACTGCTTTTCCCAGAGAGTGGTGAATCTAGAATTTGCTTCCTATTGAAGCAGTGGAGGCGATCTCAGTAAATATATTTAAGTCAAAGTTGGATAGATTTCTACACATTTGGGGAATTAAGGGATGTGGGGGGAAAAGCAGGTGGAGATAAGTGTATCATCGGATCAGCCATGATCACATTGAATGGCAGAGCAGGCTCCAAGGATGGCCTACTCCCACTCCTATTTCTTATGCTCTTATAAAACCCAATTTGTTCACATTTGGTAAATTACTTTCCCTCTCCCCAATGCTGCAAATGTCAGGTAGCGTCGTGACACTCCTATTGAGATAGTGAATCAGTACTGGCGGCTATAAGCTGAGTATATTTTTACCTTGTTTTTGATTGTGAACTTTCTATCTAAATTACTTCAATTTTATTAAATGCTCACCAACCCCTTGGGAACACTATTGAGAGGACGCTGTAGCCCAACTCCAAAAACAGTTTTACGCAACCGTTCCTGTGTTTTGAAGTAAGAAGCCAATTGGCAGAATTTGATTTAAAAAAAAAACATTTATAAGTTGATAAGAAAAATTTCTGTTTTTTACTTGAACTTTACAAACAAATAAAGTATTGTTTTCTAAAAAGGCTGATATAAATTGTACATTCCACATTTTCCATCTAGTGACAAACAGCTTGCCAAACTTTCTGATAATATCATTTGTTATTTTTTCAACCCAAATTTAGCTTTCCTAAGAATGGAAAAAATGTCCCCAAGAATGAGAAAAAGATACCATATATATCTGCTGTTCATATTACTTCCAGTTGTGGATCTAAAAAGACAGAACTACAGTGCCCTCCATAATATTTGGGTCAAAGACACTTTTTTCCTTTATTTCCCCCTGTGCAATTTTGTAATCAAACTATTCACATGTTGATTAAAGTGCACATTCCAAGTTTTATTCAAAGTTATTTCTATAGATTTTGGTTTGACCATGTAGAAATTACAATGCTTTTTATACATAGTTCCCCATTTCAGGGCACCATAATGTTTGGGATATTTGGCTTCACAGGTGTTTGTTAGTTTTCAGGTATATTTAATTGCTTCATTGGACCAGGTAAAAGAGAACCTGGCTTGCTTCTAAACTTTTGATCACCTTTGGAGTCTATAGTTGCCATTTTTCAACATGAGGACCAGAGTTGTGCCAACAAAAGTCAAAGAAGCTATTATGAGGCTGTAAAACAAGAATAAAACAGTAAGGGACATCACCCAAATCTTAGGATTATCAAAATCAACTGTTGGGACATCATTAAAAAGAAAGAGTGTACTGGTGAGCTCAGTAATTGCAAAGGGATTGGTAGGCCAAGGAAGACTTCCACTGCTGATGAGAGGAGAATTCTTATCATAATGAAGAAAAATCCTCAAACACCTGTCCTACAGATTAGAAACACTCTTCTGATGTGGATGTGTCAATGGCTACTGTTCACAGAAGACTTCATGAACAGAAAAATAGAAGCTACACTGCAAGATGCAAACCACAGAAACAGGATGGGCAGATTACAGTTTGCCAAGATGTATTTAAAAAAACCTGCAGAATTCTGGAAAAAGGTCTTGTGGACAGATGAAAGCAAGATTAACCTATATCAGAGTGATGGCAAGAGTAAACTGTGGAGGCATAAAGGAAATGCCCAAGATCCAAAACTAACCACCTCATCTGTGAAACATGGTAGTGGAACTGGCACATTTATCTTCATTGTTGAATAACTGCTAATGGCAGTAGCTAAATTAATTCTGAGATGTATAGAAATATCTTATCTGCTCAAGTTCAAGCAAATGCTACAGCAAAATAATGATCCCAGATATATTGCTAAAGTAACAAAGGAGTTTTTCAAAGCAAAAAACTAAAAAATTCTTGAATGGCCAAGCCCGTTACCTGATTGAATTGAACGTGCTTTCCATATGCTGATGAGAAAACTTAAAGGGGCAATCCCTGAAACAGGCAGGAGCTGAAGGTGGCTACAGTGGAGGCCTGGCAGAAGATCATCAGAGAAGATACTCAGCACCTGGTGATGTTTATCAGATTTCAAGGGAAGCATGCAAGGGATATGCAACAAAATGCAAAACGTGACTAGTTTAATATACATATAATTGCCATGTCCTAAATATTATGGTTTCGATAAATGACAGGTATAAAAAGTGTTGTCATTTCTACAGGGTCAAACCAAAATGTACACAAATAGCATTGAATAATATCTGGAATGTGCACTTTAATCACATATGAATTGTTTGATTACAAATTTAATACTGCCGAGCACAGGGGCAAATAAAGGAAAAAAGTGTCTTTGTCCCAAATATTATATAGTAAAACCCTTGGTATCTTGAATTCAAACAAACAGCCACCTCAAGCTACCGGCAAAAAAAAATGAAGAAAATAAATTAAAATGAAATATTAGGTGAAAAAATACATACATTTAAAACTGTAAATGTTCTATGAAAGAATGCATAAACTGATGGTGAAGATGGGAGCAAAGGGGGGGGGGGTCATCACGTGTTGCCGTAGGGTTAGGGTTAGGATGTAGGAGCCTGACCCTCCTGTTGAATTAGTGAAAGTGCTGATTTAGAAATATTTAGAACTATTTAAATTTTTAAAATTAAATTTAAACATTTCTACAATACTTTCAAGATGCCTCCAAAGATAAAGTAGCTGGTGCCTTACTTGGAGCCTGAAGCGATGAGAAGACCAAAAGAGATCGGTGGCCTGCTGTGAGTCAGAAGCAGGGAGTTAGTGTCCAAGCTACTCCCTGGGTGAGTGATCCTGGCTATGGGACCTCTGCTGACGTCGCTCTCTTGCAGCGTCGGTGAAGATCCCAGAAATGCATTGCACATGCACAATAAACCAGGGTGTTCAGAAGCACCATGGGTGGAAGAAGAAAAAGAGTCGGGCTCCCAATGGACCAGCAGTGAAGAGGAGGAAGATGAAGAAGAGTCGGGCTCCCAACGGACCAGCAGTGAAGAGGAGGAAGATGAAGAAGAGTCAGGCTCAGCGACTAGTGTTAAAAGAAGCTAAAACTTTGAAAAGTAAAAGTAAAGAATCATAACCAGCATTGATTTATTAATACAATAATTTAATGAAATGAGAAGAGAAGTGAAAGGATAAATAAAAAGTTGTGGATGTTGTTAATAAGCTGAAAAAACATGATAAATTAGATGGGAAAATGAAGAAAGTGCAGGGAAAAATGCAACATATGGAAAGCAGAGTTACTAGAAGAGTCCACCACTGCTTTAATTATGGAAAATCAAAAGCTTCAGCAAAAGGTGGACAGACTGAGAAAATTTAGTAAAAGGAATAACAATAAAATAGTGGGTCTAAAAAAAGGAGTGGTGGAGCAAGTTTTAACTGCTTTGTTTGCAAAATGGATCCCTGAAGTAATGGGGTAAGCGAACTTTGAGCACCCTTTAGAGATTGAAAGAGCACACGGAGCTCTCAGACCAAACCACTTCCAAATCTGAATCCACGTTCTGTATTAATTAAGGTTCTCCAATATCAAGACAGAGAGAAGATTCTGACATTAGCAGCAGAAGGGGAAAAAATAAGGAAAGGTCCACTTGAGAATGAAGGAGGTAAAGTTCTATTTTACCCCAATATGAGTTGATTTAATAAAAAAGAGAGAATTCAATCCAGTTAAGAAGATTCTTTGGGGAAAAGGGATATGAATTTGTACTGCAACATCCGGCAACATTAAAGATTTTCTTGCCGGGAGGTGAAAATAAATTTTTCTCAAGCAAGCAGAAGACTTTGTGATAAATTTCCCTAGAGTCTGGGTGGAATGAAAAATTAGAAGAATTGTAGCTATCAATATGTTTTGATGGACTAGTACTATTAGGCAGTTTATGATGAGTGGATAGTTTAAATTACTGTCTACTTATTTTTCTTTTGTTGGTTTTTGAAAATTATTGCATTTTTTGAATTTTTCTCTTTTACGTATATAATAATAAGAGGAAGCTCAGCTACTAGAAAAAGAGGTGTTAAAAGAAGCTAAAACTTTGATGCTAGGAGCATTGTAAGGAAGGTGGATGAGCTGAAGGTATGGATTGACACTTGGAAGTATGACGTGGTAGCGATTACTGAAACGTGGTTACAGGAAGGATGTGACTGGCAGCTAAATATTCCTGGATTTAGTTGCTTTAGGTGTGATAGAATCGGGTGGGGGGGGGGGTAGGAAAGAGGGGGTGGGGTTGCACTACTTGTTAATATTACAGCGGTGCTTCGGTGCAATAGAATAGAAGGCTTGTCCAGGGAGGCTATTTGGGTGGCTTTGAGGAATGGGAAAGGGGAAGTTACAATTATAGGGGTGTATTATAGACTACTGAATGGGGAACGAGAATTAGAGGAACAAATTAGTAGGGAGATAGCAGATATTTGTAATAAGCACAGGGTAGTGATTGTGGAGGATTTTAATTTTAATTGGTTGGGAAACCCATTCCATGAAAGGGCTGGATGGGTTGGAGTTTGTAAAATGTGTGCAGGATAGCTTTTTTCATCAATACGTGGAGGTACCAACTAGAGAAGGAGCTGTGTTGGATTTACTGTTGGAGAATGAGATGGGGTCAAGTGACAGAGGCATGTGTGGGGAGCACTTCGGGTCCAGTGATCTTGGTGCCATTAGCTTCAAGGTAATTATGGAAAATGATAGGTCTGGGCTCAGAGTTGAAGTTTTTGAGTGGGGAAAAGCTAGGTTTGAGGAGATGCGAAAGGATTTACAAGGGGTGGATTGGGACAACTTGTTTTCTGGGAAGGATGTAAAGGAGAGATTTTAAGAGTATAAAATCTTTATAAACCTGTTAGGTTGAAAGGTCAGGTCAAAAGTTTGAGAGAGCCATGGTTCTCAAGGGATATTGGAAACTTGGTTCAAAAAAAGAGGGAGTACTACAATAAATATAAGAAACAGGGAAAAAAGGAGATGTTTGGGTACTATATTGAATGTAAAAATAATCTTAAGAAAGAAGTTAGAAAAGCTAAAAGAAGGTATGAGGTGGCTATAGCAAGCAGCGTGAAAATAAATCCAAAGGGTTTCTACAAATATGTAAATAGCAAAAGGAAAGTGAGAGTGAACTTGATTCAAAAGAGAATCAGAAAGGACAAATGTGTGTGGAGCCAAAAGAGATGGAGGAGGTCTTGAACAATTTCCTTTCCTCAGTATTTACTGAGGAGAAGGATGTTGAACTGTGCAGGGTAAAGGAAGCAAAGGGGATATATATGGAGACTATAGTGTTAAAGAAAGAGGTAGTACTGGAGCTTTTGCAATATATAAATGTGGATAAGTCTCCAGGTCCTGACAGGATTTTCCCCAGGACCTTGAGAGAAGTTGGTGAGGAAATAGCAGAGGCTCTGGCAGTGATTTTTCAAATGTCATTAGAGACGGGTATAGTGCTGGAGGATTGGCGTGTTGAGCATGTGGTTCCCTTGTTTAAAAAGGGTTTGAGGAGCAAGCCTAGCAATTAACGGCCTGTAAGTTTGACGTCTATGGTAGGTAAATTGATGGAAAGCATACTTAGAGATAGTATATATAAGTATATGGAGGGACAGGGTCTGATCAGGGACACTCAACACGGATTTATGCGTGGAAGGTCATGTTTGACCAATCTTGTTGAATTTTTTGAACAGGTGACTAGGAATGTTGATGAGGGCAGAGCAGTGGATGTTGTCTATGTGGGCTTCAGTAAGGCCTTCGATAAGGTTCCACATGGGAGGTTAGTTAGGAAGGATAAATCCTTTGTATTAATTTGGAGATAGTCAAATGGATTCAACAGTGGCTGGAAGGAAGGTGCCAGAGAGTAGTAGTAGATAATTGTTTGTCAGGATGGAGGTCGGTGACAAGCGGTGTACCTCAGGGTTCGGTATTGGGATCGTTGCTGTTTGTCATATATGTTAATGATCTGGAGGATGGGGCGGTAAATTGGATTAGTAAATATGCAGATGATACTAAAATAGGGGGAATTGTGGATGATGAAGAGGGTTTTCAAAGATTGCAGAGGGATTTAAACTGCTTAGAGGAGTGGGCAGAAAGATGGCAGATGGAGTTTAATGTTGATAAGAGTGAGGTGCTTCACTTTGGAAAGAATAATCAAAGCAGGACATATGTGGTAAATGGGAGGGCTTTGAGGAATGCATTGAAGCAGAAAGATCTAGGAATAATGGTGCATTGTTCTCTGACGGTAGGAGCACATGTAGATAGGGTGGTGAAGAAGGCCTTTAGTATGCTTGCCTATATAAATCAGTGCATAGAATATAGGAGTTGAGAAGTAATGGTGAAACTGTACAAGGCATTGGTGAGGCCAAATTTAAGGACTGTGTGCAGTTCTGGTCACCGATTTATAGGAAGGATAATTACAAGATAGAGAGAGTGCAGAGAAGATTTACAAAAATGTTGCCTGGGTTTCAGCATCTGGAATACAAGGAGAGATTGAGCAAATTAGGTCTTTATTCCTTGAAACGCAGAAGGCTGAGAAGGGATTTGATAGAGGTGTTTAAGGTAATGAAAGGGATAGATAGAGTTGATGTGGAATGGCTTTTCCCATTGAGAGTAGGAGAGATGGATACAAGAGGTAATGGGTTGAGAGGTGACAAAGGTTTAGGAGTAATATGAGGGGGAACTTCTTTACTCAGAGCATGTTTACTGTGTGGAATGGGCTTCCGGGAAAGGTGGTGGAGGCAGGGTCAATTTTTTCATTTAAGAAAGAGTTGGATAAGTATATGGATGGGAGGGGGATGGAGGGATATGGGCAGAGTGCTGGTAAGTGGGATTAGAGGAGGGTACTTGGATCAGTGCCAACTAGAAGGGCCAAATTGACCTGTTTCTGTGGCTGTAATTGTTTTATGGTTATAAGGTTATTAAATAAATAATATACCAGAGGGTTGGAGGAGGAGATGGGTTTCTGACTCTTACTGTACATTGTGGGTAATTGTGTCTGCGATCACAATCCGAGGGAGTTTGTGTTGGGTATTATTTCAACAACACCTACTGGGGGAGGGGGGGATGGTTCTTGTTTCTATATAGTTTAAATGTATGATCGAAAAGTAAATCTGTTTTCTTTATCTGGATTGCTGGAGGAGGTGCTTGCCAATTCTCTGGATTTTGAATTAAAGAGTCGAGGGAGGAGGGGCCACAGGCAGAGGTGGAGGAAGGAATGAATTAGTAAGATGAGAAATATAGTGAAAGTTATAAATTTAAATGGTTTAAATGGGATGGTGAAAAGAAAGGGTGTTAGCACATATTAAGAAAATGGGCGCAGATCAGACTTTTCTGCAATAAACACATTTAATTGAGAAAGTACATTTGAAGTTAAAAAGAGATTGGGTTGTGTATGTGGCAGCTTCATCGTTTAATTCTAAGGCAAGGGAAATGGCAATTTTGGTGAGGAAAAAAAAATCTTCCATTTAAAATACAAAATGTAGTAATAGACCCTGCAGGGAGCTAAATATTTTCAGAATTATGCATTCTTCTAAATCTGTATGCACCAAATGTGGATGTTGAAAAATTTATACAGGAAACTTTTTTGAACTTAGCAAAGGCACATGAGAATATTTTAATAGGAGGAGACTTTCATTTCTGTTTGGATCCAATCTTAGACCCAATTGCTAGAGGAATATAAAGAGCTAAAGCAGCAAAAGTCACAGTGGTATTAAGGAGAAATTTGAACTTTATAGATGCTTGGAGAAAAATTCATCCAAGAGAAATAGATTATTCTTTTTATTCAAACAGACATGACTCGTATCCCAGAATTGACTTATTTCTAATTTCAGCACAATTACAGAGCAGGGTATTAGATGCAGAATATAAAGCAAGAAATTTGTTTCATCATTTGCCTTTATTAAAATGATGATTATATTGCCAGACAAAGAGAAATTAGTTTATAGTTGGAGATTGAATTCATTACTATTAAAAAGACCAGATTTCTGAGATTTCATTAGAAAACAAATATAGTTAATTTGTGATATAAATTTGAACTCTATGAATGATGAACTTGTAATATGGGATGCTTTGAAAGCATATCTGAGAGATCAAATTATGTTTTACTTCTAAAATCAAGGAGTATATTAAAAAAAAACAAGAATGATTAGAACAAGAAATAATGGTTTTGGAAAAAATATCTTCAAAAGAGAAGATCTGAGGATAAATATAGACAACTAATTAATAAAATACCAATATAATATATTACAACCCTATAGAACAGAAAAGGCAATCTCAGGAACTAAACAGAAGTATTATGAGTTAGGTGAAAGATCGCATAAAGAACTTGCATGGAAATTGAAAGCAGAGCAGGTGTCAAGAAATTAAAAATGATTTGAATGTCATTAGCTACAAACCTCAAGATATAAATGAATCATTTAAGAAACTTTACTCTAAACTATACAGGTCAGAGTCTTTAAGAGTTGAGAATAAAATAGATAGATATTTATCTCAGATACATTTACCTAGATTGAACATGGTAGGACAAGCAGAATTAAGTGCTAATTTTACACAATTGGGAGGCAATTAGTTCTTTACAGATTAATAAAGCACCAGGAGAAGATGGCTTCCCACCAGAATTTTAAAAATAATTTAAAGAATGTTTTTGTTCATATTTTTATACAGATACTTGATCAAGCATCAAGAACACATACTGTTCCAGGATCATTTTCAACTGCAATAATTACTGTGATACCAAAAAAAATAGATCCTTTGAAACCCTCATCATATAGATCTATTTCATTATTCAATGCAGATTATAAGATACTTGCTAATATATTGGCAAATAGGATGAATAAATTACTGTCTAAATTAAAAAATGTAAACCAGACAGGATTTGTTAAAAAAGGACAATCAGCAGACAATGTAGTATTATACATTTAGCACAACAAAAGAAAAAAATCTACTTGTTGCTCTGGCCTTAGATGCAGAAAAAGCCTTTGACAGATTGGACTAGGACTTTTTGTCTAAAATCCTGGATAAATTTGGATTTGGTCAAACTTTTATAAATTGGATTAAGGTATTATATAATGATTCTAAAGCTAAAGTAGTAATTAATGGGCAGATATCTATGCCATTTCAACTGATAAGATCAAGTAGACAAGAATATCATTTACCTCCACCTTTGTTTATACTAGTTACAGCACCATTACCAGAAATAATTAGAAGTGACTTGGAAATTAAAGGATTTTAGGTTGGTCAAGAAGAGCATAAAATTAGTTTATTTGCAAATGATGTTTTAATATACCTGATAGAACCTGAAACTTCTTTAAGGAAACTACATTTCAACTTAAAATAATATGATAAATTCTCTGGTTATAAAATAAATTGGGACAAAAGTGAAATTATGCCTCTTATAGAAGGAAATTATAGTTATTATCAAAGAAAGACTCAATTTAAATGATCAAAGAATGGGATTAAATATGTATGGAATCATATAGACTATAATTTTAAAACATTATATAAATTCAATTATTTGCCATTACTCAAAAAAGTTGAAGAAGATTTTTTAAAAATGGATGACTTTACCTATAACATTAATAGGAAGGGTAACTGTATAAAGATGAATCTATTTCCAAGAATTCAATATCTCTTTCAAACCTTGCCTTTTACTAATGCCACAAACGTTTTTTCAAGAATTAAATAAATAGGTGAGGAAATTTCTTTAGAAAGGCAAAATGTCAAGAGTCTCTATAGAAAGATTAAAGTGGAAATATGAATTGGGAGGCCTACAGCTTCCTAATTTTAAGAATTATTACCAAACAGCTCAAATGAGATTTCTTACCTCATTCTTTGAAGAAGCAGAAAAACTGGCATGGGTTAAAATAGTTAGATAAAATAGGAAAAAGATTAGTAGAGGAATTTATATACAAATAGGATTCAAAATTATTAATTGGAGTTAAAGAGACACCATTGCTGAAACATTAGATTACTGTTTGGAAAAGATAAAATGATAAAATTGAAAATTAAACTCTAGACTGAAGGAATAATTCTAAACCAACTTGTACCTTTTCAAAGGATAACCAATTTTTGATCATTTAATAAGGGTATTAAAAATATTGAAGATTGTTTAGAATAAGGATAATTGATGTCCTTTGAACAGAAGAGGAATAAATATGGAATACCTAACAATACTTTGTTCTGTTATTTTCAATTGAGTGCATATTGTTAGGACAAGTTATGTTGTTATCCATTTGTAGTGAGGTGGAAACTCATATTAGGAGAGGAAATAGTAAGAAATTTACTTCTGCGATATATCTTTAACTGGAAAACGGAACTATTAAACAAGTAGCACATAAATCTAGACAGAAATGGGAGCTGGACTTGAATATTATAATTGATGAACAAAGATGGTTTGATCTCTGTGAAGATAGTATGACAAACACTATTAATGTAAGATATAGATTAGTTAAGTATAATTTTCTAAATTAGTTATATTTAACACCAGAAAAATTGAATAGAATAAAATCAGATATATCAGATCAATGTTTTAGGTGCAGTGGAGAGATAGGTATTTTTTTCATTCAACTTGGTCATGTTCTAAGGTAAAACCTTTTTGGGTGGATCTAGGGAACTTCTTAAAGCAAATTACAAGTACAGTTTTTCCACTGAATGCAGATTTATTCTCATTGGGAAATATAGAAGGAACAAGACCTAAGTTGAAATTATTAATATAGCAAACAAAATTTGTTAAAATAGCATTAGCAGTAGCAGGGAAATATATTGCAGTAATTTGGAAATCAGACTCACATCTAGGCATAATAAGATGGAATGCAGAAATTCAAAGCTGTATTCCTTTAGAGAAGATTACAAATAATTTGAGAAATAAATATTCTATCTTTTTGTGCATTTGGAGCTCATATATGCAAACTCAAGCTCTAATCTACATACTTTGCAATCCATCACTTTTCACAGAATGGTGCAAGTTTAATCACTTTCAACAATTTTTCACAATTCCTCCTTTTTTCTCTTTAACATGTATTTCTGATTCAACTGCATTATTGTTCACCTTTTGTTTCCTCAAATTGTTGTAACATGAGTTGAATTTGTCATTGTTCATTTGCCATGGGGTTTTTTAAATACCATCTGCTTCACTCCAGTAGCTGAGCAAATTAATCTAGATAATACATCGTAGGATGGCTAATCCAATAAATAAGCCCACTAGAATCATTAAACCATATATAGCAAGTTGCATTAACCATGGCCCCCCATCCTCCGAAATTCCAATCTCCCCATGTCCAATCACCCCATACACCTCCTTTTTGATATTTGTCTCCAGCCTCCTAGATCTTCTCTCTATTCTTTTTAACATAGACCGCCAAATCCGAGATGTTAACTGATTCATCCGGGATGTATGTGCAACATTCAGAGCCAATTAAAGCACAAGTCCCCCCTCTCTCTGCTAAAATAAAATCAAGGGCCATGCATTTTTGGAGGACTGTAAGTCGCGTGGTGGCCATTTCTGTAGTTATTGCCCAGACATGGGATTGGACTTCCCCAAGCGCCAGGTCCATAACATTTACTAGTTCATCTAAGGTGGCTGCTAATTCTTGAATCTCAACCCCAGCTCATGGGGCTCCGTATGTCAGGAAAAACGTCCACATGAGACGATGGCCTTCAGCCACTCTTCTTTTGCTTTGCCCATGAGACAAGACTAGTACAGGTAGCTGGTTAAGAACACGGACATGGGGAATTAAGTAGGCCAGGTAACAACATCCACTCTAATCTTTAGACCCTTTTGTCCGATTCCAACATTCCTTTTCCCCGGGTAACCATGAATAAATTTTACATCCATACACCCAATATGTGCCATTTACAGGCTGCGGGATTTGCATTCGTGTGACGGTCCAATTCTGCATGCAATTGGAAGCTCGTAGTTGGTTCCTCAAAAGGAAAGATCACTCCAGACTGAGTCGTTGCTGACTTCATAGGTTCTGGTCGTATCGATCACCTTTTGTATTTAGTTTCAGTGGTTGGATCACTGTTGCTGGGCAAGGTGTATATATATCAAATAATTTGTGTAGGGAGAGAGGGACTGCTACTAAAGGGACACCTGACTTGCCATGGTGTGGTATTTTTGCACATACCCAACAATCTGTTTGATTTTGGTTCTTAGCATAATTAGTACATAGAGAGATAAAAGAATTTTTAGGTTCAACTTTCAAAGCTATGTACAAATAAATACAAATTGAAATAGTAAGCGCAAAAGTTTCATTATTGTAGTTTTCTTTTCTGTCCCTTTTTACTCCTCTTTCCTTCCTTCTGTGGCTGGTGGTGGGTCCACTGGGCCCTTTATTCTTGAACCGTGTGTTCACCCCTTTTCCTTCATTCAGACCGCTTTTTCTGTGGTCAACAGTACTAGATATGGTCCGTTCCACCGGGGCTGAAGCTTTTCTTCTTTCCACGATTTGTTCAAGACCCAGTCACCAGCATTCACAAAGTGGATAGGGAAATCCAGAGGAGGGCTCTGCGCCAGCAGACCCTTGGCTTTCAAATCTGCAAGAGAACGAGAGACTGCCAGTAAATAGTTCCTTAAAAATACATCATTACTTTTGACTGTAGGTATTCCTTCTACCTGCCCCAAATATAGGAGTCCAAATAACATCTCGTAAGGGGATATTCGAATGTCTTGTCGTGGGGCTGTCTGAATTCTGAGAACAGCTATCGGTAAGTTCCGCTTCTGATGTCCTGGTACATGTACTATGGCAATTCTTTCTGGTTTGATTAATGCTTCTGAAGTCTTTTCAATTAGTTGCTCATGAGCCAGTTCTTTTCCTCTTGCTGTTATCATCCCTCATTTTTTCCAAATTTTCACAAATGTGTGTACCACTCCAAACGCATATTTTGAATCTGTATATATGGTACCTTTCTGCCCTTCCAACAATTCCAGGGCTCTCATTAGGGCATACAACTCGCAGGACTGAGCAGACCAGCTGCCAGGCAGATGCCCAGTTTCCATTTCGGTTCCGGTAACTCCATCAACGATAGCATATCCACTGTATCTCTTCCCATCTATACAGCTTGACGATCCATCTATGAACGACCGTTGTCCTTCCGAGAGGGGCTCCTCTTCTAAGTCATCTTGACTTTTCGTTTGCAGCTCGACCACCTCGCTACAGTCGTGCCCTGAGTCCTCTGGTTCTTTATCTTCTCCTGATGAGTACAGGAACTGTGAAGGGTTCAGACTTTTATCTGTACAAATCGTTAAGTCATCTTTTTCCATTAAGATTGCCTCATACTTTAAAATTCTCGAGTCTGTCAACCATCTGTGAGACTTCTGAGTTAAAATGGTTCTGACAGTGTGGGGAGTGAATACAACCAGCCTCTCAAGGTAAATTTTCGGCTTTCTTCCACTAATGCGGCCGTGGCTGCTACTGCTTGAATGCATTCCGACCACCCTCGTAACACTGGGTCCAACATTTTTGAGAGGAATGCCACAGGTTGCCTCTGGCCTCCTTTTCTGAGCTAGCACTCCCAAAGCTATCCCTTTTTCCACATTTACAAACAAGTGGAAAGGCTGATTAATATCAGGCAAAGCCAGGACCGGACCATTAATCAAGTCTTTCTTCAAGTGATTAAATTCCTGCTGTTCCTCTAGGTTCCACTCCACATTTTCTTTTTCGCTTCCTAGTTTTTCATATAAGAATTGGACTTTCTGTGAGTATTTATGTATCCGCAGTCGTCAATACCCAATTAATCCGAGGAATTTCTTTATCTCCTTCTGATTTTTAGGTATAGGCAGACCTGTGATACCAGCAATTCGTTCAGGTCCGATTCTCTTTTTCCCTTGGCTAATCAAGTGTCCCAAATACCTTACTTCCTGTTCGACAAATTGCAGTTTGTTCTTAGAAACTCTTAACCCTTTCTCTCCCAGGAAGTTTAACAACTCAATGGTGGATTTACGAACTTCATTTTCCTTTGTTCCTGAAACCAACAGATCATCTACATACTGTATTAACTATGATCCCGAGTGCTTGGGTGTTCTTCTAATACTTGCTCTCAAACTTGTCCAAATAGATTGGGAGATTCTGTAAACCCTTGGGGGAGGACTGTCCATCGATACTACTGTTTTCTTCCCGAGTGAGGGTCCTCCCACTCGAATGCAAACAAGTCTCGACTATTCTCATCCAAGGGCAACTCCAAAAAGGATCTTTCAAATCTACAACACTAAACCACTCGTGTTCCAGGGGAATTAGATTCAATATGTTATAGAGGTTTGGGACTGCTGGATGTCATGTCTGAACAATCCTATTTAATTCTCGTAGACCATGGACCAAGCGGAAAGTCCCATCCATTTTCTGTACAGGGAGGACAAGGGTGTTATAAGGGAACATGCAACTTTCTAGCATTCCATCTCGCAGCAAATTTTCAATAACTGGCTCTCTTCCAAAATAGGATACTCTTTCACCCGTGCTGGCTGGAACCCCTCCTTTATTTTGAATGGGGTAATTTGCAGTCCTCCCCTGTTTCCCTCTTTGGCCCAGATGTCCTGGATATCCTCTTCCCTCAACGGGTACAATTTCACCATTATACGTCCTTCCACTGGAGTGGTACCAACTCCTAGACTAATTTGCAGATCTTGTCCCATCAGATTCACCCCAGCTTGAGGAACCAGAATCAGGTCTTCAATTGCCTCCCTGTCTTGATACTTCACACAGATCCCCTTGATCAGAGGGGTCTTCATGACTCTCCCCCCTATTCCTGATACCTTTAATTGTGGACTAGTAAATCTAACTCCCTCTGGTATATCGTTTAATGATGATCCAGTGGCCTCTGTGTCCACCAGAAAAACGGGATCCTCTTTGTTGGGTCCCACCTGGAATAAACCCCTGATACCTTTAATCCTCCCCAAGAGTCATCAGAGGGATCGCATCCCTTTCCCTCTTTAATTCGAGACATTCCAGTTTGAAATGTCCCACTTTCCCACAATAGTAACACCCTACCTGCTGGGGTTACCCAAAACTCAGGTACATCAACATAATAACAACCGGAACATTTCCATCGCTCAATTTCTCTATCAGAGGTGTCCCTCTGGTGGAGTCTAATCTCCTGGATGGAAGGTATAAGGCTCATTGAGGAGGACTCATGTTGAACTAAATCTTTGGGGTCCCAATCTTGATAACCCTTTAGATACTTTATCTGCTGCCTCATTAAGTTAAGAAATCACATCTTTATCATGGGTATGTGCTCAACTTTAAATTGCAAACCAATTGGTATCTTGTGTGGCCCCTTTAAGAATATTCCTGGCTGTCTTCGTTCTCTGCTCTGTAGTATTCTGCACAAATTGACTGCGTTATCTCTTCTTCTGGGCTTCCTGCCAATTTGCCTGGCTGGTATCTTATGTTTTTATGCTGCGTTCTCTCTGTCCTCACTGAGAATAGCTTAATTTTTAAACTGTGCAAATGCAGGCAAACATGTTTTAACAAAAGCTTCTAGAATTTTCCACAGACTTTAAATCTTTACTTCTTTGTTACAGTGGCCGGATGATTTATCATGGCTCTGGGTTCGAACACTAACAGGATCTGAAAATACTCTGGGTACTGCTGGCCCAGAGGGGACCACTGCTAGGGGTCTAGATACGGGCAGATAGTATGTTAGTGGTGGTTCTTAGGGGGTCCCCCGAGGAGTACTCGGGGTCACTTGTCTCTCCCTCCTCCATCAGCCTTAGGACTTCCATTTGACTACGTAGTCTTTGTTTATCCTCCTATGCAGGAGGCTTCTCCTGCCTACCCTTTGCTTTTTTTCCTTTTTTGATTTTTCCTGTCCTGCTCCTTTCTATGTGCACATTCTTTCTGGAGGACATCCATAGGTTTACTGTCCTCCCTTCTGCCAGTTTTACAGCGTTAGTTTGGCAACCTGCAAGCCTATCTCTTTTCTTTCTTGTGCTAACAGGCACCACTTTCCAATGAGCTCTTTAATGAATTCATCATCCCAAGTACCCCCCAATGGCCAGCCTTCTCTCCCTAGTCTTTTATTTAATGTTTCAGAAACTTTTTGAATCATATTTTCAACTTCCAGATAGTTGTATCTACACAATTCCCCATTGTACCTCAGGTTCCCAAATCCTGAGCTCCCCGAGCACACACATACACACAAACACACTAACGGTCCCTGACCGGACTAGTTCCCTGAACTCTTAAATGAGCTCCCTGAGCTCTTATTCAACCACGGTCCTGGACTGCCGAATTCCCTGAAATCTCCCCGGAGACATTCCTTGGTCTCTGACCCGACCCTTTTACAGGTCTGTTTCTCTTTTTCTCATGTTTTTCCTGTCTGTCTGAGCTCTCTGTCCTGCCTCCTCCAGCTCCGGGGCACAGGCCTCTACACCTCCATTGGACTCTCTCACCTGCTGGTGTTCCTCGGGAGGGGTATCACCAGCATCCTGGTGATCCTCCCCTCCCCTCTGACTGTCATACGGTGGGGGCAGTTGCTTCAAAGGATCTCAGGGAGGTACATCTTCCTCCTCATTTTTTCACAGCAACCTTAAACAATTCAGTCACCTGGATCCAACACGCTGCATAATCTGATTCCACCGGGTCTGGAGGGCTTCTTTCATTTACAAATAAATTTAATTTCTGACATATCCAATCTTCATCTGACCCCAGTTAGTGCAACCAAACCGAAGACCCCAGAATCAGAGTCTGACCCCATTTATAATAACAAAACTTTATCATAGTTTCCTTAGTCTTTCCCTGGGTCCTTCCCTGACCCCAGTTTCCTAACATCCGCCCCAATGGACTATTGGGCAGAATGTCAATCCCAGGACCTCCACTCTGGAGTCCCTTCTTCTCTCGGGTTCTCTTATTACCCACATCCCTGTAGGATCACTCAATCCTGACAGAATCCCGGTCACCCGAGTAGTACATAATAGTGAATTTTTCTTAACCGGGTCTCGTGCATGAGAGTTGCCCCGACCGAACCACTCCTCCTACCGGAGTCCCTTCATTCTGTTCCACTCCCTCTACTGGAGCTTTCCTAGGTCCTGTTCTCCAGAGTCTCCTGTCTGGATATCACTCGCTCAAACCGCTGATGGCGAGCAAGGAAATTGGAGACCACTGAAATCAGTGGGGTGCACCTTCTCGTTCTTCGATAGCCAGTCGCCAAGTGGTGGGAGTTGAGGATCCCGGATAAGCCCCCAAGCTTGTGAAATATAAAGTGTTCACAATCACTACTCTGGAGACAAAGTCTTTGAGAACAGGTTCAGCTTTATTTCGAGTCTGCAGAGTCGGGTGTCCCTGGTCTGGAGACACACCGGAGGTTCAGAATCATCACTCCTTTGTACAGTCCCGCGCTCAACATCACCCTACCTTCATTTACCTTCTTCCAATCAGAATCCCAATGTATTACAACATTCTCCTTCTCCCTTCCATTAATCCAGGTATCACTCAGTTCCTCCCTCTTCATACATCGCATGTTATGTTAATTAGTTCATTCCCTCCTTAGGGGTGTCTAAGTTAATATTCATGTCTCTATTAAGCAAGCGCAGTACTAGCTATAGACTACCTTAGATCACTGTACCAGCCTGAACCAGATCCTTGCATCCTTGGGACTCGAGATAAGAAGGGGCCCACTAGCTAGTACTGTCTTCTCTCAAACTCTAATCTACATACTTTGTATTCCATCACTTTTCACAGAGTGGTGCGAGTTTTATCACTTCAACCATTTTTCACACTAGCACCTACCAATCCCTATAGGTGATGGATACCGGGAGTTTTACTATGTATTTTAAATCAAAAGATGCTGGAAATCTGGAATCTGGTGCACATCTGACAATGTCTGTAAAAAGAGACACAGGATTAAAGTTTAACCCTCAGAACAGGGTTGAAAAGAGGGTGGGAGAAGGATGGATAAGTCTCTCTAGTAGACTTGCTCTGTGGGTATTACAACTCATGTGCAGGACATCTGTATCAGCATTCCACTCTTCTATGCATTCTTTCCCCA
This sequence comes from Narcine bancroftii, assembly GCF_036971445.1. NCBI lineage: Eukaryota > Metazoa > Chordata > Chondrichthyes > Torpediniformes > Narcinidae > Narcine > Narcine bancroftii. The sequence goes on from NC_091469.1 coordinate 130,423,350, forward strand.
CCAAAACTGTAGCTTCATGCAACTTTGATCTCCCTGCTCGCTTTCTCAGCTCTGGGAATAGTCAGACCTGAAACATCAACTCTGTTTCTCTTTCCACAGATGCTGCCTAGGTAGATGTAGTTCTGAATATTTTTAATTTCAAAAACTCACGAATTCAGAGAACAATACCCTTTCTTTCAACAGTTATGTATAACATACAGAGATTGTTTCCTCTCCCCCCCCCTCCCACTCCCCCCCCCTACTCCCCACTCCCCACTATGCCCCAGTATAACCAAGAATAAAGTTACGTAAATCATACAAAATCACAAATCCTGGAGAGGTCGCCGACCCTTGCAAAAGACTAAAGGTGGGGGGGGGGGTGGGTGGGAACTGAATCAAAAGTAGCTTTGAATCTTCTTAAATAAAAAAATATTTTAAAAGTGTTTCTTGTGCTTCCAATACATATTAGTTTTAACTTACTGAAACATTGCAACTAAATTGTCTTGATCGTTCCCCTTCCTGTAACAACTTTAAAAGTTATTTTTTTTCATCTGATCTGTGGACAGGACTTGCACAGCCAGCATTTGCTGTGCATTCCTTATTGTCTTTTAGAGAGGTGCTGCTCTTTATGATGACAGATGCCCTTTCAAGCACAAGTAATCCTGATAACATTGGTGAGCAAAGAGTTGCTGCCTTATGAGTTTGTATTTATAGATTTGATAAAATGTTTAAGTTGAATTTTAAAATGCTTTAATAATTCTGATGTTACAAGCATATAGTCAGTAAACAGAAATAATTTCCTTCCCAGTTTTGATGGAATTTCCTTCCACCTTTCCAGATTACCCTTACGTGGAAACCATTTAGTCTAAGGAGTAGATGATATTACAAATGCAAAACATGAGAACAAGTGAGCTGACGTCAGAGGATCAGGAAACCTGATGCGGAAAACCACAGGGATTCCTGCACCTGTCACAAGAACAGATGTCCTCGGGAAATCTGTTAAAACAGCAGTCAAGTGTGTCATGACCAATATTTCCAAATGTTAGAACTGAATGGTAAATAGCGCTGTTGATTAGTTGACTTAAAAGTCTAATGAAATCACTATCAGTGAAGGAACTGCTGCTGCTGCCCTGTCCAAATTCAAGAGAGTGAAGTTTAGCTCACTGATGCTTCCATTATTGATGATAAATAAATCTCAGGAAGCAGTAGGCACTGCTACTGTGTTGATCAATTCTTTGTCCCCAACAAGAAACTGAGGGGAAGTTTAAAAAAAAAGGCTACAGCTGAAGATTTGACTATAGTTCTCTTGGTTGAGTAATTCAGTGCTCCTGTACTGTAAATGTATACATCTAATACAGTATATAATCCAAACATCAAATCCAAAGTTGGTCCCATCACAAAACCAGGAAAAATAACATTAGGGTTGAAATTAAAGTGATGGTGCTGAGTTGATGCATTTGGAGACAATAGAAACTCCTTCCCTTGTACTTAACTGACAGTTTACTTTTTAACAGGAAAGAAAGGAAACTCCCAAGGAAGCACTCCGAACGGTTCTTATAACCTGCAGTTTAACACCGTGCAATGCACCCTGTTGGATAATGGCAATAGCTTGTATTTATTTAGTGCCCACAATGTAAATTTAATATGTTTGGATTTAAACTATTGGGTGAAACACACTGGGGTGGGGGTAGATTAATTGGGCGTAAATTGGGCGGCATGGACTCTTGGGCCAAAATGACCTGTTACTGTGCTGTATGTCTAAATGTTTTAAAATTAATAATTAAATTTAAGTTGTAGATCATAGAACTATACAGGCCCTTCAGGCCATGTGCTGATCCATTCAACCTACTCCTCAATAATCTCACCCTTCCCTCCCTCACACCAGTAACCCTCCATTTTCCTTAGTCACGCGCCTATCTAAGAATCTTTTAAATATCCCTATTGTACCAGCCTACATCACCAGCCCCAGCAATGCATTTCAGGCACCCACTAACTCTGTTTTTTTTAAAAAAGAACCCTGACATCTCCCACCAACTTTCCCTCACACTTTCAGGGGAGTTTGCAGATTTATTTGATATTTATCTATTAGGAAGATCAACTAAGGGGTTGGTTTTAAGGATCTATTTGCAGAAGGAAGAAAAAGGGGAGAGATGTAAATACTTAAGGAGAGAATGCTTGACATCAGGGCCTTACCAGTTTCAGGCATACCTCCTAGTACAGGGAGTACAGTGGGGAAAGAAAATTGCAAGTTCCCCAAGAGCCCAGAATTGGAAGAGCACAGAGATCTTTAGGTTTGGAAGAGGTGAAAGAGATGAACACCTACATGAAAAGTTTGTGCTGGACTAGGAAGCAATAGAGGAGTGGTTCTCAACCTTTTTATTTCCACTTTAGGTAATCCATATGCTATAGGTGCTCTGCAATTAGTAAGGGATGGCTTAAGGCGGTGTGTGAGTGGGAAGGGAAGGTTGAGAATCACTGCTTTAGACCCAATTGTTACTGAAATATTTTGCTTGAGAAAATTTGTCATTGGCCCATTTCCTTTGGTCTTATGAAACCGTGCACAGAATGAGCCACCCAGGCAATCCCTTACTAATCATCGAGCACCTATGGCACAAGGAATACTTAAAGTGGTATGTGAGTGGAAAAGGGAAAGGTTGAGAACCATTGCAATAGATGTCAGTGAGAACAGGGATGGATATATGAACAGAATTCAACAGTTGAGACAAAGGAGCAGAGATCAAGTTTCAACAAAACATTTTCCACTGGTCCTGGCATCATTGAAAATAAGATGAGTTTAATGATTGCAATGCCTTTTAAGATGAGAAGCTAATAACATGACCATCAGGATCTTCTTGAATGTTCTTAGAAGCAATAATGCATAGATACATCTTGCATCATCTACTTGAACTGGAGTTGATGCTTCAGGATGTTTATAATTTAAAGAGAGCAATTCATAAGTTTCTCTTTGGTCACTGCCATGATTGTCAGAACAGGTTTAAAGGATTACATCAGTAGTTTCCAAACTTTTTCTTTTCACTCACATGCCACTTTAAGTAATCCCTATGCCATTGGTGCTCTGTGATTAGTAAGGGATTACTTAAGGTGGTATGTGGGTGGGAAGAAAATGTTTGAAAACAGTTAACTGTTTTAATAGTTCCTAATTGACTCGTTATGTGCACGATTTCATAACTCCAAAGGAAATGGACCAATGACAATTTTTCTCAAGCAAAATGTTTCAGAAAAAATGCCACCTTAAGTAATCCCTTAATAATCACAGAGCACCTGTGGCATAGGGATTACTTAGGTGGTATGTGAGTGGAAATAAAAAGTTTGAAAACCACTGGATTACATGATCAAACCATATCATTATTTCTTACAAAATAACTGGAGTTAGAAGCCAAGGTACTAGTAAAATTCAGGATTGCAGAACACTGGATGTGCATTTTTTTCAGTACCTTTCTTGTCCTTTTCATATGTCACATAGCATTTGACAGACATGGCTCTAATCCTACTGGTAAGTCACTGGGGTTCAAAATCTTTTGCCACTAAGTAGAGGAGACCTTCCCAGTCTGATTCAGGTAGAGAAAACATTGTTTCTGCAATCCTCTGGTCCCTTCTTTCACAAGTTGTGTGTGCCACAATCACCCAGCGAACTGTCAGCCGATGGTCTTGTCTCCGTCATTCTTGGTGTTTCCACAGTAGGTCAAGAGTAGCTGACAGATTGAGGGCATGGAACGTTCATTAATCTCCACAGGTGTTTGTACTGGGTATTGGTTAGGCCCATGTACCTACTCATCCATTAATCCAGTGCCCAGGAAGAGCATTGACTATTGGTCAGTGGTATTGATGTCTACCCTCATGAAGTGCTTTGAGAGGTTGGTTATGGAGCGAATATATTCCTATCTCAGGAAGGTCCTGAAAGTACTTCAGTTTGATTCAAGGTTCTTTTATTGTCATGTAATAAAACAGATGCAATATTACACAAAATTGCATAATTTTGCAAGTTTGTGGGTCAATGTTAGATACTGTAATGATATGGATTGTACATAGTCATTGGCTGATAAAGGATCGGGCTGGCCCTCCCCTGATGACACTAGACTCCTCCCTGGGACCCAGGCCATAAAGGTCGAGCCACCTCTCCCTTCCCTGCACTTCCCTAGCTTGGATCCGGGCCAGCTCAAGTCTTCTGTACAATAAAACCTATTGTTCCCCTCATTCTTTGTCCTTGTGGTTATTGGGGTAACTGGTAGTGTCCATCAGATACCATTAACTTCCACTATTTGTTAGATTACATGGACCACAGGAACACTTGGGTCATACTGTTGTTCCTTGACTACAATTCAGTGTCAACACCGTCATACCAGCAAAGCATATAACCAAACTAAAGGATCTAAGACTCTTCATCCCTCTGCAACTGGATCCTTGATTTCCTCATTGGCAAACTCCAATCAGTGCAGGTCAGAAACATCACCTTCTCCTCTCTGACTATCAACACTGGGGCACTCCAAGGCTGAGTGTTTTCTTCACTACTCTACTCTCTGTGCACTCAGGCCTATGCTGCAAAGATCAGCTCCAACAAATTCGCTGATGACACCATGGTCTTTTGCTGAATGATGAGGCAGAATGCAGAATGGAAATCGAGAATCTGAGACCGAGGACCTTATTGTTGATTTTGGGAAGAAGTGACCCTGCAACCTGTCTGCATTGATTTGACAGAGGTGGAGAGGATTAAAACCATCAAGTTCCTGGGAATCCATATTTCAGAAGTCCTCTCCTGGAGCCAGCACATCGAGGCAACCATGTAGGCACACCAGTGTTTTTACTTTCTAAGGAAACTAAGAGGATATAGCATGTCATTGAATACTCTCCACAGGTGCATTGAGGTTTCATCACAGCCTGGTTTGGGAATTTGAATGCCCACGCCTGCAGAAGGCTTCAGAAAGTAACAAACGTGGCCAGGTCAGTCACAGAATCTGACCTCCCTTCCACTGAAAGCATCTATCTATTTAAGTCACTATCTCAAGAAGGTAGTCATCATAAAGAACCTCTTGTCATTGCTACCTTTGGGCAGGAGGTTTAGGAACTGTTTCTTTCCAATAGCTATCAGGATCTTGAACCTCTCCTTGTTATATTAATCAAAGACTGCTCCAACATGATAAAAAGATTGTCTACATTAATGCTAAGTCACTAGGATAACTTATATATAATGTTTGTTTTGTCACCTTTTAACTAAATTAAGTACAGATACACCATGGTTTATGAATACCTGCTGTACGCAAATGCACTTTTATGAAGAAACCTGTGTTCACTTTTCTGAAAGGAGTTTCGCTTTTATGAAAAAAATGTGGCAAAAGCAGCGAGCCGTTTTAGAGGCTGCACGTGCATCGAAACTGATAGCCTTTGTGATTATTGATGGTGCATCACTTTTATTCACAGCAGAATGGAGGCATGTCCATGTTGGTCAACTGTTCAGGACTGAGGAAGGAGGGAGCTGAGGCACAGACACCTTTATTTAGGGGTCAGTGGGAGGAGCTTCAGGCATAGTCAGCAATGGGTGTGTCCTAACATATTTTCAGTGGTTTACCACAGATTAGAAGTGGTGCATTGAAGGAGGCACGATTACTGTAAACGGAGGCCAGATCCTCCAAGAGTCTGGTCTTTTTTCATCCAGCACCACCCTCTGACATCCAAAGAACGCACACCTCTTTCTTTTCCGCTTCGTCCTCCCGTTCGCTCTCAACTTATTAAAAGACCGAAGCCAAAAACAACATGGCGACCCCTCTCATCCAAAGAACACACACCTCTTTCTTTTCCGCTTCGTCCTCCCGTTCGCTCTCAACTTATTAAAAGGCCGAAGCCAAAAACAACATGGCGACCCCTGACATCCAAAGAACACACGCCTCTTTCTTTTCCGCTTCGTCCTCCCGTTCGCTCTCAACTTATTAAAAGGCCGAAGCCAAAAACAACATGGCGACCACCAAGGCCAGCTCTCATGAGACTTCCTTTTATGCATGGAATGTAAAAGGTTGGCCACCCCTGCCATAGGCACTATTTTCTGTAGATACGCCCCTGCTCTCAATGTAGCATGGATGGAGCCAAGGGAACCTGCGCCATAAGGATGCTTACAATTCATGTCACTCTGCAGGCATGTCTCTGTCTCTGGACCTGGGAATGGCATGTCTCTGACTCCACAGATGATGTCTCACCTGATGAATATTCCCAGGCTTTCTGTTAATTGACATTTCCGGAAACAGTACTTTCTTTATATTAATATATTTCACATTCTCGATAGCCACAGTCATTCCTTCTTTCCATGGCATGTTTGTATCTCCTACTATCTCGACCTTCATTTGGCATTAACAGGCTCTGTATAATCATATTTTCTGAGGTGAAGGCAAGGGTCAAATTCCTCTGTTAATCAAACTATTTTTGAACCCATTTTAAATCGTACTCTTTCAAATGAGTGAGAGCTGTTTATAAGAACAGAATAGTTTTAATGCTGCTGGCTCGTTGGCACAAATTTTTTGTTTTGATGAATAAGGGTTCCAAAATTCAAAGTTTACACAAGATCTAAACTATGAAACTCTCATTGCAATGAAGCTTCTCATGCCATTGGCATGAATAAGCGGCAGTATAATTGGTTTCAGTGAACTAGTCTCTATTCCTAGTATATCCATATAATGTTTCAGGAGGTTGAGTCACTTGGCCTTCTTTAAATCAGACGTAAGGTCCCTGGCCTTTTTAACTGATGATTAATATATTTTGATATGGTTGGTGTATATATTTTTTCTATACAGTGCAAAAGGCCATTATGGACCATGTATCCCTTGTGAAAAGCTATCACTCAAAAATTACCTATTTTAAGCTATTTTTCCCCAGAAGCAGCAGCTCCTTCCTCAAATTTGGTGAGAGAATAATATTAGATCAGAATCACAGTGCAATAGCTACAGTGAATAGAGGCTAAATCTTCAGCTTCTTCTGCCTATTAAAGGATGGCAGAAAATCACATCATTTGGATCAATCAGACTTTAGTTTCACACACTGATGTGCACAAGCATGAGGAAGAAAACGGTCTGGAATTCGTTTGGTTTTCCAGGAATTCTACGTTTATATCCACCTTGTGTTTTAGGAGTAAAATATCACCATCCACCTGTTCTGGTCCAACTGCAATGAAGTGACGACCAAGAAAGCACCCCAATGCCTCTACGTTCTCACAAGGCTGCGGAAACCCGGCATGTCCCTAACGTCCCTTATCAACTTTTATAGACCTCACAGAAAGCATCCTGTCGGGATGCATCACAGCATGTAGTAGGAGTCGCTCTGTCCAAGATGCCATGAAAGAGGTGGTTTTGTGAGCAGACCAGACATCTCATACACAGGAAAGCAAGTAAGGGATAGTACAACAGAGCAGAGTTACAAAGAGAGACCAGCGGCTACATATCAAAGACAGAATAATTTTCCTATTTTGAGATTCATTCATGAGGATTGTAAAAATGGGAAGACATTATCCTAGAACTTGGTGATGTATGAACTCCATACTCATGAATTGTCCTCCTACTGGGACAGGAGTGAAGAGAATGTGGCTTGGATGGGACAAGTCTTTTAATATGTTGGCTGGTTTTTCAAATCAGCAAGAGTTGTAGATGGAGGGGAGTGGGGGAGTTTCTTGTGGTCCTGGGCATGAGGCGGCCTGCAATTACGGAGATCGGGCCGGCACATTCCCATGACAATGAACCGGCGGGGATAGAAGCTGGTGCAGCATCAGACCAACAGCCCTAAAATGGCATTGGTCAAGCTGCCCAGCTAACTCAGCAGAAACAGGCTGGGGAAGAAGGGCAGTCATATGCATGGATGTTCCCGCCCTCTATTGTTATTCATACAGATGACTCAGTCAAACAGGAAAAATGGCGGGAACTTGAACAGTATAAAAGCTGCCTTTCCAGCCCAAATAAAGGAGTGAGCTTAACCTGCCACACTGTGTGTGTGTGTGTGTTTCTTTGTAGCGGTTGGCTACAGGCTAAACAGTTCCCTTACCACGTAGTGATACACTTTGATAAGAGGCTTTCAATGCTGCACCTATAGAAGTTGCCAAGGGATACGGGTGACATGCCATATTTCCTCAGGCTTATAAGGAAGTAGAGACACTGAAGTGCTTTCTTGGTCATGGCCACAACATGGATGAACCAGGAGACAAAGCAACCTCTCCCCTATTGACACTAGGTTCACCTTCTGAGTTGGGATAGCAGCCAGCATATTAAACGATCCCAGTCACACACTTTTCGATAGCAAGCAACACAAAGTTGTTTTTACTGTATCTCAGTACACGTGATAATAACAGTTCCATTCAAATCTTTACATCAGTAAATTTGCAAGCATTACAGATGGTATCTGAATGAGGTGATCCTGAATCTGCAAACAGATTTCTGCTGGAAATTTTATCCTGATATCCACTCCAGGAGCATAAACTTATGGGAACACCTCAGAGCATTAACTGGGGATCAGGACTAGGATTCTTCACCAGTGCAGACATTTCAGTGGATTCATGATCCCATTTATTCCAAATGGAGATTTTATGACTGCAAGGAAGAAAGTTGAATTATGATGTTTAAAATTGTGTTTTTTGTAATGTTTTAAATTTACAAAAGTTTACATGCTTTTACATTTTTAAAATAAGGTATATAAGTTCAATATTTTTTAATGCTTCCAAATTTAACATTAGAACCATTTTAAAAAAATGACAACTTTGTCAATCAACAAAGCTGGGCCATGTATCTGCCAGGTGTTACCCCAATCTTTTTGTCGAGTGCTTGTTCTATTCAGCCTATTTGTCCCAACTAAGTAGGCCAAGCTCTTTGGGCTTTTCCAGTCAAGTCCTAGAAGCCTTCTCCCAGCAGCTTCTTCCTGGATATATCTCGCGTCATTAGGGGATAATTGGAGACCCAAAGTGTGAACATGGTCAGTGGACAATGAGATCCGATATCATAATGGAAGCAATGCTCAATTATCTGATAATGCTGAGAGTTGCAACTTTTGCATTAGGACCAGTGAACAGAAACCTCTTCACAGAAGACTATAATTCTTCGTTATTCCACATCCAAAGGGCTGAGCATGTTACTCACTGAGTCCATTCAAGGAGAGATTGATAGAGTTTTGGATACAGCAGGAATCAATCTATATGTGATCAGGCAGAAATATGAACAAGGTGAAGGATCTTATTGATTAAGAGACATCATGGTGAATGGCATTCAAGTGATAATGGCCTTCATGTAATTATTTTTAAAATATTGAGATTTAGATTTACAATGAACTTTATTAAACAAAATCCAGGAAAAGAATCATAGCAGGGATCTTCAAAGATCAACCTCATGTCTTCAATGATTTCTAACTTGAGCTTGGAGTTAAAAAAAAGCTTAACTACATGGTACTTCACTGAAGACCGTTTCTCTCCATAGATACTGTCTGACTCTCTCCAGCTTCTCATTGATCCAAAATGGTGCCTTTAAATTATTCTGGTCATTAAGGATACCAATATGGTTTAAGTGAATTGCACTGGAAAAGTGCAAGACCAAAATGATAAACCCACAATTTGGGGACAGAAGGACTATTGCACTTTCATGTGTTGGAAGGGCTATTCTCAACTATTTTTAAACTGTCAGACTTTTGCAAGTGATGCCACTTTTTTTCTGTTGTTCCCAACTTTTCCTGGTTTTCTACACGAGAAAACTGGCTTCATATTTCTGGCTTCTTATCATAACTGATAATACCCCATTCAGTCTCAGCTGTTCACTTTACGAGTGATTTATTCCACAAGTCTCTGGGTAGAACAACATTCCACCAGAACTGTTTTTTAAGTACTTTTTAGTTTGAATGACTATGATCTGGTATTTAAAGCCATCAAAATCATTTTATTTTGTCAACGCACTTCAAGATCTTGAGAGCTGCAATTAAATCACTTTGAAATTAATTGTTCAAAAATAAAACATTCTCAAACTTTACACCTATTAGAAATGGCTGTATCCAAAGCATCTTCATTGGTTACCTGCGAAAGCAACAATATGCTATCTGTGAGAAGGAGATTGGGCCTGAATGCATAAATAATTAGGAAATACCTGAGCCTTTGCACAGCAGTCCTACAATTAGCTCATTCCAAATAATATTTTTTGGTGATTGGGATAAAACAAGCATTATTACTGGTAATTTCTCTGAAATTAATCTTCCTTTGTTATGTCATGAAACCTTTATATTATTAGTGATAACATGGAATGTTTACTTAATCTTTCCAGACTAAATTTCAGTCAAAGCCAAATCTGGCAACACTGCAATAATCTTTATGAATTTTGCTCTGGAGATGTCTGAATTTGAAATTGGCTTGAATTCTAGAATGCTTTGTGTTCTTCCATTGTGCTTTACAACTTCCCTTCTCCCCTTATCAATAAAATTTATATACTTTGAGAAAATTTATGTCTTTCCCTTTAGTCTCATTTCATTTGATGATTCATTCATTAAACTTATCTGGGGATTCTTTTGTCAGTTAGATAATGGTTTTACTGTGAGTTTGTCTTTATTTAGCTGTTTGTAGGATGTAGGCATCAGTGTCGGTGCATTGCTAACTACCCTAAACTGAGGAAGCAATTAAGAGTCAACTATGCTGGTAGATATGGAGTTACATGCAGGTCAGATGAGCAATAATGGGAGATCTCATTCCTGAAGGACATGAGAGATTCAGATGGGTTTCATGATAATTATGTCGAGACTTGCTCTTCTTTAAATTCCACATTTGTTTAATTACATGAATTTTTCTCTCTCTCTTGGCTTCCTTTTGCATATTGGATCAATGGTCCAGAGCTCTGGTTAGTTATGCAATGACCCAACCACCATGCACCCCTAACTTACAGTTATAAGCTGGTTTTGTTTGCCATGCGAGAACGCTGATGATACTCGGGTTCAAATATTTTGTTTCTGAAATCTTCTCCGATTTGCCTTGCCTGCCCAAAACTACGCTTTCAAAATTGAAGTTGAAGATGAAATGATGAGGAAAAATAAGAACTGCCGTTTTCTAAAACCCGATCTGAACCACTGACTGACCGTTTCTCTCCATAGATACTGGCTGACTCTCTCCAGCTTCTCATTGATGCAAAATGGTGCCTTTAAATTATTCTGGTCATTAAGAATACCAATATGGGAAATTGGGGACACACCAATTTTTCTACTTTGATGCTAATGAACCAAATCCCAATAAAACACACATGCTTTTTTAAAAATTTATCAGTGCAATTTTATTTTCTTCCCCACCAGACAAATGTTTGGTCTCTCTGAAGGAGATTAACAACCATGTGGAATTTTTTTTTGCAGTTGAATCATACATTTTGGAACTGTGTTGATACCTTTTCTCTCTTCTACATCTTGCTGGTTCTCCTCTCCCTTTCCTTTTCTCTCCTCTCTCTTCATCCCATTTCACCCCCCCCCCCACCTTTTTATTTAGGTGTCTACCTATTTTTTTCTCCTTAATCCTGTCAAAGGGCCCAGGCCCAAAGTGTTGGCTATCCTTTAATTCCAATGGATGCTGTGTGACCTGCTGAGTTTCTCCAGAGCATTTGTGTTTTGCACTTGACCTCAGCATTTGCAGATTTTCTTGCTAAACCCCACAAGTGTGGGGTGTGACCTGAAACCCATATTGACATCTTCATCTGTCAGCATGAAAATCCAAATTCCCTGAAATAAATCTACAAACCAGAAACCTAAATATCCAATTCATTTTCCCTTCTCTATGCAAAAGTTACATATTTAGTGCATATTTATAAAGTTGATCTATTACTTGTGTATGTATGCATGTAAATACAAATGTTATTAATACATGATTATCTACATCTTTGTGGAATCCAAATTGAATGGCCTGTGTGGTAAACCACTGTATGCATATGTTAACTGTTTGGGCATACCCATTGGCCGAATGTGCCGATGGCTCCTCCCACAGGCGCCAGAATGTTCTACACCCTCTGCTCGTGCGGATCAGTGGAACAGCATGATGTGCTTTTGTCAAAAGCTGATAAAAGCCCATCAGTTTGTTCAACTTCAGTCTTTTGGTGTTATTCATGGTGCAGAAGCCTGATTCAGTGGTATGCAACTAGCCTCAAACTAGAAAATGTTTCCAATTGAAATTAAATGGTAAAGATTTCTTTTTGAGATGTGGTCTCCCATATTATGGTGCACAAATAATTTTCATTTAAAATGTATTATTTGGAGTGAAGTCAAATTCAAAGTAATGAATCTTCCTGATACAATTTTCCATTTGCCAGCAGGAAACTTTTTTTCAACAGGAAAAATAAAATTTAAATAAAGTAACCCTAAATTAGAATTGGATATCTGTTTAAAAAGGAAACATTTCTTGAGGCATCTCAAGCTCTTTCAGGGCCAGCATGGGCTCAGTAGTGTAAATGGTCCTCAAATGATATTGCCTCAAACAAAATAATTTTGCCCTCTTGTTTCATTATGTCAATTAAACTGCCATCACTTATTGGCCACGGTGACAGATTCGTGAGCTTGTAACTGTTCTGCAAAGTTCATTTATGCAGTCATGACCTTCCAAGTTTCCAAATGCTTTGAGACCATAATAAGATGACTGTGTTATCAGAATGAAAGCAGAAAATTCTTGAAATATTGAGCAGTGAGAGGTATCTGCGGCCAATCAAATATATTTCATGTTTTCAGATTAATGTGCTTCCATTAGAACAGTTCAATTTTGGTTTGCTCAAAGGAAAACAGTAAATTAGATTGAAGTTTAAGATCAGCGTCTTGGGCCATAACTTTCAAACTCTGGGATGATGAAGACTTTTCTGATGTGTGCTTTGAATATACAGGTAACACCTGGAAGCAAGGCCTCACTGGCTAATCTATCCCCGGGTGATGTCATCCTGGCCATTGACGGTGTGAGTACGGACAGCATGGCACATGTTGATGCTCAGAATAGGATCAAAGCTGCCTCCACTCAGTTAAGCCTCAAGATTGACCGGTTGGTATAACAGTGTACAATGTCACAAACTCCTATAACTTCAAAATGCCTTCACTGCCACAAAGGGATCAGGGAGCTGTTTAAATAAGTGCATTCATATTGTAAGACTGAAATGAATAGAAAGTTCTTCTCCCCGAGGGTTATGACTCTTTGCGATGTCCACCACATGAGCCATTTAAACTCTTCTTTTTACAGACAGCATGGTAAAAGGCCATTTTGGCCCAAGCCACCCCATTACACCCAATTAACCTACAATCTCTGGTACATTTCGAATGGTGGGAGGAAACCGGAGCCCCCAGGGAAAACCCACGCACACGTGGGGAGAACATATCAACTCTTTACAGACAGCATGGGATTCGAACCCCAGTCCCAATCACTGGTGCTGTACCGCCATTGTGCTAACCACTACACCAACCGTGCCACTGTTATTTAATATATTTAAGGATGAAGGGAATAGGTTTAAGGAGATTGAGCTTTTGGAATAAAAACAAGTCAATGGATGCGGGAAATTTGAAATAAAAACTGAAAATTTTAGAAACACTGAGTCAGGCAATATCTCTGGAAAGAGAAACAGAATTAAGTTTAAGGTGAGGAACCTTGGTCAAAGAGTGACAGGGATCAGGTAGAATTGTGAACTTGCATTACAAGGGTGGCATGTAGCATAGTGGTTAGAGCAACGCTGTTACAGCGCCAGCAACCAGGACTGAGGTTTGAATCCAGTGCTGTCTGTAAGTCTCTGTGTCTGCATGGGTTTCCTCTAAGTGCTCCAGTTTTCTCCCTCCCTTCAAAACGTACCGGGGGTTGTAGGCCAATTGGGTTTACTGTAAATATACGTGTATAATGCAAAAAATTTTGTACCAAAATTCGAGCTCAAAGTGGGGGAGGGGGGGGTCGCATTATATGCACATATTTACAGCAGCGCGAATCGGGCGGGTGAGGGAGAAGAGAGATGTCAGTGTGAATCGGGCGGATGAGGGGGGAGAGATGGCAGAGCGAATCGGGCGGGCGAGGGGGGAGAGACACAGCTGCACAAATTGGGCAGACGAGGGGGAAGAGAGATGCCAGCGCAAATCGGGTGGGCGAGGGGAGGGGTCATATTATACACGGGGTAAAATTTCTCTCCCTTTCTCCCCTAAAAAATGGGGGGTCGCATTATACTCAAAACGCATCATACACGCACATTTACAGTAATTGGGCGGCATGGGCTCAGGCTGCATGTCTAAATTTAAATTTAATTTTTTTATTTTTAAATTTAAAGTAAAATTTTAAAATTTAAAAAAAAAAATCTTATTGAATAGTGGAGTAGTATCAAGAGGCCAAATGGCTGGTCCATTCCTGGTTATGTTCTTTATATCTTTAGTAGTTTGCAATTATGTTAAATAAATTGATGAAACATAGCCTAATAAAGAACTTTTCAGATGCTTGATGTGCTTTTATCCCAGACCTGAAACCAAACTTTGGTCTCCTCAAGTCACTGAAGGTGACAAGGCAAATCCCTTCAAGATTAATTTGGAGGCTGAACCACAGGTAAATTATGCTGGATGATCTTCTGACGTTTTGATTGGTTAACTGATTAAGATTATGAAGTATACGAATGTTGGGATAATTTTAGAGGTTTTGGGAAACAAGTATTTGAACCAAAAATCCTTTGGAACCAACTGCAATTATGTGCAATTAGAAGTCACCAGACACCCAATTTCTAGTTCACAGTTTAAGAAATGTTAACAAGCACAACATCTAATGAAGGAGCAACTTAACTGATCATTCCAAGATTTCACATACTTCTAGGTACGAAAAGCTATGGAAAATAAACATGCAAGAAAACAATGCACATTCAACTAGGACAGATCAGGCTGCACATTATTTGTAGAAAATAAGCAAACCTGTGGAGTGTTTCTACTTTTGTCATTTTTCAAGTAATAGATAAACGTAGACATAGAACAATATAACACAGGGACAGCTTCTTTGTCCCACCACATCTGTACTGACCACGATGCCGTTCTAAATGAATCCCATCTGCCTGTCTATGTGTCCTCTTTTCCCTGCCTGCCAGCTAAGTTTGCCCAAATTCCCAGTGTGGCAAGTGTACTCCAATCTAGGCAACACCCTGGTAAACAACATCTCCCTACCCTTCCTATAGTGTGGGGTGTCAAAAACTGCACACAATACTCCAAATGTGGCTTAGCTAAAGATTTTTATACAGCTGCAATATGATTTGGTAAGTTTTATAAAGCTCTGAGCAATGAAGGCAAGCATGTCTTCCACCGTGACCACCCTATTCACTTGTGTTGCCACGATCAGGGAATTACACACTCTAAGATCCCTCTGTACAAAAATGCTTCTTTTAGAGAATGCTCTCTCTTTGCATTTGACCTCCCAAAATGCAACATCACACTTGTCTTGATTAAACTCCACCTGTAATTTTTCTGTATTATCTCAATATGCAGGCAATTGTTGCTGGCCACACCAAGGAGATTGGGCATGGGCTGACTCTCACAGCATAACTCATTCCATGATGCCTGTCCTTTTCTCAATATTCATGGCAGTCCTTTTGGTTCTGCCTGGGGATCTGACAAGCTCACCTGTGCCTTTGGTAATGATAGATTATAATTCTAGGTCTTATCTCAGCCTGCAGCACCACAAAAGTAGCCTTGGTAAAGGTCTGGGTCTTGGTGACTTCACATTTAACTTCAACCATTAATTACAGAATGATGTTGGAATTGATGCAAATAGTTGTGGTCCTTCTCCAGCTGATTATTATAGCACTCTCTGAAAGTAGCCAGTATTTAAGATTTCATAATACACAGGCTCAACTTGCCCATAATAACCAAGTTCTCTAATCCCATTTGACCAAGTTTGGGCCACATCTTGCTGTACTCTATCTTTTTCCCTCCCAGATTTCTGTTGGTGATCTTTGGTACCCAGCAAAAGTGGACTGAGCGGCTAATCAGATTCAAAACTTATCATAAAGCCAATCAGTAAGTCAGAAATTTAGAAGTTTTCTATCACCCTCCATTCTCATCAGAGAATGGATGAAGCTTGAGACATTCATATGAATTGAGACAGACACTGAAATATCAAAAAACGCACTGGAAACATTAGGGGCATTTAAGAGACTCAGGCACATGGATGAAAGAAAAATAGAGGGTTACATGGTAGGGAGGGATTCTGTTTAAGGAATATATAGGTTGGCACAACACCAAGGGCCAAATGGCCTGTACTATGCTGTAGTGTTGTATGTTCTACATTTTAACAATTAATAGCAAACATTATTTGAAACTCCATGGTATTTTCAAATTTTTGTGTGAGAATGTTAGAATCCTTTAAGGGAAGGCAAGCTCATGAATAATTATCATTCAGTGCTCTTTTAACTTGAATTGCACACCGTTCATCCAGCAAAAACTATTTCAAGATTAAAAATTAAAGGTTGAAGTTAACGTCAAATCATTGATTCCCCACTGACTGTCTCCATGAGGTCTTCGAGGGGACATCCCATTGAGAAACTGGATTTCCTCTATTTAACTGCAAATACCATCAGTTTTATAATGTACTGATGCCAATTTCACCATTATTCGAACCACGTGTTCCTGGGTAATAATGTACACGAGTTCTGAGTGTTGACTTCTGGCTTAGGCCCACTGTTGGGTTGGAGGTCAATTTCATGCATGAAATATTCAAGGTGACAAAAAATGTTTCCTGATTACTTTTGCCATTAACTAATAATAATATAAGAAAGACTGCTAATTGATTATACTGTCACTCATTTTTCATTTTCCCACTGCCCAACAAGAGCAGATGTCAGTTATCAATAATAATAAAGCTAATAAATCAGTATATATTTTATAAAGTTACCCAGATCATTCTGCTGAAAAGCAACATCTCAAAATAGACAAAATGTGAAAAAGGGCAGTTTTATTTCCATAGTTGGATTAAGGGAGGAAGATGTGTTTTTAGAATTTTACAAGGATTATCCTATTGGCTGGAGTTACTGTCGGTGATCGTAGCAGATGAAAGCTGTATATGTTGTTCTAACATATAGCTTTCCCTTTTAAACAGTTATTATTTGATTATTTTGAATTTTTAACCCTACTGATGGGGAAGTTTCTTGTGAACACGTTGAGTGTTCATCTGCTAACTCTGCCAACAGTAAGTTCTTGGCTCACGATTTGCTTCAAGTCCAAGAGCTGGAGGAACTATCTGTCCACTGGTCTGCTTGCTCCGTTGCATTGCTTTGTGCATACAGAATGTTGTTAGCAAGAGAGAATGTTACAAATCTCATCAAATTGAAAGGCATAAATGTGTTTGGTTTTCAGTTATAGCCTTGCAATGTTGAAGGAGTACTACAACTTGAAAATGTGAACCCTTAAGTAAAACCTCAAAGAAGAGGCACAATATTAAAGCACTACAAATGTGCAGGTACCATCAATGAGCCAAATGGGTCTGGAATTAATCCACAGGACCCTAAAATGTACAACCAAGCAGTCTCCAAAGAAGTATGGAACAAGATGATATGATGCCTTAAATATTCATCCATTGTCTTCTTCCAGAGTCACCCAAACTCTTAGGGCCAAATTGGGAGAAGATTCAAAAATGCTTAAATGAATAGAAGGATCAATCAAATAGGAGACTGCAATATCTCACTATTGCCATTAATCTCAATGATCTTGTAATTTTCTTGCAAAGGGAATTTGTCCTTCTAGCTGCATGCAAGAATTAACTTTGGAACCTAATGTAAATCTTTCCCTTCTTATATACATGTCACCTAGGTATCATTCCCTCTCTGTGTACCATAAAGAAATCTTTCACTTGTTCTCTCATTATGGCATGTTTCTGTCCAACTTTAGGAAACCTATGTATGGGCACAAGCTAGAATGTACATAAGTTAACCTGTTCATATTTATATGACAGCATTAAATCAAAAGCAGAGTGCCAGTTTTTCCAATGTGCACTCAACTTTACCTTTTCCCTTGAACTCCCTACTGGTTCCCAGAATGGGTGGTATATTTCACACCTAATAGTGGATGAGCAGAAATTTTCTCCTACCAAATATTGGGAAGACTAACGACATTGTCTTGACTTCATGCCATAGCGATTTGTGAACCTCCCTTCTGCCTTCCCACATGATACCCATATCTTTTGATTTCCTCAATATCCAAACAATATATTTATCTTCATCTTGCATATTCTTATTCTTAGTGATTGAGGATCTCTTCTTATAATGTGGATTTTGTGTCTTCAGAAGTTGATGTTAACACCAAATGTGGGAACTGTAGACTGTTCCACCCAAGAGATGCCTGACAGGATAAGAGGATATATAGTTTGCAAGGTGATGCTCCTTGGTGCCATTTACGCCAGGTTTCTATGTTCTTCAGGTGCATGGATTCTTGGTGTCCAATATTATCTTCAATACTCTTTCTCCTCTTTGAGTGGCATGAACCAGGAACTCCCATAAGTTAAGGATGTTCCATTTTATCAAGAATCCTGTAAACACATCCTTGAAACATTTGTTATGCTCTTTCTATATAACACTACACAGAATAGAGAGCTTGTTTAAGGTGTACGGTATCAAGCAGATGAACGACATGGTCTAACCTGTACAGATGACTGGATGTAATTAGGATCTCATTGCTAAGAAAGTTGGTATAGGAGAGAACAGTGGCATTGCTTTACATCCTTCCAGTGAATCGAAAGGATAGAGACAGTTTTAATGGTATTGTTCCAGAGACTTGAGGTAATCCAGGCCCATAAATTGTGAGTTTTGTACTAGGTTTCTGGTATTGATCTTCAAATATATTCTCCTTAAATTGACCAAAGGTTATTCTCATGCTTTGAAGACTATGGTGAATTTCATCCTCGATATCTGCCTAATTAAGAAGTAAATCTTGAGATATGGGAAGTGGTACTCTGGTGCAATCACTGTATGTATGTATGTATTTTATGTATTGTATTAAATGTATTGTATTTTATATATGTATGTATTGTATGTATGTATGTATTGTATGAGCTGGTCCGCCCCCTGCACCTGTGACTCCTTCCTCCCAGAAATCCCAATAAAGGTTGTTACACCCAAACTCCTCCCTAAGTACCAGCCTTGGAACCTTGCCAGCAACATGTGGAGATGTCTTAAGGTGATTAAAGCCTATTGATCACAACTCTCAGTCTAATGTGGATGAACAATAGTGCTACAATTTAATCGCCTTAATTTTGGACCATGGACAAGGCAATACGGGCGGATAAACTGGACTCCAATCCAGAGGCCTCAGTCAAATTTGATCAATGGCTGCACTGCCTCAACAGGTTCATGAGATGCAATGAGATGCAGAGTGAGGAAGACAATTGAGATCTACTCTTCGCTCAGATCGGTCACCACATTTTCCAGATGATAAGGGACTGCACTACTTACTTGGCCACAATAGAGCTCCTGCAGAAACAGTATCAGACCCCAACGAACATTATCTATGCCAGGTACCTTCTAGGTAGTCATGACAAGTGACTGGTGATTCAGTGGATAAGTACATGCAGATCCTGTGGGAGCTGAGGTGAGCCTGCGGCTGCAGAGATGTCTCTGTTACTGTCTACTTAGAAAAACTGATACATGATGTATGTGTGGCTGGATTCAAGTCTGATCACATCATACAGAGACTCTTGGAAAAAGGCGATCTAAGACTCCAAGAAGTAGTCAACCTGGCTGAAACGTTCGAGACAGGAATATGCATGTATAACAAGCAATTAGGAAACGGTTTGGTTTGTAATTATTACAAAGAGAATAGTTATAAAGAAACCATGGTGCAACTACTGACTGCATTGATAAAACTTCTCAGGAAATGCGGCTGCCACTTAGGGAGCATGAGTGCCACCACCTTGGGACATGGGGTCCCAGGTCACCGCCACCACCATCGAGCACCCAAAGTGCTACTTCTGCAGCCACGTGAAACATATCTGTAAGAGCTGCCCAGCCCAAAACACTACATGCTCCACCTGCAGGAAGAAGAGACACTATGGGAAGGTATGTAGGTCCCAACCCTCCAGCAGGGCAGCGTGCGGCTTGCAGCCACTGCCATCTTGGACAACACCACTTCTGGTGTCACAATCTTAAGGGGAACATGAGCAGGAACCTCTTCACTAAGAGGGTGGTGAGAGTGTAGACAAGTTGGTGGATGCAGGTTCTATTTTGACACTTAAGAGAACATTGGAGGAGAGGGGTAAGGAAAGGTATGATTTGGATGCAGATCGATGAGACTAAGCGGAATAATACTTCAGCACAGAGTAGATGAGCCTATTTCTGTCCTGAAGTGTTCTATATTACAAAGATATAATCTTCAGAACTAATAGGAAACTGTTCAACTAATAATGATACACTCTGAAACCAAGGTCACTTCTGCCTTGGTAATCAAGCAACAGTATTGCTTACACTCAGACGCTGTTCTCCAAGTCATTGCTGACTTATTCATTGAAGTGTATGAGAAGACAATCAATTTGAATATACTTAGCAACTCAGAATCTGATTTCCTGCTCGGGTAGGATATTGCAAAGATTCATATCCCTCTCAGTAAAGAATCTCAGGGTTGTATGTGATATCATATATGTACTCCGACAATAAATCTGAAAAGAAACTCTTCCAAATTGGCACTAAGGAGCTGGCCCTTTTATTCTCAGACTCTGGCACCAATGTTAAAATCCCTAGCCATGTGAAATATCTGCAAGCACCTTGTCAAGTCACATAAGATCATCCTTCATGGGCCAAGTCTGCTCAGTATTTCATTGGACAACCTCCCCATCACAGCAAAGTTGAGTGAGCATGTGTACATTCTTCTTCTTCTTTATAAAAAGCTATCCATAGTACTCAGTTTTATCAATGCAGTCAGTAGTTGCACCATGGTTTCTGTTATATACAGTGGAAACTTGGGACTATTTTAGGCTGGAGCATGAACACTGCAAGACTGTAAGAGCCGCATCACACTTGATTGTTGAGCATGCTCAGTGAGACACATTGTAAGAACCACATCACACTGAGTGGTGAGCATGCTCAGTGCGACAATGTATTTATACATGACCAGCAGCCTGACCAGTACTGATGTAAGTAAAAGTTTGTGCTGTAAACTTTCAAGCTTCTCTGAGTGTTTATTAAGACCTCTGATGGTACAACCGAGGACATAACAGTTTCTTTACAACTATTCTCTTTGTAATAATTACATACCGAATAGTTTCCTAGTTGCTTGCTATACCTGCATATTAACATTATTTTCATGTATAGCCATGACCAATTTTCTGTAAATTCCAACAGGTTGCTCACTATTTAGGAAAAAAACTGTCAGTAACTTTTTTTTTAACTGGTTTATGTCATTTTAGCACTTCCACCTTGTTTTTGCAGACTGTACCCATTCTTCTTGTAGCTTATTGATCCCACTAACAACAACCCCCCTCCCATAACAGTTTTGTATCCATCAGCAAACTTGGAGACCTGCACCTGGTGCCTGTCTACATTTTGCTCATACTTTGCTGAGGGGCTCAGGGCTGAAATGTTGGTTATGTATCTTTATCTTTGCCATATAAATTACACTTCTTGATCTGCTAAGTTTCCCCACCATTGCGTTTTTAACTTGAAACACTCTTCACTGATACGCTTAACCATTAGGAAATCTACACAGTGGTTGGAGATGGTGGTCTTGTTCTCATTTCTAATCTTCGTTGAAGCAAACAAATGGAACTCTTGGAACACAAGCAGGTGGGAAGTAAATTAGCAACCAGTTTGTTTTCCATTACTCGTTGAGATCTTTGCTGATCTCACCAGATCAGACGTTTACCTTTTTTTGCCCACATTCTTTAGTGAGTTTGACTATTACAAATCTATCGGACAAATTTTAAATGAATGATTAATTCTCATATAAAACACAAAGCTGGAGATGCTCAGCAAGTTAGATAGTATTTGTGAAGAGAGGAGTAATATGGTTAACATTTCAGATCATTGACCGTAATCAGAAATGCAACCCTGGATTGTGTAATCTCACCTCACAGTTAACCATTGGACTTGAGGTGAATTTAAATAATGCTTCTTCTAAAGCCAATATGGCCGACTTTATCAAGACCTGCGTGGCTGAGTGTGCGCCAATGTGCGCATTTCGTGAGTAAAAGCCATTGGATTAATCAAAAGATTCACAAACTGCTAAGGGCGAGATCGATGGCGATTAAGGCCAGTGATCCAGATCTCCACAGGATTTCCAAGTCCGACCTACGGAAGGGTATCTCAGCCGTAAAGAGGCAATTCTGAGGGAAGCTAGAAAAAGAGTCAGATATACGCCAGCTATGGCAGGGATTGCAGGTGATTACATCCTACAAGGCGAAGCCTAACATTAGAAATGGCTGAGATACTTCATTCCTGGATGAGCTAAACACCTTCTATGCTCACTTTGAAAAGGAGAATTTGATAGTATAAAGAGAATCCCTGCAGAAGTTGGTGACCCTGTGATGTTTGTCTCTGAGGCCAATGTTAGAACATCTTTCAAGAGAATGAACAGTCACAAGGCATCAAGCCTTGATGGTGTATCTGACAGGACGCTGTAAATAGGTGCCAACCAACTTGCTGGAGTGTTCATGGACTTCTTCAAGCTCTCATTGCTGCAGTCGGAGATTCCTACTCGCTTCAAAAGGGCATCAATCATCCCAGTGCCCCAGAAGAGCAGATGCCTCAATGATTATTGCCTAGTAGCACTCATCTCCTGTGAGTCTATGCTCTTCCCCTTCCCCCACCTGTCCCCTCCACCATTTTGTTGGGGCACCTGCCTACCTTTTGCTGATAACAACCCTGATGAATTCTGAAATATTGGTTACACATCTTACCTTTAAACCCTCTGAGTTTCTCCAGCATTGTATTTTTACTTTAACCTTGGGAAGTTATTGCTAATGTAAGCTCTTTGTTTCAAATTATTAGATTAAAGTAATAGCATTAGAAAGTAGACTTTGTTGAGGGGGAATTGAAGGAAAGTTTTTGATAAAGTGACCTTTAGCAGCAGATGTATGGTGCGACTGCTGGTGCTTCTCAGCTTCAGCATGAATTGTAGCCTTGTGTATTTTTGTGCCCTTTCACATGCAGGAAATCAAATCTATTGGAGAGTCCCATAACAGAAAAGCCCAGCCATTTCTTGCAGCAGGAAACATTGGTGACAAAAAGCAGGTAGTGAGCTCGAGCTATAATACTCCAATTGGCCTGTACACTGCTGACAACATACAAGATGCTCTCCAGGGACAGCTACGAGGCATGGTCATTGAATCGCAGGAAAAGTAAGTGTGGGTTTGGATCCTGCCGAGTCTCTCTGTCTTAAACTGTTCAAGTTGCACAGTCTTTGTCTTTGTTCTGTCCAGCTCTTGCTACTTGCATTGGGAAATATTTCATTCTTTTCACTGTTGTGGAAGAAATAACATGGAGAAAATGAAAGAGTTATTTATAAGTGACAAAACAAAAAAAAAATCTAAATTAATCTACTGTCAGTTGTACGATTGACAAACTCAAGTATCAAAGGCTTCTGCAGCTGGGTCCAGATGTCTAAGGGACATACACTTTTTTTGATACAGGAATCCTGTACAATTGATACATAATGTACAATGACAGGTAAGTTTTTCTGAACTGAAATAAATGTTTGAAAGTATTAGCGATTATATAATCAAATGATTTAAGTTTTGTAGTGATTTCTTGATCCAGAAATGTAGAGATTGAATATAACTTTTCCCACCAGTACTGTATGATCTTTAACCATTTTTCCTTGCAGACACTAGGCTACTTTGAACACAAGTTTAATATCAGACCCAAACCCTTCTCAGTAGTTTCCACCTTGAGCAGGTTTTATGCTTTATCTTTTGACAGATTGCATGCCTTTCTGCCTTGATTTTTGTTTCTTACACAAGAGGACCAAGGGAAGTGCACATTGTACCAAATACAACATTACAGCATTCAAAATTAGTTGGCTTAATTGCTACATCTCAATAACACGGCTCAAAAATGTAATGCAAATTCTCAGACTCATCTTTTATGAAATATCCTACATACCAGTGTGCTTTTTCCCTGTGAAACACAAATGATTTTGTAGTGATGTTACTGATATTGTTAATTATTTTGGGGTTATTCTGAATGTTTATTTTTCAATGATTTTCATAGTATTTTAATTTCCCCAAATTGGAAAAAGTACCCTAATCCCTTGATCCTCTCACGTAACTATAGAGGTACAGGACTTGAAGTGCCTAGTAAACATTCCCAGATGTTTTAAGTTGTGTTGGTGCTTTATTATTTTTGAGCTCCATAGCAGCATGCTGTACTAAAGCTTGGTGAGTGGTTTGTCAATACTGCAAGTTGTTAATCCAGCAGTTTGCTTCTTGATCCAATATCACTACTAAAGAATGAGCCTTGGAAATTTGACATTAAAAAGAGAAAATGCAAGAAATGTTTGACATGTTGATTTGCATTTAAGAGAATACTACAATTTTAAACCATTTTGTGTGCATATCACACTTCTATTTATTTTGTAATGCATTCATACACCTACTGTAATTGAATTGATATTTTAATATTAATTTTGTAGCATATTAATGAAACTATTTGCAGTTCACCCATAAATCTTTTAATTCAATACCTTATAGTTGAATAACATCTTGGCTCAGGGAAAATGTCCTGTTTCTTCACTGAGGCATAAATAATCAAAAAATTTAAGTTTTTCAAGTGGGCTTTGAAGAGAGGGAGAGATTTATAAGAATGGAATTTGAGAGCCCGTATTATACTGTATGTGCTACGTTCCCCACCCCTTCCCACCTTCCACAGGAATTGCCCTCTCCGTGATTCCTTTTCACTCATCCCTCCCCACCAACCTTTCTGTTCCCCTGAAACTGCAAGAAGTGTAACACTTGTTTTTACACCTTCTGCGCTCCTGCCGCAAACAGCACTTCTATGTGAGGAAAAGTCTATGCACCTTCTCTAACCTCATCCACTCTATTTACTGCTCCTCTTCTACTAAATGGAGACTTGGGAACTCTCTCACATATCATCTACAGTCTGACCATAATGGCCATCCTGAGCTCCCAGTTACTTACTTATCCCCCTCTTGATTCCACTTACTTTCCCCCTCATACTCCTTCCATATCCTCCCACACTTCTTACTCTACCTCTATCTTCCCCTCTCTGTCCCTCTCTCCTTCCCAACCCCCTAACCCTCAGACCTCATCTTCCCCCCCCCTCTGGCTACTCTGCTTTGACCTCTGCACCCTCCCCTTCCTCCCCCTCCAACCTCCCCCTCAACCTACCCAACCCTCCTCCACCTTCCATCTCCACACTAGGACCTCCCCAACCCTCCACCTCCTCCTCCCCCGAACATGTTCCACAACACCAATTCCCACTCTGACTCCTGTTTGGTCTTTACTATCCCCTTTGGCCTTCCCCTCTCTGCAATGGAGCACTCAGTAGAGGTCTCACCTTCATCACCCTCTGACCAATGAGTTCCCCACACGCCATGATTTGATTTACTTCTGAGCTCCCAGTTGCTGCAACTCCCTGCCTATTCCCACAACAACCTATCCTCAGCCACAATGAGGATCAACATAAACAAGAGGAACAACACCTCATATTCTACCCAGGCTGCTTACAGCCCAGTGGAACATAGAATTTAGTAATATCAAGCTAATTCTTCCATTCCCCTACTACTCTTCCCACCCCCCCCCCCACCACTTTGTCCCTTTGCCTGCCCACTCCCCACCCATAAACACTTCCTCCTCTTTCAGTTCCATCTCCACCCACCCCCATCTCCCCTTTGAATTCTTCTGCTCGCTCCTCTTTTCAGCACCCCCACCCCACCATCACACTCATCGTTTTTGGTTCCATTTTGTCTCCCTTTACACCACCTTAATATCAGGTTCCAGCTCTGGAAGTTTTTCTCTTCTAATCACCCACTCCCCCTGTACAACCCATCTTCCTCACCCATTAGATTTTATTGACTTTCTCCCTTTTTCTGGGATCTCCCAATCTATTGTGATTGACCATCATGTTTCACCTCTTCCTGGCTCACTAATTCCAAATGGGCTCCCATTCTACTCCTCACACCCTGTTCTCTTTACAGTAGCTTCTCTTTTACATTTCAACAGTCTAGATAAAAGGTTTCAGATCAAAATGTTGACCATCCTTTTGTCCCCTACTAATGCTGAGGGGATTGTTTATTCTCTAAAATTCATTAATTTCAACTTAAACCAATGCCACCTTGTTTTCAATACCTTGAGCATGGAAAAAAGATTCTGACTATCTGCCTCCTATAATTTTATTTAACTTTTATCAGCCTCCTTGGCTCCAGGAAAACAAGCTACCCTTATCCGGCCTATCCCCATAACTAAAGTCCTTCAAGCTAGACAACTTTATGTGTGTACAATAAAATGAATACTGCAAGAGAACACTGGCATGTTGTTCCAAACTTTGTTATAAGGCAGGTCATTTGTTCAATGTGTTTTGCTATCCTAAGTTGTTACAAAGCCATTTAATTTCCTCCGCTTCCATACTCTGTCCTAAACGATATGGTAGATATTTGAATGATTCTCTATGGCAGATAGGAATATTCATTTTTAGGAAGATGTGAAGGGATACATTTTCCCATAAACCTTCTGCTGTTACAATGAGATGGATATGTCGAGCAGCACTTTACCATCACATTGTAATGTCATTTCTCATTACAATGCTACTGGTTCTAGATTCCTGAATATTATCAAAGATTTCTTCCCTAAATAACATTGCTGAAAAAGAGTGGAAGACTGAACAATTCTCCTTTGAAATACAATTTCAGTTCCCATGTAAAAGCCTAATTAATATTTGCAGTGTTTACCTTCCATAACTTCTAATGCAGTCCGTGCTAACAAATGCCATTTGTGCTCTGCCATTCTGGACCTGACATTTGTGTCAGATCAGCCATAACCGTATTCAATAACAGGGTAAGGCTGTGGGACCAGTTCACCTAATCCTTCTTCTTGTGAACCTCTCTATGCACAGATTGGCTGCACTGTTTCCAATATTACAACAGCAACTAAATTTCAGAAACACTTATGAGCTATAAAATGGTTTGGAGTTCTCGCATGGAATGCAAAGGATGCTAAATAAATGCATATCTTATTTTGCATATCTGGATTAAAGGATAGTTAAAAGGAAATTAGTCTTACCGTCACATTTTGCTTACTTCAAAACATTGCAAACAAAAATAACCTTCATATCTTTAACACATCATCAGATTCAAAGAAATGTTCCCCTTTCTATTCTTTGTTGGTGATGGTCACACATAACTTTTCACTTGCTTGATTTTTCCAGCTATAAAAAGCACGTGGCAATTTGCTTCATGAATATGGCTATCGATATTTCACGTGGAGGTCAAAATGGGAACACAAGTGTACTATTCCTTCCCAGGATAGTATCATTAACTCTAGTGAATCCCCAAGTTGAGCAACATTATAAAAACACGATGCTGGAGAAACTCAGCAGGTCAAACATTGTACTTTATGTAGCAAAGATAAATATATATAACCAACATTTTGGGATTGAGCCCTTCCAGCTGAGTTTCTTCAACATTGCGTTTTTATTTCAACTACAGCGTCTGCAGAGTCTTGTGTTTTTTGTAACATCGTTTGACCAGCTGAGTTTCTCCACTATTGTGCTTCACTTCAACCAGTGTCTCCAGACTTTAGTGTTTTACCCTTGAGCAACATTGTGCCACATTGGAACAAAATGGAGCTTCTAAAACAAGATTAAGCATGTGGCATTTAGCACCTCGTACTCTGAAGGTGGTACTTCTTCAATATTGGTTTCTGGGTTGTTTCCCCTTTGCATGTCAGATGATTGAAGTTAAATTTTGAAAAGTATAATGGGCAGTTTCTTTCTTCTTTCAAGCTGACCTTGAAAGACATCACGTCCTGGAAGCAGTACATTTCCAATGACAGATTTTTTAATAAATATACCTAACTATCACTTAACAACCTATAAATTGTCATAGTTCAAGAAGTCACTCCCTGAAGGACTGTTGCATTACTGAAGATGCTACCTTTTGAATGATGATTAAACCAGGAAAAGTAAAGCGTTAATTAATATAATTCTCATTCCTTGCACTCTAAACAATTGTTATATCTGGTTTGTATGTTAACATTCTGAACTTTGCATTAGCCACCCTTTTACATCATAATCATTTGTCCTCACTACTGGAGGTTCTTCTTTCAAATGTCTAACAATAATTCATTCTCAAGATTAAAATCGAAACCATTGCCATGAAGTACTGTAATTCTGAATTTGTACCTTGCTGTCACACAGCATCTTACCATCTGAAATCATCGATACCTCCACATGTGCATCACAAGGTCAGCAATTTAATCTTACAGAGTATGTACATGACATCATGTACAACCCTGAGATTCTTTTCCTTGAAGACCAGGTAGAATTTTTACTACTGGTAGTCCAAAAAACTGTACTCAAAAAAAATATGTATACAAAAGAGAGAAATGCAAACAAACTTACGATAAAATACCGAAAATAAATATTCAATAATAAATAATGTGCAAAGTTAAATGAGGCCCTGATTGAGTTTGATGTTGAGGAGTCTGATGGTGGACGGGGAGCAACTGTTCCTGAACCTAGTGGTATGCACCTATACCTCTTTCCTGATGATGGCAATGAGAACAGAGCATGTCCTGCGTGGTGTGGATCCTTGATGATTGCTATATCTCTCTGACGGCAGTGATCCATGCAGATTTTATCAATAATTGGGAGAGTTTTTCCTGTGACATCCTGGACTGCATCCTCTACCTTTTGCAGGGTTCTGCACTCATAGGTATCGGTGCGCTCATACCAGGCCATGATGCAGCCGGTCAGCAGCCCTTCCATCACACATCTGTAGAAGCTTGCCAAAGTTTCTGATGTAATGCCAAATCTCTGCAAACCTCTGTGAAAATAAAGGCACTGAAGTACTTTTTCATGATGACATTTATGTGCTGGATCCAGGAAAGGTCCTCAGATATAGTGTCTCCTAGGAATTTAATTTTGCTCACCCTCTCCATCTCTGGTCCCTCAATGATCACTTAAAGTCCTTAGCTTTGGTGACATGGATTGTGAGGTTGTCTGTGCACCATCCAGCCAAGTTTTCCATCTCCCTCCAGTATCCTGACTTATTGCCCCTTTTTATACAAATGCTGGTTTTATCTCTCTTTTTATTCATTTCAAATGAAAGCTAAGTTTAATCTTTCCATGTCAGTCATTGCATTGGTAACATTGAACAACATTTTTTTTCAAAAGTTTTGCTTCCTGAAAAAAAAATAAGGGGATTCTGATAGACAACTTCAAGGTGAACACAAGATAATTTCAGATTTTCTGTATCACGTAGGAAGTTGGAGAAATATTAAATGAACTCTTATTGAACTTTAGCCTGTTTAATCGCTTAACGATGCTCACACATTGCGTTAGTTCAACTGACCTAAAAATGTTTAGCTGGTGATTTACATTTGTACTCAGCATCTGATGCCTCTCTTGTCGGTGTCCAACAATAGTCAGCCAGCAGTGATAGATTCCTGTTGCCCTGATACCGCTCTTCCATGGTCACAATGTTCCTGGTGAAACCTTCACCATGTTCATCACTCACTGCACCGCGATCAGCAGGGAAGGAGTCCAAGTGCGAATGCAGAAAATGAATTTTCAATGACATGTTGCACTTCATGGTTTTATAGGCCTGAAGAAGACTTAGAATATTACAGGAAATAACAAAAATGGTTATATCTTAAATAAAGGTATGTGATCAGGAAATTTTAAAAAGCTTCTTGTCCAATGTAACTAAAAGATTTTCAGTAGCTCTAAAATGCCTAATAATATCAGCTGTCGTCTTATTGCAGAAACTCTAAAAGAACTAAATAGTTGGAAAGAATCACAATTCTTGAAGCAAGTTAAATAGCTTAGCAGTCACGCATCTTTTAATTATTGAGGGCTTTGATCCAAAAGAAGAATATAAGGTAAATGTTTGTATTCAAAATGAAGAGGAATTCTTAAAAGAATTTCTTACAAACTGGTATTGCTGCCAAATAAATAAGTGTTCTGAAATAAGAAAACATTGGGAAGTAATCACTCTAGACTATTTACACTAAATAGAATTATATAAATAAAGATGGAGTCAAAGAAAGTGTTGATGGACTACCAAGTAGTACATTTCAGTTGGATGAACAAAACAAAACTGCATAAATTGAGTGGAAAAACAATGGCAGTCACGCAAAGACTAATTATCGGGTTAAAGAATGGATTCATTGCTGATCCACTACTGGAAAGCAAGGGAAACATTGAAGACTCGATTTGTTGAATAGATGGGTTTTTATAATTATTAAAATTACTGAGAAACTATTCAGCCATTTTCCATTAAATTCTTCCCCCAATTCAAAATCCTCTTGTATTTTTACACTTAAATAAAGGTTCCTAAGTGTTTTATGGTGGTGACTGATCCACAGACTCTTCAATAAGCCTCTTGACTCTTTTACAATAATCTTAAATAGAAATTAAAATCAAACACCAATTTGAACATCTGATAATATTACATGCTTGCATTGACATTCTAAATGCAGTTTTCTGTTCAGCTAATAGATTTTGAGAGTAAGAAACTGCCAAATATTATGCGTATAAAAATGCTCTCTTGATTGTTTGAGATATTTTTTCTTCCTTTGCTCCATTGTTATTGCTTGATTTCACCATATGTATGTATAGAACAGAACCAGTTCCAGGAGTTCAACACTCAGAGGTTTACAAGATGCTGCACAACAGTCAAGAACAAAATAATGAACCAAGGCAATCTGGGTCTTTCCGAGCAATCCAGGATTACTTGGATTCAGACGAAAGTGGTGAGCATCATGTGTATTGGTGTAAAGCATGGGGGCCAAGATGCGCTAGTGGGATTAATGGTCTAACATCATTGAATGATATCCTGTGTGTTTAATGTTCGTATCTGGCCATCAGTCCCATTGTTGATATTGTTACTAACCCAGAGGACCCCAAAACCCAACACCAATAGATATTAATCAAGACAAATGGTTACTTAAACAAAAGTTGATTTTAATTATCTTTAAACATGAAAACAGAATCAAACTTTAACTTATCACTATTAACTTACTTTACCTAACTTAACCCCCTTCTAATTCTAAGCGCATGTGTCTGTAATGTGTGTACATTCAAAAAAGTTATTTGGTTCACAGTCCAATCTCACTTCTCATTCCAAGTTCACTGGTTGCAGGCAATTCTTATACTGTGCACAGAATTTAACATGTGTAAAGTTCACCAGGCTTTGGTGCTCGAAAGGTAAATGGTTACCACTCAGGAAGGTTCTTGTTGGTTTTTCACAGAGAGATGTGTTGTTCCAGTACATCCACAACTGATGTACTTCCATCAGTCACCTCAGTGTCTTGCTGACAAAACTTGCCCATCAGGGTTCTCCAGATGATAACCTTTTTCTTTCAGGTCACCACAGAGTTCCTTTTTGTTTCTCTTATTCCAACTGAATCATTAGACAGCCAGTCCTCTCCTCTTGCATGAACCACAAGGCCTTTGACCAGACTGTCTTCCAAAAGCTTGCCAGCTTGTCCTTTTTCAGTCCTAGCAACTTCTCTCCCTCTCTCTCTCTCACTCTGAGACCGAGAGAAAACCTGTTTGACTCTCTCTGCATGCAAAACCACATGACCCTCTTGCAACAGCAAAACTCCTGCAGACAATAGCTGCTCCAGCCTGCTCTTTCATCTGTTGCCTTGATAAACAATAATCCATTAGTGACATCTCTGGAGCACTCTTCAAAGCTCTTGCAAAAAGGTGTGAGAAGCCACTATGTCTCCAGAATTTCAAACAAGATCTGTTTTAAAGTGTTTGCATGTGACCTACTCTAATAAACCTTTCCCAATTTATCTCCCAAAAACATTTCTATACACTCGGTCACAATATTAACTTATTTGTACCTTACAATAAAGGAATTCCCAGGATGTGTGATTGAAATCGTCATGCATTGGAGATATCCTTCTAGTTCTATTCACATAAGGCAAGACCAGAAGGGACTGTGGAAACATTCAATGGTAGAAATTGAAGATCTATTATATCATTTCCACATAATTGTTTATACAGTGATTTTTAGCAGCGTACTGCAGTAAATCTCAATAGCTGACCCTTGGGGTTTTCAATGGGGCCTCATTTAAATTTACAATCTTTTTAACCATTCTCCAATTCTGTCCAAACTGACAAAGATAATCGCCCCATGGTTACTAGAAGTGTGAAAGCTCCAGTAACAAAAGTTGGTGCTTCGGGAGGAAGTGTTCAGAAGCTGCCACTCTGTGACAAGTGTGGAAATGGAATAGTGTAAGTATACAGTATTTATAAAGCAAGAAGATTGACAGTAATTGCAAGTGTTAAGCTTTTCCAGGCCTGTATTTACTATCTCTAACTAATATAATAATGCTGAAAATCAGTTTCATTGCTCTAAATTATTACATTCTTTCCTTTTAAATTTTCCAAAATTGC
The DNA here is from genome assembly GCF_036971445.1 of Narcine bancroftii. NCBI lineage: Eukaryota > Metazoa > Chordata > Chondrichthyes > Torpediniformes > Narcinidae > Narcine > Narcine bancroftii. The sequence goes on from NC_091469.1 coordinate 130,455,863, forward strand.
CTCTATTTGGAGATATTTTCAATTAGATCATAAACTTATTCATTAAAAGAAAGAGACACAAAGCAGGAAATTACAAGCTGCTTAACTTAATATTTGACAGGAAAGATGTCAGAAAGTTTTCTGAAAGACATTACAGCAGCTGCTTCAGAAAAGATCAAGAAATTTAGGCAAAGTCAACATGGTTTTGCGGAAGGGAAATCATGTTTAGCCAATTGATCAGAATTCTTTGACGTAATAATGTGCAATGGATAAAACTGGTAGATGGACTGTACAGGTTTCAAGAAAGTATTTAATGAGGTGATGCATGAAAGATTATTAAAAGAGTAAATGAAATTTAAAAGATAATGTATTGGTCTGATATTGAATGCATTTCTGGTCCCCCCCCCCCCCCCCCCCATTACAGGAAGGATGTGGAGGCTTTGGAAAGGGTACAGAGTAGGTTTACCAGAATGCTGCAGGAGCAGATGGACAAACTTGTGCTGTTTTCTCAGGAGCTAAGGGGAATTCTGATATAAGCTTATGCAATGTTAAATGTCGTGGGTAAGGCAGACCATCAGAAGCAGGCCCAAAACGTTGATAATATATCTTTACCTCCTATGGAGGTGGCGATACCTGCTGAGTTCCTCTAGCATTACAACCACAAACTTTTGTGTTTCACTCCAGCCAGAAGCTTTTCCCTCCAGGATAGTAATGTCAAATAATGGAGGACATATATTTGCGGGAAAGTTTATAGATGTGCAGAATAATAATTTTTTTTTGCTTTGAGGCTTCCATCAATGGGAGTGGAAGCAGATACAATTGTAGCATATAAGAGATTTTTGATAGACACTTGAATGTGCAAGGAATAGAGGGATATGTCATACACTAGCAGCAGAGATTTGTTTGGCATCATGTTCAGCACAGAAATTGTGGACCAAAGGGCCTCTTCTGGTCTATTTTCTACGTTGAAAGGTTGGTTGACCAACAGAAAATGAAAAGTGGGCATAAGGGATCTTTTTTCTGGATGATTAGTTGTAACAAGTACTGTATCACATGGATCAGTTCTGGAGACTCGATGTTTCATAATTTGTAGATCCAACTTTGATAAAGACAATACAGGTGCAGTGCTAAGTTTGCTGATAACACTAAGAAGTTTTGGAAAGCTCCAGCGAAAATGTAAATAGGATGGTTTTTAAGTTTGGAGGCATGAAATGCTATGGAGTTGTAGGTAGTGAAAAAGATTGTCAGGATGTAGGTCAGTTGGAGATATGGGCAGAGAAATGGCAGATGTAGTTTAATGCAGACAAGTGTGAGGTGTGTACCTCAGGTCTCACTAGACCAAATGCTCTTGTTACATTATGGCCCCCAATGCTTCGACAATTCTATCCTGGAGAGGTAATTCCGAGACAGCAGTTAGCTCAAGGAGCAGATGGAAGTGACCAATCCTACCACCACTTCAACCCCTACCCAAAGAAAGTCCACAGAAATTATTTATTTGATGGTAGAAATATAAAATTAAAGCATGTTTCCACTTGAATTTTCCTGGTCCTCAAAACCCTGGATCCCTTTTGCATCTGGAATGTTTATCTCTAAAACAATAGCAATGCACTTTTTGCCTGCTCATTACAACTTATGGACTTGAAATCCTGATTTTTCTTTCAAATTCTGCCCAGCTAAATTCATCTGCTGCTAGTTTCATATACATGTCAGAGGGGACTAACAAATGGTTGCTTGATTTTTACATGAAGTATATTTTGAGGACAAATCCATTACAAGAAATTGTATACTGAGTATTGTTGGAAGAAACTGAACAATACCTTGACGGGCTGATTAAGTTTATGTAAATGTTAAATCACCCAATTGGCAGACATGTATCAATCTATTGGTATACTGGGAATTTCTAGATTATTATTAGATTTTTGATTCAGCACACATACATTGTGTTCAATGGAAAAATTCTCATCTCACTCCTATTTCTACCACTCAGTATTTCTAAATCATATAAAATGGAGTCCTGGCTTGGTTCTTGCACTCCTAAGCTATTTTTGTATAATGTTTATGATACAGTGGGACCGTTGTTAAAGCCCGTGACAAGTTTCGCCATCCTGAATGTTTTGTCTGCTCCGACTGTGACATGAATCTCAAGCAGAAGGGTTACTTTTTCATAGAAGGGCAACTGTACTGTGAAGCCCATGCGAGGGCACGAACGAAACCACCAGAGGGATATGAAGCCAAGCCCGTTTATCCAAACACGAAGGTTTAGATTTCCGGCACAGAAGTAAAAGAAAATAACAGAAAAGATTCATTATCGGGAGAAACCCATGTTGTTGTTATTGACGTGAATACAATTAAATACGAATGCTCTTCCATAACGAGATATACAGTAAATTCCCTGGTATCCAGCACCTTTGGGGATTGGTAGATGCTGGATAAGTGTATTTTATGGTTGTTTAAGACTTACTCTTACAATGCCCAACTAATGCAGTTAGGCATTAATACATTAAGAATAAACAGTTTAAAAAAAAAAGGCCAAAATTACTGTACTATATAGGAAATGGTTGGCTTGGTGCGCGAGTAGAGGATCGGTGAACTAACAGTGAGGCAGACCAGTTTTAAATTTGCGTATTATTTTCCTTTATTTGAGGGTTGCTTGAATTTGGGATACCAGAGGTTTTACTGTATATACAAATCGCGACTTGCTCAGTTAACCGTGTTAGCAGATAGGCTTTGTGGACCCAGCAGAAATAAACCTACCCTATGCATTGGCATGTTAATCCACAAATTATATAAGAAACTTAGTCTGTGTAATTACAACTATTAAATACATAAGAATTGATGAAGGAAAAACATAGTGTATACTGAGTGCAATTGAAAGAATCTGAACAACTTATTTTACTGCTAAAACATACATGAAGAGTAAATGATTATATTACCATAATCCTGGTCTTGGAAGGATTTTTTTAAATGATTAAATTATTGTATCAGGTCATGTTTATTGCATTCAGCTTTATATAAAGTACTCACTAGAGTTTATTTGTTTGGAATTTGTTGAATTTTAACCCTTACCAGCTGGAAATTGAAAATGTGTTCGATATTAAAATGTTACTGCCATATATAATAAAACCTTTATCACCACTAATCAGAAATAACTGAAAATGACCTTATAATAAAAACAGTTCTCTTGAACCGAACAAATATCAGGTGCTGGGGGAACACATTCATACACATTTTTTTTCAAACTCAATCAACTTTTGCAGGAACCTAAACTGCGAACAGCCACACCCGAAAGGAGATGCTATTTTAAACATTCCTTGCACCAATTGCTGTTTTCACATTCTTTTCCATTTATCCCTTTCCCACATACCAGTCTTGGGGAAGGTCGCAACTTAGTGATAACAGGTAAATATTAAGTCTACTGCTCCTTCGTTGTAAGCTTCAGTGTGCACGAAACCATAGACTGCCTCTGCCATGTTCACATCTGTTCATCCAGAGTTAGGTGCTGAATTAACATGAACTGTTCACAATAAGGCCAAAGCAGCTTTGCACATTTAATACCTGCAGAGTTTTCTTGGGGGGCGAGCTATAACCTGATCAAAATTTGAGCATAAATTGTTCCTATTCATCAAGCAGGTCCAGTGTTCACGAAGGTGATGAACATGAAATCTGCAGCGGAGATTCTACTGCAGAGCACAAAAGTGCTAGAGAAACCTTTGGGCTTGTGGACTGGAAGGATCAGTTATCGTGCTGTATGTTTAAATTTATTAATTAAACTCAGCTGTTCAAGTATGACTTAACCTTGCCTGAAATGGGTTCATGGAAGTATGTGACCACTGGAATCCACAGGTGTTGGAGAAACTCAGCAGGTCATGCAGCATCCATGGAAAGCAACAGGCAGTTGACGTTTTGGGCCTGAGCCCTTCCTCAGATCACCTGAGTGCAGTGTTAAAGGCCTATGCCAAAGAGATGAAAGGTTAACAAAGCAAACGGACTTGATACCAGTTCAGGGCTGCTCTTACAAGTACAGTTATCCCGGGGGTACCCAAAAATAATTTAATTTCACTTCAGTGCCCCCACAGGAGCATTACACAGAAAATGATGTCACTCTGTGTGCAAATGACTGGCAAACTACATCAGGGATCTAAAGTTGACTTCTCCCTGGAAGTGTCCACTTGGATTGTCAGTGATGTGAGACGTTTCTGCGTGTCACACATGGAAAAATCGATTTTTACACACAGGAAAGAGCAGCAATATGCAATGAATATCTGGGCTTAGGTTACTTGTGCTGTGTAAATTCTATAACAATTGAAGAACTTCAGCCTAAGGAAGGGACATATGAAAAAAACATAAACCCACACGTTTAATTCACTATTTTTCCCATTTTTATTCATCCAATTTCATGTTGCATTGACAAAGGGATGTGACATAACTATTATATCGAATTTCTTGAAACCTACTATTTTTGTCAATCAATGCTGAACAATGTCTACTCTGCGATTATCAGAAGTCCTCCCTTCTTGTGTGAAATTTTGTCATCTAGATTTTATAGAGGGAATTAAGCAGAGCCTGTACCTGAAATAGGCCATGCTCAGTCATTGCTTCTTCTCCACACGAACCTCCAGTCACTTTGTACAGTAAATCTTGCTGGCTGGAGTCCAACAGTGGAGTTCATCAACTGCATCATATCTACACCATATCAGATGTTACACAGGAATTCAGGTGCCACTGCTAGTAATAGAGGTGGTAATCCTGCAAATTAAGAGGCGAAGACCATTATGTTATTTTATTTTGAGACATTTAAAACCTTTAAATCTTTGACCCTTAGCACTCCTCAGATTTGCTTTCTGCTGTAGAATTGGGATGTACAGGGCTTGGCCTCTGCACTTCCTTATCTGAGGCCGCGTTGTGGCTGAGACTTTGGTAGCTAATTTAAAGGCAGTAAGATTGGCCCTCTATATCAATCTCATGTGAGTGCTGGTATCTGGAGACCAGGGAAGAGAAATGGATCCACCATAATTAATGTGGTATCAATAAACTCAAAAGACCAGAGTTACAGAATGACAGGCTTTTATTTACAAGTGTATCCCATGCTATGACCCAGGCTCTGGTGGAGGAGTTATGGCATTGAAGCTTATATACAGGGTCAAGGGGGTGGAGCCACAGGTACAGTCGCAGCAAGGGGTGGAGCCAGATAAATGAGTATACAAAAGTTCACCACATTCACCCCTTGTTTTTTTTTATTTTGTCCAATGGTGTGAACTGGGGCAGAGGTTCTTACAGATTAAATCTGTCCAGTGGCCTGGATTTTCATTGAAACTGTCGGAGAGTCAAATGCTGGGCTGTTGCTGGGACAGCTGTGGAGTCCTGGACCTCCAGTACTGCCTCGACTTGCTGGGTGCATGGAGGCTTGACCGGAGTGACTGGGGCAGGTCTAGGGTGCTGTTGTATGTAGTGTGTGTCCATGGGAGGGGAGGGTGATGTTTGGTGGTTAAACTCCTCAGGGGTCCCTGAATGCACGAGGTCCCAGTTGGAGACAGTGACCTTGCGCCTATCCAGGTAGGTTCACATGGAGGAGCTGGACCCTTTTGACTAGTGGGTCAGTTTTATGGCCCCTTGTGTGCATCCATAGCAGGACTTGCCATGGGGACATCAACCAGGATGGCAAGGTTGTCCCTGACGTGGACTTCCTGAGGAAGGAGAAAATTCTTTGGTGAGGGGTAGCATTGGTGGCAGTACATAAATATGACCCCATCACTTGGAGTGCTTCAGGGAGGACTTTCTGCCAGTGAGAGACTGGTAGTCCTCTGGAGAGAAGGGTGACCAGAATAGCCTTCCACACAATGGCATTCTGCCTTTCCACCTGGCTGTTCCCTCTGGGGTTATAGCTGGTGGTCCTACTGGTGATGATAGCTCTGGCCAGCAGGTAATGGTGCAGCTTGTCATTCATGAACAAGGACCCCCGGTTGCTGTGGATATACGAACAGGGTGAAAAGGTTGTGCAGGGCCCTGATGACTGTGGTAGTGGTCTTGTCTGGGCAGGAGATGGCAAAGGGGAAACATGAGTACTCATCAATGACCGTGAGGAAAAACAAATTGCAATTGGTGGAGGCGAGGGTGCCCTTGAAGTCCATGCTCAGGCGTTTGAAAGGCCATGCAGCCTTTACCAGGTGTGCCCTATCTGGTTTGTTGAAGTGTGGTTTGCAATCTGCGCAGACCCGGCAGTCCCTAGTCATGTCTTTGACGTCCCCTATGGAGTACGGAGCTCATGACTCCGGGGTGGCAGAGGTCATTGTGGAAGGTTTTGAGGTATGCACTGGCATCAATAACCAACTGGGACAGGGCACCTGGGAGCTCATTGAGCTTCCCCAGCCAGTACACGATGCTGTAGTTATAGGTGGAAAGTTCAATCCTCCACTTCAGAAACTTGTCATTCTTTATCTTTCCCGGCTGCTTGTCATTAAGTATGAATGCCATGGTCTGTTGGACCATGAGCAGGGTAAAACGTCTGCTGGCCAGATAATCCCTCCACTGCCGCACCACTTCAATTATTGCCTGATCCTCCTTCTCGATAAAGGAGTGTCAGATTTCAGGGCCCTGGAGGGTTCAGGAAAAGAAGCCACGGTTCGGCCTGCCTGGTAAAGGGTGGTGGCCAGGAAGAAATCGGTCGCATCACTCTCCACTTGGAATGGGGCAGATTCATTCGTCACTTGTGTCGCAGCTTTGGGGATGACCTAATTTATGTGACAGAAGGCTGTCCAGTCCTCTCTTGACAGGTGGAAAGATGTGGACATGATGAGAGGTGGGCTTTGTTTGCATAATTGGGGACTCACTGAGCTTAATAGGAAAAGAACCCCAGGTGCCTATACAGGGCTTTAAGGCTGTGGGGAAGGGTGAATTCTAGCAGGGAATGCATGCAGTCAGACTCAGGGCCAATGACTCCATTCTCCACAACACAGCCAAGAATAGCCAGGCGGGAAGTGAGAAAAATACATTTGTCCCTGTTGTAGGTTAGGTTGAGACGTTTGGGTTGTCGTGAGGAATTTTTGGAGGTTAGCATTGTAATCTTGCAGGTTGTGGCCACAGATCGTAACATTATCCAGGTAAGGAAAGGTGGCACACAGGTCATTTTGGTCCACTATCTGGTCCATGTCCCGTTTGAAGACAGAGTCTCCACTGGGAATACTGACAAATGATAGAAGCGGTCATTTGCCTCGAAAGTGGACAGATGGGGAGCTGGTGGTCAGTTGATTTTAGGTCTATTGTGGAGAACATACGATATTGGGTGATTTGATTGACCATATCTGCTATGCGAGAAAGGGGTTACACATCCAGGTGCGTATAACGGTTGATAGTCTGGCTGTAATCAATCACCATTTGGTGTTTTCCTTCACTCTTAACCACCACTACCTGAGCTCTCCATGGGCTGGTACTGGCCTCGATGATCCCATCACCCAAGAGCCGCCTCACCTCAGCATTAACGAATGCTCTGTCCCCTTCACTGTATCGCCCACTTTTTGTGGCGACTGGTTTACAGTTGGGAATGAGGTTCACAAACAGCATTGGGGGATTGATGCGGAGGGTGGAGAGGTCACATGTTGGACCAGCCAGTGGGGGGGGGGGGGTAAGGGGGCCGGTCGGAGAGGAGGGCGGCTGGCTTAAGAACTGTAGGTTGGAGACCATGAGGTGGGAAGGGGACCATCATACCGCATTGTAACACTTATGAGGTGGCACTGGAAATACAACCCCAGCAGCACTGGCACACAGAGCTGTGGCATGACAAAGAGCTTAAAGTCCCTGTAGGTTGTTCCCCGCACGGTCAACATTATGGAGGTGTAGCTGCAGATCTCAGCTGAGTGGGATTTTGAGGCCAGGCAGACTTTATAGCTTACTGGCTTTGCTTTAGGGGAGTAAAACTGCACTGTATCAGGGTGGATAAAACTCTCTGCGCTCCTGCTTTTGAAAAGGTATCTCATCACGAGATCACTGACCAAGATGTCCATCATTGACTGGTAGAACTGATGCGGGCTGCTTTGATCCAGTACCATGGAGGCCAATGTCAATTCGTGGTCTGGCCCACGCTGACTCATAGTCTGGGAGCATATGGCAGCCCCCATTTCATGGTGTGGGTATCCCTGGAAGATAGAGAGTGGTGCCCAAGATGGCAGCCCATATGCTGCACACACAGCGGCGCTGGAGCTGGAAGGTGGCTGTGATCAGCATACCTTGGCATAGTGCCCCTTCTTCCTGCGCTTCGTGCACATCACGTCTTTTTGCCAGGCAGCATTATTGGGGGTACTTTGGCTGGCCACAGAAGTAGCACTCTGGGTGCTCATGGGAGACCGCGGCTGTGGTGGGATCACTAGCTAGATGTAGTAGCGAACCACTGGTTTGCATTCCCACATCTAAAGATGGCGGCACCCATGTGGATCATGAGGCCGCCGCGCCATTCACCGAGTAAGCCTCCATGTACGGAGGGAAATCTCCAGCAATTTCACCAGATTCATCACCCCCTTTAAGTCCAACCTACTCTGGTCAAGTAGCCTCTGGCACACATAGTCTGATCTAACGTTTGTGACATAGGCATCCCAGATCATGTCCTCCGTATTTGGTGGCCAACACTGGCTGTCAATTGAATGCTTGTGTGAGTCCCCACAGAGCCTGGAGGAACTCATCACTCGATTCTCCGGGATGCTGCTTGCAGGTAGCCAGCACGTGTCTGGCGTATACCTCATTGACCTTCTCCCTGTACTGATCTTTCAGCGTGTCCATTGCCTCCTCATTCATTGAGGCATCCCTGATCATCGAGAACACTTGACATCCAACCTAGGGAGAAGAGTAGGTGTAGCTTGTTTGTCTCCGTGGCTACGATTCCGCTGGAATTTTGCAGAAAGATCAAAGCAGTCTGAGGCTTCTAGTGATTGAAGGTCAATCTCAGCTTATTGGGCTTCAAGAGTTATTCCATCATTGGGATCAAAATTATTGTAAGTAAAATTGATGTGCTATCAATAACTCGAAAGACTGGGGTTAAAGAATGACAGGCTTTTATTTACAATAAACTTGAAGTGTATCCCATGCCGTGACCCAGGCTCTGGTGGAAGAGCTATGGCATTGAAGCCTTTAAAAGGGTCAAGTGGGTGGAGTCAGGTACAGTCGCAGCAAGGGGCATGGCCAGTTAAAACAGTCCACGACAATAATCTTATCCTCTGTCCATTTCTTCATTTTCACTTCTCTTCCCTCAATTGTATTTACCACATTTCTTTTAAAAACATTAATTTTATTTTGGATTAATTTGAGCAACACATTCTCACCATTCTCTTTATCTATTCTATTGATAGCTGATAGCCCTTTAAGCAAATTTTAAAAAAAACAACTGCAGATGGAAATCTGAAAGAAAATCAGAAAATTATGGAAAAACTCAGAAGATCAGGGAGCATCAATGGAAAGAGAAATAGAATTATCATTTTAGGTCAGAGATCCTTCATCAGACTTCCAAAGTCTTTTTTTAATATACCCTCATTCTTCTGCACTGTTTCACAAGGCATGAGACAAAGCTGACTCAAATAATTCAATGGTAAAAAAGGTTAAACTGTCAGCATTAGAATTTATTGTCATGAACAAGTCACAAAATTTGTTGTTTTGTGACAACATCACAGTGCGAACATTCTGATAAGCCACCTAAGAAAAATAAATAAAAATAGCGCATGTAAAGTCAAAGCGAGCCGGTGTCTTTGGTTCATTGATCATTCAGGAATCTGATGGCAGCGGGGAAGAAGCTGTCCTTGTGCCGCTGAGTGCTCGTCTTTGGGCTCCTGTATAGTTTTCCTAATGGTAGCAGAGTGAAGAGGGCATGGCCTGGGTGGTGGGGGTTCTTTGGGGATAGAGGCTGCTTTCCCAGTCTCCTTGGCTCCTTGGGTTTTGATTTCCCCAAGGAGCATTCAAGAGGAATTTTCCAGATGATTCCTTTTCCTAACTGGACCTCAGCGTTTTCTGAGGTCACTTGCCTCTTCCAGGTTACATGGGTAGGTGATTGGACAAGGTGATCTGTCCATCACATTGTTAAATACACGTCTTCTTATGCATTTTAACTTTTTATATAATTTACTCCAGTTTAAACTCCATCTTATGAATAATAACTGTTTGGCTTAGTACAACAATAACACGATCTGCACATTAGCTGATGATGCCACAGTAGTAGGTTGCATAAAGTGGGGCGATGAGACAGCATACAGGATTGAAAACCTGGCTGAATGGTGCCCCAAAAGCAACCTCACGCTCGATATCACTGAAACCAAGGAGCTGAGTGTAGACTTTAGGAAGGGAAAACCAGATGTATGCAATCCATTAGGGAATCAGAGGTGGAGAAGGTGAGCAAATTTATATTCCTGGGGTTCATTATCTCATTTCTTCATTGTGAAGAAAGTACGTTTTCTTCCTCAGAAGTTTGCTGAGCTTTGGTATGACATCAAAAACCTTGGCAAAATTCGACAGATGTGTAGTGGAAAGTGTGCTGACTGGCTTCATCTCGGCCTGAAATGGGGCACCAATACCTCTGAGTGGAAAGACCCGATAAAGGTATTGGACATAGCCCAGAACATCACAGGCAAAACTTTCCCCAGCATCAATAAAATCTACATGCCATCAGAAAGCAGCAGCAATTGTCAAGGATCTGCACCACCCAGGACATGATCTGTTCTTGCTGCTGTCATCGGGAAAGAGATGTAGGGGCCACAAGACTCATACCACCAGGTTCAAAAATGGTGTGCTACCCCTCCACCATCACATTCCAAAACAACAAACTCAATCAGAGACTCATTTAAGGACTCTTAATTTGCACGTTATTTATTATTGAACATTTATTTTCTGTATTGCACAGTCAGTTTGTTTATATTTCTCACTTTTGTATACGTATCTTTTCTTGAATACAGCAGTTTGCACTACTTAATAAGAAGAAATTCTGCCTGGCTTGCAGGAAAAAGAATCTCAGGGTTGTATGTGATGCTATGTACAAACTCTGACAATAAATCTGAATTTAGAGCTGTGAATAATGACGCAATATTTAAATATGGGAGAATCAGTAGTAAATGTTGTTCATGGGCAAGTATGAGAGAGAATTGAATGGAGCAAAATAATTAGGGGAGTGGGATAACTCTGAGAGTGAGCCAACTAATTGGTCTGCTTCTAGGCCATATGGAAATATAGCATTTATGATATCTCGTTTAATTTCTGTGATGTACCTGAATCAGCACATTTCATTCATTCATTGCAAAGGCTGATTTTCCCATCCTTTGGTCCAGCCATTCTCAACAGGGGCCATCGCACCTTTAGGGGGGGGGGGGGGCCATGGACTGAAATCATAAAATATTTTTTTATGTAGTCGGTAGGAGAGTGTACGGAAGAAACCAACTAAACTTGGCTACTTCACAGAAAACATAAAAACATAAGGAACAGGAGCAGGAGTAGGCCATTTGGCCCAGGAGCCTATACACATTGAACAGAGTCATAAGGGGTCCATCAGCAAAAATAAAAGAGAATGGCTGCTTTAGTCCATCAACTTCTTTGCAATGCAAGCTTTTGAAACTTGCTCAAATTTGTGCTGAATGCTGTCCCACCACTAGAGGAACATAGAACTTTACAGAGCACCTGAGCAGTTAATTCCTCCATGAGATTCACCCAGTTGAATCTGATTGAGGCTGTTAACTCTGTGTCTTCTTTGATTGGCTCCTGCTGATGACATTCTACTGATACAATCCTGCCTCTTCCAAAGATTCCAGTGAATCATTCATGTTTTCTAATTGACTCTGGAGCCACAGAATCTCATTTTAAAAGGCATTCTAAACTGGCACAGGACACAATACGCAGCCTGCAGACAATAGGTAGGTTTTTCTTTAAAAGTACCTCTCTGCCAATAAAGTGAATCATTTTTAAATTGGATACTTCAGTATGTAGCTTTATTACTTGGGGATTCCACATTGAATATTGTATCCAAATATGATCACAGTATTTAATACTGTGATAATGCTTTCAGCCATTCTGGCCTGCTCTACCATTCAATATGGCCACAGTCACCCACATCAGGACCCTATTCCCTCCTTTTTACTAAAACTCCTGACCTTGGTTGTCAGGTGCATACCTTGTGTCCTGAGGCTGAACCCCGCAGACCTGGTTCTGGACTATTCAGCATCCTCCCTGATTCAAGTCTGTCCAGTTCTGTTTGAATTTATTCAAAACTCCCATCACTCAGTAAAGCCTATTTGTAAGAGATGCAATAAGGGAATTGGATAAAATCAGGCTGACCAATCTACCTTACTCTTACTCTCCACAATTCCCAGGTTTTTTTCTCTCTTCCTCATGTTTTTAAACAGTGCAGTTACATTTCCTACCCTTGCTTCTTAAGAACAGCTCCAGAGTTGAAAGAATTTTGGAAGATGGCCAGCATGGATCCACTTCCTTTACTGTGATGGGATGTTGATTACCCCAATTCATTCCCACCGATAATTCATTTCCTTCAGTTTCTCTCTAGTTTCTTGATTCCCCAACATATTTAAAAGTTCATCTGTGATCCCTTTGTGAAGTCAAAAAATGTATGTACAATATTTAATAATTCGATCATTGATGCCCTATCAATAAATTTGCATGTTATTTATTATTGAACATTTATTTTCTGTATTGCACAGTCAGTTTGTTCATGTTTTCTAATTGACAGTTTGTTTACATTTCTCACTTTTGTATACATATCTTTTCTTGAATACAGCAGTTTGCACTACTTAATGCCTGGCTTGCAGAAAAAAGAATCTCAGGGTTGTATGTACAAACTCTGACAATAAATCTGAATTTAGAGCTGTGAATAATCACGCAATATTTAAATATGGGAGAATCAGTAGTAAATGTTGTCCACGGGCAACATAGACTTATAAAGTTCCCCAGTCTATTGAAGCTAGTCTTTTAAACTTTTAAACTTCAAAGACTATAAGTTACCTGACTGATTGGCTTTTATTACCATAAACTGATGGCATGTCTCATGTTGCTGACCCAAGACCCGAGGTTGTTTTAGGGGAGGGTTATGTCATTGCCCCTCCTTATTAGGGGAATTAAGGTGCAAGAGACTCAGGTACCATCAGCAAGGGGTGGGCCAGTCATACACATATGAACAGTATTAACTGTGGTTAATACTTAGTCCTAATTATAATTTCCCCTATTTCTGACTGTATGTGCCTATCTTGGATTTCACTAATCCTTTACAGTTAGAAGCTTTTACAGTTGGATTTTATGATCCTTCTCTCGTACTCCATCTTTCCCTCTTTTTTTAAGTTGATTCTAATCCTCAGATCTACTTTTTTTATCTAGAGAGACAATGTTTCATCGAGTTGTATATGTACAATTGGATGATAATAAATTATAATTAAAAAATCAGGTGATAATAAACCTGTACAAACTCTTTCCAGCCATCACTCACTTTAAATCTGATACCATCTCTAATTTTCTTAGTAAACTAAACTGTGATTGGGCCCTTTTTCCACACAAGAATTAATAATTATGTAGTTCAAGGTCTTTAAATGCTATGCATTTCGTACATACTGTCAACCCACTTATAAAGTTCCCCAGTCTATTGAAGCCAACCTGCACCTCATACCCTGGTAGTTGTCTTGGTTTAGATCCAGGATTGTATTATTTTAAATGATCCATGGATCTTAATATCAGATGGTGGTCACCCTTCTGTAATGGACCAGGCACAACATGTCCATGCTGCAGGGCAACACAGTTAGTGCAGCAGTTAACGCAATGCTGTTATAGTGCCAGCAACCCAGGTTTGAATCTGTCGCTGTCTGTAAGGAGTTTTTATGTTCTCCCCATGTCTGCGTGGGTTTCCTCCCACCCTTCAAAACATTCAGGGGTTGTTGGTTAATTGGGTGTATTTGGGTGGCATGGGCTCATGGATAAAAGGATCTGTTACTGTGCTGTAGTCTTAAAAGAACAAGACTGTTTATTATTCCTTTCTCATTGCAAAATAGTCAGTTTAGGATAATGTGGCGATACGACCGCCAGCCTACTGCAGGGGGTGATCTCTGTACCTGCAGGAAGGCCACCTAAGGGGCTGATTCCACCTGGCCGGCTGTCAATCAGCTGACCTGAATATAAACCTCAGGTGACCCCCTCCTGAGCCAGTCACACAGGGAGCCACCAAGGCAAGAATTGGTGCTCAGACTTTTACTGGAATAAAGCCTGTTGTACAGTTTTGTCCTTGCACACCACAGATAACTTAATTTCTAGTCAGTTTTACAGACCAATGTTTTGGTCTGTAAAACCATCGTATACCCACTTCAGAAATTTCTTCTCTACACTATTATTGCTAATTTGGCATGACCAATCTATATGTAGATTAAGGTTGTATCCTTCTCTAATTTCCTGTTTAGTTGCATCTCACGCAACACCAGAACAGATAATCCCAACCCCTACCAATATTCACTATTGCTTGGTACTTTTCTATTTGTGTCATTCACTTTGTTCTTCCCCTTCCCATCAGTCAGATGATACGCAAGTTTGAAAATCTGCAGCACCTGATTAAAGAATAGTTTCTTCCTCATTAAGATCAGACTATTGAATGAACCTCCCTTTAGTAAAATGATGTTGCCCTTGCACTTTTTCTCTGTGACACAATACTCTGTACTTGTGTTTTATTTTGTACTTCAGTGTGAGTTCACTTGCTTAGTTAGCATGCTAAACAACATTTTTCACTCGACCTATAGCAATAATAAAATCAATTCAATTCCCGTTTAGTTCCACTACACACAGAATTAACACTGTGATTTTTGGAATTGACGTCCACCCTCACTGTTGTATTGATCACCTTCTTCACTAACAACAAATTGCTCCTCTTTTCATTTTTGCTTGCCTTAGGGCGGCACGGCTAGCACAACACTGTTACAGCGCCAGCGATCAGGGCCAGGGTTTGAATCCCCCGCCATCTGTAAGATGTTTGTACATTCTCCCAGTATCTGTGTGGGTTTTCCCCGGGGACTCCTGTTTCCTCCCACCTTTCGAAATGTACGGGGGTTGAAGGCCATTTAGGTGTAATTGTGCGGCACGGGCTCGTGGGCCAAAATGGCCTGCTAATGTGTTGTACACGTAAATTTTAAAAATTGAAAATAAATGTAAATTTCTAAATAATGTCTTCTCCTGTTCAGGGTCTATCTTGGGTCACCCGGCTAACAGGTCTCCATAATAGCCATAATTTTATTTCATATCTATTTATTAATTAATCTACCCTATTATCAAATATAGAAAATGATGATAAGTTATTATCCCTTTTAAAAACTTGATTGCAGAGAATGCATGAGTAAAAATATGCTTGCTTTCAATAAAGTTGTGAGCAGGGTGTGAGAAAATATGCCTTTCATCTTAGTTCAGTCTGGTTGTTCCAATGTTTCTACCCTTTAGTTGGGTAGTCTCCCCATAGGGGATCCTCCTTGCTCGATACTCTGTTGGCCCTCCACACAGTATTGCCTCCTCATTACTCCTAGCCAGTAGCATATGATTGTTTCTTCAGTGCATTTATTAATTCCAAAGAATCACAAACAAACAATAAAAACAGAAGGACAGAGCAAATAATCAGAAGTTATAGAGTTCAATAGAGAGCTAGGGTAAAAGGTGAGGTGTTGTTCCTTGAGTTCACAGTCCCCCTGCTGCTCAGGTGAAGGAGCCCATAGATGGAGATGATAGGATTGTGGATGAAAATGGCTGGCAACCAGAATCTCAGCGTCCTGCGGACTGAGCGTTGGTGCTCGGCAGAGCGAACCATTTGTGCTTGCCATTCCTCTCCCCAATTTGGTCCTTCACTGGTTCATTGGGGCCTGTACCCTCATAATCCCATAATCCACAAAGCAGAACTTTCTGACCTCCTTATTCCATCTTTTGCCTTCCATCACCTGTTTTTTCCTGACCTCGACTAATTCGCTTTCCCCTCTCAATCTTGATGAACGAGTCCAGTCTGAAGTGTTTCCCATTTTTTGTCAGCCACTGAAGCTGCTCAGCCTGCTGGGTTTCTGCAGCAGATGGTTTTATGCTTCAGAATCCAACAGCTGCAGTCTCTTGTTGGCTTCTTGCTTTCCCTTTTCCTCAATTCTGATGAAGGGGCCTGAAACATTAACTCTACCTCTTAGCACAAATGCTGCTTGACCTTCTAATGTTTCCAAAATTTTTCTGTTTTCACTTCAGCTAATAATTTATTCAGACTTTTCTTTTAATTAACTAGAGCCCCATACTGAGCATTGAATGACCCAGTTGCTAACAATGGATACTGTGC
Organism: Narcine bancroftii; assembly: GCF_036971445.1. Taxonomy (NCBI): domain Eukaryota; kingdom Metazoa; phylum Chordata; class Chondrichthyes; order Torpediniformes; family Narcinidae; genus Narcine; species Narcine bancroftii. Next base: position 130,472,139 of record NC_091469.1, read on the forward strand.
AGGCCATTCCTCAAGCGCACTGGTTAAACAAAAGCTGAGAGGCAGGTTTTATTAGTAGGACCCTGCACATGGATTGCTTCACTGAGGCTGATAACATTTCACTAGATTAATTGTTACCCTTTAGATATGAATTATTTGACTAGAGACCAGTAGAATGCACACAATCTCATCTGCATCTTCTAAAAGGCAGCAAAAAACAGATTTGTTTGAGTTCAGCTAGAAGTCAGATAACATTTTATTGCACTGTATAAAAACTACTTCAAGAAAATGCATATTATTTTAAAACTTGTAAATCTTTAAAAAATAAAAAAGTGATACCAGTGAATTCGGTCATCGTATGAAGGACACAAATATAGGGACTGGAGTTTTCCATAATTATATCTTGTGTTCAATGATAAAGCGAAGTCTTCTGATAACCAGAGAATTAATTCTTCAACAGATAGGAATTACCATACATATTCACTTTTGAGGGGCTGAAATTCATACTAGGTTCCAAAATACCATATGAGTAGCAGGTCCAAATTATCTCTAAATGAATAAAAAAAACAAAAGCATAATGAATTAAAGTAATAATGCAGGGTCTGGGCATCAAAATACACGTCCTTCCACGGGGGAGGTTGGGACTGTGGCGAGTATTTGCATCGTTGGAGGGGTTGGGAGCTCTGATGGATGGGTGGCTGGGGCTGAGGTGAGGCATTGGGAGCTCCAATGGGGGGGGGGGGGGGCGAGGTGTGAGCTCACAACCGAGGTGTTGGGAGTTCTGGCCTGCTGGTGGCTGGGGTTGAGGTGAGAGACTAGGGTTGACTTTTACGTGAGATATATGGAAAATTCCAGAATTATTTGGCCAAAAATACATGAGATAAACTTTTATATGCGTATATACAGTGATCACTTCTATTGTTGAGAAAACAACATAGATTAACCACTGGTCATTTGCTTCCAATACATGTTAATGATTAACTTTACATCTTTGTCCACATGAAAGATGAGCTGTACATGGTTTAAAGCTATACATGATACATGGTTTAAAACTTGCTCAGTTGAAACAAGGCTTTCCTTATAGTTCATCTACTAATGACCCAATCAATTTAGCTTTAATTTTAGCAATTAAATATATTTACATGGGCTGAAGTTGCCATATAAAATACCTATTGTCCACATTCAAAACAAGCTGCTTCCTCATGGATTAGACACTTTGTATCAAAGCATTTAAAAGGGAAGTTAATTTTTTTTGGAAGATCACAGAATCAGAATGATGAATAGTTAACTATCACTTCACAGAGTAGTGAAGAAGGCACTTGGCACACTTACCTTCATTAGGAAATTGACTCCAGGAGTTAGGGCATCAGTTATATCTATCGAAGATGTTGGTGAGACCAGCACTTACCTTCATTAGGAAATTGACTATAAGAGTTAGGGCATCAGTTATATCTATCGAAGATGTTGGTGAGACCACATTTCGAACATTGTAAGAAGTTCTCATCATCCAGTTATATGAAAGATAGTAAACTGGAAAAGGTCCAGTAAACACTCACTAGAATTTCACCAGGATGATCTGAAGTATAATTTCCCTGTCATGAAATGGATGATTTCCTTATTATGTAATTTTACACCTTTTCACAGCGACAGGAAAATCATGGGAAAAATCAACATTTCCAGAACAACTGTTTTCATTATTGGGCATTAATAGAAAAAAGTCTGGAAATTTCAGTCATAATTTTGGGAGATGCCTTTGAATTGGAAAATTGGAAATGTCATTATATTATAATAACTGCTGAAATCTGTATCAAGAGAAGGTTGGCAAACTAATCTATGGAGTTGAAATTTTTCAGGTCACCAAGATGGTGATTCAGGGCATGTCTATAAATGTTCACAAGAAAAAGGAACCGAAGCAGGCCATTTGGCCCATCAGGTCTGCTCCGTGAAACCTGAGCTAAACTGTTCTCGCATCTAGTTCCAAGTTCCAGCCTTGTCCCCATATCCCATGATACCCTGACTAATTAGATACCAATCAATTTCCCCTTTTAATTCCCCCAATGATCCTGCCTCCACACCTGCATGTACAATGAATTCCACAAATCCCAGGGAGCAGCAGAATAGAAATAATGTTGCAACATAGATGAGTATTTGATTGTGAGTTTGGAGACAGAGCAAGGATAAAGAAAATATGCTGGTAGAGATGAGAAATGGAGTCTCCATTGCATCTATGTTCCTTTATAATTGTTCAGACAGCATAGAGATGCTGAGTAACAGTGAGTTTTTCACTGCTTATTAGATCTTCATGCATTAAGAATTTTAATAAAACAATTAAAGTATACTTAAAACAGATAATAAAACATTAATATATTAACACATACAAAAGAATGGTCAAAAAATTTATCTGAACTGTCTTCATGTGCCCTTGTTCTAAACAGTACAAGATCAAATTCAAAACTAAAAATCTCTCTAAGATGGTCGAAAACCCAGCTGTAGCTTTGGCTCAAAGACTGTTACTATAGAGACACTCAAAGAATATGAAAAAAATCTTCTGAAAAGCCATAAATGTAATTTTTAAAGAAATACATTTTAACCCTTACAGTCTCTGTTGGGGTACAAATGATTTGGGTAAAAGGATAGATAGTTGTATGTCTAAATGTAAAGGCACATATAGTATCAACAAAATAAATGCCATGAACAATGAAGTGAATTTCGCAGTCAGACCACATTTTTACAAAAATATATGTGAAAAAGTCAATGTTTAATTATGCAAAGTACTTTGAATTATATTATAAATCCAACATTACATTTGAAGATTTTTTTTGTTTCTCCTTGTAACCTATAACATAGAACAATACTACACAGGAACAGAGCTATTGGCCCACGTGATGTCCAAGTCAAACATCTAGCTGTTTGTAAGGAGTTTGTATGTTCTTCCTTTGTCTGTGTGGGGTTCCCTGGATGCTCCAGTTTCCTCCCACCCTCAAAACATATAGAGATTGAAAGTCAATTGGGTGTAATTGGACAGCATGGGCTCATGGGCCTGTTACTGTGCTAAATGTCTAAATTTAAATTTAGAATGTTTTATTTCTATTAAGAATATGAAAACAGTAATTAAATGGGTTACATTTATGGTGTTGTACATAACAATGGTACAATTCAAGTTAAATATATTTTCATTACTAGTGACCTATTTCTTATTCTATTACAGAAGATTCCTCTGAAATAACAGAAATGCAATTTAATCCAGAGATTGCTTTAAAAGTAAGTTATAAATAATATGAATTATTTTCTGCTTTCATGTTAGGTTCACAGTCACCTCAAGGCACTTTCCAGTCAATAACATTTTGTTTAAGTATAATGGGTCACACGAGATTGCAGACATTGCAACCTGAAGCAGAAAAAAACACACACACAGCTAGAAGAAATTAGTAGTTTGTGAAGTATCAGTGGAACAGTGAAAGGAACTGTTGATGTATTTGGTCAATACCCTGCATCAGGACCGAGTGGAGAGGAAAGATCGTCGGCATTAACAGGAAAGGGGAAGGGGTGAGACAGGGACCAGTAGGTAATAGCTGGACTGGAGAAAGCTGATGGCCGGAAGGAGCCAAGTGGAGAATAGAGAGGCATAGATCTGGGAGCTAGAGAAAAGTGGGTGATTGGTGGAAACTCGTTCATTCAGGCACCTTGCCATTTGGCATGGGCAATCATGTCTTTTTATCCATCGTGGTCTCTGACCCTCTGAATTGTAGTCGTTGCCTCCCACGTTTCTAACCACGATGTTAATCCATCGATCATTTTCATTCTCTGCCTGCCTCTGCTTCTTTTTCCTTCTAGCTTTTCAGATGAAACTAAATGTTCTCATGTATCTCTTTGCATGATGTGTCCAAAGAATTTTAATTGCTGGTTTCTGATTCTTTTAAGTAATGTACGTTTTGTTTTCATTCTTTTTGTAGAACTTCTTCATTTGTTATCCTGTCAGTATATGATATGCACAGCATTCCTCTGAGAAGCCACATCTCTGCTGCATTGATTCTTTTTTCCATTGCATTTGTGATGGTCCATGACTTGCAGCCAGACATTAATGTAGAGATGAACGTAGCAGCTGAGAGTTCTAAGGCGGACGTCAATTGCTATTTACTAGTTCATTAGGATGTTTCTCATTTCTATAAATGCTGTTATTGTTTTTAATGTCTATTTCGCATTTGCCATCAGATGTTATGCATGATCCAAGGTACTTGAAGTTGTGAACTTGTTTCAGGATTTCATTTTCTAATGTTATCCTACAATTTGGAATATCAGGTTTCTTTGATATTGCCAATGCTTCATTTTTTTTTTTGTTTAAATTTTGGCCAAGTCTTTCACTCTCTGTATTGATGGCAGATACTAATCTCTGTAAATTTACTTCACCATTTGCTATCAGTATTGTATCAGAGGTTGTTGATATTATGTCTTCCTATACTAATTCCAGGTAGGTCTTGTACGGTTCTCATGATGTTTTTACTGTACAGGGAGAACCGGTCTGGTGATAGAACACAACCCTGTCTGATATCTAGCTTTACTGGCTAATATTCACCCATCCCATATGGCTGCACATTGTTGCCAGTAGAGATCCTTGATTATTCTTAGATCTTTTCCTTCGATATTCATATCTTTAAACATTTTCATGATGACTTGGTGTTTCACTGTGTCAAAGGCTTTTGTGTGGTCAATGAAACAGAAGTATAGGTCTTGTTGCACTTTTATTGACCTTTCGATAATATTCCTGGGAATACGTGGCATTTGATGTTCCCTTGCCTTCGACAAAGCCGCCCTGTTCTTCACTGATCTCTGGTTTAATTTTGCTTCTTATTCTGAGCAGGATGCAAGACTCTAAGTTGAGTCTTTGCAAGGTGACTCATTAAACTAATTGTTCTCTGTTGTCCATGTCTGATTTCTTGGTCAATGCAATGAATACTGTCCTTAAAAGATCTTTTGCCACTGTTAGGCTGTTCAATATGATTTCTAATTTCTCTATGCCAAGGGCTTCATACAGTTCAACTGGAAAGTTAAATGGTCCTGATGATTTCCCCTTTCGCATCTTTTTCATAACATGTTCCACTTTTCCTTTCATTATTGCCAGACCCTCATCATTGTTGTCAATATCAAAGTTGTCCTCTCAGTCTTTGCATTATTTTTCCTTTTACCATAACTGTAGAGCCATTTTTTGTTTTTATACATCCTGTTGTTTTTTCCAATTTGTCACCTCTTTAATCTCTTCGTGCACACGTTTACTGTTGTTGGTCTTCCACAATTGCTCCATTAACTCACCTTTGTCCTTCAGCCTCGTTTCTTTTGCTTCCTTGCACCTGGTTATTATCGGAGCATGCAAGGATCTGCAGGCTTCTTCAGTCTCCTGACATTTTCTTCTTGTTCAATAAGATTCAGAATTTCTTCTGCCATCTATTTCTTTTTCTGTTCTTTGGGAATCACCTCGTGCTGCTTGTGTTATGCAGTCTCTGAGGTTTTCCCATTGTTGATCTATAGTAGTGATGTTCTATAGAGCCTTGAATTTCTTCTTCACTGTTATTTGGAATTCACTTTTTATTTCACTGTTTTTTCTCAAAAGTCCCAAGTTCAGCTTTGGCTCTACTCTTGACCTTTTAAGTTTTCTGAGTCTCGGGTACATCACGCTGATTATTGGCACGTGATCACTGTAGCAGTCTGCACCCGAATATGTTTTGCATAATTTCAGGGAACTTCTATACCTTCTCCTTATAAGCACGCAATCAATCTGGTTTCTGGTGTTATCCCCTGGACTCTATAGTTTTCTTGGGTGTTGCTTGAAGACGGTATTATCAATTATATAATCTTTTCCTGTGATCCATATAGCTAGTCGTTCACCTCTCTCATTTCTCTCACCTATGCCGTAATGCCCAATATTGTCCTCATTCCTGGTCTTGCCTACTTTTGCATTAAAGTCACCTTGAAGAATGGTATTTTCTGATCTTTTACATTGTTTTAATGCTATTTCTAGTTTTTCATAAAATTGCTTGTTTCTGCTGTCTGCTGTTGGGGCATAAACTTGAACAATATTAACATCAAAAGGTTTTATATGTAACATTCGATCTGATGTTGTCCTTGTATTGATTTTGCTTGATCTTCATCTAACATAATTCCAACATATTTTTCATGTATTTCCCCTCCTGAATAAACAATAGCTTATTTTACCAGCTCCTTTCCATCTTATCTCGTACATTCCCAAGATGTTGATTTTTAATCTTTCCATTGCCTGTTTGATGTTGTCTAGTTTACCAGGTTGGTTAAGGATTCTTACATTCCAGCTTGCTAGTCTGATCTTCTTTGCTTTTAATCTGCTGACAGTTGCTGGATAACGATCGAGGTTCACCTCTGACTCATGAGATCTTCTACCTGATGAGGTTCCTTCAGTGAAGGCTCTATCCACATCTTTGAGCTATGACTGTTGATTTGAGTTCATGATTAAACAAGGGAAGAATAGTTAAGTGGTTTCCCGTTGCCTTCTTCAATTGCAGTGTCCAGTAACCCTGGCCATTGATCACCAGGTTCACCTGCCCAGCATTTTCAGTTTTACAACCATAAATTCCAAATTGTAGAGTCTGCTTGTAAAAAACCATCCACCATCTGCAATCCATAGCTTCACGTGACCCTGAAGAAGGCTAAACAGGTACAACACCTTGCCCAAGGTGACTGTAGGCTATCAGATGAAAGGATCACCTTCCATCTCCGTTTACTGAGCAATTGCATAGCACCAACACCGAGGTGAAAGTAGACAAGGAAAAGAAAAGAAAGGCTGGATAGAGCCACGTGGGGGAAGGAGGGAGAAGGTGGAGGAGAAGGTGGAGGAGAAGCTCAAGGATGACAAGCAAGGACACAAAGGCTACAGTTGTTGGAATTTGATCAGCAAAAGAGGTGATATTGGGATCCATTTAAGGAAGAGTGATGGAAAGATGAAACCAGATGGTGGTGAGCAGGTAGTAAGTAGGTGGAACCATGAAAAGACGAAAATTAGTGATGGTGACTGAAGTGACGTATGGAAAAGAAACAAAAATGGGAGAACCAAAGATAGATTAGAAAAGGGAAAGTGAGTGAGTGAGTGAGTGAGTGAGTGAGTGAGTGAATGAGTGAGTGAGTGAGTGAGTGAGTGAGTGAGTGAGTGAGTGAGTGAGTGAGTGAGTGAGTGAGTGAGTGAGTGAGTGAGTGAGTGAGTGAGTGAGTGAGTGAGTGAGTGAGTGAGTGAGTGAGTGAGTGAGTGAGTGAGTGAGAGAGAGAGAGAGGTGAGGGTTACTAAAATTGGAATCTGAAATGTAGGGTATTAATGGGAGAGAGGATAGACCGATGGGAGAGAGAATCCAGCAGGTGAAGCATGTGGATAGCAGGTGGATGGAACCAGCAAAGAGAGGCAGATCAAAATGGGTGAGCTAGAGAGGAGGTGTGGGAGACAGGACAAATAAGAAGTCCAAAGATGGGTGAGAAAGAGGTAGAAAGGTAAATATTGAGGTTGATAGATGAATGGGGGGGGGGGGGGTTGGAGGAGGAGGAGGAGAATAATAGGAATGCAATGTTCATGTCATTAGGTTGTAAACTGCACAGGTGGAATGGGTCCTCAATATTTCTTTGAGCCCTATTTAAGCAAAATTCCCAATAAATGTTGTCAGTTGAAGAAAGGGAGACACTAGTGATCTTTACAGCCATTATGATGATCTCCACATTGTCTTCTGGCCCAACTAATCATACTGCGCATTGATGCAGACAGGACAGTCTCAATAGTGTTCCTATGTAAGATTGTCAAGAAAGGGGTCAGTAGCCTTGCTCTCCTCAACCTCCTTAGGAAGTGTAGCCGCTGCTACACCATCTTGACTAATGAGATGGTGTTGTGAGTCCAGGATATGCACATCAAGGAAATTTGTGCTCTCCACTTTCTCCACGACTGACCCATTGATGGGTAATGGAGAATGGTCGACCTTCATCCTCCTGAAGTCCACTGTCATCTCATTTGTGTTATCCACATTGAGACTCAGAAAGTAGTTCTCGTAAAATGAAGCCAATTACCTTTGTGTCATCTGCCAATTTGTTGATTCCGTTGGTACTGATTTTGACAGCGCAGTTTGTGAGTCAGCTGTCCAAAATGTGGTGGGTTGAGCACACAGCCTGAGGAGCGCCAGGGCTCAGCAAGATAGGACTTGAGATTTTGCTGCCAATCTGGGCAGACTGTGGTCTTTTCGTTAAAAACCCAGAATCCAGTCGTAGAGAAGGGTGTTGAGAACCAGCGAGGACATTTTATCCACCAGCCTCTGACGTATGAATGCTGAGCATGACGTATAAGGCATAATTTTCTAGGTCAGTCAGTACAGAGTGGAGGGTCAAGGCTAAAGCATAATCTCTGGACTGGTTGGCATGTTAAGCAAATTGGATGGGCCCAATGTCACTGGAAGGTGTGATCTGATGCACTCCATTAGCACTTCATGATCGTAGAGGTCAGTGCCTCTGGGTGGTAGTCATTTTTGTTTAAGTATTGTAATTGTTATCATGAGGGGTTTGTGCAGAAAAGCAGAAGATTACTTCTCAAAAGAAAATGTATTTGTAAATATTCTGCATAACAATATTTCCATCCTTAATTTCTCAATTAATTTTAATCATAAACTCCAACCAAAGATATTGTTGAGAAGATTAGGGCTTTTACAAAGTCAAAAAGAAATCATCAACTTGTTAGAAAACAATAGGTGGCTTCCATAATTGTTCAGGATTCAAGATTCCTTTATTGTCATGTCATCAAACGGATGGAATAGGACACAGAATTGACTTTAGTGTGCCATAAAGCAGACAGAGATTCACCATCAGCAGAAATTACCTGCCGCCCCTTGCAGTTTGAGAAAGAGAAGCAACATATAGTCTCTTCATGGTCAGAATGTCTGTGGGTTTGCCTTCAACCCTCCCACAGCCTCCGGAGCCACATAGACTTCAGACCAGACCACCGGGAACCTGAGCTCCAGATTCAAATCTCCAACATGATCAAGAAGCTTTCAGCACCCTCGGCACCCGCTCACATCCTGGTTCCGATACCTGGTACACCTTCAGCCAGTCTCAAGCCAGTCTCCAGCAGTTTTCAGCCTAGCAGATTCCTCATCTCAAATCCTCAATAGCTCACCTCCTGTGTGGATTCCCCACTACTGGTACCCTGCACTAGTTCTCTGCTTCCTTGGAGAATGCTGCTGGAGACAGGTGTCACCATCTTGGGCCCAGATCCTATGGATGCAGAATTTTAAAATAAACAATTGTGTGCTCTTTTAACAAGCCATTTAAAATCTCTACAGAGCAATTGGTAGGTAGTTCGACAGGGCAATAGAACCTTGCAGAGGAGCATTTTGTCTCCGCTCTCCGTGGGTCCACACCAGCTGCAGCAGCTTTGGTAGAGCTGCCTTTACTTTTGTACTATTCATCCTAATGTCAGTTCCTCCATCGGGCACACAAAACTCAAAACGGTCAACCAGTTTACCTCTCTCGGCTGCACCATTTCATCAGATGCAAGGATCGACAACGAGATAGACAACAGACTCTCCAAGGCAAATAGTGCCTTTGGAAGACTACACAAAAGAGTCTGGAAAAACAACCAACTGAAAAACCTCACAAAGATTAGCATATACAGAGCCGTTGTCATACCCACACTCCTGTTCGGCTCCGAATCATGGGTCCTCTACTGGCATCACCTACAGCTCCTAGAACGCTTCCACCAGTGTTGTCTCCGCTCCATCCTCAAAATTAATTGGAGCGACTTCATCCCTAACATCGAAGTACTCGAGATGGCAGAGGCCGACAGCATCGAGTCCACGCTGCTGAAGATCCAGCTGCGCTGGGTGGGTCACGTCTCCAGAATGGAGGACCATCGCCTTCCCAAGATCGTGTTATATGGCGAGCTCTCCACTGGCCACCGTGACAGAGGTGCACCAAAGAAGAGGTACAAGGTCTGCCTAAAGAAATCTCTTGGTGCCTGCCACATTGACCACTGCCAGTGGGCTGATCTCGCCTCAAACCGTGCATCTTGGCGCCTCACAGTTCGGCGGGCAGCAACCTCCTTTGAAGAAGACCGCAGAGCCCACCTCACTGACAAAAGACAAAGGAGGAAAAACCCAACACCCAACCCCAACCAACCAATTTTCCCCTGCAACCGCTGCAACCGTGTCTGCCTGTCCCGCATCGGACTTGTCAGCCACAATCAAGCCTGCAGCTGACGTGGACTTTTACCCCCTCCATAAATCTTCGTCCGCGAAGCCAAGCCAAAGAAGAAAGAAGAAGAAGAAAGAAAGAAAGAAAGATAATTGAGGAAAGAAGTCGGCTGAAAATTGTGATAGGGGGTCGTGAGCCAGCAGAAGTATTTGGAAATTAGATCGTAACATAGTTCCAGCACCAACTGTTTTCAATCCCTGCCACTCTCTTCATTGTAAGGTACAGTTTACAGCACAAAGGCAAGTTGTTTAATGCAGCCGATGCTCTCTGGTGCATGTGGTTTTTGGGAGCCTCCTCGTACCCCTCATTTAACCCCATGCCATCATTAAATTAAATTAGTTTATAAATGGAAGAAAAAGACTTCTGATAATCTGTGTGTATCTACGGTGTAATGTAATGTTACGGGCGAGCTGTCTTATTACAATTCTGAAGCATTTCTTTAAAAATCCTCAGGCAATGCAGCAACAGCTGGAAACATTTGAATGCCTCCGGCAGCAGACCTTGCTGAATGCCAGTTTGGTAAGCAATCTCATTCTTAACCCAGCAGAAATAAGGTCAGTTTCATTGAACTTTTAAACAGAATTCGTCATTGTTTGTTAATTTCCTTCTCTAGGAACATAGAACAGTACAGCTCAGGAAGAGGCCCTTCAGCCTATAATGTCTGGGCCAAACTTAATGCCAAATTAAACTAAATCTCTGCTACTTGCACATAATACCTAGCCCTCTATTCCCTGCATAGCCATGTGCCTATCTAGGAGTCTAGCTATGCTACTATCTTGTCTGTTTCCATCATTACCCCTAGAAGCCTGCTCCAGACACCAACCACTTTCTGTGTAAAAGTCTCGTCCTGCACAACTTCTTTAAACTTTCCCCCCTTCTCTTTAAACAGATGTCGTCTAGTATCTGACATTTTTATCCTAGAGGAAAGGTTCTGGCTGTCTGCCCTATTAATGCTTCTCAACATTTGACATTCCAGAGAAAAACAACCCAAGTTTGTCCAACTTTTCCTTGCAGCTCATACCCTTGAATCCAAACAGCATTCTGATAAATCTCTCTGTACCCTTTCCAAAGACTTCACATCCTTCCTGTAATGGAGCAACAAGTATTTCACACAAATATTCCTAGTGCATCTTAACCAAGGTTTTAAACAGCTGCAACAAGACTAAAGTTGTTTCGGAGTATAAACACAATGGTGGAGAAACTCAGCAGGTCAAACCATGTACTTTATATAAGCAAAGATAATGATACGTAACCAACATTTTGCGGTTGAGAGGAGCCAAATGTAGGCAGGTGCCGGAGTGAAATGGTAGGGGGAGGAGCACAGGCCCACAGGCAAGTGGCAATATGTAGATAAGGATGGGAGGGCACAACAGAAATCAGGGGAAGGGGGATGGCTCTGTGTGTCACAATGCTCGTTCGTTTCAGGTTGGCTGGCATTGACCAATTGCACTATCTTCTCTTCAACCAATGAAAAGATTTCAAAATGATTTTAAAATAATCTATGACAGATGCCTGTAGTTTTACTATATGTATGTTTAAATGTAAGTGTAGGCCATTTTAGCCCACAAGCCCATGCTGCCCAATTATGCCCAATTAACCTACAACCCCAGTACCTTTTGAGGAGTTGGAGGAAATTTGAGCACCCACAGGAAGCCCACTTAGACATGGGAAGAACATATAAACTCCTTAAAGACAGCACTGGATTCAAACCCCAGTGCCAGTTACTGGTGCTGTTACAGCGTTGTGCTGGCCGTCCAGATAACTTTACTCCGTAAACTTGTACATTTAAAGGGACTGATTGTGTGGAAAAAAAGACAACAAAAATATCCTTTTTTGTTTAATTTACCCTTTAATTTTGTGCTTGATATTAATCACTTCAAATATATGTGGGACGTGATGGATTGGAGACTCCAGAATGTAATGAAGGTGCCGAAGCCATCCAGTTTCTGGATTTCTCTAACCTATTTGATCACAAATGTCACCTGAGATAGGATTGAAAGTGAAAGGTTGACCAGTGGAAGATGGGATACCTGAAGGTGAGACTTGTTTGGTAAATTTCACAGGTGTAAATGAAGGCACAAAGGTGAACGAGAACAGAAACAGAGAAGACCTGATGAAGGAAGAGACCAAGGAAAAAAGGAATCAAACTTTTAAAACTCCAATCCTTCTCTGAATATTTGTAATTTATGATGCACCATAAAGGCTCTACAGACATTTTTGCTTCGAATGTTGCTAGCACAGATAATAACTATTGTTAAATATCAGTGACAGACTTAATCAGCTACAGAATAAGAATCAGGTGAAAAATAGCTTGTATAAAAATGCTCAGTTCTTATCTCCTGGGTATTACAGAGGAAATTAATCTGTTATAGCCCTCAATTTATCAAATTATAATGCTTATGTTGAGTGGGAAGAATCTATTTCATGCAACAGAAAATTCAGTAATCAGGTAAAGGTTTAAAGGTATTGGTAGATATATAAAAAGCAAAGTTCTGGAAAATATTTCTTCACTTGAAGACGAGAAGATTTGGAACTCAAAGCCAGGGAAAAGTTCTAAAGGCAAAAACCTTCCTCTCATTTTATAAAGTATTGGTTGAGCACCTAATGTTCACCACCAATGGGCTAAAGCCAGGAAAATGTGATCAGGCAAGATAGCACTTTGTCAGCTTGCATTGTCAAGACAGGTTGGAAATTCTCCTTCAACGTATTGATTAACAATGATTTAAGTACTTCTGCTCTGTCAAGATTATCAAAGTGTTTTGAACAAAGTCGTTTTCCATTAAAAATCTTTACTGCAGGTTCAATCTCAAATTAATGAGATATTCAATGGGATTAATTTGGAAGATGGCAGCTATGAATTCACACCAAAGGAACAGGCGGCCAATGCTCCCGAAAGTCCACAGCTATTAAAGGTGCAGTATTTTAATAGGCAGGCCATTCTCTAATTGATAATTAGGGAGTTTTATTAAATCTGTATCTCAGCAGTATTGTGCTCCATACATATTATGCCTTCCTAACATGGATCCCAATAATTTCACTCAAGGTAACACAAATTTATTCTTTTTTTTTTGCCCTGTTTTCACTTCTGGTTAAGGGAAGCATTCATAAACAACGAGCATTGCCCAAACAACTGCCAATGATATGTAACTTTCATGTAGGGAGTCTATGAGTATCATGGTTGAGTTGAACCTTGTCTTTGTTTCGCACCCTTACTCATTTCTCCCCAACAGAAGCTGGAGCCCCAGCTGTCAGTGATATTAATGTTAAACCTGAATCTGTGTGAGGTTGATTATGTTAGATCATGTACCAGGAATTAAATCGGGAACTCCAGATCCAGATGGATCAAATGATCAGCCTAATGTTTCTGCCTTCAGAATGCCTTTGTGTAGGGGTTGACAGGAGAGGGAGTTTTGTCTGCTATTAATGCTATCATAGATTTTAATTTTTTTGATATCCCGGCCACAGGGTCTGGAAGAAAACTAACCTGTAAATTATTCCATTCCTTACTCTATAAATCAACAACAAACCTGCAGGCAATTGATATCCCTTGAATGAACAGCAATGGGAGAAGTGTGAGGACTGGGAGCTCTTTGAAAAGAGTTTGATTCCAGATGTGTTCCTCTGAAGAATGCGCCCAGTTACATGGTAGGCATAATGGTCGATGTTGCCCACAGGGCAGCTATTTGAGGATTGTGGTGAAAAGAGAGATTGAACCTTGTTAAGCATTTCTGTTTGCTCCCTTTCAACAAAAGCAATAAACATATTATTGTTACTTAAGAATTTATTAGTACCTATGTTCATCAGCTTTTGTTTCATGTGGAAAAATTATTTGCAATTCTCTACTGACCCAATTCTGTTGTTTTTTTTTAACCTGGGGAAAAGCAGTAATATGTATTCAGGAGTGGCCTAAGTATGTTATGGTGTTATATATGTCATATATAATATAAGCTTATTATAAATTAATAAACGTGACCAGAAAAATCCATTTAAATTGAAATTTAAATGCTTACATTTTTAAATTTAAAGCACGGTAACAGGCCATTTTAGCCCACAAGCCTATGCTGACCAATGACACCCAATTAATCTACAACCCTCGGTATATTTAACCAAATTACATTTTCCACAGACGCAATCCTAACAGGGAAGAAGTACTATTGGTCAAACTCTTGCTTGGTTTGAACCCAGAGGTTTTTATTCAATGGAAAGTAAATTCAGTAGATTCTATTTTGGAATAGAAGAATACCAAATGAAATTTCTCCTCAATGTCTCCATCCAAAGCATCAGACATTTGCTGTAAAGAGAATCAAAAATTACATGACATTCATTACTTGCCAATGAATTGAAGCATGCCCCAATTCAAAATAGTGATTCACTTCTGTAAACCTTGGAGCTGGCATGCGGGCAACTCAGATGCCTGTAAGTTTATTTCTAGAACTATAATTAGGAAATGCCTATCTTCCATGTTTAACCAATCAAACAAACCTCTACCCATATCATGTCAGTTGATGAGCCCTCAAGTATGACCTTTGAATGCAGCTATGACGTGCTCCCTGATCAGTAGTGCAACTCCTTGACCTGTATAATGCCTGAAACATCCACATCATGGAGCATTGAGCTTCTAGTCCTACATTTCTCTTAATCAAGACTGTAAAGTCTACTGCACATAATTCCATCTACTAATCCAGGCTAAAGGTTCAAGATGCACAAAGCCTGCAAATGCTGGAATCTTAAACAAACCAATGAATTGCTGGAGGATCTCAGTGGATCAGACAACAACCATGTGCAGGATCATCAGTTAAAGGTTTTGGATCAGAATGAGGGTCGGCGCCAAGGGGAGGGGCATTCGCAAGCATTGACCTCCCCTGCTAAGTGAGTTTTCGAACATCAGATTGTCCTGTTACGAGCCCAGGGGACCCATAAACCCAGCATCAGTAGATATTCACCAAGACAAATGGTCACTTAAACAAAAGTTACTTTTAATTATCTTTAAACATGAAAACAGAATCACACTTTAGCTTATCACTATTGATTTAAATAACCTAACTTAACCCCCTTCTAATTCTAAGGGCATGTGAGTGTAAGTTCATAAAAGTTCTTGGGTTCACAGTCCAATCTCACTTCTCATTCCTGGTTCACTGGTTGCAGGCAATTCTTATACTGTGCACAGAATTTAACCTTTATAAAGTTCACCAGGCTTTGGTGCTTGGTTACCACTCAGGAAGGTTCTTGTCGGTTTTCAGAGAGATTTGTTGTACAATGGACACCCACAATTGATTCCTTTTTAATCAGCCACTTCAGTATCTTGCCAAAGAAACTTGCCCCCTCAGAGTTCTCCAGATGATGACCTCTTTCTTTCAGGTCACCACAGAGTTCCTTTTTGTTTCACTTATTCCAAGTGAAACATTAGACAGCCAGTCCTCTCCTCTTGCATGAACCACAAGGGCTTTGACTGGAATGAACTAAGAACTCACAACCCATCTTCCAAATGGGGTTTTCCACAAGCTTGTCAGCTTGTCCTGTTCCAGTTCCAGCTGCTGTTGCTGGCTGTATCACTGTAGAACTGATCTTTGTCTGTCTGTCTGTCTGTCTCTCTCTCTCTCTCTCTCTCTCTCTCACTCTCATGACCCTCTTAGAACAGCAAGCTCTCCTCCAGACAGAAGGCAACTCAAACAAGGTCTTTCATCTGTTGTCTTTTTGTAAACAACAATCCATTAATGAAGTCTCTTGGGCACTCTCCAAAGCTCTTGCAAAGGCTGTGGGGCTGATATGTCAGCATTAGCAGAGCTCCAGTATTTTAAATAAGATCTGTTTTAAAGTGTTTTTATGTGACCTTCTCTAACAAAGCTTTCCCAATTTATCTCCCACAATCATATCTATATACTCTGTCATAGTTCCCCCGCAGGTACCCTAATGCCCCCAACTAAGACTTGTTCTGGCGCCAACCCTGGTCTGAATCCTTTATCGAGACTAAAAATGTTGGTGATGCTAGGGGAAAGAACCTGGAGGAGGGGCCAAGAGGTGATAGGGTTTAGGACAGAAAGTGTGAGAGATAGAGAGACTAGTAGAGGGAGTAGAGAGATAGACCTCAGGGGGTTGGGAGGGGGGATGAGTTAGAAGTACAGGAGTAGGTAAAGAAGAGATAGAAACGATGAAATCAGATGGAGGTGGGCTTGCCTAAAGTTGGAAAAATAAGGTTGTCCAGGAGAAATCTGATGTGTTATTCCTCACGTTCACATTTGGTCTCATTCTGACAATGGATAAGGATAGATATATTGTTTAAGGAATAGTTGAGGGAGTTAAAATGCTTCGCTATAGGAAGCTCATAATTAGATCCATAAACAGAGTGTAGGTGTTTGGTGAAATGTCACGCAGTCCCCACTTGGTCTCACTAATGTGAAGGAGGCCACACAGAATGCAGTAGATTAGGTTGGATAATGTACATGCAGAAGCTTTGCCTCCCCTGGAAGGTTTATTTTGTGACCATAGATTGAGGCGAGGGAGGAGATGTTGAACCAATTAAAGCAGGACCTGCCTAAAAGGGTGGGAGGGTGGGTAGGGAGGGAAAAGTGGACTAGGGAGTCTCAGAGGAAACCAGATAGGGCTGAAGAGGAGAAGATGTGCCTGGTGGTGAGATTGCAATGAAGATGGTGGAAATGTTGGAGGATAACGTGTTGGATACGAACTTTTTTATCTATAGTCTCAATAAAGGGTCCTGACCCGAAGTGATGACTAACTATTTCTATCAATGGAGGATGCCTGACCCACTAAGTCCCTCCAGCTTTCCTTTGTACACTCAAGGTCCCAGTTTTGAGTTTCTCAGACATTTGACCTAATCTCTACCTTGCTCCCACTTGCTGGCTGACTGCTCTGGTTCCTACACCCTGCCACAATAGTTTAAAATACAGTAAGACTTTGTTAGAACGCGGTAGCTTTGGTCCATGATTTCATACCACATTACAGCCGAGTTGCGGAACAGGAAGAAGGAAAACAGAATGCTGTGATTCAAATCCGATAATAAGACCTTTAAGACCTTTAAACTCCACATATTAACATACACATCTTGTAAATGAGTTCGTGGCTGTTGGCCACTATTAGCCTGGCATCCTAAAGTCAATGTTTGGGGTCCATGGACACCCGCACTACAAGAGATTCCGTGGATTAACAAATCGCGTTCTAACGAGGTTTCACTGTATATTATTTTCACTGCTCTTCAAAACAAACCTAAGAGTAGATCAAAGAATGGATTAACATTACAACCCAAGGCTTCAAAAGGTTTTATTTGCCAAGTGGAGGAATGAAGTGAGTACTATTTAAGAGCAGAAGGCAATGTAACCAGTAGAGGGGAAAGGAAGAAGATTAAAGCTATTGGAACTTACTGCTTTATTTTCAATGCAAACATTATAAAAATAAGTTGTTAAGTGCATTGACATCTGAAACAAATAATATTGAACAAAATAACATTTTATTTTAAATTTGATCTCCAGGAGAGAACTGAACATGAAAGCAACGTTTCTCAGTTAGAAGAAGAAAGAAGAGTGCTTCAGGGCCAGCTTAGTGAGACGGAAGACAAAAGGAAGTTTTATACTGACCAGATCAAAACATTGCTCAGCAAGTATGAGGATCTCCAGAAGCAAAACCAGACACTTCAAGCAGATCGAGAGCAACTAATCATTGAAAATCAAAGGATAAATAGACAATTGGAGAAGATAGTGCAAGAACGAGAAGACCTGCTCGTTGTCATAGATGCAAAAGAAACAGTTTTGCAGATAGAGAAGAATAAAGAAGCATCAGGGGCCATTAAAGTGAATGCATTGCAGATGGAGAATCAGAAGCTAAGCCATAGTCGAAGCAAAATAAAGAGCGAGGTTACATTCTTGAAGAAAGAGCTAGAAAAGGCCAGTTGTGAAATTCAGTGCATAAAAGCAAAGAATGCTGTTGTGGGGACGAAGAACCTGATGCTTTTCCAGCTTGTTCAGGAACTGAAGGATAAAAACCATAATCTGGAGAGGTCTCTGCAAAATACGGCCGCCTCCTGCCAGCCTCTGCAGAGAGTGGCTGATGAAGGCCAAATGGACAATTCAACCATGAAGGCGAGGTTCTCGCATGATGCAGCAAGTCAAGAGGAGGGCTCAAGTGAAAGTCGCACCAGTGCCCTGGCCCGGAAGTGCGAAACATTGTCAAAAATAATGGTGCTGCTCACGGAGGAAAATCAGATGCTCAGCCAGGAGCTTGAGAAATATTTAACAGCAAGTTCACTGTTAGAGGTCAATGGTGAAAAACTGGGTGAAGAATGGCTGCTTTCAGAAAAGTGCGCAGGGATCAGGGAGCAAGAAATAAATAATATAATTCCTGAGAGTGAGAAAAGGTGCTCATATTATTCAAGTTGTGCTGTTAACAATGCTGCTCAGCTTCACCGACAAGGAAATGAAGATAAGAAATCAAATCAGCCGAATTATTCACATGTCTCTTTTATAAGCAGCCGTCTTTGTGCTGGTGATGGTTCCATACAAGTTCACCAGATGCCATTATGCAGTAGTCCTAAAGGTACAGGACATGCAGATTAATTTCTATTTTACATGTGTTATACTGTGATTCCATTTTTTCTTTGGCTTGGCTTCGCGGACGAAGATTTATGGAGGGGGTAAAAGTCCACGTCAGCTGCAGGCTCGTTTGTGGCTGACAAGTCCGATGCGGGACAGGCAGACACGGTTGTAGCGGCTGCAGGGGAAAATTGGTTGGTTGGGGTTGGGTGTTGGGTTTTTCCTCCTTTGCCTTTTGTCAGTGAGGTGGGCTCTGCGGTCTTCTTCAAAGGAGGTTGCTGCCCGCCCAACTGTGAGGCGCCAAGATGCACGGTTTGAGGCGATATCAGCCCACTGGCAGTGGTCAATGTGGCAGGCACCAAGAGATTTCTTTAGGCAGTCCTTGTACCTCTTCTTTGGTGCACCTCTGTCACGGTGGCCAGTGGAGAGCTCGCCATATAACATGATCTTGGGAAGGCGATGGTCCTCCATTCTGGAGACATGACCCACCCAGCGCATCTGGATCTTCAGCAGCGTGGACTCGATGCTGTCGACCTCTGCCATCTCGAGTACTTCGACGTTAGGGATGAAAGCGCTCCAATGGATGTTGAGGATGGAGTGGAGACAACGCTGGTGGAAGCGTTCTAGGAGCCGTAGGTGATGCCGGTAGAGGACCCATGATTCAGAGCCGAACAGGAGTGTGGGTATGACAACGGCTCTGTATACGCTTATCTTTGTGAGGTTTTTCAGTTGGTTGTTTTTCCAGACTCTTTTGTGTAGTCTTCCAAAGGCGCTATTTGCCTTGACGAGTCTGTTGTCTATCTCATTGTCGATCCTTGCATCTGATGAAATGGTGCAGCCGAGATAGGTAAACTGGTTGACCGTTTTGAGTTTTGTATGCCCGATGGAGATGTGGGGGGGCTGGTAGTCATGGTGGGGAGCTGGCTGATGGAGGACCTCAGTTTTCTTCAGGCTGACTTCCAGGCCAAACATTTTGGCAGTTTCCGCAAAGCAGGACGTCAAGCGCTGAAGAGCTGGCTCTGAATGGGCAACTAAAGCGGCATCGTCTGCAAAGAGTAGTTAACGGACAAGTTTCTCTTGTGTCTTGGTGTGAGCTTGCAGGCGCCTCAGATTGAAGAGACTGCCATCCGTGCGGTACCGGATGTAAACAGCGTCTTCATTGTTGGGGTATTTCATGGCTTGGTTCAGCATCATGCTGAAGAAGATTGAAAAGAGGGTTGGTGCGAGAACACAGCCTTGCTTCACGCCATTGTTAATGGAGAAGGGTTCAGAGAGCTCATTGCTGTATCTGACCCGACCTTGTTGGTTTTCATGCAGTTGGATAATCATGTTGAGGAACTTTGGGGGACATCCGATGCGCTCTAGTATTTGCCAAAGCCCTTTCCTGCTCACGGTGTCGAAGGCTTTGGTGAGGTCAACAAAGGTGATGTAGAGTCCTTTGTTTTGTTCTCTGCACTTTTCTTGGAGCTGTCTGAGGGCAAAGACCATGTCAGTAGTTCCTCTGTTTGCGCGAAAGCCGCACTGTGATTCTGGGAGAATATTCTCGGCGACACTAGGTATTATTCTATTTAGTAGAATCCTAGCGAAGATTTTGCCTGAAATGGAGAGCAACGTGATTCCCCTGTAGTTTGAGCAGTCTAATTTCTCGCCTTTGTTTTTGTACAGGGTGATGATGGTGGCATCACGAAGATCCTGAGGCAGTTTTCCTTGGTCCCAACAAAACTTGAAAAACTCATGCAGTTTGGCATGCAGGGTTTTGCCGCCAGCCTTCCAGACCTCTGGGGGGATTCCATCCATACCTGCTGCTTTGCCACTTTTCAGTTGTTCGATTGCCTTATATGTCTCATCCAGGGTGAGAACCTCATCCAGCTCTAGCCTTAGGGGCTGTTGAGGGAGCTGGAGCAGGGCGGAATCTTGGACTGAGCGGTTGGCACTGAAAAGAGATTGGAAGTGTTCTGACCATCGGTTGAGGATGGAGATCTTGTCGCTGAGGAGGACTTTGCCGTCTGAGCTGCGCAGCGGGCTTTGGACTTTGGAGCTATGCGCAGAACAGCGGCTTGTCATTACAAACACCCTTTTTCAGCAGAGGGACAGCCTTAAGACCACCTGGATGCATCCCCGATCCAAACACTGGCACCTCCTGGACTACATCCTGGTGCGAGTAAGTGACAAACGAGATGTGCTCCACACCAGGGTCATGCCTAGCGCGGAATGCCACACTGACCACCGGCTGGTTCGCTGCAAGCTCAACCTTCACTTCAAGCCAAAGCCCAGGAACAATAAAGCCCCCAGAAAGAGGTTCAATGTTGGAAACCTGCAGTCAGACGAAGCGAGAGGAAACTTCCAGGCAAACCTCAAAGCAAAGCTCGACGATGCAACCCGCCTCACGGACCCGTCCCCTGAAACCTTCTGGGATCAGTTGAAGACTACCATACTGCAATCCACTGAAGAGGTACTGGGCTTCTCCTCCAGGAAAAACAAGGACTGGTTTGACGAAAACAGCCAGGAAATCCAGGAGCTGCTGGCAAAGAAGCAAGCTGCCCACCAGGCCCACCTTACAAAGCCGTCCTGTCCAGAGAAGAAACAAGCCTTCCGTCGCACATGCAGCCATCTTCAGCGCAAACTCCAGGAGATCCAAAATGAGTGGTGGACTAGCCTCGCCAAACGAACCCAGCTCAGCGCGGACATTGGCGACTTCAGGGGTTTCTACGAGGCTCTAAAGGCTGTGTACGGCCCCTCACCCCAAGTGATTCCATAATGAATGTTCAATATACTAAATAGCTTCAATGCAGGCCAATAAATCATGGACTAAGGCCTGTAATTCCTGATATCTTTAGGAAGAAAATATCCCATAAAAAGAACTGAGACTTCATAGAAAATTGACGAATAACCACTGCCAGCGTGTGCACGTCTCTGAGTGTTTAGCCTCCATCTTGAGGGCAATTGATTTCAATCAAATTGCAAAGAAGTTATTTCATACAGCAGCCTCTTGTTTGATGATCATCTCCCTCTGCTGGATACCCATGTCCTCGCACATTAGGTCAGATTTAACACTCACTGCTTGGTTCTGAGCTCCAAGATCATCCACAAAAATGTAGCATGCTCTCCCTTGTGTGGACTTCTCTGTTTCTTTTGCCAGTTGCTTTCTGCTGCCACTTCAATGACCCCCGGCAGCAGTGATGCCACATTGTCGGTGGCCGTTAATTTTATAAACGATCATCCATAGCCAGAGTGACTGAAAGAGGGTGCAGAAAGCAATATTCAGCTTACTGTTTAAACAGCTTACACAACACAATTAAAAGTTGGCAAACACATTCAAGTTTAAGAAAAATACTAATATCTCACAAAGAAATTTATTGTCATGAACTTGTCACAAAATTTGCTGTTCGTGACAATGAATTCTGATTCAGATTGTGAACCTAATTTATTGGTTGTGCATTATGATTTCTTCTGATAAATATTTCAAAATATAATGGATTATTTTATACGTCAGAAATGCCAGAAACTCTTCTGAGCTCAAAAGCTGCAAGTTGCAATTGTGGTTACCTTTAGTCAGCTTTTAGGAGTAAAGTTGCCTCTGCAGCAACTCCAAAACATGGCTTGATAGGCATACCCAGAAGAGCACTTCTACTTCACTAATATGGATTATTCATTCATTACTGTTCCACCTCCCTACACAACATCAAGTGCACAACCAATAAAAAGTTATTGCTCACAAATCCATCAACCTGTACAGAGTTTGCATAATTTGCCCTTTGAAAGTTCCATTCAATTTGTATGTGAGGGATACTTGTCTATAAATCAAAGTAGATTGGTTCCCATGGTGGAAGAGTTGAGGACAAGAGGGCACAACTTTAGGATTGAAGGGGATCCGCTTAGTAACAAGAGATGTGGAAGAATATCTTTAGCCAGAGGGTGGTAAATTTGTAGAATTTGTTGCCACAGGAGGTTGCGGAGATCATGACATTGGGTGTATTTAAGGTAAAGATTGATAAATTCTTGATTAGCCAGGGCATCAAAGGTTATGGGGAGAAGGCCAGACAGTGGGGCTGAGTGGGAAAATCAATCAGCTCATAATTAAATGGTGGGGCAGACTCGATGGGCTAAATAGCCTATTTCTGCTCTTATGTCATGTGACCTAAATTCCAAAGACATGTGTGCAATAATAAATAAAATTTTTCTGACATTATTTCTACAGATCAAAGCAATATTGATGAGGTCAGAAAAGGGTTTGAGGAACTGGAGGGAGAGCAGGGAGATAATATCCAGTATTACAATCCGCTCTCACTACACATGTCAATCACAGACTGGTGAGTAGACACCATAAATTTTCAGAACAGTCCTTGCGTTGTAATGTTCCATCTTCTAAATGACTCTCAGAAACAAAAACAGAAAATGTTGGAAGCCAAGCAGCATCTGTGAAAAGAGAGACCTGTTCACGTTTTGGGTCAGGGACCCATCCTCAAAACTGGAAGGAGTGGTGGTCTTACAAGATTGAAAATAGAACTGAGAGGAGAAGGAGGTGCAAGACAAAGGGTGAGATTGGCTGAAGCAGATGTGGTGATAAAGAGCATGAGTACTGACAGTTAAGAAGCTATTTCATAGAAAGAACATGATAAATGGGCAGGCATGAAAACAATGAGGGAACAATTTATCAAAAGTTGGAAAACTTCACTATTCATTCCAGATGGTTGCAGAATGCCCAATGCAAGAGAAGATTTTAATTTTAATTTTAATGATACAGCACGGTAGAAGGCCTTTTTACCATGCCAACCAATTGTAACCAGAGTGGGAGGAAACCGGAACATCCAGAGAAAACTCACACAGTCAAAGAGAGAACCTTACAGGCATTGCCAAATTTGAATCCAGGTCATTGGTGCTGTAATATCATTGTCCTAACTGCTATGCTAATTGTACCACTCTTGAGTTTATGTTGAGCCAAAATGACACCAGGAGAAGACAGCAGACAGATGGGTCAGTTTAGGAGCGAGAATGAAAATAGCTTGCAAACAGAATCCCGGGATCACCCTTGCAGGCTGCTGCCAATGCAGATGCTCTGCAAATTGATCAATCAATCTGCCTTTGGAGAGAGGAGGCCACCTTATAAACACCAAGAGATGGATAGATGTGAGTCATGTTAAGTATATTCATCACAAATCTGAAATATGTATGCACACATTTTGAAGGAACTTTACTGCCAGAAAAGTGGGGTCATTTGCTGTGCTCAGATACAAAGAAGTTTCCAAACTAGATGCCCTTTTAAGCTTTTGAAACTAAAAAATATCAGGTTAGAAATTGCAATTTTTGGTGTGAGTGGACAATAAAAATGTTAAAATTGAATAGAAACAAAGCAGATGATTGTTGCGAGTTTAGATAAATGAAAGCAAGTGGATTAACTTCAAACTTAGTTTATTAACTATATACATCAAGGATGCAAAATAATAGAACATGGCCACTGGAGTGGAATCCGCCGGAACCCCAGTGTTGCATAAAATTGTTTGGACAGGCACACCTATTGTTCAACTGTACCTGTGGTCCCTCCCCACAGGCTCCTGTATAAAGTTGACTGCTCCACAACCCCCCTTCTCAGAGCAAGACAGTCAAACATTATGGTTGTGCCTTTGTGTTTTTGTGAATAAAAGCCTATTGGCTTCTCAACAACAGTCTTTTGAGTAATTTTATTCACTTAAAGTTTTACAATGGAGCAGATCCTGAAGCCAGAAAAGCTGGAGGTCGACCCTCAATCACCTGAGGCATCCACCAACTTTGAGCTCTGGCTGCGTTGTTTTGAAGAATTCCTGCGAGCTTCCTCTACCATTGTGCGATCAGAGACTGAAAAGTTCCAAGTGCTGCACTCTCGGGTCAGTACCCTGGTGTATTCCATGACCAGGAAGCCATGGACATACTCAAAGGACAATATCTGCATAAAATCAATGTTGCCTACATCAGACTCCTTCTAGTGTCCTGCAAACAATGACCTGGTGAGTCCAACACCGAATATCTTCGGGTCCTGCGAGCCCTCAGCAGGGCCTGCGAATGCAAGGCCGTGTCCACCGCAGAGTACACAGAGGACCTGATCCAGGACACTGACATCACGGGGATCAGATCCAGCAGAGACTCTTGGAGCAAGAGGAGTTCAGTCTGCAGAGAACAGTTGAGCTGACAGGTATGCTGGAGTTGGCACTCCAGAACATGGAGGCCTACTCGACTGACAACGCAGCCACTTCGTGGTTACCCTGGGCACTGTCATCTTGGGATGTGCCGCTACACCTTCACCCTGCTAATGACTCAACCATGGCAGCAGTGCTCCGTGATCACCTCCCGCTGCTTTCATTCGGCTGCAGTGGCGACCTGACCACAACCGTGGTGCTATGTGAGCACCCAAAGTGTGACTTCTGCTGTCTAGGCAAACATCAGAGGAAACACTGCCCAGTGAAGGATTCAACTTGCTCTGGCTCTGGGAAGAAGGGCCACTATACCAATGTGTGCAAGTCAAAACTTCTTCCTGGCAACACCGCAAGTGGATTGTGAGGGTTGCTGTCCTGGACACCGTCAACACCAGGGACCAGCAGTGTCATGTGCAATCTGGTATCTTGGGCGCCATCTTTGGGATCCAGCAGCGCTGAGTGTGGGCCCTGGGAGCTGCTATCTTGGACACCGCCGCTTTCCTCAACCTAACCCTCATACTCGACCAGGACAGCCCACATCAACTCGTCAGGTCAATGATGGATATTCAGGTAAATGGCCACGTGACGAGTTGCTTATTTGATAGCGGGAGAATGGAAAGCTTCATTACACCTGGACAAAGAGACAAGATGGCAAGGCCTGAGGGACAAATAGCATTCATAGTGGCTGAACTTCGCCGTTATCACTGTTATTGCGTTGACATCACTGCCCTTAGTGAGACCAGGCTTGCAGATGAGGGTTCATTACAGGAAGCAGTGAGTGGATACACTGTTCTTTTGGAAAGGAAAACCACAGACTGACAATGGAGTAGATTTTGAAATCAAAATTGTGCTGTTGAAGAACATCCCTCCCCTACCCACTGGAATCAATGAACATATTATGAAGTTCCACTTCCCTCTCATTAAGTCCTGGCACGTCACCATTGTCAGTGTCGATGCACCAACTCTCGTGAGTCCAGTGGAAGACAAAGAAAGTTTCTATGAGGACCTAGACCAGGCTATTCGGACAACCCCTGCCAGTGACAAACTCGTCATCTTAGGCAACTTCAACACTAGGGTGGAGATAGAGAGTGACAACTGGGATGGAGTCCTTGGGAGACAAGAAGTGGGAAAATCAAACAGTAATGGCCTGCTGCTTCTGAGTAAATGTGCTGAACACAATCTGTGCATCATTAACACGATGTTCAGACTTGCAAACAAGTACAAAAACAATTTGGATGCATCTTAGGTCCAATCACTGGCACCTACTTGACTACATCATAGTACACCAGCGTGACCTTCAAGACGTTGCCATCACCCAGGCCATGCGAGGTGCTGAGGGTTGGACAGATCACAGGCTGGTTTAGTCGGTCCTCAACCTACTCATAGGCCCTTTGCATCATAAACAATCAAAGAGAGTCATTCAACATCAGCAGATCCAGGTCAAGATGTAACACTTTCCAGAAATTCAGTGCTTGTGGGAACGTGTTCTGAGAAATGAAAGCAGTTCAAAGATGTTGTCACGCTGTGGAGCACGTCAAAAGAATCAAAGGCTTGTTGATCCAAACCAAGGCTTTTATTAACTAGAAGACTGGAGTGTATCACATTGGTCGACACCAATCCAGAATGATCTGGTCTGGCTCGGAGCAACCCTTTAAGACCTCCCAGTAGGTGTGGCTACACTCTCAGCCAATCGCAATCATCCTACACTACAATCTGTACATAGACACATTGGTGATAGAATCTGTATTATCACACACGCAGACTGCAACAACTGTACTTGGGATGAAAGCTCGAGAGCATCAAGATTGGTTTGATGAAAACCACGAGACCATTTCAGTAGCCCTTAGGGCCAAGAACAAGGCCTATGCAGACTGGAAAAATGACCCGTCATCTGTCTCTAAGAAAGACGCTTAAACATCTGCTGTCCAAAGTACAGGCAGAACTGTGAGAAATAAGGGACAAGTGGTGTGAGAGAAAAGCTGAGCAGATGGATCGTTATACGGGCGTGCAGCCACCAGAGAGTTTCTCAGCACCATAAAATCAGTTTATGGTCCTTCTAAACCAGGATGCTCCCCCTTGATGGGTCAAGCTTGATGAAAGGCCAGGAAGGACTGAAAAACCATTGGGCTGAATACTTTTCCAACCTACTCAATAGGCAGTCCACAGTTGATCCTGATGTCATACAGCACATCCCTCGGCACCTAGTCCTGGATGATCTAGACCTGTCGCCCTCTACTGATGAGATCAATAAAGCCAACTAGCAGATTAATTCAAATAAAGCAACAGGGCAGGATGGTCTTCCTGCCGAGAAGTACAAAGCTCTAAGGCCAAACGCATTACAGGAGTTCAAAGATATCCTGTAAGACATCTGGATTACAGAGGAGAAGCCTTACAACTTCTGCGATTCCCTCATCATGCCTCTCTGCAAAAATAAGGGAAGCAAATCAATCTGCAGAAACTACAGGGGTATCTCAATGCTGTCCATCACAGGTAAGATTTTAATCCACATCCTCCTGAACAGACTTGTCACTGTCTCGGAAAGGAATCTCCTGGAGGCACAGTGCAACTTTCAGCCAGAACAGAGTCAAGGGGACATGATATTTGCTGTGAGACAAGTTCAGGAGAAGTGCATTGAGCAGAACAAACCCCTTTACTCTGTCTTCATTGACCTAACAAAGGCATTTGATACTGTAAACAGGGAGGCTCCCTGAATCATCCTGAGACATTACGCATGCCCAAGGAAATTCGTAAAGATGATTCAGCTGCTCCATCATGGAATGACAAGACAGATCCTCTACAGTGGTAACACATCAGGTGCATTTGTCATTCCTAATGGGTGAAGCAGGGTTATGTACTAGTCCCAGTCTTGTTCAATCTCTTCTTCACTTGCATGCTGTCACGCGCTGTCCAAGGTCTGGATCAGGTACCAACTGGACTGCTCTATCTTTGACCTTTGTCGCTTGTACGTATGAACAAAGTGCCTCTACACAGTCATTCAAGAAACACTTTTTGCTGATAACTGTGCACTCTTGGTGCACAAAGATAATGATCTACAGTTAATGCTGAACAAATTCTCAGACACTGCAACTCTCTTTGGCCTGACCATCAATCAGTTTGTGCCAAACACCAACATCATAGAACCAAAAATCACTGTTGACACCAAGCTGACAAATATAAACAGCTTCAAATACTTGGGGAGCATCATCTCAAGTGATGGGTCTTTGAGCAAGGAAATTCACTCCAGGATCAACAAGGCCAGCCAGGGTCTGGGGAGGCTGCGCACCAAAGTGCTCAATTAAGTCCCACAGGCAGGAGGTAATAGAGAGGGAAAACACAGCAGCAAGTGGGGGAGGAGGGATGGCTCTGTGAATGGACAGGGAACTGGAGGAAAGGAGACAGAGGAAAGGGGAGATCCCTGTCACTGATAAAACGTCTGTCCCTTCAAAGCAAACAGGAGCTGGAGGGACCTGGTGGGTCAGGCAAAGTGAACTGCCAGTAGACACCTCTCTGGTTATCTAGGCCAGAGGGCATTTGCTATGTTGAAGTGAGGCGAACATCATATACAGACCAGGCAGAATGCGGACCCCGAAGAACTGCAGGTTGAGCTAGTGGAGTTTTTCTAGTGAACCGGTGCGGACTCGAAAGGTCGACATGGCCTGTTTCCACTCCATAAATGGTTATATGGTTAACACTACATGCGCACCTCCAAAAAACTGTAAGTCTACAGAGCTGTGGTCATCCCTTCTCTCCTATATAGATGTGAGACGTGGACTCTGTACGGACGTCACATCAAACAAATGGAGAAACGTCACATGCGCATCATCCATTCCATCCTTGTCATCTGTTGGCAAGACCGTGTCTCCCAACCTGGAGGTCTTGGGTCATGCAAAGTCCACCAGCATCGAGTCCATGATCATCAGAGCCCAGATGTGGTGGGTGAGACACGTCATCAGAATGGACGACCACCATATGCCTCGCCAGCTGCTCTATAGTGAACTGAAGACTGGAAGGAGACCTCAAGGTCATCCACGCAAATGCTATTTAGATGCTATGAAGGAAACCCTATGCTATCATGGCATCCTGCCAAGAGAACTAGAAGCTGTGGCTGCTGACAGTTCCATTGGTGAGCCCTGTGTGATGAAGCCTACACCAGTTTCGAAGACAGACGCTGTCAAAATCTGGTGGAAGGCCATGAATGGCATCACAGAGCAGCAGCCACAGTTATTACAACAATAAACTTCCTGAGTCCCCCATTGTACTAGACTTTGCGGTTCCAGGCTCGGACTGCAGAGTTATCTTCATGTCCACAGATGAACTGCACAACAATATGTCTTCTTCGAACTGAAGGACAACCAATAATTATAACAATGCGATCATATTGCTTTGCTGTAGTATTAACTTGTATATGGATTATTATGTTAAATAAAAATATTTTAAAAAGAAAAAAAGTTGTCTTCCTTGTCAGCTTGCTGAACTGTGGAATTCCTGGGAGCTTGAGACATCCAGGCACCTATGTTTCCCGCTTTTATACATGAAGGTGATGCTGCACTTTTGAAGTCATAACATCATCCTTTGTAGTCTTGCTAATACTGCATATATGGGTTTCTTCAGTATAGTGACCATTTCTATGGTCCCCGACGCCACAAATATAATCATTGAACTTTGAACATGCTAAAACCACTGCCAACAGCTCTTTTTCGATCTGAGCATATCTGGTTTCTGTGTCAGTTTCTGTTCGCAAAGCATATGATTTCCTTCCTGCAAACAGGCTGCACCTAATCCACACTGTGAAGCATCACTGGTAAGGGTCACTGACTTACTGATGTTGTAGTAAGAAAGAACCAGTGGGCAGGACATGTGCTTCTTTAATGCTTCAAAGGCATTTTGTTGCTGCTCATGCCAAGTCCATTCATTGTCCTTGTGCAGTAGTGGTCGCAGTGGAGCAGTCAGCTGACTGGAAATGGGAATAAATTTTCCAAGATAGTTGACCGTCCCCAGGAATCTTTGAGCTGGGACATCTTCTGGTACTGACCTTTCACTGATTGATCTTGTTTTGGAGGGATTGGCTTTAAGGCCTTCACTTGTGAAAACATGACCAGTATAAGCTGAGCTGGTTCTTAAATCATGAACATGAGTCAATTGTCTCACCAGATTTCTGATTTTGTGTATTGAGTTTGTGTCTTTCCTTAATAACGTTGGTTTGAGGATTACACATCTCTCTAAATTTTTTCTTGAGGCCCTCAGGATCCTCTTTGGATTCCACAGGAATGAGGAATGGTCCTCCCTCATCGAGACCTCTCGCTTCTCCTGCATACATGAAAGACCGTTCATGTTCAAAGGCCTCCGGTCCCACTAGATTGAAGAGAATATATGCTCAAGTACAGGCTGGCTTGTCCGAGTGTGCCATCACACTGAAAATATCATATTCTTTCTCAAAGGTCAGTTTGCGGCAATATTACCATAAAGACAAGTGGATCGGCCTCCGGAATCCATCCACTATATTCACCGTTTAGCTGTGCTGTCGTGGCTGGCTTAGTTGTCCTCACTCAAATAAGAAACCCTGGATGAAAAACATTAACCTTGAAAAGTCAGGGACATCCCACTTCTGACACCATGTTGTGAGTGAGTTTAGATAAATTAAAACAAGTGGCTCATCTTCAAACCTAGTTTATTAACTATATACATCAAGGATGCAAAGTAAAGAACATGGCCACTAGAGTGTGCCAGCATAAAGAATTCCCCCAGAACCCCAGTAACCCGGGTATACAGGATATGAACACAGTGACTGATCTACAATGATGATTCAGGACTTTAAGTGGACAAAAATCAGTGATTCTCCATTACACATCAATGGCTCTGTTGTGGAGAGAGTGGAGAGCACAAAGTTCCTTGGTGTACACAAAAAGGATGATCTATCCTGAACCCACGGCACTTCCTCATTAGTCAGGAAGAGACAGCAGCCCCTATATTTCCTAAGACAGTTGAGTAGGGCAAGGTTACTGGCCTCTGTCTGGAAACACTTTACAGGAGCAGAATTGAGAATGTCTTGTCTGGCTGCATCTTTGTGTGGCCAGGGTGCTGCAATGCATCAGACTGCAAATCAGTACAGAGGATCATCAAAAAGGCTGAGATTACTGGTGTCTCCCTTTCCTCTAGACTTGTACTTAAACTTAACTGATCAAAAGTGTAAAAATTAACTAATATCACTCTTGTTGCCATAAATATCCCATTGAAATGATAGTACTGTGATGGATTATGTTATATTTTATATTGTATATGATATGTTTTAAAAGAGATTAATTGTGGCAGGTTTTTTAGTGTATGTCACATACAAAAACTTCAAAACAAACCTCATTTAAAATGCCAGAGCTCCACTCAAGCCAGACAGTCCAGGCTCCGGGTGCCTTTGCAAAAGCATTGAAGAATGCCTATAAGGACTTCACAAGTAGGTGTTCATTGGACATGCTGTGGAGTAATGGATTATTGTTTTGGAAAGCAACAGATGAACGAACTCAGAAGATTAGGTCCAGAGCCGCAGTCTGTCTGAGTGCAGTGGCTGTTCTAAGAAGGTCATGTGGTTTTCTCTGAGAGAGAGAGTGTGTGTGTGTGTGTGGGAGAGAGAGTTCTACAGTTCAGCAGCAGCAGCTGGGACTGGAACAGGACAAGCTGGCAAGCTTGTGGAAAAACCCCATTTTGAAGATGGGTTGTGAGTTCTAGTTCAGACTGGTCAAAGCACTTGTGGTCCATACAAGAGGAGATGGCTGGTTGGATAATGTTTCACTTGAAATAGGGGAAACAAAAAGGAACTCTGTGATGACCTAAAAGAAAATGGTTATTATCTGGAAAACCCTGATGTGGAAATTTCTTCAGCAAGTCACAGAAGTGGCTGATCAGAAGGAATCAGTTGTGGGTTTCCAACGAGCAACAAATCTCTCTCTCTCTCTGAAAACCAAGAAGAAACCTCCTTTACCTTTCAAGCACCAAAGTCTGGTGAAATTCATAAATATTACATTTTGTGCACAGTATAAGAATTGCCTGATATCAGTGAACTTGGAGGAATGAGAAGTGAGATTGAACTGTGAATTAAAGAACTTTTCTGAACTTACACACACATACATACACATGAGCTTAGAATTAGAAGAAGGTTAACAGTGATAAGTTAAAGTTTAAAGTCATGTTTAAAGATAATTAAAAACAACTTTTGTTTAAGTAACCATTTGTCTTGGTGAATTTCTATTGCTGCTGGGTTTTGGGGTCCTCTGTGCCCATAACAGTACACAGTTCCAAGGCAGATCCTTCAGTGATGGGCAGGGCAGCTTAATTCCCCTCTGCTGGAACACCAGTGAATACTGGACTCTCAATAACTGCACAGAAAGAGTAAATTTGATCATTTTTCTCCCTAAGGACCAGCTTGTTAATTCCCCCTCCAGCGCTTATTATAAGAACAGTCGCAGATTTTTGAGCAATTATTTGAATGATTAAAAAAAACAATGTTGTTTTCCTCTCACTACATACTTTGCAATCCTTTAGGGAAATACAGAGTCATGTCAGTGGGACCGGGGATGTGTCGCCAATAGCAAATGAACAGAATTTCCCTTTATTCGATGTCAAAAAGCATTCACGTCAATCTGATGTGAAAAGCACTTCAGCACTCTCAGGTGGAAAACCAAGCTTAGAAAAGGAAATTCATTGGAAGAATAAAGATTTGGATAGTTGCATCAATGAGACTCCGATGGTGAGTTACCATTCACATTTTAATATGCTCTGGGCTGGATTCAGATAGAAATAATAGTAATGTTTAATGGTAAATTATCGTAAGGTTAGTGGAGTCACCAAGTTGGGGAGATAAATTGTGATCTTGGCAATAAAAGCAGATACACTGAAGGTGAACAAAGAGAAGCTGAAGGGGTACTGTGGGTCAGGGAGTATCACCATTTGGAGGGAACAGTCTTGCATTGAGACTTTCTTGCAAAAGGGTCCTGACCCTCTATGGTGATTGACCATTTCTCTGTATGGATGCTGCCTGATCTGCAGTGTCCCTTCAGCACTCAAGGTTTAATTATCAGCAGATCTTGTATTTCTCTCATAAACATTGGGGATACTCAACAAATCAGACTATAATTTCAGGTCAGTGATTTTAATCAGGATGGGTATATTGCCCTCCATTGTGAAATACCATGGCTATAACGGTTCAAGAAGCTTATATGTTAAGAATGCCACATGGATGAAGTGAAGAAGAGAAGTAACCTCCAGTGGCAGCAATTAAACAAGAAAGTTGCTGATGCTGGGCTGGCGTGCAACACACAAAGGTGCTGGAGAACTCAAAACATCACGCTGCATCTACTGGAAGTAAAGGGTAACCAATGTTTTGGGCCTGGGCCCTCCATCAGGTCATGACAAAAGGCTGGGGAGAAAGTTAGATGAGTAGTGATCACAGCTGACAATGCAGAGTGCAAATTTACATTTCACTTTAAGTTTTCACTTGATGTCTATCCGATAAAAGATTAGAGAACAACAGGTTAAAACATAGCAAATATTAACACAGATTTGTATGGACCACAGAGGCAGCAGGCAAGCATGAGCAAAAACTTTCCAACTAATAGGTAAGTGACAATATTTGCAGAAACTCAGCAGGTCAAGCAATGTCCTTTATGTAGCAAACCAACATAACCGAGGTTTCAGGCTTAAGCCCTTCATCAAGGTATGGGAAAATATCGGTAGGCGTCTGAACAATAGAATAGGGGGAAGGGGTGGTCGCAAGGCAGAAGGTGATAGGTGGAGAAGAGAGGGAGGGGACAGCAGAGATCAAGGATGGATAGGTGAAGGGAGGAGGAAGGAAGGGAGGAGAACGGGAAAGGGGAATGGAAGGGGGGAGGGAGAGAAGAGCAGGTTAGTAGAAACCGGAAAAGGCGGTTAATGCCATCAGGCTGGAGAGTGCCCAGACAGAAAATCAAGTTTAGTTCCTCCAATTTGCAGGTGGTCTTGGTGGGAGAGTACATAAGGGCATGGACAGACATGTGAGTGTGGGAGTTTGACACAGAAATGAAATGGTTGGCTACTGGGAGGTCTCTGTTACTATAGCGGATGGAGCAAAGATGCTCAGGGAAGCGATCTCCCAATTTCTTCACAGTCTCACTGCTGTCCCCTCCCTCCCTTCTCCTCCTATCACCTCCTGCCTTGTGATCACTCCTTCCCCTCCTACTCTTTTGTTCAGACACCTACCGACATTTTCCCACGCCTTGATGAAGGGTTCAAGCCCGTAACGTAGGTTATGTATTTTTACCTTTGCTATATAAAGGACCCTGCTTGACCTGCTGACTTTCTCCAGTTTTGCGTGTTTTTACTTCAACATGGTGTCTGCAGATTTTCGTGTTTTACAAGTGACAATATTTTGTTTCTTAAATTCACAATATCCATGAATTCATAAATTCAGCATTTTCCTTTATATATAAAAAATCTTCGTCTGTTTGTGTCTAACAAACCTCTTCCCATTTTCAGTTAAGAAATCTGTAATACATGATAGCTCCAAGTTGTTTGTTCTTTGACATGATTTATTGTCAAAGCACCCAAAGGATTTGGCTTGGTTCATTGTGTCTGTGTTGCTTCTCTGCAGGAGTTACTCCATTGGTCTCTTTCCTACATCTCCACTCCCCACTCCACAGCTTATTGGTATTTTTTCAGATCTTTTCCCTTTCTGAGTTATAGGGTTCTGCCTCCACTGTTTCACACCTTAACCATTCCCTTGATACTAAAATACTCGCCTAGACTCATCTGCTAATTATGGAGAACTATGAAGCATTGAGAATTTGGTGGTCCTAAGCAATGCTTCTTTACCAAAGTTTGTGTTTTATTACTGGGTATAGTTATTGTCCCAGATTAACTCTACATACTAAGTAAAGAGATCAGCCAAGGATAATAAAACAGGGTTTTAATATGCCTGGCTGATCTTATTGGACAGCACAGTTAGTGTCGCGATTGGTCCAATCCTCTTAGAGTGCCAACAAACTGGGTTTGAATTTACCAGTCTGTAAGGAGCTTGTATGTTCTCCCCTTTTCCGCTGTATGCTCTGGTTTCCTCCCACGTTCCAAAGACATGCAGGGTAAGCAGGCTAATTGGTCACATGGGTGCATTTGGGTGTCATGAGCTCATGGACCAGTAGAGCCTGTTACAACTCTATCTCTAAATTTAAATTAACTTGAAGGTTAGAAAAAGATATGCAAATCTCAGAGGTTCCTATTGTCATGACCAATGTATAATTTATCTGTTCATTGTATTTTATACGTCTTTGGAACTAACTCCAGGATAAGTAATTAATCTGAAGATTATGAGGTCTTTTTGTCCTTTACATGCTGCCTTGTTATTTTATTGTGTCCATGAAGACATATGAAATGTGTAATTTGGCAGTTCCTATTGTTTCATGGACAATCAAAGTTTTCACAAATAATAATAGTTTTTGGTCAAAGAATGCAATTCTGTACAAAGACCTGAATGTCTTTTTAATGATTTAAAATAGATCAGACTGAGAAAGAACGGCTGGAGGAAGGGCAGGATTGGCTGATGCAGGTACTGAGTTAAGGTGTTTTATAAGGAATAGGATGGGAGGTAAGAGAGGGGGGGAAGAGTAGCATTACTGGTCAGGGATAATATCACGGCTATAGAAACGGAGGACGCTGCTGAGGGAGAGTCCACTGAGTCGGTGAGGTTGGCAGTCAGAAATAGGAAGGGAGCAATCACTCCATCAGGAGTATTCTATAGGCCTCCAATTAGCCCTCAGGAGAAATTTTGGAATGGTACAGGAAATATAGGGTTGTTGCTGTGGGAGCCCAACTTTTCTAATATTGAATGGCACTTCCTGACAGCAAGAGGGATAGACTGGACTGAATTTTAGCCAGAGGGTTGTGAATTTGAGGAATTTGTTGCCACATACAGCTGTGGATTTAAGGAGGAGATTGATAGATAACTAATTAGTCAAGGTATCAAGGGATATGGGGAAAAGGCCAGAAATTGGAACTAGATATGACAATGGTTTAGCTCAGGGTGGAGTTGCTGAACAGACTTGATGGACTGAATGACCTACTTCTTCTTATTCCTTGATCTTGTGAATACTTTGCTTCAATATTCACAAGAGAAAAGGGTGAGGTCAGAATAGAACAAATGTATGATGGACAACGTTGAGATTAAGAAAGAGGAAGCGTTGGATCTTCTTAAAAACATTAAGATTGTTATGTCCCCAGGGCCAAATGCAATACACCCCAGGTTGCTGTGGGAAGTAGGGGAAGAGACAGCTTGGGCAATGGCTATGACCTTTAAGTCCTCTTTGGCTGCAGGGGAGGTCCTGGATATTTGGAGAATGGCAAATGTGGTCCCCTTGTTTCAAAAAGGTTATAGGGAGAATCCTGGGAATTATTGACTGGTCAGTCTTATGTCAAACTATTGGAGAGGATTCTTAAGGATAGGATCTATGAACTTTCAGAGAAGTACAGTCAACTCAAGGATAGTTAGCATTGCTTTGTAAAGGGAAGGTTGTGCCTCATGAACCTAATCCTTTTTTAAGGAGGTAACAAAAGAAATTGATGAGGCTAGGGCGGTAGGTGTGATGAATATGGATTTTTGTAAGAGGCTTGTTCAGAAAGTCAAGAAGCATGGGATCAGTGGAACTTCGGCTGAGTGGATAAAAAATTGACTTGCATGTAGAAAACAGAGAGTAGTAGTGGAAGGCGAGTTCTCTGCCTGGAGCTCAGTGACTAGTGGAGTACTACAAGGACCCCTGCTCTTTGTAGTCTTTATAAATGACCTAGATGAAAAGGCAGAGGATCAGTAAGTTTGCGGATGGCACGAAGGTTGGAGGAGTTCTAGATGGTAGTGAAGGTTGTCGTAGGTTACAAAATATACAGAGAGAATGCAGAGTTGGGCAGAAAAATAGGAGATGGAGCTTAATTCAGTTAAGTGTGAGGTGATGCATTTTGGAGGGACAAACCAGAAGGCTGAGTACAGGGTTAATGGTCATTTGCTTAAGTGTGTGTATGAATAGATGGACCCGTGAGGTCCAAATCATTGCATCCCTCAATGGCGCTACGCAGGTTGATAGAATAGTTAAGAAGGCCTATGGGATGTTGGACCTGATTAATAGGGGAATTGATTTCAACAGTCAAGAGGACATGTTGCAACTCTACAATTCTCTGGTGAGACCACATGTATTGTGTTCAGTTCTGGTCAAATAATTATCAGAAGCATGTGGAAACTAAGGAGAGGGTGCAGAGGAAATTTACAAGGATGTTGCCTGGACTGGAAAGTAAGTCTTATGAAACAAGATTAGTAGAACTGGGACTTTTCTCTGGAGCATAGAAGGATGAAAAAGACTTAATAAAGGTCTACAAGATTATGAGAGGCATAGATAGGGTGGACAGCCAGCACCATTTTCCCAGAGCAGGAATAGCAAACACTAGAAGGCATATGTACAAAGTAAAGAGAGGGAGGTTTAGGGGGAGACATGGATGTAAGTTTTTTTTTTACACAGAGAGTTGTGGGTGCCTGGAATGCTTTGCCACCGATGGTGGTTGAAACTGAAACATTGGGGGCTTTAAAGAGACTCAGACAAGATCATGGATGCAAGAAAAATAGAGGGTTACAGGGTAAGGATGGTTTAGATTTTTAAAAGCATATATGGGTCAGCAAAACATCAAGAGCCAAAGGACCAGTAATGTGCTGTAATGTTCTATGACACATCTATCAGGGACTATAATGTGGTCAGTGAATGTTTACCACCTCCAAATTCAATGGAAAGATAAACAAAATAATGCTAATATTCTCTCACAGACCACCATCTAGCCTTGAAGCCCTGATGAAACACAAAAACTGTAGATGCTTGATTTTAAGCAAACAATAAAAAGATGGAAGCATTCTACAGATCAGGCAACATCTAAAAGAAGAAATAGTCAGTTAACATTTTGGATCGGGACTCTTTATCATGTCTGATAGAGTCCTGACCTATATCATTGACTGACTGATGAGTTCCTCCAGCTTCTCATTGTCTGCTTGAAGCCCTAGTTGCTTGGCATAAAGCAGGGTACAACATTTGCGTGGTCAACTCTCGCAAAATAAACATCTATTCCAAGTTATATTGTGGGGTTTACCCAGCAGATAGGGGAAAAGATTAAAAGAATCTGGTCAAAACTTTCAAAAAGCA
Source organism: Narcine bancroftii (assembly GCF_036971445.1). NCBI lineage: Eukaryota > Metazoa > Chordata > Chondrichthyes > Torpediniformes > Narcinidae > Narcine > Narcine bancroftii. Next base: position 130,510,251 of record NC_091469.1, read on the forward strand.
ATGTCATATTGCAACTCCAGCCAGAGTTTCCCACAATGACATTGAGAAACTCTGTGAGAAACACAGCTCACTGATTAAATAATTTCTCAGGGTCAATAGGTGAAGCGATATAACTTTTTATTCAACGATCTTGCAAGAGCGGGTGTCCTTCAGAGAAAGCACACACACTGATATTCAGCAACCTTTTATTATACATTTCTTTATGCCGCTCCTTTGTTAATTTAATTGGTTAGTTAACTGAGTAATTGATACAGTAGTTTAACCTATCAAAAGCAGTTCCTCTCCTCGTCTTAAAGCCTGCCCTCGTTTACTTCTCCCATTCCCATGATTTTTGCGTCCCCAACTCTTACCCTTATTTGGTATGATGCTTTGTCACGTGTTCCCGTTCTTTCGCAGTTTTTTTTAATATATCGAGTTGGCCTTACCTGCAATCTCTTGCAGGAACTGTCCTTCCTTTGTATTCTAGCAGACCCCCCCCCCCGCCCCGCCCTTCCCTTCTCTCACGTCTCATCTCTGTACAGCCATTGTTAACACTGATTATTACAGTTTGCTGAGACAGTACTTTGGATAACTCTCACACCTCAGGACCATGATTCAGGAGGCATACAGAAACTCAGCACCTCACAAATTTCCCGCCAGCTTCCCCTTATCCATTTCCTGCCATGTATATAGGAGCTCACACCAAGACACAAGAGCAACTTGTCCGTGAACTACTCTTTGCAGACGATGCCGCTTTAGTTGCCCATTCAGAGCCAGCTCTTCAGCGCTTGACGTCCTGTTTTTTTAGTTTTTATAGTAGAGATTGCAGTGGCCTTATTAGCCACCAAAGAACTCACAAAGTGGGAGTGGAAGTAAGTCACCCTTTATCTCAAAGGACTGCCTATGAAGAACATCAGCAATTCTGGCTTTTTTACCCTCAGCATAAAATTGGAAGGGTGTATAATTGTTATCGGGACCAAAATCACCATATAAGTGCCTGACAGGTTCATTTAAAAATTAAACTTATACCATTGAGATGGGCTCCATCATAATATCATCAATAGTGTTGCTTTATTCCTAAAATCTCAACTGAAAGTGTAATCTTCTCTTGATTTAGTGCTTTTTTTATATCCACACAAATATATATTGTGATTTTTAGTCCAGTGTTTAGTTATCACATTTTAATAATAACTTCATAAAGGCCTTAAAGTAAGTTTAATGAAAGCAAACATTTAATTTTAGTTTTTGTTTTTCATATTTGCATTCTGGATTTTTCAAATTTTATGTTACAAAAATAATCTTCAGAATTTGACAAGGAACTTTGGAATCTAAGTTTAATTTAATTTGCAATCAACAAATTATATCATTTGTTTCATTTTCCAAAATCAATCATAAATAATTTGAATTCATATTCTTTGACATTTTGAATTGGACTCATAAGAAATTTTGAACCATTATAAAATATGTCCCAAGTACTTTTGTGCATTGTGTGTTTTGAAAAGCCATTTTTTCTTATCTACATTTCCCAGAAAACCTAAGGGCTCTTGCCAAAGAGATTGAAAATCAGTTGAAAATAATATCATTTAAACAGTTCAACAAATTCATACATATTTTAAAATAAATGTATTTAACATTGAATCATAGATTTAACTGATGTAATTTAATTGATATATTAATTAAAATTAAGTAAAAACAAAATAAATCAATTTATCTTCGCTTACTTAATTTAATGGGAGTTTTCAAATCCATGCAAAGTTAAATTCATGACAAGGGTAAAATAATTTAGAAACATAGAAGATAGGAGCAGCAGTACGTTATTCGAGCCTGCTCCGCCATTCAATGAAATCATGGCTGATCTTAAAGTTCAGTACCACGTTCCCGCCTTCTCTCCGTAACCCCTAACTCCCTTATACTGAAGAAATATATCTAATTACCTCTTAAATATATTCAATGAACCTGCCTCTACTGCCCTCTGTGACAATGAATTCCACAGATTCACCACTCTCTGGGTAAAGAAATTCCTCCTCAACTCGGTCCTAAATGGTTTGCCTATTATCCTCGAACCATGGCCCCGGGTTCTGGACTCCCCCACCATTGGAAACATCCCTTCCGCATCCATTCTGTCCAGTCCTTCCAGAATTTTATATGTCTCTATGAGATCCCCTCTCAATCTTCTAAACTCCAGCGAGTACAATCCCAAATTGCGCAATCTTTCCTCATAAGTTATTCCTGCCATTCCAGGTATCAGCCTGGTGAATCGCCTTTGCACTCCCTCCATTGCAAGAACATCCTTCCTTAGATAAGGTGACCAAAACTGCACACAATACTCCAGGTGGGGTCTCACCAAGGCTCTGTACAGCTGCAGTAAGGTATCCTTATTTCTATACTCAAACCCTCTTGATATGAAGGCCAACATACCATTTGCCTTTTTAACTGCCTGCTGTACCTGCATGTTCACCTTCAGTGACTGGTGCACAAGAACCCCTAGGTCTCTCTGCACTTCCCCATCTCCCAATCTATTGCCATTCAAATAGTAATCTGCCCTCCGGTTTGTATTACCAAAGTGGATAACCTCACATTTATCCACCTTGTAATGCATTTGCCATGTAGCTGCCCAGTCCCCCAATTTATCCAAATCACACTGGAGCTTCCTGACCCCCTCTTCAGTGCACACAACCCCTCCTAGCTTAGTGTCATCTGCAAATTTGGAGATATTACTTCCAATCCCTCATCTAGATCATTAATGTAAATTGTGAACAGCTGGGGTCCCAGTACAGATCCCTGTGGCTCCTCACTGGTCATTGCCTGCCACTCAGAAAATGAGCCGTTTATCCCAACTCTCTGACTTCTATCTGCCAGCCAGTTCTCAATCCACATCAATACCTTGCCCCCAATCCCATGAGCCTTGATTTTGCTTGCCAGTCGTTTATGTGGGACCTTATCGAAGGCCTTTTGGAAGTCCAGTACACCACATCCACTGGCTCTCCCTCATCTATTTTACCTGTCACCATCTCAAAGAATTCCAATAGATTTGTCAAGCACGATTTACCTTTTGTAAATCCATGTTGACTCTGTCCGATCCCTTCTCTTCTAGTCATATGCTCCGTTATTACATACTTAATAATGGATTCCATCATTTTGCCCACTACTGATGTAAGGTTCACCGGCCTATAATTCCCCGCTTTTTCTTTACCCCCCTTTTTAAATAGTGGGGTAACATTAGCTACCCTCCAATCCATGGGTACTGATCCTGAGTCTATCGAGTTCTGTAAAATAATTCTTAAAGCATCTGCTACCTGAATGTCCACTTCTTTAAGTACCCTAGGATGTAGATTATCAGGCCTTTGGGATTTATCGGCCTTCAATCCCTTCAATTTCCCCAAGACCATGTCCTTAGAGATACTGATTTCTTTCAGCTCCTCCCTTGCATTGGTCTCTATGTTTCCCAACATCCTTGGGAGGTTATTTGTGATCACATTGTAAGAATATCATTGATTTTCTACAATTCACTCTTTCCAATTAAAAAAATAGTAAAATGAGAGCTGGCATTGTGGTTTGAGTACAATCAAAAGCAGTTTTTAAAAGTTTAGCCATAAGCCACAGTAAGAGGCCCTTTTGGACCACAAACCCTTGCTGCCCAATTACACCCAATTGACCTACAACCCCCAGTATGTTTTTTGAAGGGTGGGAGGAAACTGGAGCTCCCAGAGGGAGAATGTATAAACTCCTTACAAACAGTGCAGACAGTAGTGTACTACCAATCAACCACAATCAGACAGGGAATCATGATTAATAGGCTTTAATCACAGCATTCATGTTGCTGGCCCAGTTCCAAGGCAGGTACTGAGGGAGGGGTTTGTACGTAACAACCTTTATGGGAATATATCTGGGAGGGAGGAGTCACATGTTCTGAGGTTGAGCCAGCCCATACAGTACATATATACATCTATATACATAGTGGTAGCACCACATCCACCCCTTCTTTTTAAACAAACTCTGATGGGGTGGTGGATTTAGTGTTTGATGCAGCTTCGTGATACTTCAAAGTCCCTTACAAGTTCAGCCTGTCCTGTGGTCTCATCTGTGGCTGCGACCATCGCAGGGTCTGCTGTGGCACAGTTGTCAGTTCCTGGACAGCATCTTGTGCAACAGGTGGTGCCTCTGATGGCCGAGGAGGTGCTGTTTGGGTTGGTTTGAGTTTGGGGCACCGATAGTGGGTCTGGTTGGTCAGGGTTACCAGGGCAGGGGATTTGCTGGTTGGTAATGGGGTCTCCTGCATGCACCAGGTCCCGGATGGAGACGGTGTCCTGTTGACCATACTGATACTCCACGTCGGTGTATTGGGGGTTGGCATGGAGGAGGTGGACCATTTCGACCAGAGGATCAATTTTGTGGTGTCTGATGTGTCTTCGAAGCAGCACGGGCCCAGGGTTCGTCAGCCAGAGTGGTAGTGTGGTTTCAGATGCCAATTACCTTGGAAAGGAAAAGAGCTTTTCCTGCGGTGTTGTGTTTGTCGCTGAACAGAGAAAGGACCTGGCAGCATGTAGAGCATCAGGGAGGATGTCTTGGCACTGGGAGGTGGGTAGTCCTTTCGATTGAAGGGCTAAGAGAACCGCCCTCCAAACGGTGGCATTTTCCCTCTCTACCTGTTCGTTTGCCATGGGGTTACAGCCCATGGTCCTGATGGTGGCTATGGCCTTTGTCAACAGGTACTGGCATAGCTCCTCACTTGTAAAGGAGGCTCCCCGGTCCTACTTCCCCTTCACCATCCCCTGCCTGGATATGACCACAGCCACGGTCATAAAAGTGCTATACGACATCTTTGCTTTGTTTGGGTACCCCTGAGGGTCTGAGACAATGAGAGTCCCAACAGGGAGTGTATGTGATCTGGGTTTGGCCCAATAACATCATTCTCCACCACACAGCCAAGGATGGTCAGTCTTGAAGTGCTAAAGACACATTTCTTTTGGTTATAGGTCAGATTGAGGCTTTTGGCCACCTGGAGAAATTTATGGAGGTTGGCATCATGGTCCTATTGGTCATGGCTGCAGATGGTCACATTGTCCAGTTAGGGGAATGTGGCCTTGAGTGCATAGTCATCACCCTTCGGAAGACAGAGACCAAGCCAACTTGAGGTCAATGGTTGAGAAAATGTGGAACTGGGCAATCTTGTTGACCATGAGTAGCATGAATAAAAGCTCTCACAACTGGAGGGAGAACAAATGCTTTTATTAGCTTATACTATTGGTAGGGTTTCACAGTAATCTTCAGAAGGGTTCTGGGTTTAGGCGGGAAACCAGGGTTATATGTGCACAACACCCTACCAGTGAATCCTAGTTCACTTCACTCACCCTTTCCTGTAGAATTTAGGGTCTGTGAATAAAGACAGAGAACATAGGTTTAGAAACAAGTGGTAATGAAATATACAGCTATTTACAAATTTACAAATTTAAGCAGTCCAGGAGTCTGGAGATCCCGGTGGAGTGCCTTGGTACCAGGGGGCCTTGGACTCCTTGGGTCTCTTGGTCCCCTTGCGATGGAGGAGAGGCGGGCTGGGTCTCCAGCTCAACAGTGGAGGGGGGGTGCACTTTCCTCCTGAACTGAATCCCCCCGAGGCCCTGATTGGGGGTGGTGAGAATGAGCTCCATTGCTCGCAGGGCACCTGAGGCAACGGTCCTTCTGTTCCGCCAGGTCCCAGGTCCCTGCTGAAGATGATGTACTCCCTGCCAACCAGGTACTCCACATAGGTGTACGTGGGATTGACATGGAGCTTTTTCACCCTTTCCACCAGAGGGTTGGTCTTGCATCTCCTCACGTGCTTCTTAAGAAGGACTTGGCCAGGAATGGTGAGCCAGACTGGGAATGTAGTTCCTGATGCCGATCTTCTTTCAAAAGTGAATAGGAGCTCATGAGGAGTAGCATTGTTCACTACATAGTAGCGACCAGATAGAGTGGAGTGCCTTGGAGAGGAACACCCTGCCAGTGTGAGTCTGGAAGGCCTTTTAATTTCATGCCCAGTTTGACGGTGGCATTCTCCTTTCCAACCTGCCCATTCCCCCGGGCGTTGTAGCTAGTAGTCCTGCTGGACGCGATGCCCCTCAACAGCAGGTACCAATGTACCCTGTCATTCATAAAGGATGAGCCCCGGTTGCCATGAATATAGCTGGGATACCCAAACAGAGTGAAAATGGAGTCTAGGGCCTTCATAAATGATGAGGTGGACGTGTCTGGGCATAAAATGGTGAACAGGAAGTGGGAGTACTCATCAATGATGGAGAGGAAGAAGGTGCTCCCATTCGTGGAGGGGAGACATCCCTTAAAATCGATGCTGAGCCATTCAAAGGGCCTGGATGACTTGATCAGGTGCCATTTTGCAGAGTGATAAAAGTGCGGCTTGCACTCTGCGCAGACCTGGAAAGACCTGGTCATTTCCCTGATGTCTTCTACGGAGTAGGGCAGATTGACAAAATGAGTCATGCGGGTGACCCTGGATGGCAGAACTCATTATCCGGAGACCGCAGTTGGCCGGTGTGTGCAGAGGCACAACTTCCTCTGGATAAGGCATCTGGAGGGTCATTAAGGGCTCCTGGCCGATAGACAATGTCATAATTGTAGGTGGAGAGCTCTATCCTCCATCCAGCAACTTTGTCATTCTTGATTTTTCCCCTCTTGACATTATTGAACGTGAATACGACTGAGTGCTGGTCAGTGAGGAGTGTAAATTTCCTACCAGCCTGGTAGTGTCTCAAGTGCTTTATGGTTTGCATGGCGCCTTTCGCAATGTGGTTCCTGAGGTAGTTAAAAGCAGTTTGGGCTTCAGCCAAGAGGGGGAAATTAGTGGCTTTTAAGAGAAGGTAAACCTTATCAATGTATTGAGGGATCCACTGGGTATAATATGAGAAAACCCCAGGCATCTCCTCAAAGCCTTTGTGATCCTGGGGATGGGGAGCTCTAACAGGGGGTGCATCCTATTGGGATCAGGCCAATGATGCCATTCTCCACCATGTAGCCAAGGACAGTCAGATGTTTAGTCTTGAACATGCACTCAGAGTTATAAGTGAAGTTCAGGGCTTTCGCCGCATGGAGAAAACTGGAGATTTGGATCATGGTCTTCCAATATGTGGCCACAGATGGTGACATTATTGAGATAGGGGAAGGTAGCCTTCAACCCATACTCATCCACCATTCTGCCCATCTGCATCTGGATGATAGCAACCCCATTAGTAATACCGAAAAGGACCCTCTGGAATTGATAGAGTCGACCTTTAGCCTCAAATGCCATGTATGGATAGTCCTCAGAATGGATTGGCAGCTGGTGATAGGCAGCTTTCAGGTCGATGGTCAAGTAGTCCTGATACTGCATGATATCATTCACCATGTCTGAAATACGAGGGAGGGGGTATGTGTAAGGAGTGTGTACCAATTAACAGTTTGGACTTGTTTTCCCCCTTTACCATTACCACTTACGCTCTCCACAGGCTGGTGCTGGGTTCGATGAAACTTTCAACCAGCACATGTTGAGTCTCCGACTTTACAAACTCTCAGTTGTACCTCCTGCTCTTAGTAGCAATGGGCTTTTAGTCTGGGGACAGATTCGGTAAGAGAGCAGGGGGATCGATATTCAGTGTGGAGAGATTGCATGTGGGTTCTGATTTTAGGGGCCCTCTGTTCCAAACCATTAAGGGCGTGGGGTGGGGGGGAGACCAGAATACTGCAAGGTCACGCTTTAAAGGTGACACAGGAAGTCCAGGCCCAACAACTCCAGAGCACACAGTTCATCAACCAAAATTTACAGAACTCCCCCCTCCCACCCCATTCAAACGACAGGTGTGCTATACAATGCTATTGAACACGATTGAGATGCGAGAAAATTAGAAGGATACGTCTTCAGGTTGTATTTTTGCACAGTCAGTGAGTCTATGAAGTTTTCAGTAGAGCCCTTGTCGATTAGGCATTTAGTGGAATGGCCGTTTACCTTTACAGTCACTATAAAGTTGCTGAGCTGGTGAGATCTGTCCTGATCTAGAACCATCAAGGCTAGGTCCCCAGAGACTCCATGCTCCTCATTCGAGTGGCCCCCACTCTCCTGGGTTGCCCTGTGTGGGTAAGATGGTATTGACCTCATGGTGTGACAAGATGGCTGCCCTCCTTCTTCCTCTGACGATGATGGTGCTGAGTTTGAATTTGGGTCATGGCAAGATGGCCGCTGAGCCACCCTCCAGTGGTGTGCTACGCAGCAAGCGTGTTTGGGTTAATTCGGGGCAGATGGCTTGAGCTGGAATCGGAACCGTGAGTGGTGCAGGCTGTGGACTTCCCCAGGCTTCCTTCACACGGCAAATCCTCGCCCTTTGTCCTATCTTGCCATAGCTGGAACACTCTGAGTCTTTTGCTAGGCAACGAGATCGGGGATGCTGGCTCTTGCCGCAGAAAAAGCACTCCCAGGGTAGCTGGAGCAGCTGGTCCTTGGAAGGGCTCACCTGGGTGGGCGAGCTCATTGGCTTCAAGGCCATCATTCTCAATCATGGCCTGTTCTAGTGATTTGGTCAGCTCGACATGGCTAGTCAGATCCTTTTTTACTGACTTGAGCAGTCGCTGCCTCATGTACCTCAAGCGGACCCCTGCGACTAGAGTGTCCTGGATCTGTTCTTCCTGATTTGTACCTGCACTTCTTGGCAAGCATCCACAGATCCAGCTGGTAGTCATCGATGTCACTCCTGGCTTCTGGTGACGTAGAGCGAGATGGTGCCTCACTAAGACCTCATTCTGCAACTTAAGGTACCTAGTCTTCAACGCCTCAATGGCAGTGTCATATGTAGAGCAGTCGCTGATGACTGCATGCACTTTTGTTCCTACCCTCGAAATGAGTGCGGACCTCCTGAGTTCATCGGTGTGGAAGACGTCTCTGGTCATGTTCAGGTAGGCCTGGAAGCAGTCTAGCCAGTACATGAATTCCTCAGCCATGTCAGGGGGTCTATCAGTAGCATACTTGGCTTGAGCAGTGCTTCCATCGTTAGGGAATAAGCTAATAAAATTATAGCGTGAATAAAAAGCTCTCACAACTGGAGGGAGAACAAACACTTTTATTAGCTTATAACAAAGGGTAGGGTTAAACAGTAGTCTTCAGAAGGGTTCTGGGTTTAAGTGGGAAACCAGGGTTATATGTGGGCAGATGAGGGTGGAGCTGGGAGGTGGGGCCAGCCATCAGCACCACACCCTACCAGTGAATCCCAGTTCACTGCATCATACTGGCGATGCGGAGAAGTGGGTTGGCGTCCAGCAGGGTGAAGCGGTTTTACAGTGCATCGGGTTTACAACGAGGGAGTATTGCTGTGCAGTACCTGGGTGGATGAAGCTCTTGGTGCTTTTGGTGTCAAATAACCAGTTCATAGGATGACCATTGACCTTAACACTCATCATGGCTTTGGCCAATTGGTGTGGGGTGATGGAGGAGAGTGTCTGGTCGCTGTCCAAGTCATTACTGTGTTGGTTCAGAAGTGCTAGCCAAGATAGCCTCCCATATGTCGCACAAGCAATGTTGTCCCATGGTGCCGAAAGTGGAACCGGAAGTGGTGCCGCCTTGGATTGTCATCCCCAGGGTCCCATTGATCCGTCCCCAGCCACTAGAGGTGATACCTGAGGTGAAACTGGAAATGAGATGGTCAAAAATGGCAATGGCTTTCGGCCACACACAGCGCTGCAGGGTGAAGATTGGGACCTACACACTTTCGCATAGTGCCCTTTCTTCCCACAAGTAGAGCATGTGACACTTCAGGCTGGGCAGTTCTTCCGGGGGTACTTCCTGTACCCGGAGAAGTAGCATTTCTGGTGCTCAAAGGTATCAGCAGTGATGTGGGACCCCGTGTCCCAAGATGGCGGAGCCTGAATCCCCCACACAGTGGCCATGATACCAAAAGAAAATGCTTCAGCATTTCATTGTACTGTCTCAGGTGACTTAGCTAAGTCCATTACTTCCTGCCGGCTCCGATTGCCCTTTTCTAGGAGTCTCTGTCTAATGTAGTCAGAGCTGAACCCAGCCACGCTCGCATCCCATATTAGACCTTCAAGGTGGGCAGCTACAGACTTCTCGGCAGTTGCAGGCCCGCCCCAGCTGCCACAGTGCCCGCATATACTCGTTTTATTGACTCACCCAGTGCTTGTTTTCAGCTGCCCAAGAGGAATCGTGTATATGATGTTCATCAGTGCCCGGTACTGCTTCTGCAGGAACTCCATTGCTTTTAGAGTAAGCAGCAAAGTCTCTTATCACTTGGAAAACCCGGTGGCCGACTTGAGTGAAGAGCACTTCCCTCTTATCTTTGCTCCGCACATCATTGAACCTCATGAATGCGTTGAGGCAGTGCACCCACTGATCGAATTTAATCAAGGCCTCAGGATCCTTGGGGTCGGTGTCTAATCTATTTGCCTGTATTACCTTGTTCATGGTCTAAAATTAAGGTAATTAAATTGTACTACCAATCAACCAGAATCAGGCAGAGAATCGTGATTAATAGGCTTTAATATCCTTAAGTGTCAGCACAGCTTGCATGTTACTGGCCCGGTTCTTAGACAGATACTGAGTGAGGGGTTTGGGTGTAACAACCTTTATAGGGATATATCTGGGAGGGTGAAGTCACAGGTTCAGGGGGTGGACCAGCCCATACAGTATATACATACATCTAGATACATAGTGGTAACCACAAGTAGTTCGTAACGTACTTTCATAACAGATACCTAACCATTTTGCCAATTTCATGTATAGGTGGTAGTGTTTGTTGCACCTGCTGCCTTTGACCTTCTTGGTGACTAAAGTCACGGGTTTGGAGGAGGTGCCAGAGTATCTTGGAGAATATCAATTTTCCCTGGTTTCATATGTCACAAAAGGAGGCTAAGTGAACCAACAAGAAATCAGCGGCAAAATATGGCATCAAATTTACATGAACTGCTCTCTGTTGTGCTGGTAAATGCTATCGAAGTTGTTTTCCAGTGGAAGTACTGTCTTAAATTTTCAAGAGCATTCAGTGTTTTAAGTACTCAGTTCTGTTCTTGAGTTGAGCAACACTTTCCAACAGTATTGGCACACATGAGGGTGTGAAACCAATACAAGCTCTGGGAGTTTCAGTAGAACACCTGCAGTTTCTTCCACTAACTGCAACTGTGAGTGAACATTATTTTTGTATCTATTCTTTAATATTGATTATTTATTTTCCTGTCTTGGCACCTTGGGGTAATTTAATTTATACTTTTGAGGTTTGTTGAACCCTGAGGTTGTGTGGCTGCATCAAATAAGAATTTCAGTGCATCTGTACCTTGTACTTATGCATATGACTCTCATCTCATCTCGGAGATGGATAATGTTCATAGCTCGGGCAGAAAGTCTGTATCTCTATACATTCACTCGATGTACCTGACCTGACTGACATGAGAAAAATCAATGCATCATTCTAATCGTAGAATCAAAGTCAATTTGACAGATAACATTTCCTAAAATATTTTCTGAATTGCCATAGAGGACAGTTATTTACATTGGATTGATTGTATTTATGGTTTGGATAGCTTCCATGAAAAGTTGTCTAATTCTCACCATGTCTTTTAAATGTTTGGATATGGGTGACAATGGGGATTTGGGAATGGGACAGGTACGGTGTGTCGTAGGTAGTAATGTGAGCTGCATTTAATGTTTTCCCACCCTTGCCCTTAAACCAACCAGAATTTGGGCAGATCCAACCTGACTGGAAGCATCATGGATTTCCACATAAATACATGTTCCTGCTTTGGAAGGGCTAATCTATCTGTTTTATTCGACTTCTGCTTCTGTCCAAGCCAACAGTTACAGAAATGTGCACATATTCAAATAATGCAATCACCTCATAAGAAAGAAATTCCGTGCTTGCTCCAATGAAGTTAGCTTTCAGAAATCTCTAACATGGATAAAATCACTTTGGCACTGGTTCAAATCATTACTTCAATGAATAAAAATGGTACAAAAGTTATCAAATTAAGTCATTCTACATTGTTTAGCCATAGTAACATATATTTTTGCTTAAAAAAAATGCATTTTACCAGCTGACTCGAATTGAGAAGTGATTATTTTCTACGAGATGCATTTTGTTTAGTTAGGGTTGAGAGAGGACAGGGACAGGCTGGACTATGCATGTTAGTTGCTTTTCACTGTGCAAGGTACTTATCCTGTCATTAATAAGCCATTACACGATCAATATTCTTGTAGTTCATGTTGTTCACTACCCTGTAAATAAATTAGTAAAAATGTTTCAGTAAAGATTTCATTGAAACAATGTAAATATTGAATAACATTTCAAGGCATGGCATTTTAAACCCTCAGTGCTGAGAAATTAACCTTTCTATTTTCTTGAACTATAATGACTAAGTTTCTCCTTAAATTTGATGATCCTAAATGACTGTCTGAAGACATGGCTCCCTCATTCACATGTCACTCTATAACATTATCTGCCTCTCTGCCTATCATCCCTTTATATATAAATCATAGCAGCAAAGATGTAAATATTAGTTCTACCCAGACCTTTGCAACGGAGGAGATAACCTGCCAATTCCAACTTTCTCACTTTTGCTCTCCCAAGTCATTAATATTTCATCTTTTCATTAACCATCTTCATTTCTGTAACATCTTAAAGCTCCAAAGGTACAACAGAATTCGATCTTTCTCAGTTAATTGCCTGAGAGAAGAATCCTTCACGTTTCAAACAAATGTCCGATCTATTCCTGCATTTTCTATATAATTAAAGCTTCATTCTCAGACCTTAATCCCTTATCTCAGTGATCAACTGAATGAGTACACATGCCCTCATTCCTATGAAGGTCATTGATCATAGAAAGCAAGACGATACCTAAGGTCTACTGATGTATTTATTTCTTAAAACAGCTGGAAAGATTTTAGCATGATAATTTTTGCTAAATCTTATGAGTTCCAAGGTATATTCTCACACAGTCTGTATATTCCAGGATTGATGTTCTTTTCTTTCTTCTTTGGCTTGGCTTCGGGGATGAAGATTTATGGAGGGGTATGTCCATGTCTGCTGCAGGCTTGTTGGTGACTGACAAGTCCGATGCGGGACAGGCAGGCACGGTTGCAGCGGTTGCAAGGGAAAATTGGTTGGTTGGGGTTGGGTGTTGGGTTTTTCCTCCTTTGCCTTTTGTCAGTGAGGTGGGATCTGCGGTCTTCTTCAAAGGAGGTTGCTGCCCGCCAAACTGTGATTGATGTACTTCTTCAATAAATGTAAAACAAAGTGATATGGTCTGGAAATGACAGAAACCCTTTCTTGGCAGATACCTTAACCTCAATAATGCTGTTGCAAATGATGGATTTTCCAGCTCTTTAGCAATGCATTTTGCATTGCATCCATCTGATATTGTAAAGAAGCTTAAAATCAGCATAATGTTGACATTGCAGACATGGAGACAGTAGACTGACATCTCATGCCTAACATGAGATGAACATATCAGCCACACTACTCAACAGAGTTGCCTATTAAAATCACTACATTTTTCATGCTTTGGAAGCACTGTGGTCCACAGGTCCACAACTAATACCTTAACAGTGAAATTTGGAGGTGACATCATCAGTATAGAGTCAAAAGGACAACAGAAATCTTTATTTACATCTTATTATCTATCCTACATACATATGATTGACCATAATTATTGCCCCATTTTTTACCTGTTCACATTTGCCACGAGGACGCTTTTAATTGGTCTGCTCCAAAGTCCGGGGTTGGGCCGGAAAATTAAACGTTCATGAGATTTTGGATCCACCTTTGGAGGCCGGGCCAAATGACTGAAGTAGTCTGGATATACATCAAATGTGCCAGCCTTCATACCACCAGGCTGAAACAAAAGCATAGACAGATATGATAGCACTGGAGACAGTGAGAGGCAATTCACCAAGATCTTCCTGGGATAGAGTATTTCAGTTATGAGGAGAGACTGCAGAAGCTAGGTTTGTTTTCCCTGGACACTGGAGCAACTCATTCAAGAGCTACTCTTCACTGATGATGCTGTCCTTGTTGCCTATACAGAGACAGCTTTGGAGAGTATAACATCCTGTTTTGTGAAGGCCGCCGAGCGTTTAGACTGAAGTCAGCTTGAAGAAGACAGAAGTTCTCCATTAGCGTGCACCTCAGGAAGAGTACCACCCTCCCTGCATTACCATTGGTGAGGCTGAGCTGAAGACAGTCCGCCAGTTCAGCTACCTGGGGTGCACCATCTCATCAGATGCCAAGATTGATAAAGAGGCTGACAACAGAATGGAAAAAGCAAACAGTGCATTTGGCAGGTGGTACAAAAGATCATCTGAAGAAAGGCACCAAGTTCAGTGTGTACAGAGCCGTTGAAGTGACCACCCTCCTGGCAAAACACCATTCACCAGACTGTCTCCTTCGAGGACGCACGCCGGGCTGGCCTTGAAGATAAAAGGAGATAGAGGAAGAACTCTGACTTAGCAGCACCAAACTGAGAACAGAATTTCCCTTGCAGCTGCTGCGGCCAGGCATGTCTGTCCCACATTGGCTTCATCGGCCACCAGCAAGCCTGCAGCAGACATGGACTTCCCTCTTCCTAAATCTTCAATCGTGAAGCCAAGCCATGAAGAGAGCATACATTTTGGGAAAGAGCTTAAGAGAGGTTTGGAGGGGGACCTTTTCACCTAGAGTGTTGAGTACCTGGAATACACTGTCTGAGAGGTGGAAAGGGAGTCACTGTCAACAATTAAGAAATGTCTTGACAAGCGCTTGATTTTCCGAGACAAAGAAGGTTATGGTACGTATTGGAAGGGATTAATAGAATGGTGTCTACTGATTAACATGGGTATGATGGGCCAATTGGCTACTTTCCATGGTATATGACTAAAACTCTATTCTGAGTGATTTGAAATCATCTGCTTTCATTATCTTCATTGGATTACTTTCTAGGATTTATTCGATTACTCCATTAAGATTGAATCAATGAAAGTTTGAGTGACATGGACTTCATATGAAAAATAGTATCCACAGGTGTTTTAACCATTCATTGATAAGAATAAATTATGTGTAGTTTCATAAACTCTATCAAGTGTGTAATTCAACACTCCTCTGACAACAAAGTATAAAACTGTATCGTAGCTGTTTGCATAACAATTAAGCAGGATTAGCAAATGTAGACCCTTTATTCATTAAAGGAAAGTAGGGATGAACAAGATAATAAAGGCACAAGAGACTACAGAAGCTGCAAAAAAAATTGTTAGGAGGAATTCAACGGTTCAAACAGCTCCTGTGAAGGCAAAGTGATCACCCGCATTTCAAACTGACATCCACCACTAGTTCTGATGTTGCTTGACCCACTGAGTTCCTCTAGTAGTTTGATTTTTTTGCTCCATAAAGCACATAGTTAAAGGCCTCTGAGCCTAACATCCATGGTAGAAAAGTTATTGGCAACTGAAAAAAAGATTAATCTATACTTGGAAAGGTAAGGATTAATCAAAGGTTTGTTTTTGTTAGGAGGAGACTGATTTTTTTTTCCAAGAGGAAAGAACAGATATTGATGAGGGAGGTGCAGTTGATATGATCTATTTGGACTTCAGTGTGGCCTTTGACAAGTTTGCACACGGGAAACTGGTCCAAAAGATTGACAAGAGAAGTTGACAACCTCGATTTTCATTTGTAACACAAATAGTGTTGGTAAACTTGGTAAATGAGACACCCAATGCAGGTTTGTCCTTGTGATAGGAACCCTCTGACCATTAGAGTATCACGGGAATTTTTTTTTAATAAAGTGTAAAATGACCTCAGAACATTTTAACTTTTTAAGTAGTTAAAAATATTACTGGCAATATTTTTTTTTACTTGGCACGGCATCTAAGAGCAGGTTCCCCCAAAGTAAATCGCTGGACAACCTCAATATTTATGTTTGATCATTTTATGGGCTCCAGTGGAGTCTGTGGACCACTTGTGCTCTTGCAACTCAAGTGAAATTCCATACTTACCAACTTTCCAGGAGAGGTAGGTTTAAATGGAGGTTCTGTTTTCTTTGCGGGCAGTGCAATTTTTACTGCAGGCAAAATCTTATCTGTGCTGTAAGGATTATTGTCAAAATGGTCTTTTGGGTAAAGATTCAGTCGAAATGGACCTCCAAGGAAGGTATCTTTCTGTAAAAGTATTTTATGGAAATAGAACAGAAGAATTAATGTTGGCCTCCAGCAACAGAGGAATGTTTAGTGTTAAAAGCAGTTAGTACTTGAAAAAGAAAATCACGTCAGGAGCTTAATATTTAATTTGGTCAAAGTATGTCACTGAGCAATGCAGAACATTATCAAAGAGGAGGATAAGCAGCCAGAGGGACTGGTTACATCTGAAATGGAGGAGGACTAATATCCTGGCAGGAGGATTTGCTAGAGCTACTCAGAAGGTTTTCAGTGAGTCTTGCAGAAAGGTGGGACCAAATGTAGTAGAAATTAAAACAAGCAAGTGACATTGACAGGATAAGGCAGCACAGGGTGTGTGGAAGGCTAAACTGCATTTATTTTTATGCAACAAATCTCAAGACTAACAGTTCCTTTTATTGTCATGTAATAATAGAGAAAATGTAATATTACATAAACTTCCTTTTGCCTTCCATAAGGCAATCAAAGAGTCCAGTTAGCATTGTGTAGTGAACTGGGATTCACTGGTAGTGTGTTGTGCTGATGGCTGGTTCCACCTCCTGTTCGCATAACCCTGGCTTCCCACCTAAACCCAGAACCCTTCTGAAGACTACTGTGTTATAAGCTAATAAAAACATTTGTTCTCCCTCTGGTCATGAGATTCACGTTACACATTGCCTGGTTCCCCTAACATTAAGAGAAAAGTAAGTAAAAGGGAGTCCCTTCAGAGCCTCCTGCAACCTCTTCACCTGCACAAACCCCTCTTCAATCTATTGGTAACTTGAGCTCCAGATCCAAACCTCTGATATGATCAGGAAGTCTTCAGTGCCCGAGGCCCTTCGGGAGCCCATCTTACCCTCAACACCCACTTGATTCCCTATTCCAATATCTGGTTCCTATGAGCCAATCTCCAGCAGCCTGCAGACTGTCTCGGTTCTTCAGCTGCTAAATCCCTCACTTGTCCGCTGCCATAATCACCCCTGTAGAGTCATCTCCTTTGAGTTTCTTTTTCAGTGGGAAGTGTTCTCCCCATTTCTGTGCCCTGCACCAGTCCACTGCCCCCTCAGAGTTTTCAACCCCTTTGTGGCCGCTACACAGCACAGGTGCTACCATCTTGGACTCAGAACCCGCAGTTAAAGGATTTTAATTAAAATCTCTGTCAGTTCCTTTAATAGGTCATTTAAAGCCTTTATGGAGCCATTGACATTAGGACCAAGAGGATGGATCCTGCTGAACAGTGCTGTATCTCGACTCCTTATTCTCCTGGGTCCATACCAGTGGCAGCACTGCCATTACAGCAGCATGAACAGGACCGCCATATTTTCCCCGATCAAAAAATCGGATGAATGAAGGGCAATTAACAATGGAGAATGAGGCTGGGAAAATGGCTGATATCAGTAGGGGAGCAGTTTGGGATCAGTGACCATAATCCTATTTATTTTAAAATAGATATGGAAAAAGATTTGACTGGATCACTAGCAAGTGCTAAATTGGGGCAAGCTTACTTTTGTCAGCATTAGAGAGGAACTTGCAAAGGTTAATTTGGAGAAACTGTTAGCTGACAAAGGGATGTCTGGCAAGTATCAGACTTTTTAAAAGTAAGATAGGTAGAATTCCCGTTAGAGTGAAGGGCAAGGCTGACAAGATACTGTGGCTCTGTCGGGTACAGGCACCTGGAATCAACCAAATAGCCTTCTGTCCCCTCTCATCTACGTACCTATCCAAACTTCTTCCATGTGTGGAAATCAAACCCACATCCATTACTTCTGTGGCCAACTCATTCCACATTCTCACCACCCTCTGAGTGAAGATGTTCCCATAATGTTCCTTTTAAAACATTTCAATTTTCACCTTAACTCATATTGTCTAATTCTTGTCTATCCCAACCTTAGTGGAAAAAGCCTGCTTTTATACCTCTATAAAATTTCTCCTTATTCTGCAATGGTCTTGGGAATAAAATTCTAACCAATTCAACCTTTCCCAATAACTCAGCTTCTCATGTCTTGGCAATATCCTTACAAATTTTCTTTGCTCTCTTACAATCTTATTGGAATCTTTCCTATAGGTAGGCCACTAAAAATTCACCAAACTTGGACTCACCACTCTTACAAAACTTCACCCTATCATCCCAACTCCTGTACTCAATGCTTTTATTTCTGTAGGCCAATATGCCAAAAGCTCTCTTTACGGCCCTATATACCTGTGATGACAATTTCAAGGAATTATGTATCAAGGAATAATATTGAAAGGCCTGGACAGAGTCACTGTGGCAAAATCATTTCACATGATAGGGGACTCTAAGTCAAGAGGGCACACTTTCAGGATTGAAGGGACCCATTTAAAATAGATGTGTGAAGGAATTTCTTTAGCAGAGAGTGATGATCCTATATGGAATTTATGACTACGAAGTGGCTGTGAAGGCTAAATCATTGTTTGTATTTAAGCCAGAGACGTACATAAATAATTCTGATACAGTTGTAGTAAATTGTACTTTTTACTGTATAGGGATCTGGAGTGTGGCCATATCTGAATAGTCAGGGTATCAAAGGTTATGGGGAGAAGGCCGGGGAGTGGGACTGAGTGGGAGAATAGATCAGCTCCTGTTGGAATGGCAGAGTGGACTCGATGGGCCAAATGGCCTTCTTCTGCTCCTATATCTTACCATGGTTGAAGTAGAAACAAAATGCCGGAGAAATTCAGCTGGTTAAACAGTGTACTTGATGTAGCAAAGATAGATACATCATCAATGTTACAAAGCCAACATCCATGGTTGATGAAGGGCTCAAGCCCAAAACATTATCTTTGCTTTATAAAATACACTGATCCGCTGAGTTTCTCCAACATTGTGTTTTTACTTTGTTTTATTTTATCCTACAGGGAGAACATGCCAACTTCATGTAGACACCCAACAGGTTAAGACCATCATGGCGACTCAAATGATCTTTTAATCTTGGACTTTTTGATTATAAGTCATTTAGAATTAGCAGGAGGTGTCCGGTGGTGAAACACAAATTTGTGGCTCAGAAGGTGATTCAGCCCATGATACTCATGTCAGTTGTAAAAATGTATTCAGCCAAATCGTGTTTCCTTCATCTAGGCCTTGTATGGTGCTAATTATTAAATTTCTTTTTTAATTAGGGTTTTATCCTCCTTTATGTGATTGGCAGTGTGTTCAAGATCTTCATCACTCCCAGTGAGGGAAAAATATTTTCAACTGTAATACTTCCACATTTGCCTTAAAGATAAGCCCACAAGTTATAGATTTCTCTTCCAAATATTTTTTTAAAATTACAATATCTAGATCTCTGAATAAAACAGCCCCAAATGAGCAAATCTCTCCTTGTAATTAAATTTCTCCTTCCCTGGTAAAATTCTCATCCCTTTTACCTTCTCTAATGCCATCAGTTATTAATGTGATAAAGTTTTTTTATAATACAATATGCAAATATTAATGTAGCTTCCTTTGATCACTATACAAGTGAAATCACAAGTAAGCCTTTTAAATTGTAGAGTTTTATCAACGTACATAAATAATTCTAATACAGTTGTAGTAAATAGTACCTTTGTACTTTTTACTGTATAGGGATCTGGAGAGTGGCCATATGATTCTCCAATGGTAAGATGGGCAAACCTGCGGACATATTTCAAAATAATAATCCTACTTCAGTCAATTAGAATTTTGCTTTTCGACAATTGTAAATAAGCATTATTAATCAAACAAGTTTACTTATTACTCAGAGTTGTCAAGGAATCATAGAGGGATACAGCTTGGGAAAAGGCTCTTTGGCCCATCATGTCCACACTAACAATTAAATACCCACTTACACTAATCCTACATTAATCTTTTTTTTAATTCTTCCTAATATAAATTCTGTAACTCACCTCCACACTAAACACAATTTATAATAGCCAATTAACCTATCATAGTTTTACAATTCATTAGTATTATTATTTTGTTTTTACCATGATGTTTTGAGTGAATTTTTAAATATAAAATGGCGTGGTGACTTTTTGCAATGTTTATCTCTGTACCTTGATAATAAACGATAAGCAATAGCAACCTACATATGTTTATGATGTTGAGGGTATGTTCCTCTGGAGCAGGGAGAACGTCCAAATTCCACGCACACACTGCTCTAGAGATCAGGAGTGAGCTCGGGTCTCCCACACTGAAGCAGCCCAACTAGCAGCGCCAGTGACAATGAGACTCTTACAATCCTCCTCGGCTTCCTTGACAGTGATAAATGGCCGGGGTCACCTTTCTTGGTCACCATTCAATAAAAATCTGCTGAACAATGCCATCATATTGAAATCACAAAGGCAAGCTACAAATTAAGAATTTTAGAAAGTAATCCTCAAGCCTGCTCCTCCATTCAATGAGATTATGCTTGATCTGCCCCAGGATCAATCTTCTCTTTTATGTTAATTCCCTTTTGCTCTCAATTCCTTGATCTTTCAAAGTGCCATGTAGAAATGAACATAGCAGGACAGCCCTCTCTCTCTGAAAGAGACAGTCAGAAGTGGTCATTCTCTTTTGAAAGCCACTTACTCTGTGCTCTCCTTTGTCCATGAATAACATGTAACAATACTGTTCTGGTTATTGTATTTCAACCCTATTACTTACAGGATGGTCAAGCAACTGCTTCAATCCTATGTTACCTACAGGATGGTAAATGACTTCTCCATTAGTATGAATCATGAGCCAATGGTCTCCAGACTGTCTGCGCAGGTCACTGAATCAAGAATTCGCTTATTTGAACAGATTGGGCACACTATTGTCTTAATTTCAATTGTAAAAACATGAGTAATCAAACAGATGGTCTGTTGTTTGATCAGCAGTCCTTCTTGAGTTCAGTTTCTAATGAACCATTCTTCTAATTCCATGGCATGGTTACACAGCTTTTACCAACAATGGTGGTACAGACATTTCAACTTTCAAAATGGTTTTCTCTCTCTGTATATAAGGGTTGGTAGTAACTGTGTGTGTTCCTGTCCACCCAAAAACTAAATTTACTAAGAAATATATATTTTATAACTAAAGATTAATCATAATTCTATCACCCTGTGAAATATAAAAGTCTGCAGGCACTGTGATTGTAGTAAAGGTACAGAAAGGCTGGAAGAACTTGGGGGGTCTTGCAGCATCCATGGGAGGTAAAGATATATTATTGACGTTTCTCCTGGCCTCTTCTCTATATCCAATTATCATCTGTTGTCTGTTGGTCTGTACTCCTCCCCCCACCAGGCACCTGCCTGCTTTTTCCCATTCCTTGAAGAAGGGCGCAGGTCCAAAACATCAGTAATATATCTTTACCCCCTAAGGACACTGTGAGAGCTACTGAGTTCCTCCAGCATTTCTTTGTTTTTACTTCATGATAGCTATTCACAATAGGACAACATCGTAATTAGTCTCATGACACTATTAAACTGCCTCCAGTGCCCTTTATACCCTTTCCTAAATAAAGGAACGAAAGCTGCGCCGATTAATAACTTAGCTCTGATTTTTCTCTCCACCTTCCACAGCCCAATGATCTTCACTGTGGACATTTAAAACAGCATAAGTCTATGTCTAGTGGACAGGAACAAGCATTAATGAGTAGGAGGGAGGACAGTTTTGTAAATGGAAACTGCTAAATGCAGGTCAACAGGCAAGACAATTAGTTTCAGAAATTACAACAGTTACATTTTAATTATTATGAAATATTATCTCACCCATAGCCAGTTCCTTTTTTCCCAGGACTGGTGTAAAAGTTTTTATTTTCTGGTACAAATGGTGGCTTTGGACGTGCCAACCTGCTGAATGCTTTGAAAGAACCACCGATTGTTCCATAGTAAGTGCCCAATCCACAACTAAATAAAGTCAAAGGAACATGTAAAAACTTCATACAATAACAAAAGTATCAGAAGACAGTAGAAAAACAGTTACAAGAGCGTCACTTTCCAAAAACTACTACTGTTATGGGCCCAGAGGACCCCAAAGCCCAGCAGCAATAGAAATTCACCAAGAAAAATGGTTACTTAAACAAAAATTACTTTTAATTTTCTTTAAGCATAAAAACAGAATCAAACTTTAACTTTACTACTATTAACTTAACCTGACATAACCCTCTTCTAATTTTAAGTGCACGTGTATGTAATGTGTGTGTAAGTTCAAAAATGTTCTTTGATTCGCAGTCCAATCTCATTTCTCACTCCTTCGAGTTCACTGGTATCAGGCAATTCTTATACTGTGCACGGAATTTAACACTGATGAATCTTCACCAGGCTTTAGTGCTTGAAAGGTAAATGGTTACCACTCAGGAAGGTTCTTGTCAGTTTTCAGAGAGAGATTTGTTGCTCGTTGGAGACAAACTGATTCCTTTCCAATCAGTCACCTCAGTTTCTTGCTGAAGAAACTTGCCCAATCAGGGTTTTCCAGATGATAACCTCTTTCTTTCAGGTCACCACAGAGTTCCTTTTTGTTTCCCTTATTTCAAGTGAAAATTTATACAGCCAACCATCTCCTCTTGTATGGACCACAAGGGTGTTGACCAGGCTGAACTAAAAACTCACAACCCATCTTCAAAATGGGGTTTCAAAGAAGCTTGCCAGCTTGTCCTGTTCCAGTCCCAGCTGTTGCTGCTGAACTGTAGAATTGTAGAACTCAATTCTCTCTCTCTTAGAGAAAAGCCTGTTTTACTCTCTCTGCTTGGAAAACCACATGACCCTCCTAAATTGCATTCAGACAGACTCCAGTACTAATCTTCGAGTCTGTTCATATTTTGCTTTCCAAAACAATAATCCATTACTCCACAGCATGTCCATTTAACACCTGTGAAGTCCTTACAGGAATTCTTCAAAGTTTTTGCCAAGGCACTCGGAGCCTGGACTGTCTGACTTGAACAGAGGTCTAGCATTTTAAATTAGATCTGTTTTGAAGTGTTTGTATCTGTGTGTGACCTAACTAAAAACCCCACAAATTATCTCCTTTAAAGCATATCTATACATAATATAAAATATAACATAATCTGTCACACAACTGATACAGAAAAAATGAAATAATACAGAAACTTCTGGTGGTAATTTCCTGACCCTTGATTTAGTTGCTAGGGAATCTGAAAAAAGTGCCTATTATTTATTTCAGCCATTGATCTTAATGAATTAATTTTATGCAATATCTGATCTGCAATATTTACCCTGAAAAAACTGAATTGGTAAACTAGTCTCCTCCCTATCTCAAGGAACTAATGTTCACCACAAGTTTATGTCAGCTCTTCAAACACCTCGGCAAATAATTAAGCAGAAATGAAGAACCCAGCCATACTGATCGAGAAAGTTGTGACTTTGATATGTGTCATTATCCAATCTCAGATGGAAAAGTTGGAATGTTATCATTACATCTGATTAAAGAAAGACAAATCAGACAAGGGAAATCAGTTCCTGCTTCTGTATGGTATGTAATTGGAGTGGTACAGTTACGTTGGTTATTAATTCAGGAGTTAGCAGTGATCATGGGCAACATGTTGCCCACTGCATGGTCCAGTCTGGTTGCCACACCCACTTTTGACCATACGTATCAGGTATGTATCATGGTTTTGGATTTAGGCCAATCACGGTGCTGAGGCATAGAATTATAGACACATAGAATAAGAGAGAGAGAGAGAGAGATTGAGGGGGAGCGGGAGAGAAAATAAAGTTGGCAGCAGAGATAAAGATGGAAGTGCGCATGTGAAAAAAACAGAAGCCCTAGCAAATATCTATTGTGGATGATAAGTTACAGTGTAAACCCATTGGGTTGATCAACCTGTTTCTTTGCTGTAAATTCTATATAACGACATGAAAAAGTAACACATTGATCATTGAAAACTTACGGCTTTTTGTCACCTTGACTCGGAATAAAAACTCCACCAAGGTTCTTTGCAGCTGCCTTCAATCTCTCTTGTCTTCTTAACTTAATCCTATCAGAATAGCTTTCATTTTCGAAGATCCTCATAAATTCAGAATCAAAGTATCCTGCCTGTGTGGCACATTTTGATTTAGAGCCTTCTAACAATATTTGCTTGCCTTTATAAGCAGACTCATTGAAGGGTTCTTAAAGTAGAAGACATACAGTAAGATCATTCAATAGCCACAAGTTCAAGTTCATCAATGAAATATGTCAAAGTACTTAACACAAATTCATTTTTGAATGCATCCAACAAATAGTTGGATCATGGCAGGATCATGTCATCATGGCAGGATTGAGATTGAGATTTAAAGTCAAAACTGTAACTTTTCGCATGAATAACTCGTTTGAACGGAGAAGAATGTGCATTGATTCTGAGGAATATTGACAAGGTGGATGTGAAAAGGATACTTCATCTTATTGGAGAAGGTAGGACTTTAAAAATAAAGGTGATCTGAATATTTTTAAGGCAAGGATAGCTGGATGCTTGTTAAACAAGAGGGTGAAAGATTAGCTGGGTAAGTAGGAACTGGATACAATCAGATTAGCCATGATTTTATTGACTAGCAGAACACCTTAAAGGCTGAGTTGTCTACTCATTATTAATTTGTATGTTCACATGAACTTATACAATACATTAGAACTTCTCATCCCCACTTCAGTGATTTATGACAATTTTCCTTTGCAATGCAGTAATGAGTGAAATGTGACTTGCCAGCAGTTTGTTCCCAGTAAGAAAACAAGGTGGATGACTAAGACGCAGCTTACTTGGCATTCCATTTAGATAGGGATCTTGAACGGTGACATAGGGCATCTCCTGGAAGAGGCCGATCCGCTCCATATCAGTTTTCCCCGACTCTCCGGGCATGGTCGCGTTTGGACGAGATGGCCCCCCAACCATGAATGAGGTTGGCCGCAGAAGGGCGAAGGCTTGAAAGTGACCGAGCCTGGAGGGGAAAGAAGGGACTGATTAACATGGGATTTATAATCGTTACGTGTCTAATTCGTGGATTCTCTTTTTTCTTCTTCTCTTAGAAAACAAGGTAACTTGTATGAAAGCTGCCTGTCACCGCCTCCGCTTCCACTGGCCCAGTGTTGAGGGAAGTTCATCACCCTGGCAATGTGGGACCCACTTTACAACAAACGCAAGCACGCTGGGGGTGTAACAAACACAAACTGAAATTATTCAATAAAACAGTTGACGTCAACGTTAACACAAACTGGTTTTGACATAGTATTAATGAGTGATACCAATAGATCTATCTCAGATTTAAAGATTAGAAAAAATATATTCCCTTCTCTTTTTCCCTTTAATATTTTGGTTGCACCCTGAGGATTCTTATTACAAGTAGGAAACAAGGAGTCCGAAGCTTTGCCCCTCCCTCGTCACGTTTTGAGTGGCATTGAGAATAAGGTTACTTTGGTTGACAGGACTGCAATTTGCCGCCCAGCACGAATCGCCCCCGATCTGAATGGGATACTGTGACCCTGGGTCATTTCAGACGACAGTGGACTGGGGAGTGTTAACCACGTTGACAGCCTGGAGCCAGAGAAAGGACGGACCTGATAGGGCTGGGGAATTAAATGTAGGAAATTAAAACTTGAATTAAAAAAAAACTATAGCCGTACTGGTAATCATGGAAGTACAAGATTGTGGGGAAACCCCCAGTAGAAACTTCTGAACCCTTGCCAGGTTTCAGCTCCCCCCCCCATCTCAACGTCCCTATAAAAATGTGAAAGTAAGCCAGTACAGTCTTGCTTTGGCGTCTCTATAAGAAAGTGGTGGACACGATCAGTACAACTGGGCTAAATCTACCACATCTGGGGATAGTGTCTCCACCAGGAAGACGTTTAAGTTCCGTTCCTCACCCATCTTGCGGAACTTTTATCAATCCAGTCATTCCTATCCCCACTTAAAGGGAAAAGGGTCTTTCCTTGTCGAGCTATCTCACAGTTTTAGACATGTTGATTAAATATCCACTCACGACACCCGGGAACAGAGTAGTTTGTCCTCGAGTTACACCACGGACAGCAAAGCGGGACAGCCTCAAGAAATAGTTTGAAGACGATGGTTGCCAATTCCAGACTTAGAAGGGTTTGCTGCAAATACTCAGCAGATCGGGCAGCATGTGCGGGGAGAGAAAAACAGTGGCAAGGAATTGTCATCTTTCATAGTGAAGCAAGTTTATTACAAATGAGTCAACATTTTGAATGGTGCAGAATGCGATTCATGTTTTTTTTATTTTAAACCTCTTACAGCAGACGTCAAGCAAACTCCCCCATCCCCTACGACTCCCGTTGTTGCTGTCGGGGGGGGGGGGGGGAGAGAAGTGACTGCCCTCCCGCTCACAAAGGTGGTCGCCCTGGAAAGCGTCCGTGGTTTCCGCAGCAACTGCCCGCGCCGAACCTGCAGCGGGCGGCGTGCGGAACCGCAGCGCTCCCGACTTGGTGGTGTTTAGACTGCAATGCCGGCGTGGGGGGAATGAGCATGAGTACCGTCGCGTGGTCCTTCACACTGGGCGTACCTGAGTGCATCAGCCCCGGTGGATGGACGTGAAGGAGCGGATTTTTCTGGTAACGATATACCCTACCGGATAAATCGCGGTGACTCAAAATTGCTTTTTAGACTGCCGGTGCCGCGGGAAAGTTCCTGGATTTTTGCAGTTACCTGCCTGCAGTCTAAAAACCAGACAGTCGATAACGCGCCCCAACCTGTCCTAAATCTAAATACACAGAAGAGGAAGGAACCTATCTGTAATTCACCTCGCGAGTGTGTTCAGAGCCCGACGCACATTTTGCCGTGCAGAGGGGCTGGACATTTAAAATAATCCGTCAATGTTTCCTGAATTTGCCCTCCACTCCATTGATACTGGTTTCCCCAACCTACATGTTGATTTAAACTCCCCCGGGGGCCCCATGATCACCCTTGTTACACGACCTTTCTTGTGCTCCGTCTTTCCAGTAACCTTGAACCATAGAGTAAGTCCAGTCTGTGGACCATGTTGGAATTGAACATTGGTCAGGATGGTGGAAAGTTGTGCATAAAGATTCTCTTAAATATAAAGAAGAAAAGAGACGTATGTATTCCATTCATTACCGTGTTACAAAGGAGAATTTCATAAATATGCTTTTCGTCTACGATAACTGAAGTGGGAATGAGAGGTTCAGATTTACAAGCCACATCATCAGTGTCTGGAATTTTTTTTTTGTGAGACCACACATTTAGTTTTACGTGTAGGTTTAGTCTTTGGATCTAAGGAAGGAAACACTCATCTTACAAATGATTCCCGAGATGAGGTGGTTTTCCTCTGAGAAGGGAATGAATACGATGATTTAATACCCACTGACAGTGCTTGACCGGCTACATATACACATAATAACTGATTGATGTTATTATTTTTGTGTTATCTATTTCACCAGCTAGTTCCTGACACTCCGATCTTATTGCTTGCTTCCCGGTTCAATTTACTCCACCCCATCACAATGTATTCAAATGCCTGCTTTAGAGGAGAATATGGAGAAGAATTCACACAAATGAAAGAAATTATTCTTTTTGGCATGAAGAGAAAGGTTTTTTATTTCTGCTCAAATAAAATTTAGAGTGAAAAAGCGTGAGTTCTATCTGATCATTCACCTTTTATTTTGTCAATTTTATTAGAGGAAGAACAAAAGATAAGTTATAGGTGGAGATTAAATACAATATTGCTGAAGAAAAAAGAATTTTGTGACTTTAAGAGACAAAAGATCATTTTTTTCTTGAAACTAACAATGATTCAGTAATGAGTAAGTTTATAATATGGGATTCTATGAAGGCATATCTAAGAGATCAAATAATAAGTTATACTTCAAAAGTAAAGAAGGAATATATGAAAGAGGTGAATCAGTTGGAAAAATAATAAATGAAATTAGAGAAGAAAATACAAGTGCAAAAAATGAGACAAGAATATTGTTAGAATCAAAAGAAATTAAGATTTAATATAATACAAACTTGCAGAATGGAGAGAGATATAATGAGGTCATGACAAAAATATTATGAACTAGATGAAAGAGCTCATAAAGTATTAACATGGCAATTAAAAGCAGGGCAAGTTTCTAGAACAATGATTGCTACTAAGAAAAGTACTCATCAAATTACTTACAAAACACAAGAAATAAATTATAATTTTAAGTAATTTTATACAAAACATTATCAATCACAATTTTTAAAAGATGATAATAAAATGGAAGAATATTTGCGACAAGTTAAATTGCCTATGTTAGGAGAAGATGAAAAATTAGAATTATCTAATAGTTTTTTTCTGAAATAGAAGTTTATGAGACTTTAATGTTATTACAGAATAATAAAACAGGTGAAGATGGTTTCCCACCAGAATTTTATAAAGAATTTAAGGAATTATTAGTACCTGTATTAGTACATGTAATGGGTGTATTAGACCAAATGAAAGAGGTACATGATCTACCAGAATCTTTCAAAATCTTGTTAATAACAATAATTCCGAAGAAAGGGAAAGATTGTCTTCAACCTTCTTCATATAGACCTATATCACTACCAAATACGGATTGTAAAATTGTATCAAATTTGTGAGCTAATCAGTTAGCTAAATTTTTACCAAAATCTAATAAATGTGGATCAAACTGGTTTCATTAAAAATAAAAGAGCAGCAGATAATACAGTTAAATTCTTAACTTTGATAAATGTAGCACAAAATAGAAAGATACTAGCAGTAGCAGTTGGGTTAGATGCAGAGAAAGCATTTGATAGATTGGAATGGAATTTTTTGTTTAAAGTACTGAATATATTTGGAATTCCAAAAACTTTTGTAAATTGGATAAAAGCATTATAATGATCAGCCAAAAGCAAAAGTGGTTACAAATAGACAAATAGCAAAACCTTTTAGTGAGAAAGGTCATCTAGACAAGGTTGTCCATTGTCACCCTTTTTATTTGCATCAGCAATAAAGCCTTTGGCAGAAATAATTCAAAGTGATAAAGACATTAAGGGATTTGAGATAGGTAATAAAGAGCATAAAATTAGTTTGTTTGCGGATGATGTTATAGTATATTTAACAAGATGAGAAATATCATTGAATATGAGATACATAGAATATGGATTAGTATTGGGTTATAAAGTTAATGTTGATAAAATTGAGGTGATGCCTATGGTTGATATGGATTATTCACAATGTAAGAGATTGACAAACTTTAAGTGGCAAAAATAAACTATTAAATATTTTGGAATAAAAATTGACAGAAATATAAATCATTTATTCAGGTTAAAAAAGATAAAAGAAGATCTGAGAAGATGGAGAGATTTACCAATAATGTTAATAAGACAAGTGAATTGTATTAAGATGAATATTTTTCCAAGAATACAATATTTATTTCAATCATTACCCATTTGTGTGCCAGAAGAATTCTTTCTGTGTTTGAATAAAATTATATGAAAATTCCCAAGATCGTGTTGTATGGCGAGCTCGCCACTGGCCACCGAGACAGAGGTGCACCAAAGAAGAGGTACAAGGACTGCCTAAAGAAATCTCTTGGTGCCTGCCACATTAACCAGTGGGCTGATATCGCCTCAAACCGTGCATCTTGGCGCTTCACAGTTCGGCGGGCAGCAACCTCCTTTGAAGAAGACCGCAGAGCCCACCTCACTGACAAAAGACAAAGGAGGAAAAACCCAACATCCAACCCCAACCAACCAATTTTCCCTTGCAACCGCTGCAACTATGTCTGCCTGTCCCGCATCGGACTTGTCAGCCACAAACGAGCCCACAGCTGACGTGGACATTACCCATCCATTAATCTTCGTCCGCGAAGCCAAGCCAAAGAAGAAAGAAAGATATGAGAATTTATTTGGAAAGGTAAAATGTCAAGAATTGGTCTTGAAAAATTAAGATGGAAATTTAAAAATTATAAAGCAGCTCAATCAAGAGAGTGTTACGAATACAGTTAATGCTAGCTATCAAAGTGTTCAATGTAATTTTCTTCATCAATTATATTATACTCCATATAAATTGAATGGACTAAATTCTAATTATCGGGATAAATGTTTTTGGAAATAGAGACCTTTTTACATTCGGTATGGTCCTGTGTAACGGTGGAACAATTTTGGAAAGATTTGCTTGTATTAGTAGGTTGAATTAGGAAGATAAAAATACAAAAAGATCCAAGAATATTTTTATTTGGGAATATATATGAAGAATATATAAAACTGAAATTGGATAAATATTAAGAATATTAAGATAAATTTTAAAATATAGCGACAGCAAAGAAATGTATAGTGGTAATGTGGAAAACTTAGAATTTGGTAAAAATAGACAGATGGCAGATTGAAATGCAAAATTGTACATCTTTAGAAAACAATTACGTATAATTTAAGGAATCAAACTGAAAACTTTTATAAAATTTGGGAACCGTATATGGATTTTATGAATAAAAGTCCATCCTCATCCTCCACGTACCCCACCCCTCTCAGTTAGTAATTATAAAAAAGTCAATGAATATTATATATATTAAATTAAAAATATATGTAGAATAGATGTTCTTTCTTTATTTTTTTCTTCCTCTTTTTTCTTTCTTTTGAGGGGGAGAGGGGATGGGGAGAAAATTTAAAAATTATTGTATCATTTTGTATGGTCTATTATTTTACTGTATTATTGAATTTATACTTTATATTGATACAAATGATAAATAAAATTTTACAAAAAAAAGATTTTAAATATACAGATGCTTATATTGATGACTTTGTTACAGGGAATGATACATGGGAAGAGTATATCTCTACAGTAGAGAAATTGTTTGATAAACTTTTTAATCCAATCTTGCTGTCTATTTAGCTAAGAGTGAATTTTGCATGCTTAGGTGACTTATCTTGGTTATACTGTTGGACAAGGAAAATTGGAGCCTGTTCATGTTAAGCTCAAAAGATTTCTGAATTTCCTTACTCACAGTTAAGAAAGCTGTGTGGAGATTTTTAGAAACAGTAGGGCATTATTGGAAGTTCTGTTTTTTTTAAAAAAAACTTTGCTGACATCGCTTTTCCTCTGACTAATATTTTGAAAAAAAGTGAAGTTTATTTGGACAGCCTTATCAGGAAGCATTTGACGAACTGAAAGACATGTCACAAACCTATACTTAAATCACCTGATTTTGAGAAGCAATGTGCCAGTGAGGATGGAGCAGCTGCTATATTATTACAAAAAGATGGCCTGATTGTATTAGTGGCTTAATTATCTAAGAAATTCAATAAACATCAAAAGAATTATTCTACCATTGAGAAAGAATTATTGTCCCTTGTATTAGCTCTGAAACATTTTGAAGAATATATTTGCACTGCTATAGGACCAATTACTGTTTACACTGATCATAATCCTTTGGTGTTTTTGAGTAAAATTAAAAATGAAAATAGATGGTTATTGAACTGGAGTTTAGTTTCGAAAGAATACAATTTAACAATAGCTCATATAAAAGGCAAAAATAATGTAATTGCTGATTGCCTATCCAGATGTTGAATTTGCATGTTGTTTCTGTAATATGTGTTTGTATTATATTGTATAGGCGCTATTTGCCTTGGCGAGTCTGTTGTCTATCTCGTTGTCGATCCTTGCATCCGATGAAATGGTGCAGCCGAGATAGGTAACCCGGTTGACCGTTTTGAGTTTTGTGTGCCCGATGGAGATGTGGGGGGGCTGGTAGTCATGGTGGGGAGCTGGTTGATGGAGGACCTCAATTTTCATCAGACTGACTTCCAGGCCAAACATTTTGGCAGTTTCCGCAAAACAGGACGTCAAGCGCTGAAGAGCTGGCTCTGAATGGGCAACTAAAGCGGCATCGTCTGCAAAGAGTAGTTCACGGACAAATTGCTCTTGTGTCTTGGTGTGAGCTTGCAGGCGCCTCAGATTGAAGAGACTGCCATCCGTGCGGTACCGGATGTAAACAGCGTCTTCATTGTTGAGGTCTTTCATGGCTTGGTTCAGCATCATGCTGAATAAGATTGAAAAGAGGGTTGGTGCGAGATCGCAGCCTTGCTTCACGCCATTGTTAATGGAGAAGGGTTCAGAGAGCTCATTGCTGTATCTGACCCGACCTTGTTGGTTTTTGTACAGTAGGATAACCATGTTGAGGAACTTTGGGGGGCATCCGAGGCACTCTAGTATTTGCCAAAGCCCTTTCCAGCTCACAGTGTCGAAAGCTTTGGTGAGGTCAACAAAGGTGATGTAGAGTCCTTTGTTTTGTTCTCTGCACTTTTCTTGGGGCTGTCTGAGGGCAAAGACCATGTCAGTAGTTCCTCTGTTTGCGCGAAAGCCACACTGTGATTCTGGGAGAACATTCTTGGTGGCACTAGGTATTATTCTATTTAGGAGAATTCTAGCGAAGATTTTGCCTGCAATGGAGAGCAGCGTGATTCACCTGTAGTTTGAGCAGTCTGATTTTTCGCCTTTGTTTTTGTACAGGGTGATGATGATGGCATCACGAAGGTCCTGAGGCAGCTTTCCTTGGTCCCAGCAGAGCTTGAAAAACTCATGCAGTTTGGCATGCAGAGTTTTGCCACCAGCCTTTCAGACCTCTGGGGGGATTCCATCCATACCTGCTGCTTTGCCACTTTTCAGTTGTTCAATTGCCTTATATGTCTCTTCCCGGGTGAGGACCTTATCCAGCTCTATCCTTAGGGGCTGTTGAGGGAGCTGGAGCAGGGCGGATTCTTGGACTGAGCGGTTGGCACTGAAAAGAGATTGGAAGACTACACAAAAGAGTCTGGAAAAACAACCATCTGAAAAACCTCACAAAGATTAGCATATACAGAGCCATTGTCATACCCACACTCCTGTTCGGCTCCGAATCATGGGTTCTCTACCGGCATCACCTACGGCTCCTAGAACGCTTCCACCCGCGTTGTCTCCGCTCCATCCTCAACATTCATTGGAGCGACTTCATCCCTAACATCGAAGTACTCGAGATGGCAGAGGCCGACAGCATTGAATCCATGCTGCTGAAGATCCAACTTCGCTGGGTAGGTCACGTCTCCAGAATGGAGGACCATTGCCTTCCCAAGATCGTCTTATATGGCGAGCTTTCCACTGGCCACCGTGACAGAGGTGCACCAAAGAAGCGGTACAAGGACTGCCTAAAGAAATCTCTTGGTGCCTGCCACATTGACCACCGCCAGTGGGCTGATATCACCTCAAACCGTGCATCTTGGCGCCTCGCAGTTCGGCGGGCAGCAACCTCCTTTGAAGAAGACTGCAGAGCCCACCTCACTGACAAAAGACAAAGGAGGAAAAACCCAACACCCAACCAACCAATTTTCCCCTGCAACTGCTGCAACTGTGTCTGCCTGTCCCGCATCGGACTTGTGAGCCACAAACGAGCCTGCAGCTGACGTAGACATTTACCCTTCCATAAATCTTCATCTGCGAAGCCAAGCCAACGAGAGAAGAGATATTGTATAGGAATGTAAAGTCTACCAGATAAATGGTAGATTGCAGTTTAAAAATTTGACCTTTTAGAAGTTCAAAATTTTCCATGGGAAGGAAGTGTAATGTATTTGTGTTAATCTTTAGTTATAAAATGTATATTTCTTAGTAAAGTTAGTATGTGGGCTGGATACAGGGTCACAAACAGGTCATGTCACATTTGCAGAGACTCAGAGAGAGAGTTCATTTCAGGGTCACCAAGTCTGGAAGATCCAGATCCTAATGGAATTTAAGTGGTCTTAATTGAAAACTCAAGTACCATGTGTGGTTTTTAAAAACATTTTTGTGCGCATTCAGCATTATGCTGACAGCTGTTTCAAACCACAAGTACCATTTGCAGATGATTCAGAAACATCCACCTATATTTTTGGACTAAGATGAGTTGTGTTTTGAAGAAATGAAACTGAAACAGCGGTGATGTCGTGTCACATGATTTCAGATAAACATGTATCTAAGGCAGGGAGATTGAAGTCTGAAGAAATTAACCATTCTGTGAAAGACACAGGGGTAAAATATTAGTCTGGAGAGAGAAGGGGATACTGTTCTGTATTGTATTATCCTTATCATGGGAGACACTGAAAATAAATGGCTTTAAAGTAAGTAAGACCATTTCGCCCTTGATTAAGAAAGAACTCAACTTGAAGATCATAGTTCTCTAACCTTAACAATAAAGGAGGAAACTTGTGAAAGCACTCATATGAAGACTATCTCTCTGAAAGACAACTCATCAAAAGACTCATGAGTTTAAAGAGAGCTGAAGACATTATGTTTAAAAGTTTAAAAGTGCTTCATAATTACTTTTGAACTTAAAAATCAAGCAGCACAAGATGAATGATGCTGAAATTTAAAATGTTCTTTTCAGACAAGCTGAAACTAGAATAGTTTGGATTTTTGAAGCATATAACACATGGTGGAAATTATGTTAGAGGGAGATAAGCAAGAAATGCTATGTTATTAATAGTCGAATTATTTTGAAGTTACCATTGTCTGGAGAATTTTCCATTACTGTTCCTTTGTTAGAATTTTCCATTACTGTTCCGTTGCTGCGTCACTCCTTGGCCGGCAGTGCACCACTCAGAAGTAAGGGGTTCCCTTAGCTCACACGTGGTGTCAACTGCGGGCTTTTACTCAGTAGTGAAGGAGGGCCAGCGCCATCTTGGGATGGCTGACTGTTGCAGCGATTTGGCCTATCCACCCGCGCGGTCACTTGGCCAGCAACTCTGTTGTAGTTTTTAGCAAAGTACCTGCTCAGCTGCAGAAAGTAAGAATGTTAGTGCATATATACATTACAATGTATATGACAATAAATTCATTATCGACATGGTTAGTGTAGCATTTAGCACAACACTATTACAGCTGCAATGACACGGTTTTGAATACGATACTGCCTGTAATCAGTTTGTACATTTTCCCCGTGTCTGCATGGGTTTCCTCTGGGTGCTGTGGTTTCCTCCCACCCTTCAAAACTTGCGGAAGTTGTAGGTTAATTGGGGGTATTTGATGGCACAGGCTCATGGGCTGAAAGAGCCTGTTACTGTGTTGTATGTCAAAATTTAAATTTAAAATTTAAAAATGATCATTATATTCCTTTGTCAAAATGGTCCATTACAACATCACTCAGAAAATTCAGAATTTTATCAGAGTTCATAATGAAGCTGTAGCCTCCATATTTATAAACAGTTCATACTTGTCATGTCACCTCCATCACTAGTCATACATGTGTTAACTACTCATCTCACATGACACTTATTATTATGATGTCATGCAGTTGGGCAGTGTCTGCTGCTTCAAAGATGCCTCTCAAGCTTACCCTGTAAACTTCCAGCATCACAGTCTGTGGTGTACCCCTGCTTAGCCATATATTCCACTGTATCAATCCCAGTCTATTAAACCTCTTGGGGCCTTCTGACTTAAAAATTAGCTGTCAATTACTCAAAGAACATAATCCACAAAAAAAAAACCCTCTGTCTTTTGAATGGATGGTGCCCACATTCCAAAGCCAAATCTCTCAGAATTGCCTCATGTTTTCAATATTATTTTCACAATGAAAACCATTCCCACCTGCCATCTCAAAAGTTTATATCTCCAACCTCAAACAGCTCCATCTGAAGTCTCCTTTCAATCTGCCTCTACAGTGCCTGATCTTAAAAAAAAATGCCTTGAGATTACATACCTTGAACATTGTTTTCAGTTTTCATTAACTATTTTTTCTGGTCTCTGGTTCCAAATAGCAAATTAAAGTGCCACTTCATATATATTACAATATCCTTTCGAAGAAATCTCATGTGGGATTTGCCGTGCTAATAGATTCACTAATTCAGAGGTCGACAGCATCGAGTCCACGCTGCTGAAGATCCAGCTGCGCTGGATGGGTCACGTCTCCAGAATGGAGGACCATCGCCTTCCCAAGATTGTGTTATATGGCGAGCTCTCCACTGGCCACCGTGACAGAGGTGCACCAAAGAAAAGGTACAAGGACTGCCTAAAGAAATCTCTTGGTGCCTGCCACATTGACCACTGCCAGTGGGCTGATAACGCCTCAAACCGTGCATCTTGGCGCCTCACAGTTTGGCGGGCAGCAACCTCCTTTGAAGAAGACCGCAGAGCCCACCTCACTGACAAAAGACAAAGGAGGAAAAACCCAACACCCAACCCCAACCAACCAATTTTCCCCTGCAATCGCTGCAACCGTGTCTGCCTGTCCCGCATCGGACTTGTCAGCCACAAACGAGCCTGCAGCTGACGTGGACTTTTTACCCCCTCCATAAATCTTCGTCCGCGAAGCCAAGCCAAAGAAAGAAAGATTCACTAATGTTTTATACTTCCCCAATCCCATTCTTCACAATGGCTTTGCACAAACAATGAGAAGCTGGAGGGAAATGCACTTCCAGTTTCAATCCATACCAGTTTTCTTGTAATAGCCTGACACATTGACTATCCATTTCCCTATGGATGCTGCTTGACCCACTGAGTCCCTCCAGCTTCTCATTCTTTGCACAAGATTGCAGTTTCTCCATTCGTTGTTTTTCAGTGTTTTTTTTTCCTTCTGTTTTAATGCATGTGGACTCTATTCTACTGTTCTCTTCTCTCCAAAAAGTTCACAATATTATTTATTCTCAGGAATCTCAATATTGATCCAGGTACAGAGAAATTGGCTGTGAACTCTCACATCTTTCCAGCTCTCCAACATATATGCTGCATTTATAATTTGCAATCACTATTGTTTCATCTAGAAAACTCGTTCGCTTTTCTCACACTTGATTACTACCTTTTTCATCCTTAGAAGGCCCAGCACAGTGGTGCTGCTAGTAGAGCGACCGTTTCACCTTTCCACCAACCCAGGTTCAATTCTGACCACTGGTGCGATCTGTGAGTTTGCACATTCTCCCTGTAACTGAATGGATTTCTTCCTGGCAGATTAATTGACAATTGTGAATTGGCACTAGTGTGTTAAATGAGTGGCAGCATATGGTAGGGATGTCGACCAGCTGTAAAAAATGGGCTGAAAAATGGCAGATTGAATTTAATGCAGACAAGTGTGAGATGTTGCATTGTGGAATGACAAACCTAGAAAGGACATACACGGTAAATGGTGGGGCACTGAGGAGTGCAGTAGAACAGAGGGATCTGAGAATAAAGATACATAATTCCCTGAAAATGCCATCACAGGTGGATAGGATTGTAAAGAGAGCTTTTGGCATATTGGCCTTCATAAATCAAAGTATGGGATGTTGGAATGTTATGGTAAAGTTGTATAAGACATTGGTGAGGCCAAATTTGTAGTATTGCATCCAATTTTGGTCACCTAACTACAGGAAGGATATCAATAAGATAAGAAGAGTACAGAGAAGATTTACTAGGATGTTGCCTGGACTTCAGGAATTGAGTTACAGGGAAAGGTTAAACAGGTTAGGACTTTATTCCTTGGAGCATAGCAAACTGAGGGGAGATTTGAGGGAGGTATTTAAAATTATGAGGGGGTTAGAGTAAATGTAGATAGGCTTTTTTCCACTGAGGGTAGGTGAGATACAAACTAGAGGACGTGGGTTAAAAGTGAAAGATGAAAAGTTTAGGCGGAACATGCGGGGGAATTTCTTCACACAGATAGTGCTGGGAGTATGGAACAAGCTGCCAGCAGAGGTGGTGAATGCAGGCTCAATTTGTAATACTTTAGAAGAATTTTGACAGGTACATGGATGGGAGAGGTATGGAGGGCTATGAACTAGATGCAGGTCAGTGGGACCAGGCAAAAAAAATGGTTCGGCACAGACTAGAAGGATTGAACTGGCCTCCTTCTGTGGTGTAGTGTTCTATGGTTCTGTGGGAGGAGGCAGTAACACCGTGGCGAAGTTTGTAGATGACACCACGGTGGTGGGGTTGATCACAGGGGGAGATGAGTCTGCCTACAGGAATGAAATCCTGAATCTGACCGAGTGGTGCCGGGCTCATAACCTGATCCTAAACACCACAAAAACAAAGGAAATCATTCTGGACTTCAGGAAGCACAGGTCTGACCCGCTCCCCCTCTACATAGATGGTGACTGTGTGACGAGGGTCCACAGCTTCACCCTCCTGGGCATCAATATCTCAGACGACCTCTCCTGGACTGTAAACACTTCAGCAGTCATCAAAAAGGCCCAGAAGCGCCTGTACTTCCTGAGAATGCTCAAAAAGAGCAAGGTGGGTCAGAAGCTGCTGATCACCTTCTACAGTTCCACCATACAGAGCATCCTGCTGTACTGCAGCACAGTATGGTTCTCCCATTGCACTGAAGAAGAGCGGCAAAGACTTTGACGGGTGGTGAGGGCAGCAGAAAAGATAACTGGATGTCCCCTACCCTCCCTGAAAGATCTCAACACCTCTCATTGCCTCAGTAGAGCACAAGCAATAATAAAGGATCCCACCCACCCTGCCCTGCATCTGTTTGACCTACTACCCTCTAGCAGACGCTACAGGTCAATCAAGACAAGAACAAACAGACTCAGAAACAGCTTTTTTCCCCAGGCTGTCACTACACTGAACACACATATCCACAAATTCCCCTCTCTGTCCTCCACATCTATTATACATACAGACGACACCCCCCCCCCTCCATTCACATAAAGGACATATACGGCACTGTAAATTAAATTTTTTATTTAACTTCTGTGGTGCTGCCTGTGGTTGCGTCACTGCATTGGTAACCTTGTACTGCTGTCATAAATCTCGTTGTATAACTTGTACAATGACAATAAAAAGCTATTTGATATTTGATTTGATAAATTGATGGAAATATGAAGGAAATAAGATAGGTTAGGGTGAGATTAGTGTAAACCTTGTTGCTTGATGGTCAACGTGAATTCAATGTGCCAAAGGGCTTGTTTCTGTACTGTATGATTCACTTATGATCCTCCAATCCCAACTCCATTGGTTCTTCCTATATTCCGTTTAAAAAAAGCAAATAACAGCCAAACATCCTCTATTGCACCAAACTCCAGCAGTGATTGACACAACAATATGTCCAGATATATAGTTAGGCATATTTCTTCAATATTACTCAAAATAACATTTCCTTAAAAGCAGCCAAAGCTAAAATATTTGAAAAATAGTTAATGCAATGAGATGGGAATTCTCCAGAGCACCAGGAAGACTGGGTTCAAAATAACAACTAGTTTCTTCAGAAGAAAAAATGAATATGTAATTGATTCAATTTATACTACAATTCTGAGGAGCAAAGGGGAAGATGCATTAGAATATTGATAAATAGTGAAATGGGCTAAAAGTAGACTGAATTTTGGTATCATTGTTGAAGGGTTACATTTGAAAAAAAAAATTCAAATTTACTAGAAACTTGAAATCAGCACATGGAAAGAAAAAAGGCTGGTAATTGATTGGATATGACCATAAGGACTGAATGTAATAGTGAATCAATGCCAATATCAAGAAGGAATACTGTACTCAACTTTAATTGTTTTGTACACCATCATAGAAAATTTGATGCAATAGGTATGATACAGGATTATGAGGAATGTCAGGAATATGGAGGCTATTTTCATTAATAATAACAATGTTTATTGTCATATACTTTGTACATAAGCATCAAAATTCTTGCTTGCTGAAGCCGAACAGGTACTTCATGGAAAAAGAATTACATTAAAATGAGATAATAAGTACAAAAGATGGATAGATCATAAATATTCACAGTTACCATAGTGTAAGAAAGAAAAGTGCATCTCACAATAGTCCCAACTGTTCTTTTGTGGTGTTGTATCAGTCCATGATTAGTGTAGCAAGAGCCTGATACCTGTTGGAAAGAAACTGCTCTTGAAACTAGAGGTGCTGGTCTTCAGTAGCAGTGAGCAGAGTTTATGACCAGACCATTAAATAAATCTGATAAAATACTATTAAATACTTTATCACCTTATAAAATGGGAAAGAGAAGTTGAAAACAGACTCACTTTACTGTGTTTGAGAATAATGAGATATATTCAGAAGATGGAATATTTAGGATAGAGAGCAGGAGAACCTCTGTGCATAGGGAATCCAGAAATACTCTTGGTGGAATTATTGATTGACATGGAGACCAAATGAATGTTTAAAAATTGGTGAAGAAAAGAAAAAAATAAAGGACTAAAGGTGGAAAAATGTCATGCAGTAATGGAATGTAAACTTTTTCACAAAACATCAAAATAAAGTGGTGCATTGTTGATGGCGCAGGTAGAAGTCACTTGACGAGTGAGTTTCTCAAGTTCATTGAAAAAGTCTGGAACTGCTTGCATAATTGGATGAGAATTGTGGAATGAAACAAGAAATATGTAACAAAGGCATCAAATTTACTGTTCTCATTTCAATCAATTGGTTTTGGATGCCTCTTGAATCTGAGATTTTGCTGTTTCAGATAAAAGAACTTCGCAAAACAGATGGTGAGTAAATAATACAAATATCTAAATTTCATTTTTTTTCCAAGATTGATTTTTTTTTTGTATTGATCAATATAGACCCCTCTTTGACCATCTGTGGATCATGTTCAGTTTTTTCTTCTGAAGAAACTAGTTGTTATTTTGAACCCAGTCTTCCTGGTGCTCTGGAGAATTCCCATCTCATTGCATTAACTATTTTTCAAATATTTTAGCTTTGGCTGTTTTTAAGGAAATGTTCTTTTGAGTAATATCATTTTGCCACAAATGATGTTTCTATTCTTGTCACTTTGAAACATTTCCCTTGTTTGCCTCTCAACATGTTATCAGTTTGATTAATAAAGGTCTGAACATATGCTGATAAAGGGTGCCATGAGAGGCTAACAATTTAGAAGATGCCCTGTTCAAAAGGGAGAAATAATAAGTCAAAGACAAGAAATACCCTTTGATCCAACAGCCTGTTCCCTTTTAATATTTTAACCCACCCAGATATCCCGCTAACAACATCTTGCACTCTAACAAAATACATTAGAAACAGATAGCTTCATGCAATGTCTTTGGAGAAAGCAGTAATTTAAAATGAAAATCATTCATTAGATTTATTTTAAAACTCCTGACCTTAACTCGCAAGAGAATCGGAGGAGGGGCAAATCTCTTGTTGGAGAGGTGAGTGCAAGAGTTTAGAAGCATTTAAAAATGGCGCAGAATTGGGACCTGGGTCTTTTGCATCACAGGAAAGTTGGAAGAGGGACAAACGTCTTGTTGAAGAGATGAGTGCTAGAAGTATTTAAAAAGGGTACAGAGAGCAAGGGGTTAAACAGAGTGTTGATTTGTGGAGGAATAATTGTGTAATTGGATAATTAAGATAATTGGCAGGGACAAATAAAGGGAGGAGAAGCTCAATGAGTGGCCAGTGAAAAGTGGAGTTTTGAAGCTTTGGCTTGAGAGCTTCAGCAGGCTGAGGAAGAGCTTGCTCCCTGTGAGGTAAGGCCGGTAAGTTTCTTTACTAAATTTAATTAACTTAGGAGTGGGTCATATAGGTAGTGGTTAGGGCAGTCCAGTGCTCTGGTTTTAGGATGTGTGAAGTTACATTCTACACAAGGTGAGAGTTAAGGAACTGAAGTTGGATGAACTGCAGATCTTAAAGGAGGCAGAGGTAGTGATAGACAGGAGCTTCATGGAGCCAGTCACTGCTCAAAGACAGGAGAGGGAAGGGAGCACCCCTATGACAGTTCCCCTCAACAAGTATACTATTTTAGATACTGTTGAGGATATGACCTTCTGGGGACAAGTTGAGGTGGTCACATCTGCAGACAAAGGCTGGCCCACCAGCTCAGAAGGGAAGGGAAGGGGAGAGCAGAGGAGAGTGATGGTGTTTGGGGAGTTGTTGGTCAGACAAGTAGATAGAAGATTCTGTGAGTGAGATTGAGGCTCCAAAATGGTATGTTGCCTCCCAGGTGCCAGGGTTAGGGATGTCTCTGATCAAGTTCATAGCATTTTGGAGGGTGATGGCGAGCAGCCTGATGTTGTGATCCACGTGGGGACCAATGACATAGATAGGAGTAGGGATGAGGTTCTGGAGGGAATATAGGGAGTTAGGAAGGAAGTTTAAAAAGTAGGACCTCAGGGGTGGTAATCTCAGGATTGCTGCCTGTGACATGCACCAGAGATGGTAGGAACAGGAAGTTTTGGCAGATGAATGCATGGCTGAAGGAGTTGGTGCGGGGGTAGGTGTTCAGATTTCTGGATCATTGGGATCTCTTCTGGGAAAGGTTGAACCTGTACCTGAACTAGAGGGGGACCAGTATCCTGGCAGGCATATTTGCTAGAGCTATTAGGGAGGGTTTAAACTAGTTTGGCAAGAATGTGAGCGCAGAGATTAGGGTAGAAGGACAAGAGCATTATTCTATGTGTTCTGAATTGGTGAGGAAGTACAGGCAGGGGACAAAACATAAATATAGCAAGTTAGAGGTTTTGAAATGTGTCTATTTCAATGCTAGGAGTATTAGGAATAAAGGGGATGAACTTGAGCAAGGATCAGTACGTGGAACTATGATGTTGTGGTCGTTACTGAAACTTGGCAAGATGCAGGTCCCTGGGTTTAGATGTTTTAAAAAGAATAGGATAAAGGTAGAAAAGGGGGACAGTAGCATTAGCTAGTATCACAGCTATAGAAAGAGAGGATGCTGCAGAGGGAACGTCAACTGAGTCGGTCTGGGTGGAATTCAGAAATAAGAATATTGTAGCGGCTCACCAGAGGCTTAATCAAACCGGCTCGGGAGGTTCCAAGTGACATAATGACATAACAATTCGATATTATTTGGAACGTGTGGAGTTTTCGAAAGCTATGTGTGACTCTTTGAGTAAACGATTTTTACTGAACTTTGTCTCGACTACTTCTGATAATTTTCTTGTTCTTCACTTCACATTGTGACACAGTTGCTAAGTTGGTGACCCTGATGGGCCCAAATATATTTTAGACCCACCATGGACAACTCAGCAGTTTTGCTCAAACTGCCTGTCTTTTGGACCTCTCAACCTGAAGTTTGGTTCGGGCAGGCTGAGGCACAGTTCTATATCGCAAGATAGAAGTGGACACCACTAAGTACTATCATGTGGTAAGTACCCTAGACTGGCTCTTAGCAAGTATGAAGCCCTAAAAGCTCTCCTCTGGACTTGCAATCTCTCACAACACAAGCGAGCTGCAAGACTCTTCCCTATTGATGGCCTGGGGGACTGCACCCCTTTGGAGTTAATTAATGACGTGTTGGCACTAGCAGATGGCCATAGGACTTGCTTGCTCTTTGAGCCGTTGTTTTTAGCCAGAAGGCATCCATCTCGTGTTGGCTAACAAGGACTTTGATAACCCTTGATTAATGGCCGCCTGTGCAGACATTCTATGCTGCTGCATCACACCTAAAGCCCAGGCTCGATGAGTACTGGCGACAAGGATGCATGTTCCCCTGGACAAGCATGATTCCGTGACAATAGCTACAGCAGCTGGACACTGTAACAGTCTGTCTTTACAGCGTGGAAACAGGCCATGTTGGCCCTTCAAGTCCATGCTGGTTCACTTGAACAGCTCCACTAGCTCCCCCACTCTCCACCCACAACCCTCCAACCCCCTCACATCCATGTACACATCCACCCTTCTCTTAAATGACAGAAGGGACCCTGCCGCAACTATCTCTTCTGGAAGATCATTCCATTGTGCCACCACTCTCTGAGTGAAAAAGCATAATCTAATATTTCTCCTAAAGTTTTGCCCCCTTATTCTTAACTTGTGCTATCTTGCTCCAACCTCCCCTGCCCTCAGGGGAAAGAGTCTAT
Organism: Narcine bancroftii; assembly: GCF_036971445.1. Classification (NCBI taxonomy): domain Eukaryota; kingdom Metazoa; phylum Chordata; class Chondrichthyes; order Torpediniformes; family Narcinidae; genus Narcine; species Narcine bancroftii. Next base: position 130,554,000 of record NC_091469.1, read on the forward strand.
TTACGTCTAGTCTATCCTTCCCTTCATAATTTTAAATACCTCTATCAAATCCCTCTCCGCTGTATATGTTGCAATGAATAAAGTCCCAGTCTCCTTAATCTTTCTCCATACTCTAGATGCTGTCAGCAGGCAACATCCTTGTAAATCTTCTCTGCAGTGTCTCCAACTTATCTATATCCTTTCGATAATTTGGAGACCAGAACTGAACACAATATTCCAAACCTGGCCTCACCAAAAGCCTTAAACAGCTGCAGCATCACTTCCCAGCTTCTATACTATGATTTATGAAGGCCAGCATACCATATGCCTTCTTAACCACCCTGTCTACATGGTAATCCACCTTCAGTGAACTCTGTACCATAACCTTTAGGTCCCTCTGTTCCTCTGTGTATTTCAATGCCCTCCCCTTAAATGCATATGTTCTATTGTGGTTATTTTTTCAGAAATGCAGCACCTCACACTTGTCTACATTAAATTCCATCTGCCATCTTTCAGCCCATACTTCCAAAGAAAACAAATCCTTCTCTAATCCAAGAAAACCTTCCTCACTATCCACCACTCCCCTTATTTTGGTATCATCTGCATATTTGCTTACTCAGTTAACCACCCCCTCATCCAAATCATTAATATAAATGATAAACAACAGGGGACCCAGCACCGATCACTGAGGCACACCACTCATCAACAGGCTTCCATCCTGACAGACAGTTGTCCAACCCATGTCATTATCTCTCTATTAATCCCTAGTGACTGAACCTTCCTTATTAACCTTACATGTGGAACCTTACTAAAATCCAAATAGATCACATCAACCGCCCTACTCTCATCCATTTTTTTGTCACCTCCTCAAAAGAAACTCAAGGTTCATCAAACATGACTTTCCTTTTACAAACCCATTCTGGGTGCCCCTAATCAATCCCTGCCTATCCAGATATGTGCATATACTATCTTGAAGAATACCCTCCATAACCTTCCCCACAACCGAAGTCAAACTTACTGGCCGATAATTACTTGGCCTGCACCTTGAGCCTTTTTTAAAACAACAGAACTACATTTTCAACCCTTCAATCCTGTGGCACCACACCCTCCTCTAGTGATCTTTGAAAAATCACTGTCAGAGCCCTCACTATTTGCTCCCTGACCTCCCCTAAAGTCCTTGTCCATCAGAACAAGGAGACTTTTCCACTTTTTTTGACCCTAGAACCTCCAAAACCCTCACTTTACTAATCCCTATCCTCTCCCTAACTAACCCATTTGCCACACTTGTCTCATATAGCCCAATGTCCCTTTCCCTCATGAATACAGACAAGAAAAAAATAATTGAATATCTTGCCCATCTCATACGGTCCCTCATATCGTCCACTAGTCCCATCATCCAGTGGATCTACTCTATCCTTAACCCTCCTTTTACTGTTCACGTATCTGTAAAAACCCTTAGGATTTATTCTCACCTTATTAGCTATGGACTCCTCATACCTACTTTTTGCCTTTCTAATTTTCCTCTTAAGATTCTTCCTGCAATCTAAGTAGTGATCATACATCTCCTCAATCCTCTGTTTCTAATATTTTGCATAAGTATCCCTCTTGTCCTGAACCAACTTTCTAGTTTTTCTAGAAAACCACGGTTTTGGTCTTACCTTTCGGCCGGATTGGAACATAAAGACCTGTACTCTCAAAATCTCACCCTTAAATGCCCTCCAATTTTCCTCTACATCCTTTCTGGCAAAAAGATCAGCCCACACAACTCTCTGCAAATCCCTTCTCATTTCTTCAAATCTGGCCTTTCTCCACTCAAAAGAGCTTTGACTTCGGCCCTGACCTATCCCTTTCCATAATTAAGCTAAAGCTAATGGATCCATGATCATTGGATCCGAAGTTCTCCCCAACGCTCACCTCCGTCATCTGCCCCATTTCAACACATATAACATTGCTCCCCCTCTAGTGGGCATCTCAACATATTGCTGCAAAAAGCAGGCCTGAACACATTGTAAAATGGTGCTTGCCAAATACTGTGTTTCCCAATCTATGTTTGGAGACCCAATCTATGTTTGGAGAATTGAAATCCCCAACCAACACCACCCTATTTCTACTTCATATCTCAGCTATTTCCTTGCGCATTTGCTCTTCTTGTTCCCTTTCCCCATTTGGAGGCCTATAATGTACCCCTATAATAGTAACCTCACCCTTATTTTTTAGCTCTACCCACACTGCCTCCCTCAATGAGCCCTCCAGTCTATCTTGCCTCAGCACTCTAATATCTTCCCTGACAAGTTATGCCACACCTCCCCCTCTTACTACACCAATTCTGTCACATCTAAAGCAGCAAAATCCTGAAATATTTAACTGCCAGTCACAACCCCCCTTCAACCATGTCTTGCTAATGGCCACAACATCATAATGCCACGTGTCAATCCATACCTTTAGCTCATCGATCTTCGTTACAACATTCCTTTCATTGAAATAAATACATCTCTGAGATCTCCCACATCCTACCTTCTGCCTATCACCCTCTCTACCATTCTCACAATTGTCATTATAGCATCTATTTATTACTTCCTGCCATTCCACCCTCAAATTATTTAAATATGCCTCTTTCCTTTGCCTACAAACCCTCTTCCTGCTGTCCTGCTTAACTTGAAACCCTGTCCCCAACCATACTAGTTTAAAGCTTCCCAGCACAAATTTCTAGTTAACACAGTTGTGGAGGTTGGTGTTCTTCCTCCTTCAGGCTTTAACACCCATACTAGGAGTGCAGGTCCAGCACTCACTGATTCGTACATATTGTCATCAAATTTCAGGTGCCACAAGTTCACTTGGATGTTCAATCTTGCTGCTGTGTCCTGGCCATTGCTGGATGCCAACTTCCTCAGAACTCATCCACTGATGGTGGACATAAAAGGGTGCCGGTGAGTGAATACCACAACGTTCCAGACTTTCCTCCTTGGAAAAGCCAAACTACCCGCCCCACATCTGGATGCCGTGGAGAACTCAAACCACGAATTCTTCAAACTTCTTGGAGTTTCCAGACATTGTCATTCCCCAATTGCCACTCGCAAACATGGTGTCGTACACTATGTCCTCAATCAAGGATCTCCTCAACACACCTGAGCCCGACTCCTGCTGTCTGACATGTTATGGCTTGCAAAACAAGAGTTCCGCAAAATGGAGAATCTTGAAATTGTGCACAGGTCTGAGAGCCCATCGGCTTCCCTGCTAACTATGGTGTCCAAAGCCACGGGAGGCTGGAGACCTTGTAGGGATTACCGGTGTCTCAACAACACTACCACTGCAGACTGCTACCTTGTGCCCCATATACAGGACTTTACAACTAATCTTCGTGGGACCAGGATATTTTCTAAAATTGACTTGGTGTGGGGGTACCACCAAATACCTGTAAACCCAGAGACTGTGCCCAACCATCATAAACACCAAAAATGCTGACAAACATGCCAGCAACTGATGGATGCAGTGGGGCATGGCATGGACTTTCTTCTCATGTACTTGGACAACATAGTCCTCACTGGCCACTCCCACAAAGAACACCTGCAGCATGTGCGTTTACTCTGCCACTGACTAAAGGAATTTTAGAATTTGAACCCTGCCAAGTGCAAATTTGGGTAGTCCTCTATCAAGTTCTTGGGACATCTGATCAGTAGCTGGGGTGTCATTCCATTGCCTAGCAAAGTGGAAGCCATCCTCAAATTCATGAGGCACGATATGATCAAAGGACTCCAGGAATTTGTGGGATGGACAATTTCTATCATCACTTTCTACCCTCTGCAGCTCATATTATGAAACCCCTCTGGCCTCCTGTCAAAAGATGCCAAAGAACTTGAGTGGACAATGAGACGATGGTAGCATTCCAGCACATCAAAGACTGCCTAGTGAAAGCAACATTGCTGGTCCAACCACAAATGGATGCCTTGACGATTGATGTGTCTGACACAGCAGTAGGTGGGGTCTTGGAACAGTACATCAATGGACAATGGAAGCCTTTAGTATTTTTAGTAGGCACCTCCACTCTCTGGAAACGAAATACAGCACATTTGATAGGGAACTGCTGGTGCAGTCAAACACTTCCACTATATTTTTTTTGGAAGTCAGGGACTTCATAGTTTTTACTGACCACAAACCACTAACATTTGCCTTTGTGAAGGCATCAGATCCCTGGTCAGCACACCAGCAACGCCACCTATCTTGTGTATCTTGAGTTTTCAACCAGGATTAAAAGTAATGTGGTGGCTGATGCCCTGTCCTGCTCCTTTGTTCAAGCAGCATGTGCTCTCTCTCCTGATGTAGACTATATGGTGCTCGCCAAAACTCAGTGGCGGGACAACAAACTCCTGGCTTATAGAACTGTTGTCATGAGCCTGCAACTCGAGGATGTAGCCTTTGGGCCGCAAGGTACCACTCTCCTGTGTAACATTTCCACAGGTCATCTCGTCCTATTGTCCCTGCTGCATGGAGACGTTACATTTTTGATGCCATTTATGGACTGTCCCAGCCCTCAATTTGAGCAATGGTCTGCCTGATAGCCAACAAGTTTGTATGGCATGGACTCAAAAATCAAGTCGTGTACTGACTGGGCGAAGAAATGCACAAACTGACTATCTGCAAAGGTGCCAATTCAGCCTTTCCAGCCACAGCAGTGCAAATTCAACCATGCTCATATTGACATTCATCTCACTTCCAGTATCACGAGGGTCTAGATACTTGTTAGTGGTCATTGATAGATTCACGAGGTGGCCGGAGATAGTTCGTATGATGGGTTCATTGACAGATTCTGTGCCAGAGCTTTTATTTCTGTCTGGGTATCTCGGTGCGTCCACAGTTTACCTCCACACTCTGGGATGTTTTGTCATGACTGCTGGGAATGCAGCTCCACCACACAACAGCCTACCATCTGCAGTCGAAAGGCCTGGTGGAGCAATTCCATAGGCACATGAAGGCTGCACTGATGGCCTGGCTCCAGGGACCTGATTGGGCAGATGAGCATCCCTGTATCCTCCTAGGAATAAGAACAGCACCCGAGGAGGATCTCAACTCATCATTGGTAGAGTTGATTTATGAGGCCCCGCTAAATGTACCTGGGGAGTTCATGCCTGCACCACACGGACAGGAGATGGCATGGACTGAAGTCTTTGGCAGAATATGGGAGTGGCTTGGAAAATTGGCCCCAGTTCTCACGTCAAGGCATAGAACAATGACACCCTTCATCCCAAAGGAACTCTGGAACTGTGAGTTTGTGTTTGTGTGTAGAGGTGCACAAAGGCCACCCTTACAGAGGCTGTATGATGGCGCCTTCAGAGTGCTATGAAACAATTGTACAACTTGTGTACTGGACATTGGGGGGCATCCAGAGACATTTACGATTGACTCACTAAAGTCATCTCAACCTTGATCGGCCCTTGTCACAACCCCGAGATGCAAAGGTGCGGATGACCACCTAAGAGTGGTGGACAGTAATGGCACCAGAGGTTTAGCCTCCTGTTGTCAGTTCTGGGGTGGGGGGCATGTAGTGGCTCACTGGAGACTTAATCAAATTGGCTCAGGAGACACAACGCAATGATATCATTTAGAATGTGCAGGGTTTTAAAAAGCTGCACGTGACTGAGTGATTTTACTGAACTTCGACTCTACTATGTCTGATCATTTTCTCATTCATTTCACACTGCAACAAAGTTGCTACACTGTCACTGTGCTAGGAGTAGTCTATGGGCCCTGAAATAACTCTCAAGACACCAAGGAGCAGAGGCAGGTTTTGGACTGATGTGGGAAATATAGGGTTGTAGTTATGGGTGATTTCAACTTTCCTAATATTGGCTGGCACCTACTGACTGCAAGAGATATAGATGAGGCTGAATTTGTCAGGTGTGTACAAGAAGGATTCCTGACACAGTATGTGGACCAGCCAACAAGAGTTGAGGCCCTACTGAATCTGGTTCTGGGGAATGAACCTGGTCAGGTGGTGAACCTTTTGGTGGGGCAGCATTTTGATGAGAGTGACCAGAACTCCCTTAACTTCAACATAGCTATGGAAAAGGATATAAACAGTCAAAATGGGCAAGTGCATAGTTGGGGAAGGGCTAATTATGGTGGGATGAGGCAGGAACTAGCAAGAATAAATGGAAACTAATGTTTAAGGGTGAAAGCATAGAAGTAATGTGGAGGAATTCTATGGACCACTTGAGCAGTTTCAAGATGCATTTGTCTGACTGGGACAAGAAAAAGATGGTAGGAAAAGGGAACTGTGCTGACAAAACAAGTGAGGCAACAAATCAAGAGGAAGAAGGAAGCATACATTAGATGTAGGAAGAAGGAAATCGGAAAGGCTCATTAGAAGTATATAGTCGCCGGATAGGAGCTTAAAGGATTTAGGAGAGCTTGAAGGGGGCATGAGAAGACCTTAACATGTAGAATTGTGTATATGCAAAGAACAGAAGGTTGATGCGAATTAAGGTGGGGCCACTAAAGGATAAGGGGGGCAACGTGCCTGGAGGTGGAGGAGGTTGGGGAGGTCCTAATGAATACTTTGCATCAGTTTTCACAAGAGATCCTTGATCAGGGTGAGGTCAAAATTAGACAAGCCCATGTGCTGGATAATTTGGAGATTAAGGAAGCGAAAATGTTGGATCTTCTTCAAAACATCAAGATTGATAAGTCCCTGGAGCCGAATGTGATATACCCCAGGCTGCTGTGGGAAATGAGGGAAGAAATAGCTGAGGCAGTAATTATGATCTTTGAATCCTCTTTGGCTGCAGGGGAAGTACCATAGGTTTGGAGAATGGCAAATGTAGTCTTTGTTTTTATTTAAAAAGGATATCAGAGGTGCAAACTAATGGAGAGGATTCTTAAAGATAGGATCTGTGAGCATTTAAAGAAGTACAGTCGACTCCAGGACAGACAGAATGGCTTTGTGAAGGGAAGATTATGCCTCTTGAGCCTAATTGAGTTTTTTTGAGGTGATAACAAAATAAATTGATATGGGTAGGGTGGTAGATGTGGTCTACATGGATTTTAGCAAGGCATTTGACAAGGTCCCCCACAAAGAGTCATGAGTCACTGGATCAGTTGGGGGAAAAAAATTAGCTATGTGGATTAAAAAATTGGCTTGTAGGAAGAAAGCAGAGAGTAGTAGTGGAAGGAAAGTATCCTGCCTGGAGGTCAGTGACTAGTGGAGTGCCACAGGGATCTGTTCTGGGATTCCTCTTTGTGATTTTATGACCTTGATGAAGAGATGGAAAGATAGGTCAGTAAGTTTGTGAATGACACGAAGGTTGGAGGAGTAGTGGATGGAGCTGAAGGTTGTCGAAGATTACAAGAGGATATAGACAGGATGCAGAGTTCAGCAAAGAAGTGGCAGAAAGATTTCAACCTACAAGTCTGAGGTGATGAATTTTGGAAGGACAAAATTAAAGTTAAGGCTGAGTACAGGGTTAATGGTCAGTTACTGAAGAGTGTGGATGAACAGAGGGACCTTGAGGTGTAAATCAATGCTTTTTCAAGATTGCTGCACAGGTTGATGGGTTAGTTAAAGCCTATTAATAGATTCATTAATAGGGAGGTTGAGTTTAGGAGTAGAGAGGTCATGTTACAACTCTACAAATCTTTGGTAAGACCACTTAGAGTATTGTATTCAGTTCTGGTCAATTGATTATAGGAAAGATGTGGAAGCTATGGAGAGGATGCAGAGGAGATTATCCAGGATGTTGTCTGGAATGGGAAACTAGTCTTGTGAAGCAAGGTTAGCAGAGCTGGGACTTTTCTCTTTGGAGTGTAGAAGGATGAGAGGAGATTTGATAGAGGTCGACAAAATTATGAGAGGCAAAGATGGGGTAAACAACCAGCTCCTGTTTCACAGGGCAGGATCAGCAAACACCAGGGGACATGTGTACAAAGATAAGGGAGGGAGATTTTTTATACACAGAGTTGTGGGTGCCTGGAATGCCTTGCCAGGGACGTGGTGGAGGCTGAAACATTAGGGGGATTTACAAGTCTCTTAGGCAGACACATGAATGGAAGGAAGGGTTTAATACTTCTTTATGACTGAATATATGGGTCGGCACAACATCGAGGGCTGATGGGCCTGTACTGTACTCTCTATTTTCTAGATAGTACTTGCCTCAGCCACCTCCTCTGGCAGCCTATTCCATACACCCACCGCTATATATATATATATATATATATAGATAGATAGATGGAGGTCGCGATGGAGGTCGCGATGGAGGTCGCGATGGAGGTCGCGATGGAGGTCGCGATGGAGGTCGCGATGGAGGTCGCGATGGAGGTCGCGATGGAGGTCGCGATGGAGGTCGCGATGGAGGTCGCGATGGAGGTCGCGATGGAGGTCGCGATGGAGGTCGCGATGGAGGTCGCGATGGAGGTCGCGATGGAGGTCGCGATGGAGGTCGCGATGGAGGTCGCGATGGAGGTCGCGATGGAGGTCGCGATGGAGGTCGCGATGGAGGTCGCGATGGAGGTCGCGATGGAGGTCGCGATGGAGGTCGCGATGGAGGTCGCGATGGAGGTCGCGATGGAGGTCGCGATGGAGGTCGCGATGGAGGTCGCGATGGAGGTCGCGATGGAGGTCGCGATGGAGGTCGCGATGGAGGTCGCGATGGAGGTCGCGATGGAGGTCGCGATGGAGGTCGCGATGGAGGTCGCGATGGAGGTCGCGATGGAGGTCGCGATGGAGGTCGCGATGGAGGTCGCGATGGAGGTCGCGATGGAGGTCGCGATGGAGGTCGCGATGGAGGTCGCGATGGAGGTCGCGATGGAGGTCGCGATGGAGGTCGCGATGGAGGTCGCGATGGAGGTCGCGATGGAGGTCGCGATGGAGGTCGCGATGGAGGTCGCGATGGAGGTCGCGATGGAGGTCGCGATGGAGGTCGCGATGGAGGTCGCGATGGAGGTCGCGATGGAGGTCGCGATGGAGGTCGCGATGGAGGTCGCGATGGAGGTCGCGATGGAGGTCGCGATGGAGGTCGCGATGGAGGTCGCGATGGAGGTCGCGATGGAGGTCGCGATGGAGGTCGCGATGGAGGTCGCGATGGAGGTCGCGATGGAGGTCGCGATGGAGGTCGCGATGGAGGTCGCGATGGAGGTCCCTAAGTTTTTCTTTCTTGGAAGAGTGTGGCTGAACAGAGGGACCTTGAGGTGCAAATCCATGCATCCCTCAAGGTTGCCACACAGGATGATAGGTTAGTTAAGAAGGCCTATGGGATGCTTTGATTCATTAATAGGGTTGACAGCCAGCACCTGTTTCCCTGGGCAGGCTCAACAAGCACCAGACATGTGTACAAAGTGAAGGGAGGGAATATTAGGAGAGACATCATGGGTAAGTTTTTTTTTTACAGAGTTGTGGGTACCTGGAATAGTTTGCCAGGGATGGTGGTGGAAACTGAAAACTTTGGGGCATTTAAGAGATTCTTAAACAAACACAAGTGTGACAGGTTATATTATTATTTTGTATATAGATACATTTTAAAGGTGATAAATTGTGGGTTTTTTAGTTAGGTCACAAAAATATACAAACACCACAACACAGATCTCGTTTTAAAATGCCAGAGCTCTGCTCAAGCCAGACAGTCCAGACTCCAAGTGCCTTTGCAAAAACTGAAGAATACTTATAGAGACTTTACAAGTAGGTGTTAATTGGACATGCTGTGGAGTAATGGACTATTGTTTTGGAAAGCAACAGATGAACGGACTCAGAAGATTGGGTCCGGTGTCTCAGTCTATCTGAATGCAGTTTGCTGTTCTTGGAAAGTCGTGTGATTTTGCAAACAGAGAGTCAAACAGGTTTTTCTCAGAGAGAAAGAAAGAAAGAAAAAGAGAGAGAATTCAGTTCTGCAGCTCAGCAGCTGGGACTGGAACCTGATAATCTGGCAAGCTTGTGGAAAAAAAACTCATTTTGAAGACATGTTATGAGTTCTTAGTTCAGCCTGGTGAAAGCCCTTGTGGTCCATACAAGAGGAGAGGACTGGCTGCCTAATGTTTCAACTGAGATAAAAGAAACAGAAAAAGAACTCTGTGATGACCTGAAAGAAAGATTTTTTCATCTAGAAAACCCTGTGGGGAAAGTTTCTTTGGCAAGACATTGAAGTGGCTGATTGGAAGGAATCAGTTGTCCTCTCTCTTTCTGAAAACCAACAAGAACCTTTCAAGCATCAAAGCCTGGAGACATTCATAAATGTTAAATTCTGTGCACAGTATAAGAATTGCCTTCACTTGGAGGAGTGAGAAGTGAGATTGGACTGTGAATTAAAGAACTTTTCTGAACTTGCACACATTACACTTAGAATTAGAAGGGGGTTAAGTTGATAGTGATAAGTTAGAGTTTGATCCTGTTTTCATGTTTAAAGATAATTAAAAGCAACTTTTGTTTAAGTAACCATTTGTCTTGGTGACTTTCTATATTCCTATTGCCGCTGGGTTTTGGGGTCTTCTGGGCTCATAACACAAGGATGAAAGAAAAATAAAGGATTATGTGATAGGGAGGGTTTAGTACTTTTTTTAAGGAAAGGATTTATGGGTCGGCACAATATTGAGGGCCAAAGGGCTTGAACTATGCTGTATTTGTCTGTCTTTAGCACTGAAAGTGAAACAAAAAAAGGTGTGACAAAGCCAACTGAAGTATTGTTCAGTTTGGGATGGTTCTTGCCTTTTTTTTACAGAAGCAGGCAATTTACTTGTGGTGATGCACTCTCTCGTGGCAAACCGGCCCCGTTTGTACCGCTGTGTGCCGGGGCAGTCATGAGAAGAGAGCACCATCGGGGGCCCTTCTTACCCTGTGGTTCCAGCCCAGTGCGCACCTCAGGCAGCTGTTATGACATCACCATTCACGCAGTGGTTGAGTTCATTCTGCCCTTAAAGGGGAGAACGCGGGATTTGAATAAAACAGTTGTTGAGAACATCCAAGGTGGTGGTTGTGAGTTCCTTTGCTGTAGCTCCCGCTACAGACTGTCACTTTATTTTTCTAATGCTGTCTCAGTGTGAACCAATGATAGCAGCAACACTGATATGCTACCATTCTTGAAGAGGAGAGGGGAAAAAAACATTCCAAATAACTTTTGGCTTTTATTAGCTGAGGCATTCCCAAAATCAAGGAATTCATGCTTGAATTGTTTAAAATACTGGCCTCTTCATTCCCTTTATGTTCTGTTATGGTGCCCAGAAATTGACAGACCATACTCCACCAGATAAAGACCCAATCTTCTCAAGTATTATGCATAAGGCAATCCCTTCATTCCAGATTTGTCTACTTGTGTACTCCATCCCCTTTGCCATAAAGGCTAACATACCCTCTACCTTCATGAACTATCAATAAATCTGCCAATCTTTGTCATTTGTGTCCATACTAATCATGCCTACCACATCCCAGTCATTCTCATGTATTATAAAGAGCAAGTGTCCCAGCACTAATCAAAGTTAAGGTTTATTGACAGAGTTAGTGTAAAGATGGCGTAAATTGTACTCAAAACAAAATACATACAAAAGAGAGAAAGGTTAACAAAGAAATGTGTAATTTGTTTACTTACCTTGGGACGGTGTCCCAGTTGATCAGTGGCATCCTGGGTTCGTTTTGGTTGGGCACGGCCATCTTTGTTGTTGTGTGCATGTGCAAGTTCCAGGAGAATGCTCAGTGTACTAGTATATTAGAACTTTCTTGAACACATAAATATTACATAAATGTGTGCTTAGAATTCTAAGGGAGTTAAGTTAATAGTAATAATTATTATTCTGTATTAAGAAAATAAAACCAGTTTGTTTAAGTAGCCATTGTCTTGGTAAATTTCTGCTGCTGCTGTTTGAGTCCTTTGGGTTTGTAGCAACTGTACCTCACCCTGCAGAAATTACACCAATATTAACTTGAATTATCAGAGATGTGTTTTAGGTGTGGTGTCGAGGTTGGTTCCTTTTTACATTTTACCTAGCTTTGCATGAAGGTGAGGCCCTTCTGGTATGACCTCTGTGACACCCTAACCAAGATCACAAGAGTCATTTTCCCAGTAGACCCAGAGCTTTGCCTTTTTGAGGAACTAATTCTCAAATTAAATTCAGAGAAATTGACTTGTGTGTAGTCAGGAAATGCACAGCAGTAACATGGAAATCTAACTCCCATTTACTCATGGATAGGTGGTCTTCAGAGATGAATAGCTGCATCCCAATTGAAAAGGTCACATACAATTTCAGGAAGGGATATAACACTTTCCTAAAAATCTGGCAGCCTTTATTAGATCAGATAGATACCTCTCTGGTGCCAGTATGGGGTTACAATCGCTACTGGCTAGCCCATACACCTCTGTAAAGATTTTAACATTATAGTATTATCTATCTCCATATGCTTTACTGTACGTACTAACAATGTTTTTTGTTTAGCTTCGTTCTTTCTCTTTTTAATAGGACATATAGAGGGGAGGGGGTTTTGTATTTGGTTTGATTAAATATCTTTAAAATGTTAAATAAAGTATTATAATAAACAAGGCAAGCTTCTGCTTACTAGATTTTTGAAGTTTGCTTCATTATGAATTGGGACAAAAGCATGTCTTAGAACTTTAGAGAAAGTTGAAATTATTCACTTATTATGGCTAATTAGGTTTGTTGAGCGCAAATTACAGATGGATACTGTGTGTCTGGAGTTAATGGCAGTATTCATGATTTAGACATTTAATAACATTAGATGGATTGTACAAATGTTAAATATCCAAACATTCAAATTTCTGAAGCAGCCAAATTAAATTTGTAAATATTGTGATCAATATAAATGTAATGATGGGAACAAATGTAGAAATTCATTTTGACATTAAAAAAAAATTTGGAGAGGTACATAGATAGAAAGGGTATTGAGACCATGGTCCGGGTGCAGGTTCATGGGATAAGATGAAAAATCACTTGGCATGGATTAGATGGGCCAAAGAGCCTATTTTTATGCTGTATGGTTCCATATGCTGAGTAATTATAGAGGAATTAAACTGGGAGGGGTGATGTTGCCAGTAATCTTCCACAAATTGCTGGCCAAAGAAAAATATATTTTGATATAATATAACACAAGGTTTATCATAATTTTATTGATTTATGTCAATGCTCTCAATGAAGCATTAAAGCCCTACACTCAATATCTGCAAGAACAGAGGTGCTCTACTAACCACCTCTTGCTGCACCACACAGTCCTTTGACAATACAGGTTTCTGGGCAAGATGCTTGAAAATAGAGACCCCTTACAATACTTGAAATTAAATAAACTTCAGATGATGGAAGACCAAAAAATAAAAGCACAAAATGCTGGAGAACTTGATGGATCAGGTAGTAACTGTGGGAAGACATTTCAGCTTGAAGAGACATTGTCAAACCTGGCACAGAGATAAAGGTAATCCTCTCTGCAACTTGCTTTTATTTGAGTCCACATTCTTGATAAAAGTCAAAGCACCGAACAGCCTTTAAATAGAGAAGGGTATTTGAAAATCTAAGATCATAGACCTGGCACAAAACTCATCAACTAGGCAGCACTGACCACTTCCCTTCTGTGAGCTAGACAACTTGCAGCATTCATTTTAAGGCTCCAGACAAATATCACAAATGCTGTATTCACAAAATACTCAAAATTCATCAGAAGGACAAATAAACCCAAATTGCATTCCCAGATAACAAGCCCTAATTTACATAATTATGTTGGACAAACCATGTAATTTGCAGGCCCACCACCGGACTCTCGAGATGAACATTCTATTCCAAGCTCTATCATGGGAAGAGATTATTAGGCAACAGATGAAACAATTCAATTCAGTGATTGTCATGGTTAGTGCAATTCTATAACAGCACCAGTGACTGGGTTTGAATCGGGTGCTGTCTGTAAGTAGTTTGTGGTTTTCCCCATGTTTGTTTCCTTTGAATGCTCTGGTTTTCTCCCACCCTCCAAAAAAGTATGGGGTTTTAAGATTAATTGGTGCATTTTGGCAGCACGAGCTCATGGGCTGGAAGGGCCTGTTACCATGCTGTATCCTTAAAAATAAATAGGATTAAAATTTTCACTGAGCTCCTGGGCATCTCTGACCATTACCTCTTAAAATGGACCAGGAGCCTTCAGGGCGGTATTGAGAACCTTAAGTTTATGCATTGTGAGCACGCAGATCACCTTTGTAAGACGTGAAAGGAGCAGAGATTCATACATATCCCAGCCTATGAAATTGTCTGATCCCACATTAACCTGATTAGTTATCTCAATACTCATCAGATAGGAGTGAAAAAAATGTGATCCTTGCACAGACGTTTTCTAAGTATGACCAAAGCACTAAATTGGTACTATTATCCATGGAGTCTATCATCCAAGTCTGCTGGAGTCGAGTGGAATACACAAACATGCTGGAGAAACTTAGCAGGTTAGGCAGAATCCATAGGAAATAAAAGGTAACCAACGTTTTGGGCTTGGGGCTCTTTGTCAGGTATCTTCATATCCATATTGATTTATTAATTAAATAATCAAGAGCTCATTGCAAAAGCATTAAGTCAGTCAGGCCAGATTAATCTTTGATCATTTATTTATATGAATTGAGAAAAGTTGTGATTTATGCAAAGAATGTGACCATTCACGTTATCTATACTCCTTGTGATTTATAAATCTCTATAAGGTCATCCTTCAGCCTCTGGGAAAAAGAGTGTGATAATCCATATTACCTATGCTCCTCATAAATTTACAGATCTTTATAAAATCACTCCTCAGCCTCCTTCACTCAAGAAAAAACAACCCTGGCATATCCAGTCTCTCCTCATAAATGAAACCTTCCAGTCCAAACAATGTCCATGTGAATCTTTTCTGTTCTGAGTTTAATCAGATCCTTCCAATGGAATAGCGATCAGAACTGCACACAATATTCTAGCTGGGGACTCACCACCATTGTGTACAACTGTAATGTGATATTCCTATGCTTGCACTCAATGCCCAATATAATTAAGACAAGGTTGGAATATGCCTTTATCATCACTTTCAAGGAACTATGTACATGTATCCCCAAATCTCTCTGTTTTACAAAACTCCCCAGGGCTCTGAAAGTGCAGGAGTTGAGGCAAAGTAAGAACAGATTTTTCTGACTCTTTGCTCTTTAATAGACAGTGGGAATGGCAACCAGAGCAGGGACATGTTTCTCTTGCAGAATGTGGATAGTCAGGGAAGCCAATGCTATTTCTGATGGCTTCATCTGTGAGAAGGGCACCCAACTGCAGCTCCTGACAGACTGTGTTAGGGAATTGGAGCTGGAGTTAGATGAACTCTAGATCATTTGAGAAGCTGAGAAGGTGATAGGAGATGGGGATGCAATCACCCCTAGAAGGCAGGAGGAAGGTAGCTTGGTAACAGGAGACAGAAAACAGTCAGGCAGGCAGTGAAGGGTATCTCTGTGGGCAATCCACTCAGCAATATGTGCATCCTTTTGGCTACTGCTGGGAGGGATGACCTATCTGGGCCAGGCAGCCTCAGCCAGACCAATTGCACCATAGTTAGCTCTGAGCCATGGAAGGAAAGGTGAAGTCAGGTATAGCAATCGTCATAGGGAACTCTATTGTCAGGGGAACAGATAGAAGATTTTATAGCTGCAAAAGAGACTCCAGGATAGTGTGTTGCCTCCTGGGTGCTTGTGTATAGCATGCCTCTGAATGGGTGCAGAATATTCTTAAGGGAGAGAGTGAGCAGCCAGAAGTTGTACATATTGATACCAATGGCATAGGCGGGAGCAGGATAGAGGTCCTGCAAAGTAAGTTTAAGGAGTTAGGAAAGAGGCTGAAGAGCTGGACCTCCAAGGTGGTAGGTAATCTCTGGATTACTCCCACAATGCCACAAGCCAGAGAAGGACAGAACAGGAAGATAGTGCAGACAAACATGGCTGAGGAAATGATACAGGCAGCAGCATTTCAAGTTCTTGGATCATTGGAAATTTTTCTGGGGAAGAGGTGGCCTGTATAAGTGGAACGGGTTGCAGCTGAATTTGAGGTTTTCTAATGCTGTTGTGGGGGAGGGGGGAGTGGGTTTAAACTAGATTTGCAGGGGAGTGAAAACCAAAGAGAAGAAACAGAGGAAAAGGTGATTGCGCACAAGTAGGGTCAGCTGGGAGGGAGGGAGTTTGCATGGAAGGACAGGCAGAAAGAGTAAAATTGCAGCCAGTGGGATAATTTGGAATGCCACAGGGAAACAGTTAAATGTAACCAATAAAGAGCTAAAGGTTTTGTATTTTTGAACGCAGCATAAGAAATAAAGTGGATGACGTTGTAGTACAGCCATACAATGGCAGGTATGATGTAGTGGCCATCACACAGTTATGACTAAAGGATGGATGTCATTAGGAGCTGAATGTCCAAGGATACACAGGGTATTGAAAGGAGAGGCAGATAACCAGAGTGGCTCTGTTGGTAAGGAACAACATTAAATGATTAGAACAGGATCAAAGGATATAGAATCGTGTGGGTTTAGTTCAAAAATGACAAGGGTATAAAGACATTGTTGAGTGTTATAAACAGTCCTCCAAAACATTAGCCACAATGTAGACAACAATTTGCAACAGCAGATAGAAAAGGCATGTCAGAAGGGCAATGTTATGTTAGTTATTGGGGATTTTAACATGCAAGTAGATTGGGAAAACCAGGTTGGGACTGAATATCAAGAGAGGGGTTTTGTAGAAAGCCTATGAGATGGCTTTTTAGAGCAGCTTGTTGATAAGCCTAGGAGAGGATTGACTGTTTGGGTTGGGTGTTGTGTAATGGACCCAAGGTGATTAGAGAGCTTAGAATAAAGGAACCATTAGGGTGCCGTGATCACAATATAACTGAATTCAATTTAAGATTTAACAAGGAGAAAATAGATGGATGCACCCTCAGATCCTGAAGGAAGTAGCTGTAGAGATTTTTGAGGCATTGGTAATGATCTTTCAGGAATCCCAACACTTTTTATCCATACCATCCTGTAATATTTGATACATAAATGAAATATAATCCTTCTCTGGTACCTTCATAAGAAAAGTCTCAAATTTAGACATTTTAGGTAAAATCATATCTCTACCAAACATACATTTTACCAAAGATCGAATTTGATAATAAAGAAATAAAGAATTCTTATCAATACCTAATTCTTCCCTCATCTGATTAAAAGACAAAAACTTACCCTCTTTAAAACAATCTCCCAAATTTTTCTTTTCTCCAATGCAATAAACTTTGATTATGTATTGAAAAAGAAATAAGCTGATTATGATACAACGGAGTCAAAGCAAATAATTTACCCCTAGAGCCTATCATTTTATTTTTCTTTATCCATAACTTCATTAAATGTTTTAGTATAGGCACATTATATTGTTGTAACAAATTTATATTCCACCTAAACAAAATTTGATGTATTTCAAATTCAGAAATACTTGCCATCTCAAATTTAGCCCAACTAGGAGGCCGTACCAAATCCATCAATGAACTAATAAATTTAAGTTGGGCTGCCTCATAATAATTTTGAAAATGTGGTAAACGTAGTCCCCCTAACTCATATTTCCAAGTTAATTTATTCAAAGCTACTCTCAAAAATTTACCCCTCCATAAAAACTCCCTAACCATTTTGTTTAAATCTCAAAAAAAAAATTTATCAAGTAAATATGGAATTGATTGAAACAAATATTGTATACGCGGAAAGATATTCATCTTAATTGTATTTATCCTTCCCATTAAATTAATAGGTAAATCTTTCCATTTAATCAAATCAGTTTTAATTTTTTTCATTAACGGAGCATAATTTAATTTATATAAAGATTGATCATTAACATTCAAAATTATACCCAAATATTTAATTCGATCAGTCCACTTCAAATTAATAATATTCTTATAAACTGAATAATCTCCTTCACTTACTGGTAATATTTCACTTGGCTGAGTCAGGAGGGTGGGGGTGTGTATGTTGACTGCCAGCCTGGCTGGGGTGGTGAGCATTGGGAAGGTGGGCCCTGGAGATTTGGGGGTTGGGGTATGTACCTGTCAGCTGCTTGGGATAGTGGGTCCAGGTGCTCCTGCATGTGTCAGATCCTGGATAGACACCGTGTCCTCACACCCATCCAGGAAGGCCACATAGGTGTACCGTGGGTTTGCGTGGAGCAGCTGGACCCTCTTGACCAGAAGGTTGGACTTGTGTGTCCTCACATGCCTACGGAGTAGTACCAGCCCCAGGGATGTCAGCCAGGTAGGTAAGGTGGTTCCTGAAGCTGATCTCCTGGGGAATGTAAACAATCTCTCATGAGGTGTCTTGTTGGAGGCTGTACACAGGAGGGACCATATCCTGTGGAGCACTTCTGGGAGAAACTCTTGCCAGTGGGGGACGGGGAGGCCCTTGGACTTTTCCCACTCCAACTTTGGGGTAATACCTGGTGGTCCAGCTAGAGACAATACCCTTGGAAAGCAAATATTGACGTATCTCTTTGCTCATGAAGGACGGACCCCTATCGCTGTGGACATAGCAGGGGTATCCAAAAATGGTGAACAGATTGTTCAGAGCCTTTATGACAGTAGCTGCAGTCATGTCTGGGCAGGGTATGTGTTGTAAGGGATCGTGTGAGTCCAGACGAACCAGACCAAGATCAAGGTACAAAGTACAAGTTTATTTTGGGGATGCAGATGGAGCAACAGTTGAAATGCTACATGAAGCTAAACACGCACAATACGCAAGGGGTGAATGTACACTTCAGATAATGGGGAGAAACTGACAGAAACTGGGGAACTGACACAAAAACACACACAATCAACAATCAGAGTCAAGGTGATACTACCTGATGGCTTGGGGTGAGTCTGACCTTGATTGGCATACGATATGTCCTCTGAATAGGAGTGCAGCAGCACCACCATGTGGTGGCCTCAGTCTCTACAGTATGGCAAAGGGGAACCGCGAGTACTCATCAATGATGTTGATGAAGTACATGTGCGGTTCGTGAAGGGTAGGAGTCCTTTGAAGTCCATGCTTAGATGTTCAAAGGGGTGAGTGGCCTTGATCAGGTGTGACCATTCATTCTGGTAGAAGTGCAGTTTGCACTCCGTGCAGACCCTGCAATTTTAGGTTAGCGTCCTGATGTCCTCAATGGAATAGAGGAGATTACAGGCCTTGATAAAGTGAAAAAAATGGGTGATTCCAAAGTGGCAGGGGTCATTGTGCATTGCCACAAGTCCCCCAAGACAGGGCATCAGAGGGCTCATTGAGTTTTCTGGGCCAGTACAGCATTTCATAATTGGAGTTGGAGAGCTCGATTCTCCACCTCAGAATTTTATCATTCTTGATTTTACCCTGCTGCTGATCATTAAACATGGTCAGTCAACAGAGTAAAATGCTTAGCAGTGAGATAATATCTCCAGTGCCGTACCACTTCAATGATAGCCTGGACCTCTTCCTCGATGGAGGAGTGCCGGATCTTGAAAAAAACACTATGGGCCTGTCTGCCTGGTTAAGTATGGTGGCCATGGCAAAGTTGGATGCACCACTCTCCACCTGTAATGGGATGGATTCGTCCACTGCATGCATCACGGCCTTTGCAATGTCAGCTTTGATACAGTCAAATGCCTTGCAGATTTCTGCCAACAAGGTGGAAAATGGTGGCCCTGATGAGGGGTTGGGCCTTCTCCACATAGCTGGATAAGAGAAAAACCCCAGGCACCTTTTCAAGGCTTTGAGGCAGTGGGGGATTGGGGGTTCTAACAGGGGGCACATGTGGTTGGGGTCAGGGCTGATTACTCCATTCTTCACAACACAGCCTAGTATAGCCAGGTGATGTGTGCTGAAGACACACTTCCCTGTTTTGTATGTCAGATTAAGACATTTTACTCTGTGGAGGAATTTCCGGAAGTTCCTATCATGTTCCTGCTGATTGTGGCCGCAGATGATGACATTGTTGAAGAATGGGTAAGTGGCCAACAGCTCGTGTTCATCCACCATCCGATCCATTTCCCTCTGAAAGACTGAAACTCCATTCGTGACTCCATAAGGGATCTTCAAGAAGTGATAAAGATGGCCATCTGCCTCAAAGGCCGTATACTGGCGGTCTTCCAGGCGAATATGGAACTGGTGGTAGGTGGCCTTAAGATCTATGGTGGAGAACACCTTATTCTGTACAATCCGGTCAGTGGTTATGTATCCAGCCGGGTGAATCTATTGATAGGCTGGGAGTAATCAATGATCATTCGATGTTTCTCCCCACTCTTCACCACCACTACCTTGGCTCTCCAGGGGCTCGTACTCTGTTCTATCACCCCCCTCAGTGAAGAGGCATCTCATTTCTGACTTAATAAATGCTGTCCCCAGTGCTAAATTGCCTACTTTTAGTGGTGATGGGCTTTTGAGGTGAGTTTGGTGAATGGGGGTAGGGAGAGATCTGGAGCATGGAGAGACCGCATTGTTGGACACGGTGATTGGGTTTGGGACTGAGGGTGAGCGGTTTAAAAACTGCCCATTGCAGACCGTGAGGAGATGATGGGGCCCATCGTACTCCGTAGTGATGCTCTTCATGTTACACTGAAAGTCTAATCCCAGTAGGACAGGTGCATGGTTCTGTGGCACTACAAGGCATTTAAAGTCCTGGTAAGCTATGCCCCAGACAATCAGTGTTACTGGGTAACTGCCACAAATCTCTGCCATGTGAGATTTGGATGCCATGGAGGTCCATTGGCTCATGGGCTTCACCCTGAGGGAGTAGTGCTGAACAGTGTCCGGGTGAATGAAGCTTTCAGTGCTTCAACTGTGGAATAGGCAAGCAGTGAGGTGGCTGTTTACCTGGATGTCCATCATGGACCTGTAGAATTGATGGGGTCTCTCCTGATTAAGGGATACCAATGCCAGTGTCAGTTCATCATCTGAGGTGTTCTTTTGGCTGCTGGTGGTCCAGTAAAATGGCACCCAAGATGACGGCCCCCATGGCAAGCATGCAGCCCCGTTGTAGTTCGCTGGAAGAGAAAGGGAAGAAGGCGGAAGTGACAACATCATGGGCAATGGTCTCTATGGTGCACATGTGTGTCCTAGGTCCTCTAAAGTGACATCGGATGTGACATCATCAAAGATGGCTGCCCCCGCTCACATGTGGCACTGCTGGAACTTGGGATTAATTTGGAAACAGATCTTCGCAAAGTGTCCTTTCTTCCTGCAGTTGGAGTAGATGGCATCCCTAGCAGGGTAGTATTTCCTTGGGTGCTTAGCCTGCCTGCAGAAGTAGCATTTCGGGTGGTCACTAATAGTAGTGGTGGTCAATTCAGAGTGTGAAGAGCCTTATGATTCCACCTCCCAAGATGGCAGCCCTGTGTTCCCCACAAGACAGCTGCATGTTCACTGGAGAACGATTCGGCGTTTTGGATGGCTACCTCGAGTGCTTACCAGTTTGATGTTTTGAGGTAGGCTCAATTGTCTCTGTTTGAGTAGGCTCTGCCTCATGTAGTCAGAGCAGGCGTCTCTGATCAGCAGCTGGGTGTGCTGTTCTGCACTCACAGCCTGGAAGTTGCAATCCCTTGTGAGCTTCTGCAGAGCTCTGATGAAGTCATTGCTGCCTGCATAAGTGGAGTACATGCCACGCATAGACCTCATTCACCTGAACTTTATACTGGTCCTTCAGGATGTCCATTGCAGCTCTGTATGCCTGGCAGTCCCGGACCATGCAGTAGACCCAGTGCCTGATGTATGAGTACAGCAATTGGAGCTTGTCTTTGTTGTCGTGGATAGCTGTGGAGGCTGTGAGGAACTTTCCAAAGCAGCAGTGCTCGAGCGTGAACTTGTCAGCTGCCTCAGGTTCTCTCGGGTTGATTTCCACGCAATCAACTTCATGAACTTGTCCATGTTCTCAAAATATTCTTGTAAATAAAATTGATGCATGATCAATTGCACAAAGACTGAAGTTGCCGAGAGTGAAGGCTTTTATTTACAAGAGATGAACACTGACCTGTACTTGAACTGGGGGCAGGATTGTGGCATGACAGCCTTTATAAGGAAGAAAAGGAGAGGAGTCTTGAGCCGGCCAGTGACAGCAGGGTCAATCAGGAAAGGTCATGACATTTACATATGGCACGCAAAAATATACAATAGTGCTTTCACACCACACAAACCTATTAGAATTATTTGAAAGAATGACAAGCAGGCTGGTTAAAGGAGATACAGTGGGTGTTAAGTATTTGGATTTTCAGAAGGCATTTGACAAGGTGCCGCACATGAGGCTACTTGGTATAACAGAAACATACTGATGATGTAAAGTATTAGTTGATTGGAAGCAGAGGATTAGAATACAAGGATCATATTCTGATTGGTTGCCAGTTGCTCGTGGTTTTCCAGTGGGATTGGTGCTGGGGCCACTTCTTTTTATATTGTATATTAATGATTTGGATTATGGAATGAATGGCTTTGTGGCTAAGTTTGCAATGATACAAAGGTAGGTGAAGGAGCAGATAATGTAGAGGCAAAATGAGGGGGTTGCAAAATGATTTAGACAGATTAGAAGAATGGGCAGAAGTGGCAAGTGAAAGAGAATGTGGGAAAGTGTATGGTCATTTATTTTGGTAGAAAAAATAAAGAGGCAGACTATTTTTTTAAAATGGGGGAAAAAATTGAAAATACCCAGATGCAAAGGCACCTGGGGGTCCTTGTGCAGGATGGCCTGAAGATAAACTTTCATGTTGAAATGATGGTGAAGAAGGCTGGCATTCATTTCAAGAGGGATAGAATATAAGAGCAGGGATGTGATGTTGAGACTTTATAAGGCATTGGTGAGACCTCACTTGGAGTATTGTGAGTAGGTTTGGGCTCCTCATTTAAGAAGATGTGCTAACATTGGAGGGGATTCAAAGGAGGATCATGAGGATGATTCTGGGAATGAAAAGTTAATCATATGAGGAGTGTTTGACTGCTCTTGGCCAGTATTTGTTGGAATTTAGGAGAATGAGGGGGAATCTCATTGAAACATTTCGAATATTGAAAGACGAGGACAGGGTAGATATGGAAAGGTTGTTTCCCATAGTGGGAGATTTTAGACAAGAAGGGCACAACTTCAGGATTAAAGGGTGTCTACTTAGAACAGAAATGCACAGTAATTTCTTTCATAGAAACATAAAAGATAGGAGCAGGAATAGGTCATTCGGCCCTTCGAAGCTGCTCCGCCATTCAATGAGATCATGGCTGATCTTAAAGTTCAGTACCCCATCCCCGCCTTCTCTCCGTAACCCCTAACTCCCTTATACTGAAGAAATATATCTAATTACCTCTTAAATATATTCAATGAACCTGCCTCTACTGCCCTCTGTGACAATGAATTCCACAGATTCACCACTCTCTGGGTAAAGAAATTCCTCCTCATCTCGGTCCTAAATGGTTTGCCTATTATCCTCGAACCATGGCCCCGGGTTCTGGACTCCCCCACCATTGGAAACATCCCTTCCGCATCCATTCTGTCCAGTCCTGCCAGAATTTTATAGGTCTCTATGAGATCCCCTCTCAATCTTCTAAACTCTAGCGAGTACAATCCCAAATTGCGCAATCTTTTCTCATAAGTCATTCCTGCCATTCCAGGTATCAGCCTGGTGAATCGCCTCTGCACTCCCTCCATTGCAAGAACATCCTTCCTTAGATAAGGTGACCAAAACTGCACACGATACTCTAAGTGTGGTCTCACCAAGGCCCTGTACAGCTGCAGTAAGGTATCCTTATTCCTATACTCAAACCCTCTTGATATGAAGGCCAACATACCATTTGCCTTTTTAACCGCCTGCTGTACCTGCATGCTCGCCTTCAGTAACTGGTGCACAAGTACCCCTAGGTCTCTCTGCACTTCCCCATCTCCCAATCTATTGCCCTTCAAATAGTAATCTGCCCTCCGGTTTGTATTACCAAAGTGGATAACCTCACATTTATCCACCTTGTAATGCATTTGCCATGTAGCTGCCCAGTCCCCCAATTTATCCAAATCACACTGGAGCTTCCTGAGCCCCTCCTCAGTGCACACAATCCCTCCTAGCTTAGTGTCATCTGCAAATTTGGAGATATTACATCCAATCCCCTCATCTAAATCATTAATGTAAATTGTGAACAGCTGGGGTCCCAGTACAGATCCCTGTAGCACCTCACTGGTCACGACCTGCCGCTCAGAAAATGAGCCGTTTATGCCAACTCTCTGTCTTCTATCTGCCAGCCAGTTCTCAATCCACATCAATACCTTGCCCCCAATCCCATGAGCCTTGATTTTGCATGCCAGTCGTTTATGCGGGACCTTATCGAAGGCCTTTTGGAAGTCCGGTACACCACAACCACTGGCTCTCCCCCATCTATTTTACCTGTCACCATCTCAAAGAATTCCAATAGATTTGTCAAGCACGATTTACCTTTTGTAAATCCATGTTGACTCTGTCCGATCCCTTCTCTGCTAGTCATATGCTCCACTATTACGTCCTTAATAATGGATTCCATCATTTTGCCCACTACTGATGTAAGCCTCACTGGCCTATAATTCCCCCGCTTTTTCTCTACCCCCCTTTTTAAATAGTGGGGTAACATTAGCTACCATCCAATCCATGGGTACTGATCCTGAGTCTATCGAGTTCTGGAAAATAATTCTTAAAGCATCTGCTATCTGAATGGCCACTTCCTTGAGTACCCTAGGATGTAGATTATCAGGCCCTTGGGATTTATCTGCCTTCAATCCCTTCAATTTCCCCAAGACCATGTCCTTAGAGATACTGATTTCTTTCAGCTCCTCCCTTGCATTAGTCTTTATGTTTCCCAACATCCTTGGGAGGTTATTTGTATCCTCTCTTGTGAAAACAGAACTAAAGTAAGAATTTAATTGGTCTGCCATTTCCTTATTCCCCATTATATATTCCCCTGATTCAGACTGCAAGGGACCTACTCTGGATTTCACCAATCTTTCCCTCTTGACATATTTATAAAAGCTTTTGCAGTCGGTTTTTATATTTACCACAAGCTTACTTTCGTAATTTATTTTTGCTCTCTTGATTAATCCCTTTGTCCTCCTTTGCTGCAACTTGAACTGTTCCCAGTCTTCGGATTTGGTACTTTTTTTGGCCAATTGAAATGCTCTCTCTTTGGACCTAATGCTGTCTCTAATTTCCCTTGTTATCCACGGTTGAGTCACCTTTTTTGGTTTATTTTTATGCCAAACCGGTATAAACAATTTCTGCAATTCTTCTATTAGATCTGTGAATGCTTTCCATTGTCTATCCACCGTCAACCCCCCCCATAAACACCACCCAATCAGTCTTACTCAACTCCTGTCTCAAACCATCATAATTCCCTTTATTTAAATTCAGGACCTTAGTCTCAGTTTTAATTTCTTCACTCTCCATGTCAAGTGAGAATTTGATCATATTGTGATTGCTCCTACCTAAAGGGCCTCATACAACAAGATTATAGGATGGTAAATCTGTAGAGGCAGTCATTGGGTGTATTTAAGATAGTGATTAATATATTCTTGATTAGCTAAGGCATCAAAAGTTATGGGGAGAAGGTTAGGCAGTGGTGCTGAGGGGGAAAATGGATCAGCTCATGATTGAATGATGGGGCAGACTCGATGGGCTCAACAGCTTATTTTTTATCCTATGCCATATGTTCTTATTCACTGTGTATGTCCTACCTTGGTTAACTACTCCAAATAGATCATTTTGAATGTTAAACCCAACTGCCATTCCCTTAGCCACCTTTTTAGTTGATCAAGATCCTGTTGTCCCATGGTCAAAAAAAAAGCTTATAGGGTATAGGCCATTCAAGACTGAGGAGAAATGTTTTGACTGTGTTTGTGGTGAAACTTTGGGATTTCTTGGAGTTCAGTCATTGGATGCATTCACCAGTGATGAATAGTTTTCTGGATGTAAAACAAATCAAGCCATATGGGGGAAAGTGCTGGAAAATACTGTGGAGATAGAATATAAACCAGAATTTAGTTGTGTAACGTGATTGATAGTACTTTGAGACTTGTGTGGAACACAAACATGCTTTTATTAGCTTACAATTAACGGTCGGTATCTACAATGATCTTCAGGTAAATTAGACGCAAGGTGGGAGAACAGGGTTTATATCGGGACCGATGGGGATGGAGCCAAGAAGAGGGGTCAGTCGTCTAATCTACCCACAGACAGTGAATTCCAGTTCACTACATTCATCCCTTCCTTCAGAAGAGAACCTGCAGGTGAAAGCGGAGACCATGTTCAGCAAAACAAGCTTTTTACAATTATTTACAAGTTGAGTCTGTCAGGGGCCTGGTTATTCTGGTTGAGCACCTTAGAACTGGTGGACTTTGCTCTTCCATAACTTCCTGTGCCTCCTGTGGGTCTTGGATACTGGGACTCAAAGGGGAACTCGGGATCCGATGGTTGCGTATTCAGAACCATGTCATTCAGAACCTTGCACAGGGTATTTGGAGGTTCCAGGTCTCTGATCAAGACAGTGTCCTCTCTGCCATCCAAGTATGCCACATAGGCATACATCGGGTTTATATGCAATATGTGCACTCTCCACCAGAGGGTCCATTTTGCTTCTCCTCATGTGCTTTTTTGGCAGGACTGGTCCTGATCTCATTAGCCATGCTGGAAGAGTGATCCCTGACGTGGATTTCCTTGAGAATGGAAGCATTAGTTCGTGAGGCGTCACATTGGTTGCAGTGCAGGGAAACTATCTTATGGAGTGGAGCATGGTTGGCTGAACCTCTTGCCAGTGTGAGTCTAGAAGCTCTTTAGACCAGAGAGCTAATTTCACAGCTTTCCAAACTGTTGCATTCTCTTTTTCAATTTGTCCATTCCCCTGGGGGTTGTAGCTGGTCATCCTGCTTGAGGTGATGCCTCTTAAGAACAGGTATCGGTGTATCTCTTCACTCATAAATGATGAGCCCTGGTCACCATGAATATCGCTGGGATACCTGAATATTGTGAAAATAGAGTGCAGAGGTCTGATGACTGCGGTGATGGTGTCTGAGTAGGGAATGGCGAACAGAAAACGCGAGTACTCATCAATAATGTTAAGAAAGTACATGTTTCTGTTGGTGGAAGGAAGGGGCCACTTGAAATTGATGCCGAGTCATTTGAAGGGGCAGGAAGCTTTAATCAGGTGTGCTTTGTCAGGCTGGTTGAAGTGCTGTTTGCAATCAGCGCAGACCTGGCATGACCTAGTCATTTCCCTGATGTCTTCAATAGAGAAGTGCAGGTTGTGTGCCTTGACTAAGTGGGCCATGCAGGTGATGCCTGGGTGGCAGAGCTCATTGTGAATTGACCACAACTGGCTGGTGTCTGCAGTAGCACAGTGTCCTCGGGACAGGGCATCTGAACGTTCATTGAGTTTATAGGTGAAGAGTTCAATCCTTCCCCTTGCGATCTTGTCATTCTTTATTTTATCCCTTTTTGTGTTATTGAACATGATACTACAGATCGCTGATCAGTGTAAATTTCCTGCTGGTAGTGCCTCCACAATGGCTTGAGTCTCTTTCTCCACTGAAGGGTTTTGGAGTTTGTGGCCTTGTAAGGTACGGGAAAAAAAAGCTACCGGCCTGCCTGCCTTGTTGATGATTGTGGCCAGAGCTATGTCAGAGGCATTGCTCTCCACCTGGAATGCTGCATTTTATCACCATGTGCATGATGGCCTTAGCGATATAGCTCCTGACGTAACTTAAAGCCACCTAGGCTTTGGCTGATAATGGAAAGGAGGTGATTTTAAAAGGGGGCAGATCTTGTCAGCGTAATAAGGTATCCACTGGTATAAGAAGACCAAGCACCTCCTTAAAGCTTTCATGGATATGCTTGAAGTCTGGGCCAATAATGCCATTCTCCACCACATAGCTAGGCATTTAGTCCTGAACACACACTTACTGATATTGTACATGAGGTTCAGGGATTTGGCTATGTGGAGAAACTTTTGAAGATTGGCATCATGGTCCTCCAGATTGTGTCTGCAAATGGTGATGTTATTGAGATAGGGGAAGGTAGCCCTTAACTCATACTTATCTACCATTTCATCCACTGCCTCTGGAAGACCAAGGCTCTCAGGAACTGATAAAGCTGTCCAACTGCCTCAAAACAGCTGGTGATGTGCAGCTTTCAGGCTAATGGCCGAATAGAACCAGTACTGTGTAATTTATTCACCATGTCCGAGATTCAGGAGAGGAGGTATGCATTCAGGAGTGTGAAGTGATTAATAGTTTGGCTAGTCAATCACTAGCCTGGATTTTTCTCCTCCTCTCATGACTACCACCTGGGCTCTCCACGGACTGTTGCTAGGTTCAATGATTTTTTTTCTTTAAGCAGCCGCTGTGTTTTGGCTCGAATAAATTCTCCGTCCCCTGCATTGTATCGTCTGCTCTTTGTGGCTATCGGCTTACAGTCAGGGGTTTGGTTCTGAAACAAGGAGGGGGGGGGGGGTGTTTGATATTCAGTGTGAAAGGACCGCATGTAGTGTCTGGCTTTTGGGACCTTCCGTTCTGCACCGTGATTGGGGGGAGTGGGCCTGAGTACTCCATGGTCATGCTTTTAAGGTGATACAGGAAGTCTCGGCCCAGCAACACAGAAGCACACAAATCCTCCAATACATACAATTAGAACTTACAAAATTCCTCCCTATTTACAGTTAAGTGTACTATACAATACCCCAGAATAGTCGCTGAATACAATTGTGACACTAGATAAATACAGTAGTCCATTGGGTTGCAGTTAATAAAGCTCTGTTGAGCCAGTAGCTATTACGCAATCTGTCAGATGACCGTTTACCTTCACCTCCATCGTCGAGTTGTTCGGATGATGGGGTTTTTCCTGCGAGGACGACTGATGCCAGCGTTCTAGAAGCTGCATTGCTCTCCCTGTCGATGTCATCTTGATCCAAGGCCAGGAAGATGGCGTTGACCTCAAGGAGAGGCAAGATGGCTGTCATTCCCGCTGTGGCTTCATTTCCGAATTTCCTCGATGCTTCACTTTGGTTGCATTTCTTGCCACGAAGCGCAGCAAGATGGCAGTGGTAAGCAGCACGGAGAGGCAGGGACCCACACTTCTGGGCTTGAACACAGTGAATACAATGGTTCAGGGGTTGCACACCCGGTCGCCTTCCGGGGGTTTCCCTGGGCCTAACAGACTTTCACCCCAGTGTCCCCTCTTACCACATCCTGAACATGCAGAATTCTTTGCGGGGCATCTGGCACAGGGGTGTTTGGCTTGTCCACAGAAGTAGCACTTCTGGTTGCGTGTGGCCGTGGTAGTCGGTCCCAGGGACAGCTGCGCTCTGCAGGCTTGGTCTTCCGAGAAGGCATTGCTTTCATTAGAGAGGTAGTCTGCTCACAGTTGGGCCTGTTCCAAGAGATTTTGCCAGATCGAGGGTCCTTCCCCAACCAAAGCAGTTGTTGCCTCATGTACCTTGATCTCACTCCTGCCACAAGTGTATCCAGGTCTTGCTCTTCTTCTCTCACCCGGGCTGAGACCACTTTGTAGTGGCACTTTCTCCTCAGTTTCCATAGTTCCAAAACATAGTCGTCTAGCAATTCACCCGGTTGCTGCCAACATAGAGTCGGTGTCTCGTCAGCACGTCATTCTGAGGCTTCATGTAGTGGGCCTTAAGGCCTTCGATGGCCATCTTGTATGTCGCGCAGTCCCTGATGATTGCGCATCCCATGGGACCGACTGAGGGGGGGGGGGTGATCTCCGGAGGCTGCCGGAGTGCAAGACTTGTGTGGCTGCCTCTTGGGACAAAGGGTCAACCTGGAGCATGTCTGGGTTCAATAGGGCTTCCACCCCATTTCCAAAAGTAAGCTAATAAAATTGTAATGTGATTGATGGAACTCGGTGACTTGTGTGGAGCACAAACACGCTTCTATTAGCTTACAATTAAGGTAAGGTGGGACCATGAGGGTGGAGCCAAGAGGAGGGGCCGGTCGTCTAATTTATCCATAGAGTGAATTCCAGTTCACTGCAAGTTGAAAGGCAGAGCAAGGTTGAAGGGTGATCTTGGTGTGGTGATATGTAATTACATCTGACCAGTCCAGAGTGTTAGGAATTAAAGTACCTTTAAAGAAATTGCTCGAGACAAAAATTGAGAACAAAGAACATTTATTACTACAACAATGCAAAGTTGGGTGCTTCCCCTTACCCTGGGAATACACACACATACTGGGGCTCACCCAACTTTTATACAGTCAATTTCAGTATCAGAATGCCCTCCCCCTTACATTCTTCTGCCCCCTGGATGGGTTTGGCATAGGTAATTCTTCCTGCCTACGTGCAGTTTCAGTACACTTGGAGGACCAGGGGGTATCCTGTGGGTGCCCCATCATGTCATTGTCCTTATTCACACCTTCCTGATTCTCTGGGCTACAGTCTCTTGATATGCAGAGTTGACTCATTCTATCTAGGGTTGGCTAATTTCATATGTATAAATCTGTGTATGGTTAGCTAATTAGAAATGTATGACTTGGTACTTCTGT
Organism: Narcine bancroftii; assembly: GCF_036971445.1. NCBI lineage: Eukaryota > Metazoa > Chordata > Chondrichthyes > Torpediniformes > Narcinidae > Narcine > Narcine bancroftii. The sequence continues at coordinate 130,584,431 of NC_091469.1, forward strand.
CCAGGGCTAGGAGACCCTTATCTGATCCAGACTACCTCACTTCCTACATTCTATTGTACCTTACCATTCCTTATCTTAGTCCTATGGTCTTGTCACAAAGGCTAGAAGATTCTTATGTTAATCGTGCTGACTCTGCTTTCCTGCATCCTAAGCCCCAAGCTTATCCTGTTTGAACTGGTTTCAGCCATTTTACTGATGAACTTTAGTTTCTTCCATGTTCATAATTTTAGGTCAATTTTCCCATCTCTCACAATCCTCACTTTTCTTTTAGATCAGTAATACTGATCTTTCACCATGATCAGTGTTACTGATCTTTGGTTACTAGTGTCAGTGTGACTGATCCACCCCCCCCTTTCCTCACTTTTCTTTTAGATCAGTAACACTGATCTTTCAAGTGTAAGGTGTAGCTTTACCCAGCTGGTCAATAACCGAATTGTAATGTCTGTGTAAAGTCTTTAGGTAGGGGAGCACCATGAAGGTCAGAGTAGCGAGTCCAGCTGCTTATTAGGGTTTCGAGTATCAGGCTCCAGTTCTCAGTAAAGAGTCTAGTCCATCCCATACGTTGAAATATTGAAGCAGTGTCTTTGAAGCACACGACTTTTGTAAGTGTTGTCCCGACGAAGTCTGTGAGAGACGCTGCCTTCAGCAGCGAACGAGTAGCAGTCTATGAGAAGCGCTGCCTTCAGCAGCGAACGAGTAGCAGTCTATGAGAAGCGCTGCCTTCAGCAGCGAACGAGTAGCAGTCTATGAGAAGCGCTGCCTTCAGCAGCGAACGAGTAGCAGTCTATGAGAAGCGCTGCCTTCAGCAGCGAACGAGTAGCAGTCTATGAGAAGCGCTGCCTTCAGCAGCGAACGAGTAGCAGTCTATGAGAAGCGCTGCCTTCAGCAGCGAACGAGTAGCAGTAGTCAGGCGGTTCCGTTGAATTGTGGCTCGTATCTGATGTCCTCTTCAGCCCCGAACCCTAGGGCCACCGATCTCCGAAGGCTGTCTGGAGCCTGATATTAAAGTGTCAAGCAGCTCACATTGTTGGTAACTGGTGCTCCCTTTCATGGGGTGATGAAAAGTGACCAAGCTGGGGGGGGATTGTTTCTTGTGATTTAACTGTGTGTTGCAGCTTGTCTGCTAACATTAGCATATGTATCATCTCTCTCTCTCTCTGCTACATGTACAATCCTGACTACCATTCTGTCTGTCTTTGTCCCACCATGTCCTTTGTGCTATCGCCTCAAAACTCTTGTCTCTAATACCTGTGTAGGCTATGATACAAATGAGATGTACTCCACTAAAGCTGTTTAGTTCCCCTGGTCCGTATTGGGATCCCTTATATCCCATTATGACTATACATTAAATCTATGCCCTGTCTACATTCTAAAGGAGCTGAATTGTAACCTCTGCTGCCCCTATTCCAGGGGGGCTTAAAACATTAACGAACAATATTCCAAAAAAATTAGTAAACAAGAATGAACAATAAATGTAAAGCTCATTAAAAACAGCAATAAAAGACAACAAGAACTGAATTAACCACAATAAATGTAAAGCTCATTGAAAACAGCATTAAAATACAATAAGAACTGAATAAACCACAATAAATGTAAAGCTCATTGAAAACAGCATTAAAATACAATAAGAACTGAATAAACCACAATAAATGTAAAGCTCATTGAAAACAGCATTAAAATACAATAAGAACTGAATAAAACCACAATAAATGTAAAGCTCATTGAAAACTGCAATAAAATACAACAATAACTGAATAATCAAAAAAAACAAGTAACATTACGGCACTTTGTCACGGCACAGTGTAAGTTTCAGGTCTGATGGATGAGGAACTGCACGCCAGGTTGGGGTTTGAATCTGTGTGTCGTGGTGTTGTGGTTCAGAAGCTGGTTTAACCCTTTGAATGTGGGTCCAGCCTTTCTCTCTTGTTCTTACTGCGGTGTCTGTAATTAAAAGTACACAGAAGGGACCATCCCAGGCAGGTTTTAGTTGATCTTCTTGCCATGCTTTTACATAAACCCAATCACCAGGTTTAATAGAATGTATAGGAAAGTCTAAGGGTGGTGTTTGGGCTAAGAGTCCTTTTTGCTTTAAATCTTGGATGGAAGTAGAAAGTCCTCGTAAAAATTTAGAAATGTATTGGTCATTAGCTTCAGGAATGGGAGAATCAGTGTGATATCCCATAAATGGGAGTCCAAACATCATCTCATACGGTGAGACTGCGAGGTCTTTACGAGGTGCTGTCCGAATTCTAATCAGCGCTAACGGCAATGATTTAATCCAGGACAGACCAGTCTCTTCATGAAGTCGAGTGAGTTGGAGTTTCAATGTTTGATTCATACGTTCGACTCGCCCCGAACTTTGGGGATGCCATGGGGTATGTAGTTGCCATTCTATTCCTAAGCTCCTGCAGACACCCTGTAGAATCTTAGAGGTGAAATGCGTACCTCTATCTGAATCAATGGTCTGCATCATACCGTATCGTGGAATGACACATTCAATAAGTATTCGGATGACAGTGTTGGCACGATCATTCGGGGTAGGAAAAGCTTCAACCCATCTTGTGAAATGATCAACCATGACAAGGAGAAATTTGTAAATGCCAATCTTAGGAAGTTCAGTAAAGTCTATTTGTATGCGCTGGAACGGGCGAACGGCAATGTCGCGACCGCCAGGTATTACTTGGCGCATCGATTTCTTATTAACCCTTTGACAAATGGGACAAGATCGAGTAGCAGATTTAGTAATATTGTATATGCCAAGGCAGTGAAGGGAACGTGTAAAAGCATCTATAAGGGACTGGGTTCCCCAATGTGTTTGTTGATGTAACTGATCTATGATTTGGCGGGCTATGGCTTTGTTAATAACTTGCCGTCCGTCTACTGTCCACCACAACCCGTCGGCAGTCTAGCAAAATCCCTGATCTCTCATTGCAACCTCTTCTTCCCGTGTAAAGATGGGATTCTTTTTAATCTCTATTGGCGTGGGTAGTAGCTGGTATAAATGAATCTTTTCTGCTAATGCCGCCTGTTTGGCAGCTGCATCAGCCTGCCTGTTTCCTCTAGCTTCAGGACTGTTACCAGTCTGATGTCCACGCACATGTACAATGGCAATATCGGACGGGAGTGCTAAAGCCTCCAGGGATTGGGTGATTAACTGTTCGTGAGCTAACTTTTGTCCTTTGCCAGTTATCATCCCTCTTTCCTTCCATATCTTACCGAAGGTATGGACTACCCCAAAAGCATATTTAGAATCAGTGTAGATCGTTCCTACCTTGTTTTCTAGTTCGTGGAGTGCTCTACAGAGGGCATATAACTCACAGGATTGTGCTGACCAATGGCCGGCGAGGCGACCAGCTTCGATCACAAGTTCCTGTTTACCGTCCACTACGCTATACCCGCTATAGCGGGTACCTGCAATACAACGTGAAGAACCATCAATAAACAGTTTTTCCCCTTCAGTTAAAGGGACATCGGTTAGGTCTTCCCTAATTTTTGTTTGTAAGTCGATAACCTCTGAGCACGAATGTTCTAAACTGTCCAAAGGCTGGTCATTAGCTGGGGAGATGAGGAAGGCTGCTGGGTTGAGAGTTTTGGTTGTAATTAAGGTCAAATCATTGCTGTCCATTAATATCGTTTCGTATTTTAGGATTCTCGAATCCGTGAGCCACCTTCCAGCCCGCTGTAATAGAATATTGCGGACTGTATGAGGGGTATGCACTGTCATAGGGGCACCGAAAGTAATCTTTCGTCCTTCCTCCACCAAAATTGCAGTGGCTGCGACGGCTTGTATACATTCTGGCCAGCCGCGACAAACGGGGTCTAAAAGCTTTGACAGGAAAGCCACTGGTTGTCTATAGCCAGCCTTGCTCTGTGTGAGCACGCCGGTGGCTGTTCCAGCTTTGGTATTAGTGTACAAATCAAAGGTTTTGTTTAGATCTGGCAATGCTAAAACTGGGGCATCGTTTAACAAAGTTGAATTTTTCAATCTCTTCATCCGTCCAGTCAAGGGTTTCGGGTCTTATACTGGAAATCTTATCATAAAGAAATTTGACCAGAATCGAATAATTCTCTATCCATATTCTACAGAATCCCACTAACCCAAGGAATTTCCTGAGTTCTTGAGTATTTTTGGGAGGGGGGATCTGTATAATACCAGTTATTCTTTCTGGGCTAATTTTCCTGGTTCCTTGACTAACTAGATGACCTAAGTATTTGACCTCAGTTTGCACAAATTGTAATTAGACTCACTGACTCTCAGACCTTTCTTCTCCAGAAAGTTTAAAAGTGCCACTGTAAAATCTTTAGCTAATTCCTGTGTTCTTGCAGTAATTAGCAAGTCATCCACATACTGTATGAGTTGGCAATTTTCTATCTTAGGAGCTTCATCTAATACCCGCTCTAAGACTTGACCAAATAAATTGGGCGATTCGGTAAAGCCTTGGGGAAGGACTGTCCACCGGTATTGGTTTTTACGGCCAGTAAAGGGGTTCTCCCATTCAAAGGCAAACATGTCTCTGCTTTCTGTGGCCAATGGACAAGTCCAGAATGCATCCTTTAAATCAATGACACTAAACCATTGATTATGGGGGTCAATTTTACTCATGATGGTATACGGGTTGGGTACAACCGGGTGACGGGCAAGAATGAATTTGTTAAGCTCCCTCATGTCCTGTACTAGGCGGTAAGTGCCGTCTGGCTTTTGAACAGGTAAAATCGGGGTATTAAAGGGAGACATACAGGGTTCGAGTATACCGTCTTGAATCAACTGGTCAATTACGGGCTGTAAGCCTTTCCAGCCAGCCATCGGAATTGGGTACTGTTTCTGTCTAACAATTCGTTGAGGATCTTTTAGCGTGACTTGTAGCGGAGGAATATCAAGGATTCCTCTATTTCCCTTCCCTGCCCATACTCTTGGATTTATTAGTTTGCGATCTTCTTCGTTTAAAACATAGAATTGAAATCCAATGCCTGATTGTAGAGGTCGAGTACCGATAGCCAATTGGTCCTGTAGATCCCTCCCTAGCAAGCATACTCCGGCTTGGGGAAGTAATAGAAGATCCTCAATTATGATCTTATCTCCCATTTGAATACTGACTTCTCGCAATACTGGGACTGGAAAGTCTCGACCTCCTACCCCAGAAACTGTGACTGTCCCTTCTATTTTCACCCCCTTCGGTTGGTATAGAACGCTAGATCGGGCAGCTCCAGAATCGACCAGAAATGTCATCTTATCCCTGTGAGGTCCTATGCATAAATTAACTAACGGTTCTCCTTGCAGCCCCACGGTATGTATTAATTGAGAACCGTGACCCCCCTATTCGTGATCAGCTTCCATCAAGGCATAGGAACGTGTGTCCATTGCTCGCAGTGGGCATTCCTTTTTAAAGTGCCCTTCCTTTTTACAATGAAAACAAATGAGGGGTCCCGTTTCCCAATCTTTCCCAAAATTTCTAGGGGGCATACGTCGTCCCCGGAATCCTCCTCTACTCCTCCATCTGCTGGGGTCTCCACCTCCCCACCCTTGGCTCCCCTCTTTTTGGTGGTGGTCAGCTACTATTCCTTTAACTGTCTGTAATAGAATTTTAGCTTTCCCTTTTTGTTTATCCTCTGCCCTCTGTACAAATGCTCTCTGAGCAATCTGTAGTAACTGAGTAATTCCTTGCTCATGCCAATTTTCTGTCTTTTGTAACTTTCTTCGGATGTCTGGGGCTGAGTTGGTAACGAAACCCGTTAGAACCAATTGTTCCCCTGCTGGGGATTCTATGTCGAGACCCCCGTATTGTTGAATTGCCGTGCGCAGTCGATTGAGAAATGCAGAGGGGGTCTCCTCAGGACCTTGGGGAACCTCAAAGGCTTTTTTAAAGTTCTGTCCTTTGGGGACAGAATCCTTGATTCCTCTGATCAAATTTATCCTATACTCCTCCATCAGTGTGCGGCCAGCACTGGTATTTTTGTCCCAATTAGGTTTTGTGAGAGGGAATTTGGCTTCTCCAGGGATCGCCTCGTGTCCCCCTTGGTGTTCCTTATCCCATGCTTTAATGCCTGCCTGTCGGATCATTCCCCGCTCATCTAAGGTAAACAAGGTTTTAAAAATGGCTGTTAATTCCTCCCAAGTATACAAATTTGGTCCCAAAAATTGGTCTAACTGTTCGGCACATCCCTGGGGATCTTCTATCAGGGAGATTAATTCTTTCTTAAAATTACGTACTTCAGTGCTGGTCAGGGGCACATTTACGAACCCAAGACCTTCTCCTACGGGAACCTCCCGTAGGGGTCGCATCCAGCTAATTTCTGGTTTCTTTGATTTGTTTTCCTGTTCCCTGAGGAATACATCGCAGGGTTCTGCCACTTCTTCCTGAGGGGTCTCACGCTGTTCGGAGTAACAATGCTCTACCTCTACTGTTAACGGGGGTGGTAATCGAGCGCTTTGTGAGCGAGTCACCATACCACTCCGGTTCTCCTCTCTCTTCTCTAGTGGTATGGGAGGAGGAGGGGGAGGTGCAGAAGGGTAGGCAATAGGAGGGGGAGGAAAGATAGGAGTTGGCATAGGAGGAACATAGGGTGGAGGGAGGGAATGTAACACATCCCAACCCTGTGGTTCAGGGACAAGAGGTTCCTCCTCTCTCTTATTCCTGAATTCTTTCTCATTCAAAACCAGCTGTTCAATGGATCCCTTGAGCCAGCAGGCTGCATATTCCCTGCTCTCAACATTGTCTGGCTGGTTTTGATAGAGCCATAAGTTCAAAGCTTCACACATCCATTCATCCTCGGATCCGAATTTTGGCCAGTACACGGAGCTCCCTTTAACCGGGTATCTTACCCATTCATTACAACAATACCTGACCATCGTCAGTTTGTCTTTACCGCGGGTCTTTCCTGTGCCCCACTCAGATAACATCAACCCAAGCGGGCTGTACGTAGCTATCTGGTGGTCACGTCCTGTGTCAGGACTCTCATCTCTACTGCCCGCTATTCCCATGCTTAGGAACAAGTAAAATACTCTTACCAAGTTCTGGCAGTACTGCTCTAGCGCGCGTCCTTCCGCCGTTTGTTCTCAATGCCTCTTCTCGGATATCACTCGCTTCTTCCACTGACCAGCCACCCGTCGCCCGTGAGTCCAGCTGAATCAGCCGGGGTGTACCTACTCTCGTCGTCGGGGCACTCTGTCAGTGGAGGGAGTGTGATCCCGGACGAGCCCCCATTTGTTAGGAATTAAAGTACCTTTAAAGAAATTGCTCGAGACAAAAATTGAGAACAAAGAACATTTATTACTACAACAATGCAAAGTTGGGTGCTTCCCCTTACCCTGGGAATACACACACATACTGGGGCTCACCCAACTTTTATACAGTCAATTTCAGTATCAGAATGCCCTCCCCCTTACATTCTTCTGCCCCCTGGATGGGTTTGGCATAGGTAATTCTTCCTGCCTACGTGCAGTTTCAGTACACTTGGAGGACCAGGGGGTATCCTGTGGGTGCCCCATCATGTCATTGTCCTTATTCACACCTTCCTGATTCTCTGGGCTATAGTCTCTTGATATGCAGAGTTGACTCATTCTATCTAGGGTTGGCTAATTTCATATGTATAAATCTGTGTATGGTTAGCTAATTAGAAATGTATGACTTGGTACTTCTGTCCAGGGCTAGGAGACCCTTATCTGATCCAGACTACCTCACTTCCTACATTCTATTGTACCTTACCATTCCTTATCTTAGTCCTATGGTCTTGTCACAAAGGCTAGAAGATTCTTATGTTAATCGTGCTGACTCTGCTTTCCTGCATCCTAAGCCCCAAGCTTATCCTGTTTGAACTGGTTTCAGCCATTTTACTGATGAACTTTAGTTTCTTCCATGTTCATAATTTTAGGTCAATTTTCCCATCTCTCACAAGAGCTACAGTCAAGCCTTCCAGGTTCGTCTTGCAGAGAGACAGACCTCTTAGTGTACATATTAGTTTATTAAAGCTGTCTTATACTCGTACTGCTGGTGTGTCTGCAGACGCTATTCTGTCATTCAGCATAAACAGGAGACAAAAATATATTGCTGACGCTTCAGGCCTGTTCTCACAGAGTGTAGACAATCATAAAAGGAACAGAAAAGATGGAAACAGGAAGGTTAAGATGGGAACTGGGGAATGTAACCCAAGATTCAGGGCAGATTGAGACAGAGATGTACTTCTCCCAGACGGTAGTGGAATGCTCTGCCCGATAAATTAATTGATGTAGATGCAGCCTCATTGAAAGATACAGACTGATTTTTGTATGATTGGGGAATTAAAGGTTATGAGGAACAATACACCAAGTGGAGCTGAGTCCACAGCCAAATCTGCCATGGACGTCGAGGCAGGGGCATGATGGCCAAGTCCAGCTCTTTTTTTTTTGTTCCTATGGAAGCTTAGCAGCAGCACAAAGACATCCACAATATTAATGGCCTGGCCGGTTTAAAAACAAACCCTGAGAAAGTTCCTCCAGGCGGCTCTTTCCTCCGCCCCCCCCGCCCACGTGGTATGTTGGCCTCCGCCGCCATGGCTGGCACGTCGCGTCACGTTACGTCACGAGGCCCCTCACAAAGATGGCGGCCCTGGTGAATCGTTTCCGCGGTAACGGCCCGGGGTAAACCTGTGACGTGTCCGCTTGAAGCGGTGGGACCGGAGGTTGTGTTTCGCTGCCCGGCCGATCGCTGGCTGGATAAAATGGTGAGTTTTATGGAGAGCTGCGACTGTTCATTGTCTTTCTGGATACGTCGACCGGCTCTGGTTTATGGCCGCCCCGCAGTGAATCCGGTCGCGGGGGCGGGGGGGAGGTGAAAGGCTCTGACGTTGGAGATCGGCCCAAACGTTTCTTCTTCACATTTCGAGCCTGGTTCCCCGAGCTGCTGGATTTCTTCAATGGAGCTGAAGACTGTCGGACTCTGGCTTTACCCCTCCCTCAATTTGGTCTGTGTGTCCTCTGAGTCCAGCGTGCTCGTTGAATGAAGTGATAGGAGAAGGTATTCGGTTTCACAATCAGTTTATTACATAGTACAAGAATAAAGCTCAACAGAGCTCTGGTTCAGTCGTTAGTTCATAGGTCACCTGCTCGGTGAGCTATTCCCCAAGACTGACTCCTACCGTCCAGTCTCTTCTGTTTCTATAGATCAACATTGTTTCATTGACCAAGAGTTGGCTTTCTTTGATAGACTCATTGCATAAGATGTATCTCAAGCAATTTCCTGCTCTGCAATTATCTATGGTGTGGACCTCGTATCTTAATCCCCAAGGCCAGAATTTAACCATTTACGGACCGGAAACAGGCCATGTTGGCCTTTCGAGTCCGCACCGGTTCACTGATTTTGTGCGCCCTCTTCAGGCATTGGTCCCGGTAGATCTTCATTCAATAACGATAGGCGAATTCAATGCAGGTGGAATCAGACGTAGAAATTTTTGTAAAATACTTCTGGGCACATTCAATACAGGGTCAACTAGTATGAGAAATGTTTGTGTTAAACCATAATGATCTGTTATGTCCTGTTGTTTTGATCAGAAGTCAATTCATACCCCAGATATTTCTAATTATTCCTTTGTTCTCGACTGGCCATAGTCTTCTGTTCTAATCAACACCTCCCGTGTATCCTTATGACTTAGTATTCCTACTAAATTGGTTTATCCATTTTGTTTGTCTCTGACCTTCTCAGTCATGGTCCTCTTATCACTTATCCTTGCAATACACTTATCTTTCTGTCCCTAGCCTGTTTCAGAATAAATCACTGTCCCTATGGTTCCTCCAACCTCATCCTGTCTAACTTCTCCTATCTGCTATCCTATTATTCCCATGTGTGCTTTACAATTAGCAGTGTAACCTTGGGGATGAAAGTATTTTCTCTCTTTGTATTTGGAGGCAGCAAATTCTACACGTACTATAATCAGCCAACGTTTCTACATACTGTCTTCTTTGGCTTGGCTTCGCGGACGAAGATTTATGGAGGGGTAATGTCCACGTCAGCTGCAGGCTTGTTTGTGGCTGACAAGTCCGATGCGGGACAGGCAGACACGGTTGCAGCGGTTGCAAGGGAAAATTGGTGGTTTGGGGTTGGGTGTTGGGTTTTTCCTCCTTTGTCTTTTGTCAGTGAGGTGGGCTCTGCGGTCTTCTTCAAAGGAGGTTGCTGCCCGCCGAACTGTGAGGCGCCAAGATGCACGGTTTGAGGCGATATCAGCCCACTGGCGGTGGTCAATGTGGCAGGCACCAAGAGATTTCTTTAGGCAGTCCTTGTACCTCTTCTTTGGTGCACGATTAATGAATACATAATGAATAATACATAGGCATAACATAGTAATGGATTAATGAATACATAATAAATAGTACATAGGCATATTTTCCATGATTACTTAACCCTTTGATTCCAATAAGACCTCTGAATTGGACCCTGAAAAGGAAGCACGAAGATTGAGGCAGCACACACGTGCTGGAGGAACTCAATAAGCAGTAAAGGGCAGGAATTTATCCCATTACCTGGAGATTGTTGTAAAAAAAAATGATAAAATCATGTCCTGTTTAGATACAATAAATAGAGGGAAGTCATTCGTTAGCAAATGCACTTTTAAAACATTTCAGCAAAGTTCTAGGCTGCTCATAGTGACGTGGAACTGGTTGCCTGGAAGAGTTTAATTATTAATAGTTTTTCTTTGCATACTGCATTGTATCATTCATGCCACTGCCACAACTTCTCAGGAAACCCTTCATATTTTGTTTTAAATTTAAATTGAGACAGACAGCAATGATAACAGGCCCCTTCGGCCCACAAGTCCGTGCCCCCCAATTTACACCCCATTAACCTACACCCCTGGTACATATTGAAGGGTAGGAGGAAACGAGTGCATGGGGAAAACCGACGCAAGCAAGGGGAGAACTTACAGACAGCATGGGATTCAATCCCAAGTCTGGTCCCAATTGCCAGCACTGTAAAGGCGTTGCGCCAACCATTATGCCTTTCCTGGCATGTACTTCTTATTTGATCCCTTATGTTAGGTTTCTTTCCCTGCGGTAGTAACAATATAGTTCTGATCAAAATGACTTTTATAAAATAATTTAACATAAACCATATCTTTGGCTGTATCATTTGATATTGTTCATGGCACAATCTTACACAGTCATTCCATCCTAAAGTTTTCTTGTTAATTTAAGTTCAAAGTTCAGCTTTGTACATTACTGTCCATGACATCACAAAACCCTGAGATTCTTTTTCCTGTAGGCCAGGCAGAATTTTTACATGTCAGTAGTGCAATAAACTGGACTCAAGAAAAGATATGTATGCAATAGAGAAAAGTGTAAACAAACTGATTGCAATACAGAAAGTAAATATTCAATAATACATAATGTATAAAGTATGAGTCCTTCAATGAATCTTTAATTAGGTTTGTTCTTGAGGAGTACAATGATGGAGGGGTAGCAACTCTTCCGGAACCTGATGGAAGGAGTCCTGTGACTCCTGTACCTCTTTCCTGATGGTAGAAGTGAGAACAAAGCATGTTCTGGGTGATGATGGATCCCTGGTGATTGCTGCTTCTCTCTGACAGCAGTGTTCCCTGTACTGGGCTATATCCACAATCTTTTGCTGGGCTTCCTGTGAGGAGGTGTAGTCCATGTACTGGTAGTTGTGGGAGTTGGAGGGTTTGTAGTCAGGGGAAAGCTTCTATCCTGAGATGGAGACAGAGAGATCCAGAAAGGAGAGTGTGATAGGAGATGGACCAGGTGAGTTTGAGATCGGGGTGGAAGTTAGCCGCGAAGTGCATGAGGCCGCAAGCTCATCGCAGGGGCATGAGGCCGCAAGCTCATCGCAGGGGCATGAGGCCGCAAGCTCATCGCAGGGGCATGAGGCCGCAAGCTCATCGCAGGGGCATGAGGCCGCAAGCTCATCGCAGGGGCATGAGGCCGCAAGCTCATCGCAGGGGCATGAGGCCGCAAGCTCATCGCAGGGGCATGAGGCCGCAAGCTCATCGCAGGGGCATGAGGCCGCAAGCTCATCGCAGGGGCATGAGGCCGCAAGCTCATCGCAGGGGCATGAGGCCGCAAGCTCATCGCAGGGGCATGAGGCCGCAAGCTCATCGCAGGGGCATGAGGCCGCAAGCTCATCGCAGGGGCATGAGGCCGCAAGCTCATCGCAGGGGCATGAGGCCGCAAGCTCATCGCAGGGGCATGAGGCCGCAAGCTCATCGCAGGGGCATGAGGCCGCAAGCTCATCGCAGGGGCATGAGGCCGCAAGCTCATCGCAGGGGCATGAGGCCGCAAGCTCATCGCAGGGGCATGAGGCCGCAAGCTCATCGCAGGGGCATGAGGCCGCAAGCTCATCGCAGGGGCATGAGGCCGCAAGCTCATCGCAGGGGCATGAGGCCGCAAGCTCATCGCAGGGGCATGAGGCCGCAAGCTCATCGCAGGGGCATGAGGCCGCAAGCTCATCGCAGGGGCATGAGGCCGCAAGCTCATCGCAGGGGCATGAGGCCGCAAGCTCATCGCAGGGGCATGAGGCCGCAAGCTCATCGCAGGGGCATGAGGCCGCAAGCTCATCGCAGGGGCATGAGGCCGCAAGCTCATCGCAGGGGCATGAGGCCGCAAGCTCATCGCAGGGGCATGAGGCCGCAAGCTCATCGCAGGGGCATGAGGCCGCAAGCTCATCGCAGGGGCATGAGGCCGCAAGCTCATCGCAGGGGCATGAGGCCGCAAGCTCATCGCAGGGGCATGAGGCCGCAAGCTCATCGCAGGGGCATGAGGCCGCAAGCTCATCGCAGGGGCATGAGGCCGCAAGCTCATCGCAGGGGCATGAGGCCGCAAGCTCATCGCAGGGGCATGAGGCCGCAAGCTCATCGCAGGGGCATGAGGCCGCAAGCTCATCGCAGGGGCATGAGGCCGCAAGCTCATCGCAGGGGCATGAGGCCGCAAGCTCATCGCAGGGGCATGAGGCCGCAAGCTCATCGCAGGGGCATGAGGCCGCAAGCTCATCGCAGGGGCATGAGGCCGCAAGCTCATCGCAGGGGCATGAGGCCGCAAGCTCATCGCAGGGGCATGAGGCCGCAAGCTCATCGCAGGGGCATGAGGCCGCAAGCTCATCGCAGGGGCATGAGGCCGCAAGCTCATCGCAGGGGCATGAGGCCGCAAGCTCATCGCAGGGGCATGAGGCCGCAAGCTCATCGCAGGGGCATGAGGCCGCAAGCTCATCGCAGGGGCATGAGGCCGCAAGCTCATCGCAGGGGCATGAGGCCGCAAGCTCATCGCAGGGGCATGAGGCCGCAAGCTCATCGCAGGGGCATGAGGCCGCAAGCTCATCGCAGGGGCATGAGGCCGCAAGCTCATCGCAGGGGCATGAGGCCGCAAGCTCATCGCAGGGGCATGAGGCCGCAAGCTCATCGCAGGGGCATGAGGCCGCAAGCTCATCGCAGGGGCATGAGGCCGCAAGCTCATCGCAGGGGCATGAGGCCGCAAGCTCATCGCAGGGGCATGAGGCCGCAAGCTCATCGCAGGGGCATGAGGCCGCAAGCTCATCGCAGGGGCATGAGGCCGCAAGCTCATCGCAGGGGCATGAGGCCGCAAGCTCATCGCAGGGGCATGAGGCCGCAAGCTCATCGCAGGGGCATGAGGCCGCAAGCTCATCGCAGGGGCATGAGGCCGCAAGCTCATCGCAGGGGCATGAGGCCGCAAGCTCATCGCAGGGGCATGAGGTCGCCAATTATTCCTGCCTATTTGTGAGCTTTGTGGATCAATCCATGCTGCAAGCCTACACAGGCAAGACCTCTCAACTTTTCCTCCGATATATCGATGACTACATCGGGGCTGCCTCATGTACACATGATGAGCTTGTTAACTTCATCCACTTCGTGGCCAACTTCTACCCTGATCTCAAACTCACCTTGTCAATCGCCAATAACACTTTCCCCTTCCTGGATCTCTCTCTATCTCCATCTCGGGAGGCAAGCTTCCCACCGACATGTACTACAAACCCTCCAACTCCCACAACTACCTGGACTACACTTCCTCACACCCTGTCCCCTACAAGGATTCCATCGCCTTCTCTCAATTTCTCTGCCTCAGCTCATCCCTCACCTGCATTTCTTCCATTTCCCACTCATCTGCCCTGGCCACCTCTGCCCCCAGATGCAACAAATATAGAGTCCCCCTCATCCTCATCTACCAGCCTCCACATCCAACACATTATCCTCTGGAATTTCCAGCTCTTACTACAGGAACCCACCATCAAACACATTTTTCCTTCTCCTCCTCTCTCAGCTTTCCACAAGGACTGCTCCTTCCATGATCCCTCCCCACCCATTGCACCCCAAGCATCTTCCCCTGTGTCCTCAGGAGGTGCAACACTTGCACCCACATCTCTTCCCTCAACACGGTCGGGGGGCCCAAACAGGCCTTTCAAGTGAAGCAACATTTCACTTGGATATCCGGAGAACTTATTTACTGCATCCGGTGCTCCCTTTGTGGCATTCTCTACATCGAGAGACCAGTCGCAGATCGGGAGATCGTTTCATTGAGCACCTCCTCTCCGTTCGCAACGACAGCGACGTCCGAATGGTCAACCATTTCATTCTGAATCACACTCTTTTTGAAAATTTTATTTAAGAATTTTGCAAAATATTACAAAAAAAATACAAAACAAAGATACAAATAGATATATATATTAAAAAAAAATAATGGTAATGGTAATATCCCCCCCCACCCCTCTCCCTCCCTCTACTAGCTACATCATCTTAACTTCCTCCCCCACCCCTCAGAGCCTTAAAAAAATGTATACATTAAAAATTAATCAACATGTGAACTCTTCTCATAACTTTTACTTAAGATCAATAGACATACAATCTAAATATAAACTCCACATTTTAACAAAAAAAGAATAATTATTTCACAAATTATAAGCTATTTTTTGCAAATATAAACAGGATTACAGTTCATTATGCCATCTTTGTATATTCAATTCCACATCATTTTTCCAAGTTATCACTATGCCTTTTCTTGCAACTGCTAACCCTAACCGCAGAAATGCCAATTGTGGCTTATCAGCCAATCCCAAAGTAACAGCATTCATGTTACCCAATAAACACATCATTGGGTCCATTTGCAAATCGATTGTAAATAAATCTCTCAAAAATTTAATAACTTTTTCCCAAAAATATTTAACTTTCTTACATGTCCATACACAATGCATAAAAATACCTGTCTTTTCTCCACATCTAAAACACAAATCTGTTAGACTAAATCCATATTTCTTCAACCTCTCAGGAGTCAAATATAATTGATTAAAATTATAATTAACCTATTATATCTCACATTAATTAAATTTGTAACGCTATCAACACAAATATTTGAACATTCCTCCCAAGACAATTCAATATCGAAATCTTTCTCCCATTTCTCTGTTATCCTATATAAACCCAAATTTATCTATCTTTTCTTGCAACAACCTATACATTTCCAATATAAATCCTTTCGTTTCCTTGTCAACCATTAAAATCTCAAACTTAAATTGACTTGGTAAAATTAAATCCTTACCAAATTGTGTTCGCAAAAAATCTTGAACTTGATAATAAGCAAAAATAGAATTTGCAGAAATACCAAATTTCTCTTGTAATCTATTAAATGTAGAAAATTTATCTGCCTCAAAACAAACTTGTATAATACTAATTCCTTTCAGTTTCCAATTTTTCAAATAAAGATTATTTAAAGAAAACGGAATTAATTTATTAGTCTGATATAATGGTGATTTAATTGAAATTTTCCCTTTAGAGCCATAAGTTGATCCTGCTTATACCAAATATCCACTATATGTCTGAATAATGGTAATTTATATTTTTTTGTAACAATAAAGGGTTCTATTTATAAATAAATTGACTCATTTCTTTTTCAGAAATTTGGTCCAATTCAACTTTAGCCCAAACAGGTGGTTGTTGAACATCAAACAACCTATTAATGAATTTCAACTGTGCTGCTTCATAGTAGTTTTGAAAGTGTGCTCATTGAAGTCCTCCCCATTCATATCGCCACGTTAATTTATGCATAGAAACCGTAGATAATTTACTCTTCCATAAAAATAATCAAATTACTTTATTTAATTCTTTAAAAAATTTCTTTGGAATCTCACATGGAATAGATTGAAAAAGATATTCTATACTAGGATAGATATTCATTTTTATACTATTTACTCTCCCAATTAAAGTTAATGGCAAATCTTTCCATTTTAATCAGTTTTAATCTTGTTCAACAAAGGTATATAATTCAAAATATTTAAGTCCTGATATTCTTTATTAACTATAACTCCTAAATATTTAATCTTATCAGACCATTTAAATTTAGTAATCTGTCTACAGTCTAAATAATCCTCACCTGATATTGGCAATATTTCACTCTTCTCCCAATTAACCTTAAAACCTGACAATATGCCATACTGATTTAATAAATTTTGCAACACCCTCAAAGATTCTTTAGGATATGTTAAGTATATTAAAACATCATCGGCAAACAAATTAATTTTATACTCTTGTTCGCCTACTTTGGTACCTTTAATGTCCAAATTTTGCCTAATAGCTTGAGCTAAAGGTTCTATTACCAAAGCAAACAATGCTGGTGAAAGAGGACAACCTTGTCTAGTTGATCGAGATAATGTAAAAGCCGATGAAATCAGACCATTCGTCATTATTTGTGCTGTAGGATTAGTATATAAAGCTTTACCCCAGGTAGTAAAGAGCGGTCCAAATTGAAATTTTTCTAAAACCTTAAATAAAACTTTCTTCTCAACCCTATCAAAAGTCTTTTCCACATCCAACGCCACTATCATTGATTGATTAGCTTGTTGTTTAGCAGCATTAATTATAAAAATCAATTTAGTGACATTATCAACTGAATATCGTCCTTTTATAAATCCAGCTTGGTCAACAAGTACTAATTTTGGCAAATAATTAGCCAATCTGTTAGCTAATACTTTCACAACAATTTTATAACCTACATTTAATAACGATATTGGTCGGTAAGAAGATACTTTTAATGGATCTCTATTTTTCTTTGGAATAACAGTAATCAACTCCCTTGAAAATGATTCTGGAAATGAACCCATCTCAGTTGCCTGTTTCAAAACTTCCATATAAACCGGAAACAACAAATTGTTAAATTCTCTATAAAATTCTACTGTAAACTCATCTTCACCCAGGGCAGGGACCTTATGTGCTCTTTCACTTAACTCATAATAACTGTTTAGATTTTTGAATAATTTTTTCATATTTATATGATTGCAAAATATAATATCATAATTTAAATTTAGATAAATGTATCTTGTTATCTTCAGTAGAATTCTTCTGAAATTCTTTTTCTAACTTTTCAATTTCTTTTTTCCAAATTCTGACTTTCAATCAAATATTGTTTTTTAATCCTAGCTGTATAACTAATGATCTGACCTCTCAAATATGCTTTTAAAGCATCCCATAAAACAAATTTACTCTGAACTGAATCTTGATTCATTTGTAAGTAAAAAGTAATTTGTTCCCTAATATATTTAATAAACTCAGGTCTTTTAATAACATCTCATTAAATCTGCAACCATAAGTATTTCCGACTTTCTCGGTGCCCAAACAAGAAGCCAACAATGAGTGATCAGACAATGTTCTACTTTTGTACTCTGCTTGTATAAATCTACCTTGCAATTGAGATAAAACTAAAAATAAATAAATTCTAGAAAATGAATTATGCTGTACAGAATAAAAAGATTAATATTTTTCAGTAGGATTCAATTTTCTCCAAATTTCCACCAAATTTAAATCCTTCATTACCTCAATAATTCATAACATAACATAACAATTACAGCACGGAAACAGGCCATTAGGCCCTTCTAGTCTGCACCGAACCAAACACCCCTTTCTAGTCCCACCTCCCTGCACAATGCCCATAACCCTCCATCTTCTTCTCATCCATATACCTGTCCAACCTTTTCTTAAATAATACAATTGACTCCGCCGCCACTATTTCTCCCGGAAGATCATTCCACACAGCTACCACTCTCTGAGTAAAGAAGTTCCCCCTCATGTTACCTCTAAACCTCTGCCCCTTAATTCTTAACTCATGTCCTCTTGTTTTAAACTTTCCTCCTCTTAATGGAAATAGTCTATCCACATCCATTTTGTCTATCCCTTTCATAATCTTAAATACTTCTATCAAATCCCCTCTTAACCTTCTACGCTCCAAAGAATAAAGACCCAATCTGTCCAATCTCTCCTCATACTCCAGATGTTTAAACCCAGGCAACATTCTGGTAAACCTTCTCTGCACTCTCTCCACTCTGTTTATATCCTTCCTATAATTAGGCGACCAGAACTGCACACAGAACTCCAAATTAGGCCGCACCAACGTCTTATACAATCTCAACATCACCTCCCAACTCCTATATTCCATGCAATGATTGATAAAGGCCAGCATACTAAAAGCCTTCTTCACCACCCTATTCACGTGAGTTTCTACCTTCAGGGAACGATGTACCGTTACTCCTAAATCTTTCTGCTCTTCTGTATTCCTCAATACTCTCCCATTTACCACATATGTCCTATTCTGATTCTTCTTACCAAAATGAAGCACCTCACACTTATCAGCATTAAATTCCATCTGCCATTTTTCAGCCCACTTTTCTAAGCAGCCCAAATCCCTCTGCAATCCTTGAAAACCTTCTTCATTATCCACTATTCCACCTATCTTGGTATCGTCTGCATATTTACTAATCCAATTCACCACCCCATCATCTAGATCATTAATGTATATAACGAACAACAATGGGCCCAATACAGATCCTTGAGGCACACCACTGGTCACCGGCCTCCAACCTGACAGACAATTATCCACTAACACTCTCTGGCCTCTCCCTTTCAGCCAATGTTCAATCCATTTGACTATCTCAAAATTTATACCTAAAGACTGCACCTTCCTAACTAACCTTCCATGTGGTACCTTATCGAAGGCCTTACTGAAGTCCATATAGACAACATCCACTGCGCTACCCTCATCCACATTCCTAGTCACCTCTTCAAAAAATTCAATCAGATTGGTCAAACATGATCTTCCTCCCACAAATCCATGTTGAGTGCTCCTGATCAGACCCTGTCTATCCAGATGTTTATAAGTACTATCTCTAAGAATTTTCTCCATTAATTTACCTACCACAGACGTCAAACTTACAGGCCGATAGTTGCCAGGCTTCCTCCTTGAACCCTTTTTAAATAACGGAACCACATGCGCAATGCGCCAATCCTCCGGCACTATCCCCATATCTAATGACATTTGAAAAATTACCGCCAGAGCCTCTGCTATTTCCTCCTTCACTTCTCTCAATGTCCTGGGGAAGATCCCGTCTGGTCCCGGAGACTTATCCACCTTTATATTCTTCAAAAGCCTTAAAACTACACCTTTTGTAATCTCTATATTCCCCATATTTACCCAATTTGCTTTTTTTTATCCCACATCTCCCAATATCCTTCTCCTTAGTGAATACCGAAGAAAAGAAACTGTTCAATATTTCCCCCATTTCTCTAGGTTCCACACACAGTTTTCCACTCTGATTTTCTAAGGGACCAATTTTGTCTCTAGCTTTCCTCTTACCATTAACATATTTGTAGAACTCTTTTGGATTAGTTTTCACCCTGCTTGCCATAGTTTTCTCGTACCTTCTTTTAGCTTTCCTAATTCCTCTCTTAAGATTCCTCTTACATTCAATGTATCTTTCAAACATCTCCTTAACTCCATGCTTCTTATATCTAATGTACGCCTCCCTTTTTCTTCGAACCAAGTTTCCAATATTCCTTGAAAACCACGGCTCTCTCAAACCTTTTGCCCCTCCTTTTAACCTAACAGGAACATTAAGCTTTTGCACTCTCAAAATCTGATCTTTAAAAGACTTCCATCTCTCTACTACATCCTGCCCATAAAACAAATTGTCCCAATGCACACCCTGCAAGTCCTTTCGCATCTCCTCAAATCTAGCTTTTCCCCAATCAAAAACCTCAATCCTTGGCCCTGATTTTTTTCTTTCCATAATGACATTGAAGCTGATGGCATTATGATCACTGGACCCGAAGTGCTCGCCAACACAAACCTCCGTCACTTGACCCATCCCATTTGCCAACAGTAGATCTAACACTGCTCCTTCTCTGGTCGGCACCTCTACATATTGTTGTAAAAAACTATCTTGCACACATTTCACAAACTCTAACCCATCCATTCCTTTCACAGAATGTGTTTCCCAATCTATATGTGGAAAATTAAAATCTCCCATAATTACAATCCTGTGCTTATCACAAATATCTACTATCTCCCTACAGATTTGCTCCTCTAGGTCTCGGTCCCCTCCGGGTGGTCTATAATACACCCCTACAAGTGTAACCTCTCCTTTCCTACTCCTCAGTTCCACCCAAATAGCCTCCGTGGATGTGCCCTCTAATCTATCCTTCCTAGGCACCGCTGTAATATTCTCCCTGACAAGCAATGCAACCCCACCTCCTCTTGCCCCTCCGACTCTATCACACCTAAAACAATGAAACCCAGGGATATTCAGTTGCCAATCACATCCCTCCTGCAACCATGTCTCACTAATCGCTACCACATCATACTTCCAAGTATCAATCCACACCTTCAGCTCATCCACCTTTTTTACAATACTCCTGGCATTAAAATATATGAATTTCAGGGATTTCCCATTTTTTAATCCCTGTTTTCCCTCATCTTTAAGAACAACATTATTTACTTTTCCTGCCAATTGCCCTTCATCTTCTTCCAGAGCATTTCCCTTCTCTATCACCTGCCCATCCATATTCAAATACTTACTACAAACTTTCTTTGTTTGCATTCTAACCTTCTCCTTACTGCTCTGTACTATTTTGTTCCCTCCCCCCAACCATTCTAGTTTAAAGGATCCTGAGTAGCCCTAGCAAATACCTCTGCCACGATTCTGGTCCCCCTGGGATTTAAGTGTAACCCGTCCTTACTGTACAGGTCACATCTCCCCCAAAAAAGGTCCCAGTTATCCAGAAACTTAAAACCCTGCCCCTTACTCCACCCCTTCAGCCACGTGTTAATCCTCCACCTCATTCTATTTCTATTCACACTGTCACGTGGCACAGGGAGTAATCCAGAGATGGATTTTGCCATTAGTTATCATTAGTTCTTTGCCATTTTAGTTCTCTTTAAAGTCTTTGGAGATTTATCCAACAAAGGATCTAAACAGCAATTAAAGTCCCCTCCCACTAGAATATTTCCATTCGATTGGTTCAAATTTTAAAAAGTATCTGTAATAAATACTTCATCATCCTCATTTGGTGCATAAACATTCATCAAAGTCCAGGCTTCTGAAAATTTTTTGCAATTCACCACCAAAATCCTACCAGCGTTAACAAAAAAAAATCCTAAATAAACGGTACTTTCTTATTTACAAAAATGGCTACTCCTCTGGCCTTAGAATTAAAAGATGAAGCAATCACATGTCCTACCCAATTTCTTTTCATTTTCAAATGTTCCTTCTCAGTTAAATGAGTTTCTTGCAAAAATGCTATATCTACCTTCAACTTTTTAATATAATCCAATATATGTTTCCGTTTTATCGGGTAATTTAACCCCTTAACATTAAACGTCGCAAAATTCAAATTGTTCATTATCACCTAAAGAGTGGCACTTAGCAACATTTATTCTTACAATTAAACCGGCTCGCCCTGTAAAACTAATAAAAATCCCCCCAAAAAGGAAAAAAACAACAACAAAAACTCCACCCCTTACTTACTAACCCAACAACAAAAATACAAACACCAAAATTCCCCTCCTCCCCCACTAAACTGCAAGGCAGTACCCCCCTCGTCGACTGGGTGTGGTCGATACCACTTGTGGCAGTTGACTTCGAATTCAGCGGGTCATCTGCCTCTCCCCGGCGAGACTTCTAAAAGAAAATTTAAAAACTCATAAAATTATTGTCCAGACTGGTTTATAATATCTTCCGCCACATCACTCAGCTGTAACATCTCCATCTTCTGCAGTTCGCTCTCATTTCTAGTCTTGTTTAGGAATGTTGACTGCTGGCTTCTTAGAAAGATCAAAACTCAGCTTGTTATCTGGTAAAGAATTAGCAAAGGTTAAAGTATCTTGAGCTTTCTCAAAAAATTGATACTGAGATGGCCTATAGAACACTTTCAGAACAGCTGGATATCTAAATGTCGGCCTGTAACCCTTCTTCCACAACACCATCTTAGCTTGATTAAACTCCTTGCGTCGCTGTATAACCTCCTGACTTAAATCCGCATAAAAGGAAACTCTACTACCTTGAACCATAATTGGATTTTGATCAATTCGAGCTTTCTGCACAGCAAGACACAAAATTGTCCCCTGATCTTGATATCTTAAACATCTAATTAATGTTGAAGTGTTCTTGGAGATTGTCCTGGAAAAGGTTTTCTTCTTAATGTTCGATGAGCCCTATCCAATTCCAATCCATCAGGAAACGCCTCCACTCCTAATATTTCTGGAATCCATTTACGAAAAAATTTCGTAGGATCTTGACCTTCAAAGTCCTCTGGAAGTCCAACTATCTTTACATTATTCCTTCGACTTTGATTTTCCAAAGAATCAATTTTTTGCATAAACAAATTATTTTTCATATCCCACCCAGATACTGATTCTTCCACTTGATTCATTCTATCTTCCAGATTCTTGCATCTTTCCTGTACTTCATCCACCGCAATCAAACATTTGTTAAGATCTTCTTTCATATCTGCAATTTCTCCACGCACATCTGATATTTTACTTTTCACATCCATAAATTGTTTGTCAACATTATGAAAACTAGTGGTTATATAAGTCATAATATTTTCATTCTGTTTTGTTAACTCTTCAGACATTGTAACCACATCAGGTCCAGGTGACGGATTAGAAGTAGCTGAAGTAACAGATTTAAAAGGAGAAGCCATTTTTGTAGTTCTGGGCCTACCTTCCATTGCTTCAGCTGTCATCAATAACAGCTCTTGATCTTCATCCAGGTATTTAATTTGTTCTTCTTCCTCATCTTCAGGTACCAAAATGTCCTCTCTAGTCACCATGCTGCACGCTTGAACCCTATCCAACATTGGGTCGACATCATTAGCTTAACATGGAGCAGGTTCCCCGCAGCACGAAATTGATCCAGGACCTCATGGAAATACGACGTTGGGCGCATGCTCATTGGGCCCGTTGCGTAGTAGCGGGCGCTCACAGGCATGTCGGCACACACTGAAGTGCTACTTACAGCTCTATCTCGCCTGCTGCCACCCCCCCTTCCCCCCCCTTCTCTTTTGTTCGGACGCCTGCAGGCATTTTCTCATACTTTGACGAAGGGCTCAAGTCCGAAACATCGGTTCTGTATCTTTACTTTTGCTGCATAAAGGACACTTTGACCTGCTGAGCTTCTCCAGCATTTTGTGTTTTTACTTCACCCAGGAGATGGCTTTTCGTAGGATATATCTGCTCATGGTGTGTATTCTGCATCCCTGGCTTGAATGTCTGTGATCTGCCTCTCAGCTTTAAGTGCTGTGTCACTGACAGTCCTGCTTTGGAACTTCCATCCAAAACATTATGTACTTGTTTGCTCTCTGCTTGTACTTTCTTTTTCAGGATGCTCCTTAAGTTGGATCTCCTAAAGTTGCTATCCATGAATTGTTTTTAAAATAAATTAGAAAATGCTGGCAGTAGCCATGTAAGGCAGAATTATTGAACCAGAGAACATTACAACACAGAAACGGGCCTTTCGGTCCTTCTGGTCTGTGCTGAACTAGTATTCTACCCTAGTCTCACTGCACCCATAAGCTTCCCAATCAGGTGCCTGTCCAAATTCTTCTTAAATGTTCAAGTTGAGCCCTCATTCACAACTTCAGCTAGCAGCTTGTTCCACACTCCCACTGCTCTCTGTGTGAAGAAGTTCCCCCTTTATAATTCCCCCGAAATGTTTCCTCTTTCACCCTTAACCCATGTCCTCTAGTTTGTATCTCACCTAACCTCAGTGCAAAAAACCTATCTACATTTTCTTTGTCTGTCCTCCTCACAATTTTAAATACCTCTATCAAATCTCTCCTCATTCTTCTATGCTTTAAGAGGTAAAGTCGTAACCTGTTTGCCTTTCCCTATAACTCAGTTCCTGAAGTCTGGATGACATCCTAGTAAATCTGCACTCTTTCAAAGTTATTGATATCTTTTCTGTCGGTGACCAAAACTGCACACAATACTCCAAATTTGGCCTCATTTAACTATCACATTGTAACTTCAAAACCTAATACTGTAGCGACGCACATAGTTGTAGTGGCAAACCAGCCCCGCTTGTCACGTGCAGTCAGCGGGGCAGCCGCAGCAAACATGGGATTGCAGGACCTCCTCTTCCCGTCCAGATTGGAAGAGCACGTGAGCACTTGCGAAAGCGTGACGTAAGATCCAGAACATGAGGGGCAGGCCAGAGGCAGCCTTTAAGGAATTCAAAGAAAAGCAGTTGTGTTACTCGAGTTCTCAGCCTGTTTGTTTTGAAGATTTAAAATTTTAAAACCACAATACACTTCAATTAATAATGATATATATGTATGTATACACACACACACACACACACACACACACACACACACACACACACACACACACACACACACACGTGGGAGATAAACCTAATCCCCACCTCCCCACCACCCCCTCCAACCCAAATACTCCTAAGAAAGAAAGAGTAAAAGAAGATTATCAAATAGATATATAAATTCAAATCAACCGCCGTGAAACCGAGAACAATCACCAGGCCGAGCTATTGAGAGCTTAAATTTTCAAACCAACATGTTATAAATATGGGCTCCATGTTTTCCAAAAAAAGTGTTTTATCACGTAAACTATTATTTTTTTTCAAGAGGAATACAAGATTTCATTTCAATATGCCATCTTTGTATCCCCAAATCCATATCAGACTTCCAAGTAATAGCTACACATTTCCTTGAAACAGCTAAAGCTAATGTGGCGAGGCATATTATATTTTATATTATACGTTAACATCTTTAAAAGAGATAGATTGTGGGGGGTGGGGTTTAGTGTAGGTCACCACAAACAAAGACCGTAACACTTCACAAAAGACATCTCATTTAAAATGCAAGAGCTATGCATAAGGAGAGATGTCTTGTCCACAGTGACTTTGCGGGAACTTTGAAGAAAGCCTATGGAGACTTCACAGGCAGGTGTTAATTGGACTGATGGTGTGGAGTAAATGGATTATTGTTTTGAAAGCAACAGGTAGATGGCCAGGCAGAAACTGATTCCGGTGCTGGCAATCTGTCTACTTGCAGTTTGCTGTTCTAAGAGGGGTCATGTGGTTTTGCCAGCAGAGAGAGAGAGAGAGAGAGAGAGAGAGAGGAAAATGCAAAACAGTTTTTCTCATTTTAGAGAGAGAGAGAGAACTGCAGTGGCTTTTCAGTCTGCAACATGACAAGCTGGCAAGTTGTGGAAGATCCTATTTTGAAGATGGGTTGTAAGTTGAGTTCAGCCTGCTGAAAAATCCTTGTAGTCTTTACAAGAGGAAATGGCTGGCTAGAGTTTTTCTCCTAAAATAAGGGGAACTCTGTGGTGACCTGGAAGAAGTGGTTATCATTTGGAAAACCATGATGGGGCAAGTTTTTTCGGCAAGACACTGAAGTACTGATCATGGGAAATCAATTTGTGTGTGTCCAATAAACAACAAATCTCCCTGAAACCAATTACAATCTTCCAGAGCGGTAACCATTTACCTTTTCACTAGAACCTGGTGAAAATTCATAAATGTTAAATTATGTGCACAGTATAAGAGTTGCCTGGTGCCAGTGAACTTGGAGGAGTGAGAAGTGGGATTGGTCTGTGAGTCAAAGAACTTTCCTGAACATATACACATTACATGCACGTGCGCTTAGAATTAAAAGGGGGTTAAGTTAATAGTAATAAGTTAAAGTTTGATCCTGTTTTTATGTTTAAAGTAATCATTTGTCTTAGTAAATTTCTATTGCTGCTGGGTTTTGGGGACCTCTGGGCCCCTTAACACTAATCGTAAAATTTCAATTGATACATAGTTCACCTTAATTTTAAACTAAACATCTTAACATTTCCCAACAAAAATAACCTTGGATCCAACGGAAGTTAACCTTTAATATTTTCTCTAAAAATAATTTAATTTGTATCCAAACACTGTCAAATCAAATGAAAAAACAGAACCTATCTCTTTATCACATCTAAAGCATAACTGAAGATATTAAATTAAATCTTTTTAATTTTTGGAGTGTTAAATATAATTGATGCAAAAAAATATATTCAACTTATCTGTATCTTGCATTAATAATTTTATTCATATTATCTTTACATAACATTTTTCTAAATCAGTTTCCCACCTTAATCTTGATTTATGAATATCTATTTTGGACATTTTCCTTTGAAGTAAGAGCTTTCAGCCTGTTGTCTCAGTCTTTTCACTGCGCTCGCACACAACCCACTACACTGGTGACCCCGACGATTCTCCACATCCTGAAGACTTGGCATAATAGATCCTGCAGCCATAGGCGCCGAAGTTGCCAACTTTCTGGATGAATAGGCCCAGCACTTGGTTTGGCCAAGGGGAAGCCCAGTTCCAGATCAAACAGATAACCTCTGATTCAACGAGATACTTCTACGTCGTCAGCTCACTCGACCAGGAAGCCACCTCACGGGTTGATGACTTCATCCAGGAGCTGCCAGAGGAAGGTAAATGCATGGCTCTTTAAAAACCTCCTCATTAGCATGCATGGAGTTCCACGGCATAAGAGGGCCACCAGACTCCTTCACTTGGATGGCCTAGGCGATAGGACCCCATCCGCCCTCATGGATGAAATGCTCATGCTGGCAGAAGGGCACAAGCCCTGCCTCATGTTCAAGCAGGTTTCTCGAACAGATGCCTGAAGATATTGATTCTATTGGCTGACGCGTATTTCAGCGACCCGTGCAGGGTTGTGGCACGAGCAGACGTTCTCTACCGCTCCAAGCGCGAGACCATAAACTCAGTCAACCGCGTTACATGGCTGCCGCCAAGGGCAATTCCCGAGTCCAGTCCACCACATGAACAGGCCCCTCCCTGCCAGAAGACAGAAAGGCCTAACCCAAAATGGTACTTCTACCACCATCATTAGGGGAGCATCGGCACAGGCAGAGATGAGTGTCATTCCCTCTACGTCATTTAAGACACCCACAAGACCCCACGACCCATCCTTGCGCACAACCAACAACACCACCATTAAAACTTTTGGCAAGAGGCAAATTCCTGTATATTTTGGTGAGACCACTTTCAATTGATCATTGTAGTGGACAAGCCTCTGTTAGGCACAGATTTCCTACGGCCACACTCTACACTGGTGGACCTCCAGGTCAGACAATTAGTCCACCCAGAGACTTTCCTGACAGTGCCTTTGGCATGTTCAATTAACCGTTCACCCATCTCGCCTTTGTGGAGGCTCCACACAGCCAATATAGTTGCCTCCATGCTAGCTATCTCTCCATTTTGCACCCGCAGTTCACAGCTGTCGCGCTGAAGCACAGTGTCCAGCACCACATCATGACCGCAGTCCCGCTACTGCATTCTCGAGGTTGTCATCTAGCCCCAGACAAACTCAGCCTCACCAAAGAAGAGTTTAAATGCATGGAAGAACTTGGCATCGTTCGCCGTTCTGACAGCCCATGGGCTTCACCCCTCCACTTAGTAGCCAAGTCCAACGGCAGCTAGAGACCCTGTGGAGACTACAGACACCTCAATGATGCAACAATGTCCAACCACTACCCAACATCCAGGATCTCATGGTGAACCTCCATGACGCTAAGCTCTTCTCTAAGGTCGACCTGATCTGGGAATACCATCAGAATCCCGTGCACCTGGACCATGTCCAAAAGACCATCAGCATCACCCCTTTGGCCTTTTCAAGTTCTTCTGCGTACTGGCGAAGATTGAGCAGGAGTCTGACTTGACCCTTTGAAAATTAACCACTGAATGCCAAGATTTAATTAATTTAAAACCTGACAGCGAAATGGTGGAAGTGGCACACCCATCTTCAAGTGATGTTCAGACAATCAAGTCAGCAGACCCCACTAGACTAAATAAAAGTGTGACTTGCCCAGCCAAACAGTCTAGCGCCTGTTGGAACTGCAGTGAGTGGAATGATGCTCGTGACTGCCCGTACAGACAGCAGTGCTGCAGTAAATGCAAGTGTCAGGGACTTAAAGCAGAATGCTGTAGAACTGGCAGATGGAAAACACCTGATAAGTTAGCTTTACACACAAAAGTGAAACCAATCAAAGTGACTTTCAAGATGGCAAGCGCCAAATGCAGGAAATATGTGAAATGGCATCCCAGTGAGGCTTCAAATTGATAGAGGGTCTATCATTACCCTAATGTCAAAGAAAACGTAGAAGCAGGTTAGTCAGCCAGAGGTGACTCCAACTGAAAACGGCTCGGAATGCTTCGGCGGGGATGGGGGGGGGTAGGGTGGGTTGGGGGGGGATACTGCTGAAGTTGCTAGGCAAAGTTTAAACAGAACAGAAGGAAATAGATCATGTTATTTGGTAAAATGTCCTAAACTTGATCTCATGGGGTCTCAACTGGATTGAAAGGTTGAACCTACTGGACCATCCACAATGATATTTGTCAAAAGTTGGAAGTGGCACATACCCCAACAACAACAAATGCAGCAGAAGAGTTGCCTATATAGTTAAAGCAATACCATGCATCTATATTTTCTGAAGGTCTTGGATGGTGCACTAAAACAAAGGTGAAATTCTGTCTTCTGCCAAATGTGAAACCGATCTTCAAGCCAAAACAACCTGTCCCATATTCAGCTCTGCAAGAAGTGGAGCAAAAATTGGAATGGCTGCAACATGAAGGAGTAATTGAACAGGTCAACTACTCATCATGAGCTGCACCTACCATGGTGGTGAAGAAATCGAATGGATCCATACATCTGTGTGCTGATTTTTCAACTGGTCTAAATGCAGCATTGGACACCCATCAATACCCACTGCCGTTGCCATTGGCATGCACCTCTTTGCAAAGCTGCATGGTGGCAAATGCTACGTAAACATTGACTTAGCAGAGGTATATCTACAGGTGGAGGTTGATGCCGAATCCAGAGAATTGCTAATTATTAACATGCACCGTGGACTGTTCAGATACATCCATCTACCATTCAGAGTAAAGACTGCTCAAGCTATCTTTCAACAGATCATAGACACAATGTTGAATGGTGTTCCGGGAGTTGTGGAGTACCTAGATGATACCTCTTCATGGGAGCACATGTTCGAGAATTGTTTGATCGTCTTGATCGCATTTTGTCCTGCATCAGAGACTATCATTTTCGAGTCCATCCAGAAAAATGTACATTTTTTAGTAAGTCAGAGAAATATCTGGATATCATTATTGACGAACATGGATGGCGGCCAGATCCACAAAACACTGATGCTATCAGGCATATACCTACCCACAAATGTGATCATGCTACATTCATTCTTGGGTCTTATTAGTAATTATAGTTCATTTCTGCCGGAGATGCATAAACTCCATGATCCATTCAACAGAGTAGCAAATGGAATTAGACTTCAAAATGTCAAGAGTCGTTTAATTGAGTTAAGACTATGCTAAATTCGAACCTTCTTTTGACCCTCAACGATCCAAACTTGGAGATTGTTGTAGCTTCAGATGCATCACAGTCTGGGGTGGGTGCAGTCATTTCACACATATTCCCTGATGGGAATCAAAAGGCCATAGCTCATCAGTACACTCTAACTGTCGCAGAGCGTAACTATAGATAAACTGAAAAGAGAGCTCTTGCAATTGTTTATGCAGTGAAGAAATTCCATCAAATGCTCTATGGATGGCAATTCACTCTCATGACAGATCACAAGCCGCTATTAGCAGTATTTGGTTCAAAGAAAGGAATTCCAATTTACATGACAAACCGACTGCAAAGGTGGGCAACCATGCTTCTTGGGTAGGATTTCAAAATTAAATACGTGCTGACTACAAGTATCGGACCGACTCATGAGTGAACAGGAAACTAAGCCGGAAGATATTTTTGTAGCGCAACTCTTGGTAGAGGCAGAGGTCAACCAGGTATTCAAAGATGTTATTAACTCACAGCCGGTTACAGCAGAAAGAGTCAGACAAGCAACGAGCGAAGAAGACATTCTTCAAGAAATAATGCGTCACCGTCGTACAGGGTGATCAAAAACTTGTCAAAGAATGGAAATTCAGCCATATTTTAAAAGACGAGACTCATTAACAATCTCCAATGGCTGTCTTTTGTTTGCAAAAAGGATTGTAATATGAAAAACTCTGCAATCAGCAATCCTAAAACTGTTTCACAGGGGATATCCTGGAACAAGTCGAGGAAAAGCACTTGCTCAAAGCTATATTTATTGGTCTCTGATGGATGACCTGATTGAACAACTAACATGGTCCAATATGCCTCAGCTGTAAAATACCCTGTCAAGATGAATTTACATTCCTAGCCACAACTAAGTGGTCCATGGAATTGTCTCCATATAGACTATATAGGACCAATGAATGGAGAGTACTATCTAATCGTAGTGGATGCATACTCCAAATGGCTGGAGATCATGAAAGTAACCTGACTAACTGCATCGGCTACAATCAAGTTTTGGTGCTCCTGCAACATTACTTTAAGACAGTGGGGCACAATTCACTGCAGCTGACTTCAATGTATTCTGCAAACAATACGGCATCATTCACATTCGCTCGTCTCCATATCATCAACAGTCCAATGGTCAGGCAGAAAGGTTTGTGGATACATTCAAACAGGCTCTACACAAAGCCAAGGGGGAGGGTCCAACGGGGGAATTCTGTAGACATTCTTGTTAAATTAGAGGATCACTCCAAACCCACAAACTCCTGGTGGCACTTCGCCTGCTGAAAACATCTTTGGTAGGAAAATTAGAGCACCATTTGACATTATTTTCCCACAAAAGTCAGAACCTGAATGCAGAGATTTGAATATGGAAAGATAGTTCAACTGCCGGCATGGATCAAAACAAAGAATGTTTCAGGATGGACAACATGTGCTGTTGCGAGTCTACAGGGTTAAGATGAGTGGCAGTTGGGGAGAATCCTGAGGAAGATCGGGGAGGTTCTTTATCATGTGCAGGTCGGACTGGATAGATGGACTAGACATTCCAACCAGTTGCGACCAACTGAATATAACCTTGCTGAGACACCTGAGCAACTCAGCTTGGGATGCTCTGTGGGAGACTTTTGAACTGCAGAAACTAGTGACCAACCAAGCACAACAATCACGAAATTTTACCCGCTGCACCATGGAACCTGTACGAACTTCACAAAGTTTGCCAACAAGTAAAGCCCTTTCAAGCAGACCCAAGTCTCCACTTGAATGAGTAAAACAACTCAAAAGGGGGAGATGCTAGGACGCCCTAATCCGAGCAACCCATAGTCGCCAGGAGTGGGTGTTACCAATGGAGCCGTCAATCAACTGAATGGCTCATGAGACTTGTGCCTTCAAGTCAAGCTTGTGTAAATTTCTATAAATAGCACACTCCATTTTTTTTGAGAGAGTTCGGGTGTGGTTTGGTGAAACACTGTGTCTGTCGTTAATTCTATGAGTAAACTCAAAGTGGGAGTTAGATTCTTCAGCTATGTGTGTAGCCCAAACGTTTTGGGCACAGTTAAAACAGGATGGTGGGTACATGGAATGAGCTGCCAGTGGAAATTGTAGAGGGTGTTTTTAAAAAAAAAAACATTGCATAGGTACATGGTTAAGGAACATTTGGAGGAATACGGACCAATTTGGTCGGATGGAATTAGTGCAAATGGGCATCTTAGTTGCCTTAGACGTAGTGGACTACAAGGCCTATTTCCATGCTGTGTAAGCTCTGAATCTCAGAACATTTTCCTTTTCACTAAAGCACAATCAAAAATTCTAGGATTTCTGAAGAAAGGCCAAGAGAAGTTTGCCCTGGCTCAACAAATGAATTTTTATTTGCCCTTTCCCTCCACCCCCACATTTTAATTCAAGCGCCTGCCTGCTCATACCCTGACAAAAAGCTCAGGGCCGAAATGTAGGCTATATTGTGTCCTACGGACACTGCAGAACCTATTCCGTTTATCCAGCACTTTTGTGTATTAATGACAATCACAGCATCACAACTTTCATGTTTTACTACAACTTTTATTTAAGGTTTGGTTTGATGTTCTGTTCACAAACTACACAAACCTTGACTTCCTTTATTTACCCTGTAATTACACACAGGAACTCATCCACTTTTACAACCCTATTGTTCTTGCTCCTTTCTGCATTTTGCTTACATTATCTGTTCCCTCAATTTGCGCCTGACGTTGAGGGTATTTCAGAAATTCACATTGACTCTTGTAGGATTCCCACATTACAACCCTAAAAATATTGAATAAAATTACTCCCATGGGATTTGTGAGGGGGAAAAAAAGTAAATTTCTTTTTCCAACTTTTGTTTCTTGATGCATGTGGAAATGATATGACTTTCCTTTATGGATCATTTTTTAAAATCAGGGCCAGCAAGTTTGTTGAGCAGAAATTTGTGTTAGTTATTCAGTGAAACTGTATTTGTGCCTCAGATAGTGAAATAAAACGGTTTTGTTGAATTTATTCTTGTTTACAACAAGAATAGTTCCTGAGACATTACTAATTGCAGGAGGTTACATTGGTGAAGCTTGCAGAACTGTCCACATTGGGAAGGAGCAGATTTCTGGGTCTAACCATGCAACATGTCCTGCACAAGCTCCTGTCATTGTCATGGTTCAATGGAGGTGGAGTTCGATGGATTTGCTGTTCCCAAATGCAGCAGTGTTAACCAGTAGACACCAGCTTGCTTCTAAGCTTTTGATCGACTTTGATGTCTGTAGTTGCCATTTTCAACATGAACACCAGGGTTGTGCTGCTGAAAGGTAGAGGCAATTATGAGACAAGAATAAAACAATAAGCAAGATCGCCCAAACCTTAGGAATACCAAATTTAAATGTTTGCAACATTGTTAAGAAAGACTGTACTAGTGTGCTCAGTAATCGCAAAGGAACTGGTAACCCAAGGAAGATCTCCACTGCTATTGACAGAGAATTCTCGTCATAATGAAGGAAACCCCATACACCTGTCCAATAGATCAGAAAAAAACACACTTCAGGAACTAGATAAGGATGTGTCAATGACTACTGTCCACTGAAGACATCATGAACAGAAATACAGAGTCTACACTGCAAGATGCAAACCACTATGGAGTTAGCCATCGAAACAGGGATGTCCAGATTGCAATTTGCCGTAAAGTTTAAAACATTTTTTTATTTAATATGAAACCATTTACCAAACATATCACAATATTTCAATCGTAATACATGTGGTATTTTGTATATAAAAAAAGAAAAATGAAAAAATATAAAAGAAAGAAAAGCCTCTAAATCCCCTCCCCCTCAATCCCCAACAAACAAAAAAAAAGAAAATGAACAAGAAAACCACCACAGGGGTCACATCACGTGATGACGTAGGTCCAGAACGAGGAATCTGGCTCCTCTGGGGAAAGATTTAAGAAGAAAAAGAAGAGAGAACAGTTTGAAATTCGTCAGGCATAATTTTAAATAAGCAAAGAACAAAATACAATGCTAATGAAGAAGAATAGAGAGTCAGAAGAGCCTACAGAGAAGATAGAGCGAGAAAGACAAATGGAGGAAAAAAGAAGGCCTACCTCCAAAGATCAGCCAGGACCTCCGTTAAATCCTCCCAGGGCGAAGCGGGCCTCCCGGCTCTCCTCCCAGTGGGCCGTGGCATCACAACAGGGACGCTCGGACAAATTGGAGATGGGAGCATCTCGACGACATATGTGCAGTCGTCAGCAACGGGAGGACCTCTCTGAATGGCCTTTGAAGCCTTCCAGACAAGCTTCTGGTCAGCCCTGGAGGCTGCCTGGAGAAGTGGCAATATCAGAGATGGGAGAGAAGAAGAGGCTGAAACAGAAGAAGAAGAAGAAGAGCAAGACCCAGAAGAAATATTTGAAGAAGTAGCTGGGGTAAGGAAGAAAGTAAAATCTGTACCTAAAGTCCAAGAATTACTTGGCCGTGATGTTAAAAGATCAGAGGTTAAATTAAATGAAGTAAGGGAAATGTTTAAAGAAATGCAGAAAAAACATCAAGAGTTAGAAGAGAAAATTAAAAGTATTAATTTAGAAAATCAATTTTTTCAAGATCAAATGGAGATGATGGATGAGGATTTGGACCATGTGTTCGAAAGGATTAAGCAATAGTCTGATAAAGTAGATACATTGGAGAATTTTAGTCAAAGGAATAATATTAAGATTATTGATTTAAAAGGAGAGGAAGAAAGTGATATTATTCAATTCCTACAACACTGGATTCCACAATCGTTTGGACAAGAATACTTTAAAGGTGACGTTGAGATTGAACAAGCTCATAGAGCTCTTAGACTCAAACCCCAACCGGATCAAAAGCCAAGACCTATTTTGGTTAAATTCCTTTGGTATCAAGTAAGGGAATAAAAACTGGAGTTGGCAGCGAAATAAGCAAAAGCACCTCTGGAATTTGGAGGAAATAAAATTTTCTTTTACCCAGACATAAGTTTTGAAAGAAAAGTTTTAACCCGGGACAAAAATATATTGTGGAAGAAGGGATATACTTTTATTTTGCGTTATCCTGCGACTCTGAAAGGTTTTGTTCAAGGAGGACCAAGTAGATTCTTTATGGATCCAGATCATGCTCGGGAGTATGCAGAAAAATTACCGGATCTACATCAGGAGTTGGATCAAAGAATGGACACATGAAGTAGACGTGATATTTCTATGGTGCAACATTTGAAAATAATTGCAGATATTGTGAAGATGAATTATTACTCGGAGGAGCCGGAGGTACATTGATTGGTTCCTGCTGATCCGTGGACGTGTTCTGTGGTGTATTTGGAGCCCGTAAAATGGAGGGTGATAGCATTGTCTGGGATCTTTATGACAGTGCTTTGGGGGGGGGGGGGCTTTTTCTTTCTTCCTTTCTTTTCTTTCTTTCTTAACATACAGTCAAGAATTTTTGTGTTTACTGGATTTAATATATGTGTGGTATTTAGAGGATTGGTGATGTGCTGGGGATTGACAGAGAAGTATGACATAAAGGAATTTGTAAGGATTTTAGTCCTTATGAGTAAAGGGTTAAATTTTATGTTTTAATGTGAATGGGCTTGAAAACCATAGAACAACAAAGAGGGTATTGCCATATATTTAAAAAATTGAAGGTAGATAATGCGCCTTTTTACAGGAAACATTAAATTGAAAAGGAACATCAAAAGGGATTGGGTTGGAATAGTAGTGGCATCGCATTTTAATACAAAAGCTAGAGGAGTGGTGATTTTAATAAATAAAAAGCTCCCATTATAATAATGAATACAGTTTTGGATCCATTTGGTTGATTTATTTTAATACATTGTCTTTTTTTTGAACAATGGACATTAATGAATATCTATGCTCCGAATGTGGATGATGGTAAATTTATACAAGAGACCTTTTTAAATATGGGGGAAGCAAATGAAAATATTGAGCCAATAGCATTCACCTTCCTCACCACCTGCTGCACCTGCATGCCCACTTTCAATGACTGATGCTATCTATTTCCACATCTAAGTCATTGAGATATATATTGTAAACAACTGTGGCCCCAGCACGGAGCCCTGCGGTACCCCACTAGTCACTGGTTGCCATTCCGAAAAGAACCCATTTATACCTACTCTTTGCTTCCTGTCCATCAACCAATTCTCTATCTACCTTAATACCATACCTCCTATACTATGCTTTTTAAGTTTGTAAACTAGTTTTCTATGCAGAACCTTCTCAAATGCCTTACTAAAGTTCAGATATACCACGTTCACTGATACCCCCTATCCACTCTACTGGTTACACCTTCAAAAAACTCTGTTAGGTTCATCAGACATGATTTTCCCTTCACAAAACCATGCTGACTCTGTCCGATGATACCACTACCCTCCAAATGTACTGCGATTACATCTTTAATAATTGATTATAGCACCTTCCCTACGAATGATGTCAGGCTAACTGGTCTGTAATTTCCCAGTTTCTCTTTCCCTCCTTTCTTAAAGAGGACTACATTGGCTACCCTCCAATCCTCAGGAACTAATCCAGTATCTAAGGAGGTTTGAAAAATTATCACCAATGCAACCACTATTTCCCTGGCTACTTCCTTCAGCACACTTGGATGCAGACCATCCGGCCCTGGGGATTTATCCACCTTTAATCCCTGCAATTAAACTAATATAACCTCTCGACTTAGTTATTTCCTTTATACCCTCCCTCACATTAGGTCCCCTATCCTCAACAATTTCCTAAAGATTAGTTATGTCCTCCTTGGTGAAGACAAAACTAAAGTAGTCATTCAGACAGTCTGCCTTATCTTTGTTCCCCATGATTAACCCGTTTCTGTCCGCAACAGACC
This sequence comes from Narcine bancroftii, assembly GCF_036971445.1. Lineage (NCBI taxonomy): Eukaryota > Metazoa > Chordata > Chondrichthyes > Torpediniformes > Narcinidae > Narcine > Narcine bancroftii. The sequence goes on from NC_091469.1 coordinate 130,620,949, forward strand.
CACATTTGTCTTAACCAACCTCTTTCTTTAACATATCTATAAAAACTTTTACAATCATTTTTTATGTTCCCTGCCAGCTTCCTCTCATAGTCCCTTTTACCTTTCCTAATTAATCCTTTTGTTCTCTTCTGCAGAACTCTCAATTATCAGGAATTTTTTTTTTTGCTAATTTATATGCTGCTTCTTTGGATTTGATACTCTCTCTGATTTCCCTTGTTAGCCACAGATGTGCTACCCTCCTCAATCAAATTGGGATGTACATCTGTTTTACTTGCTCCAATCTCTCCTTAAACAATTACCATTGCATTTCTACCCTTAATTCTTTGTACCATTTGCTAATCTATTTTAGCCAATTCACATCTCATACCATCAAAGTTACCTCTCTTCAAATTCAGAGCCTTTGTATCTGAATCAACTCTGTCACATTCCATTCTAATGAAGAATTCCACCATATTGTGGACACTCTTGCCCAAGGGGTTCTTCACTACAAGATTGTAAATTAACCCTTCTCCATTACTCAGTACCCAGTCTAGAATGGCTTGTTCCCTCATCGGTTCCTCGATATGCTGATTTAGAATATAATTCCGCATGCATTCTAAGAAATCCTCTTCCTCCTTACCCATACCAATTTGGCTCACCCAATCTACATGTAGATTAAAGTCACCTATTATAACTGCAGTCCCTTTGTTGCACACATTACCAATTTCCTTTCTAATGCCATCCCTCACCTCACTGCTACTGTTAGGTGACCTGTACACAACACCCACTAGCATCTTCTGGCCCTTAGTGTTTCGCAGCTCTACGCACATAGATTCCAAGCTAATGTCCTTCCTTTCTATCGCATTCACCTCTTCCCTAACCAACAATGTTACTCCATCTTCTTTTCCCTTCCATCTATCCCTCCTGAATGTCGAGTAACCCTGAATGTTGAGCTCCCAGTCACAGTCCCCCTGAAGCCATGTCTCTGTGATCCAACTATATGATAGTCATTAACAGCATTCAATTCATCCACTCGATTATGAATGGTCCTTGCATTGAGACACAAGGCCTTCAGATTTACTTTAGCCACATTCTTAACCCTTTTACCATTATGTAGATAAGCATCTCTTTTTGACTTTCGACCCGGTCTTACCAGCCTGTCACTATTTACATCCCCTGACTCTCTGGACTGATACCCATTCCCCTGCCACATTAGTTTAAACCTTCCCCAACAGCGCTAGCAAACAAACGCCCAAGGACATTTGTCCCGGCCCCATTCAGATGCAGACTGTCCTGTTTGTACCAGTCCCATCTGCCCCAGAACTGGTTCCAATGTTCCAAGAATCTAAAGCCTTCCCTCCTACACAACCGTTCAAGCCACATATTCATTCTAGCTATCCTGTTATTCCTCCTCTGACTAGCTTGTGGCATTAGTAACAATCCAGAGATTATTACCTTTGAGGTCCTTCTCCTTAATTTATTTCCACTCCCTAAATTCATCTCGTAGGACCTCACCCCCTTTTTTTTTTTCCAATATCGTTGGTACCGATATGAACCACGACAGCTGGCTGTTCACCCTCCCCTTCCAGAATGTCCTCTAGCCGATCTGAGACATCCCTGACCCTTGAACCCGGGAGGCAACATACCAACCGGGAGTCTTGTTTGCGACCACAGAAACTCCTGTCTATTCCCGTAACAATTGAATCCACTATGACTTCCCCTACCACTCATTTTCCTGCTTTCTTTCACAGCAGAGCCACTCACGGTGCCATGATCCTGGCAGGAAGGTCATGTGGTTTTGAAGGCAGAGAGAGAAAAGACCAAACAGGCTTTCTCAGAGAGAGAGAGAGGGGGGAGAGAGAGAGAGAGAGAGAGAGAGAGAGAGAGAGAACTGGTTTCTGCAGTGACTTTTGGAGGCTGCAACAACAAGCTGACAGCTTGTTTAATCCCCATTTTGAAGACCATATAACCATTTACGGCGCGGTAAAACACCAGAACAGGAAATAAAGTTTTTGTAGACAAGACCTAATTAAGATTAGAAGATCTAAGATGGATTTATCATGTGCAAGGACATGAAACAGGTTATAATTTCTGAGTTCAGCCTGTTGAAAACCCTTGTGGTCCATACAAGAGGAAATGGCTGGCTAGAGTGTTTCACCTGACATAAGGGAAATAAGAGGAACTCTGTGGTGACCTGGGAGAAGAGGTTATCATTTGGAAAACACTTATGGGGCAAGTTTCCTCGGCAAAACAATGAAGTGGTTGATTGGAGGGAGTCAGTTTGTTTGTGTCCAACAAGAAACAAATCTCTCTGAAATCAACAAGAACCTTCCTGAGTGGTAACCAATTACCTTTAAGCACCAGAGCTTGGTGAAAATTCATAAATGTTAAATTCTGTGCACAATATAAGAATTGCCTGATACTGGTGAACTTGGAGGAATGAGAAGTGAAATTGGACTATGAATCAAAGAACTTTCCTGAATATATACACATTACATTCATGTGCGCTTAGTATTAGGGGGTTATGTTGTTAATAAAAATAAGTTAAAGTTTTATCCTGTTTTTATGTTTAAAGAAAATTAAAAGCAACTTTTGTTTAAGTAACTATTTGTCTTGGTAAATTTCAATTGCTGCTGGGTTTTGAGGTCCTCTGGGCCCATAACAACGACATTTAGATATTTAGGCCAGTGGTTCTCAACCTCTGTCTTTCCACTCACATACCACCTTAAGTAATCCCTTGCCAAATTCAGAACACCTATGCCCTAGATGCTCTGTGGTTAGTAAGGGACTATTTAAAGTGGTACTGTTTGTGAGTGGGCAGGGAAGGTTGAGAACCACTAATTTAGGCCATCTTGTTGGTATAAGAGAAATGTTCAGTGTGCACAAAAAAACTTGATCCATTCTAGACAAATAACTTCCTTTCAATTTATTTATTTCAGTTGCCACTTGACTCTGAAGCCTTGCTGTTTCGAATAAAGGGAGGAATTAACTTGGATGGATTCCTGAATAAAACAGATGGTGATTATTTTGAAAATTTGAACAAATGTATTTTGTAAAGTTTTTTGTTCCCTGAATAATTCAGAATCTTTACTACATTTTGAATGATGAGATCTTGGGTGTGAAAATTCTTTTAGTGAACTTGCTTATAATACAGACTTCCTGGTGCTTTTTCTGCATCTCTTTAACCATTTCACATACTTTATTAACTTTAATCTCTGATCTCTTAATATCATATCTTATTAACTCTTCCCTAATCATCAGTGTATTTTAAACTTTATGGATAGTTTTAACTTTCTTTCTTACCCCTTCTTCTTTCAACATTTCCTTTAAGCTTTGTTCTTCTTCTTCCTCTTCATCTTTTTCTTCCTTTTCTTTTTCTGCTAGCTCAAATAATTTCCCCTCCTCAGACAGTCTCTTTGATTGCCCAGGAGCCTGTCTAGTGGGCTTAGTGAACCATTCTAACAGGGCTTCCCATTGCTGTCAACTGCTCATGCGCGACTCCCAGATTCTTCTCCAAGGTAGGCCCTTCTTTTTCTTCCGGTTGTTTTTCTTCCATCTTCTCTAATTTCTTCTGCTTATTTACCTTTCTTTGGTAGCCTTGTGTTTTTTTTTTCTTTGGTTGTTTATAACTAATTCAGATGAATTTCAATCTTTTCTCTTCATTTAAAAAAAAAACTTTTTCTCAAAGAAGCCAAATTTCTTGTCCTGGCCCTATGTCATCACGTGACGTTCCCCCAGAAATCAAAGGTTGATGTTGATGCCATCTGGTTGGAGAGTGCCCAGATGGAATATTAGGAGTTTTTCCTCTAATTTTTTTGGGGGGGGGCTTGGTTTTGCAGAGCATGAGGCCATGGACTGACTTATCGGTATAGGAATGGGCAGTGGAATTGTTATGGTTGGCCACTGGGAGGTTCATGTTATTGCAGCTGACAGAGCAAAGTCCCTTTCACACTTGCATCCCACTAAATTGGCCGTTCACTGTCCTGGGATAGGAATGGGGTTTTGGCTTTTCACACTTGACCACTCCTAATTGGCACACTGAATGCTTTCACACTTGCAAGGAGCCATCCCCAGGGTTAAGACTATTCTGTCTTCTACCGGTGATGTCATGACGAATTGAGAAATGGTGGACCTGCCCTAAATCCTGATCAATGTATTATGATCTTATATTTGAACAAAATTAATGATGCCTAATTATAACAGAATTAAGCTTTATGTACAGCACAGTATGAGCCCTTCAGCCCCTGTTGTTGTGCCAACCTATATAAACTTTTATACGGGACCGGGGGAAAGTGCTAGCAATAAATAGCAATAGCGGACAATTCTTAAACTGAGTGGAAAAGTTGGTAGCACTATAGCACTCAATTTATATGTGTGGGAAAGTTTGTAGCGCTATAGCGCACAATTTATATAGCATGGGAAAGTTGGTAGCACTGTCGCATACAATTTAAACAGCGTGGGAAAGTTGGTTGCACTATTGTGTACAATTTCTAAATACCATGGGAAACAGCGATGGCGGATCTGCCCTCCCAGAATTCCATGCAGCAGAGAAAGAGCTGTATGCCCGGCTGCATGCATGGAGCATTATAGAGGGATTTCTCCGCTGCACGGAATTCTGGAAAGTCAGGTCTACCATTGCTTTTTTCCCCACAGTCTTTATAAATTGTGTGCTATAGCACTACCAGTTTTCCCATGCTGTTTAAAAATTTTTCAACTATTGCTATTTATTTTCTCTGTCTCTCTCCCTCCTCCACGACTTTCCCATGGCAGCGTTTATACCTTCATTTTAATCTTTTCTTCCTTCACTTCCTGAACTCACGCAAAAATGAGTCATTTCAATCCCTCAATGCAATTATTAGTTTCACACCTGTCTGATTGCAATGCCAGCATCTGCAGACAGCAGGGATTGTACTAGGCACCGAGGCCATTAATCCCTGGTGTGGGGTGATGTCATCTGACACTAGCATTGATCTGATTTTGCTTTTGCACTGGACACTTAAAAGGCCGATTGGCAGTTAATACCTGTGATCACTTGCAAGTGTGAAAGGGGCTAATTAAATGTGCATCCATTCTCTCCAATGTAGCGGAAGCCACAATGAGAGCACTGTGTGCAGTAGATGACCCCTGCAGATTCAAAAAGTGAAGTATTACTTGGAAGGACTCTTTTGGGCCCCAAACGATGGTGGGGGAAGGGGCATGGGTGCGAATATATCATTTCTAGCAGTCACAGGGCTAGGTACCAATGAGGCATCTAATGGGTAGGGAAGAGTGGACAAGGAATTCACAGAGGGAGCAGTCCCTATCGAAGGGAGAAGAGGAGAAGACCTGTCCGGTGGTTGGATCACACAGCAAGAGATGGAAATTGAGGTGGATAATACATTGAGTGAGGAAGCTAGTGATGTGACATCACGAGCAAGGAGAATCATGTCCTTGTTGCGTGTTTGGGCAGAGGGGGCCAGGAAGATGTGTGAGAAAGGAGGAGATATGGGTAAGAGCTGAGTCAATGGAGGTAAAGGGGAACCACATCCAGTCTGTTGATCTGGAATGGAAGCACTCATCCTGGGAACAAATGCAACGGAGATGGAGGGATTGAGAGAAAGGAATAAAATCCCTAAGGGGATAAGGTGTGAAAATATGTATGAACTTGGCCTGCTTCTTTATAATTTTTATGTTCTTTGTCAGTTCATCTCTTCCTTGAATATACTCAGTGATTGTGCCTTCACAATTCTCTTGGATTAAATTGTGAAGATTTACAATTCTTCAAGAGAAGAAACTCCACTTATCAGTCTTCCATCAATGGCCCCTTAACATAAATCATGTCATCAGTTCTTAAATCTCCTATCAAGGTGTGAGTGATCAAACACTTTAAGAATTCAATATATTTCAACAAGATCATGTCATTATTCTTCTAAATTTCATGGAACATAGACACAAACTGACCAATCATACCTCCGAAGACATCATTTCAAAAATTAATTTAGATTGGGTTCCACAGGGACAAGTTTGTTTTGTAGTATCTAATGCTGTCCTGTGAATTGAATGATTATCTTGTTTAACCAGATATGTTCAAAAACAATAAAAGAGAAGTTTCAATTATTTCCTAAAAAGTCAAATTCTGTCTCATGACCATCCAACAACCTTAAGGTTCATGCCAGGTGAGGCAGAAATTAATCTACACCACTTCCAATCTTGGTCTTGCCAATATGGTATAATTGGCAAGATCAAGCATAGTCTAGACTACTGTTTTGCAGGACATCTGCACTCTGTCTGCAACAACAACCTTTTGTATGTCATTTCAACCTCCAAATCCCACACTGATCTGTATGTCCTCAACATACACAGTGAGGCCAATCGCAAACCAAAAAAAGAGCACCTCACCTTCCATTTGGGCTGCCTAGATCCCAATAATATGAACATTAAATAAATAATTTCAACTTCCCATGTTCCTTTCCCATTATCTCTCCCTTTATCTACTTTTTCCATCTCTCCTTCCCCCTTGATACTTTGACTCACCATCCACCCCCATCTGATTTCATCTGCACTTCACCCACATACCAATCTACCTGGGTTTTCCTCTTCTTTGGTTCACCTTTCCTATCACCATCTGATTTCATTTACTCATCATCTCTCCATATTTGGTCCTACCTGTCACCTACCAGCCTCTATCTCTTATCATTTTCCCTTTCTACCTCACCTACAGAAATGCTATACTTGTGCCCACTTTCTTCCTCACCACCATTTGATTCAATAGACATGTTTGATATGCATACAATTTTGGCATTTTTGTAGCAAGATGAACAAGATCAATCCTTGCTGTTTTTGCACCTGCAAGCCACCACTCAAGGCCTGCAGACTGATGGAAATTAGCTCTCCCTAATCAAAACTTCCCTTTTTCTGAAATCTTAAATTGTTTGTTTGCATTGTGAAAAAAAAAAGAACTGAACTTCTTTGTGGTTATTTTCTGGGTAATCGCAACATTATTTTTTCAGCTCTGATTCCTAATTCCACCTTTCTCCATGCTGTTCTATGAATCTGAAAGAGACCATTTGCTCTTTGATGTCATGTTTGATCACAGGGTGAGCTTCAGTCCAGAGATATGGGTTATATAGCATGGCCAAATCATTCCCAATCTAGAGCAACAACCATGAATCCTCCAACCTTCTGAGATCTCTGCACTTTTTTAACTTTAGTCTCGTGAAGATAACCCTGATTTTATTTCTGCCACTTTCAACAATGGTGATCATGCCTTTACCTGCCTCACTTTGGAATTCTGTTCTTAAACCTCTTTTGATTTCTACTCTGTTCTCCATGTTTTAAGATCCTTATTAAAATTCTGTTGGTCACTCATTTGTAATATGTTCTCATAAATTCTTGCGTCCCAAGGTCATATTTTGTTAAATGACTATGTGAAGTGTTTTTGGACAGCAACAACTTGTATGCAATTTTTAACTTGGTAGAACCATCCAGGATGCTTTGTAGGAGTATTATTAAGCAAAATTTGACATCAAGTTACTTGAGGAAACAGCAGCATGAATTTTAAAACTGAGTTATTGGTTATTGAAGAATCAATGGAGGTAAGTGAGCATTAGGGTGATAGGTATCTAGGATAATGTAACTCCAAATGCTGGAAATGTGAAATAAAAACAGAAAATACTCAGTAGGTTAAGGCAGCATCTTTGAGAAGAGAAACAGTTGATGTTGGTGGAAAAAAGAAACTTCAGTAGAGCTGGGAAAGACAGTGTTTTAGTGTCCAATTTTAAAAAGCATTGAATGAAGCAAGCTGGCCCGGAGTAAATTAGAATAGTTGCAAAAGGGTCAATAATAGTTTTAGAAGAACTTGGTGTATTTAGGCAGCAAAAGAGATGACCTGTGTTACAAAATTTGAAATGGCAATTGTTTTATGTGGTTAGAATTTGACCTTAAGATTATATATGGTAACAATCAGCCAAGAGTTTGGTTTAGCCTCAACCTGGGCAACGAGAGGATGGACATTAATTCATGATGGGGTCTGAAGATTTAGAATTTATTTTGTAAAGAGCACAGGTTATGGAGCATAGGATGACTGAAAAGGAAGATGCAGAGGAGACAACCTAAAAGATGGTAACCATGGTGGTGGATGAGCGAGAGGCTCTGCTGCTGAAGGACACACACAGGCAGAGAGTTATATCTGACTTCCAGGTGAGGAACCCACACAAGTTGTTGGAGAGTGACTCATGAGAACCAGATATTGGAACTGGGATTTGAGAGGATGCTGAGGGCAAGGACAGCTCCCGAAAGGCCCTGGGCGGTGAAGTCTTCCTTATCATGTCAGAGGTTTGGATCTGGGCTCGAGTTGCTGATGGTTTGAACTGAACTGGAGTCTTGTGCGGCTTTAGAGGCTGAGGGAGTGCCGGAGGAAAATTGACGGACTCTGGGGGATGACCCTCTTTTGTTTCGCTTTCTCTGTTTGCAAGGGATGCCGGATAAAACTGATGTTAATGGTAAGGCAATTTCATGTATATTAGTTTTCTGTTTTATTGCATCACAATAAATAATATCTGGCCAATTGCTTTTAGCAGGTTCACCACTTGAAGGATGCCCTGATTTCAGCGGCAAAGACAATGGGTGTTAACTTGTTTGTGGTAGTTAACAAGGATTCGGCTGATTCCCTGGTTAAAGCAAGCATAGAATATTTTTAACTCACAGGAGTGTTGCACTGTTGCGTGCTTTGCATTCCACAATAGCATGCATATCCTGCTGTTGTCGCTGTGTGTCCATTGCAATGGATAAGCAAACAGCTATATTTTGTATTTTAATATTGAGATTTGCAACATCTAAAACTATTATTTTCTTCATTGGAAATAGAAAAAGGAATTATAAAAGGCTTTTCAGATGCTATCTCAGATGCCATTGATATGGTGAATTCACAAGCTTTCATCCTATTTGGTGTGGAGAGTTCCCTATATGTATGTCCTGTATCGTACATCTCTACACAGTCTCCTGAACTGCACGAAAATAGTAGCTGCAAAACCATCTTAAAATTTGTGCCGTAAGTAGCAGATTGGAAAATGTTAAAATATATTAATAATATATTGGGGTGTGTTTTTGAGATTTGGATAATACGAACAGTGTTCTTCCAGTTTTGATTTGTGCTTGGCGAGATTTGAATGTTTTGAGATTTAAATTGCGCAAGAATGATTTTATTCAATGACTCCGTCAGTTTACTTGAGAATTATTTATTTTAATTGCTTTATCTTTTATGGCCATGCTATTTTAGCCTAGTAATTCTGTAACATCCTCTGATTTAACCTTTCTTTTTTTCATTAAGGTGCCTTTTAAAACCTACTTGTCAGATCAAATATGATCTAACAGCTGTTTATATTACATGGTGTCAAATTTTATTTTAAAATTGACATGGATGTTTTGTCATTTTTTTTGAAGTGCCTTATTAATTCATGTTGCATTTCAACATGTCCATCTTCATTGCCTCCTTCAATAATACATCCCTCAGATTTCTGTTCTGTCTCAGTTCTGTTCTATTGTACATTCTTGATTTTTCAGAGTTTGACCATTATTGATCCTTCTTTCAGCTGTTAGGGTCCAGAAGTCTGAAGTTCCTTTCCTAATTGCCACTGTCTCTTGAGCTCTCTGCTTAAAAATGATCTTTTCTAACAATCTTTTAGTTTACATATGAAGTGACAGCTACCTTTTTAAAAGCAGTACAGGAGACAGAGGTACCATAAGATTAAGCAGAGTGCAAGACACAGTAGCTCCAAGAGTTTGGTTGGTTTTGATCTGTAAGGGGATGAGTTTACTTTCATTTTAAATCTGTGTTGATTTAGTTTTACATTTAAACTCTCCCAACTAATTTAAAATTGCTTTGAAATAAAGTGACAGGAATAGCTCAGTAAATGGAGCAGCATTTAGTGCCTTATCCTCTACCTACTCTCATCTGTGTATATACTTCACATGAATCTGCTGGGGTCAGCTTCTGCATCTGGTGCTCCTGTTATGGCATTCTGTACATTGGAGAAACTGGATTGCTTCATTGAGCACCTTCACTCTGCTGCCACAATAGTGGGGACCTCCCAATGACAACCTGTTTCAATTCCCAGGCCCATTCCCATGCCAACATGTCTATCCATGCCAGACTGAGACCACACATAAATTGGAGGAACAACACCTCAAGTTCCATCAAGGCACCCTCCAACCAGATGGCATTAACATAAATTTCTCCAGTTTCTGTTAGTACCACCCCTCACCCTGGTCACACCCCTTTCATATCTCTGTCTCCTTTCTTTTCCTCTAGCTTTGCATTCACTGAGCTTGCCCCCTCCCCTGATCAATTCCCACCCTCTGTCCTCATATCTATAAACATTTGCTTGTTGGGCTGTTCTCTTCCCCCCGCCCTTTCTTCTCTCCTCCCCCAGCCTTTTTATTCAGTCAATTAGCTCCTTTTTGCTCAAAGCTTGAAGAAAGGTTCAGGTCTGAAACATTGGTTATGCATGTTTTACTATGGACACTATGTGATCTGCTGAGTTCCACCAGCATTTTTGTGTTTTTAGTACAATCAGAATGTTAACAGACTTTTGTGTTTCACCACATTTAAATTTGTGAGACACAATTTCCCATGTACGAAGCAATGCTGACAATTCCCATTTAAGTAACTTCTCCACTCACCCCACTCTTACACTCACTGGCCTGTAATTTCCTTATTTGTCCTAGCAGACCTTCTTAAATAAAGGCTAAACATTAGCTTTGGCAGGGAGATGGAAATTAGTATAATAGGGCAGAGGATAGAGTAGATAGTGGAAAGGTTGATGCAATATGTAGTGAGATTGTGAGGAAGGACTGGCAGTGGAGGGAGCATAAATGTAGTCAGTTGGAAAGATTGAAATATGTTCACTTCAATGCAAGAAGTTTTAGTAATAAAGGAAGATGTATTTGCTCCATGGATCAGTATGTGGTATTATGATGTTCTGGCTATTAAAGAGAGGACAGGTTGATTGATGCAGGTGCCAGTGTTTAGGTGTTTAAAAAGGGATAGGATGGGAGGTAAAAGAGGAGGAGAGTAGCATTACTAATCAGGGATAGAGTACCAGCTGCAGAAACAGAGGGCATTGTGGAAGAATGATGTACTGAGTCAGTGTGGAAGTCAGAAACAGTAACGGGGCGATCACTCTATATTGAGAGTAGTCATAAGCCCCCAAACAATCTTCAGGACACTGAAGAGCAGATCAATAGGCATATTTTAGAATGGTGTAAAAATAATAGGGTTGCTGTTATGGGAGACTTCAACTTTATTGATATTGACTGGCATCTCCTTATTACAAGAGATGGGGGAGAATTTGTCAAGTGTGTCCAAAAAGGATTCCTGATATAGTGTGTGGACAGGCCAAATAGAGGAGAAGCCATACTGGGTAATGAATCTGGGTCAAGTGACAGACCTCTTGCTGGGGGATCATTTTGGTGACGGTGACCACAATTAAATAACTATGAACAAGAATAGGAGTAGACAAATGTGTAGGCAAGGGCTAATTATGATGGAATTAGGCAGGAATTTGGGAGAGTAAATTAGGAATGGAAGAAAAGCACAGAAGTAATGTGGAGAAATTTTTTTTTTTAACCACAATCTTAGTGTCCTGCAGACTTTTGTGCTTCACTTTCTGAAGAAATGTGAAGGATGTTGAGGGTCCACTCCACAGGGTTCTGGACAGGTTTGTCCCACTGAGACAGGGAAAAGGTGGTAGGATAAGGGAACTTTGACAAAAAAGGTAACACAGCTAGTTAAGAGGAAGAAGGAAACTTGCATTAGATTTAAGAAACAAAAGACAGGAGGGTTCATGAAGATGATATGGTAGCAAGGAAGGAATTTAAGAAAAGATTTAGGAGAGCTAGAAGGGGGCACGAGAAGGCCTTGGCAAGTAGGATTAAGGAAAACCTTAATTTGTTCTGTGCAGTAGGAGTACAGAAGGATGATGAGAGTGAAGGTAGGGTTGCTTAAGGATAAAGGAGGGAATGTTTCTGGAGGTAGGGAAAGACAAAAAGAATACTTTGCTTCAGTGTTCACCTGAGATGGTGACCTTGGTCAGTGTGAGGTCAGTATAGAACAGGCTTATTTATGTGCTGAAGCATGTTGAGGTTAAGATGGAGGAAGTGCTGGATTTTCTCAAAAAAGTTCGGACTGATATGTCCCCAGGGTTGAATGATATATAGTCCATGTCAGTACAGGAAGTGAGTGAAGAGCTTGCTGGGGTGTTGCCAATGGTCTTTGTGTTCTCTTTGACCACAAGGGAGGCACCGGAGGATTGGAGAGTAGTATATGTTGTCCCCTTATTTTAAAAAAGGTAATGGGGAGAATCCTGGGAATTATAGACCATTGACTCTTTTGTCACTGATGGGGAAATTATTGAAGAGGATTCTTAGGGACAGGATTTACAAGCATTTAAAGAAGTATAGTTTTCTTGGGGGTAGTCAGCATGTACTTCACAATTAAGTTTATTGTGGAAGTAACAAAAGAAATTGATGAAGCTATGGTGGTAGATGTAATGAATATGGATTTTAGTGAGGCATTTGACAAGATCCCCATAGTGTACTCATTCAGGAATCACAAGATCCATGGAACCTTGGCTGTATGGTTTCATAATTGACTTGCTTGCAGAAAATAGAGGGTAGTAGAGGTAGTATTCTGCCTAGAGGTCAGTAGTTAGTGCAGTCCCTCAGGGATCTCTTTTGGGATCACTATTCTTTGTGATTTTTATAAATGGCCTGGACATGAAGATTATGTATAGTATACAAGATACAGCAGGATAGAGACAGAATGCAGAGTTGGGCAGATACAATTCAATCCAGATATGTGTAAAGTTGCATTTTGGAAGGTCGAACTTGAAGGAGGCGTATATTGTTAATGGCAGTGTGGAGGAACAGAGAGACCTCAGTCCAAATCCCTAGATATCTCAAGGATGCCACCAAGTTAATAGGGTAGTTAAGAAGGCTGGTCTTCATTAGTTGGAGAATTGAGTTCATGAGGTAATATTGCAGCTCTATAAAACTCCCGTTGTGAAAGAGAAGCAAGGTAGATGACCCTACCTGGAAGGAAACCACGGCAGCGAACCAGTAGGGTACTCAGCAGCTGAAGGACTCACACAGGCTGCTGTTGACGACTTGCGGACAAAGGACTCGCACAGTCTGCAGGTTGCTGCTGACCTGGTGTTTAAGGACTCACATAGGCTGTGGGCTGCTGGCGACTTGGTGTCAAAGGACCCACGCAGGCTGTGAGCTGCTGGAGACTGGCTCATTGGAACCAGATGTTGGAATGGGGATTCAAGAGGGTGCTGAATAAGCTGAAGGCTTCATGATTGGTGTATTGTTTCGATCTGGAGCTCAAGTTGCCACTGGTTTGAACAGGAGTCTATGAGGCTGTGGAAGCGCGGGAGGGTAATTTATAGACAGTCAGTATCTCTGAAGGGACTCTCTTTTGCTTATCGTTCTCCTATTGTAAGCGCCACTGGTCAATGCTCATGGCGTTTCTTCGTTTGCCTTGTGGCAAACAAAAACTGAAATACTATACATCAGGTATATGACATTTTTTTAATGCATTAGTATGTGACAATAAAAGGAACCTTGAACCTTGGATTAGAGAACCTGTTACATGAAGCAAGGTTAACAGAGGTGGGGCTTTTCTCTGGAGCAAAGGATGAAAGGTAACTTAATAGAATTCTACAGGATAATGAGAGGCAGAGATAGAGTGGACAGCTAGCACATTTTTCGTGGGCAACAATAGCCAATACCAGAGTACATCTGTTTAAGGCCAGTGGAGGATAGTTTAGGAAGATGTCAGGGATAGGTTCGTGGATTCCTGGAATGCATTGCCAGGATTGTGGTGGAGGCGAGTACAAAAAGGACATCTTTCTAAAGACTCTTCTACGTGCACATGAATACAAGAAACATAGAGGGTTGCGGATGTGAGAAGGGGAAGGTTTATATAGGAGGCACAACATTATGGGAAGAAGGGCCTGTACTGTGCTATAATGTTCTATGTTCACTGGTCTATTCTTGTTATGCTTTTGCTCTTAATACATTTATGGAATTTCTGAAGATTCTGATTTACATTGTCTGGAAGATTACCTAAGGTTCCATTTTTTTATATCCATAGAACATTACAGCACAGAAAACAGGCCCTTCTAGTCTTCCACATACCTGTCCAAATTTTTCTTAAATGTTAAAATTCAGCCTGCATTCACCACTTCAGCTGGCAGCTTGTTCTGCACTACTCTCTGCTTAAAGATACGTTCCTCTTAAACCTTTCCCCTTTTACCTTTAAGCCATGTGCTCTGGTTTGTATCTCACCTAGCCTCAGTGGAAAAAGCCTAATTACATGTATCTATTTATACCCTTCAATTTTGTATACCTCTATCAAATCTCCCCTCATTCTTCTACGCTCCAGTGAATAAAGTCCAAACCTGTTTAACCTTGCCCTGTAACTCATTTCCAGAAGTCCAGGCAACATCCTAGTAAATCTTCTCTGCACTCTTTCAATCCTATTGATACCTTTCCTGCAGTTAGGTAACCAAAACTGCACACAATACTCCAAATTTTGCCTTAACAATATCTTGTACATACTACTTTACTATAACATCCCAACTCTTATACTCAATACTTTGAGTTATGAAGGCCAATATGCCAAAAGTTCTCTTTATAGCCCTGTCTAACTGTGATGCCAACTTCAGGGAATTATGTATCTGATTTCCCAGATCCCTTTGTTCTACTACTCTTTTCAGTCCCCTACCATTTACCATGTATGTCCTTTCTTGGTTTATCCTTCCAAAATGCAACCCCTCGCACTTGTCTGCATTAAACTCCATCTGCCGTTTTTCAGCCCATTTTTTCCAGCCCTCCTAATTTCCTTTTTTTAAAACTTAATTTAAGTTTTTCAAATCACATTAAAACAATAGATAAAAATAATAACAATATAAACTAAACTAAACCAATATAAACCCACCCCACACTCCCTCCCACCCTCAGCACAAGGGGAAGCAAAAAAAAAATCAACCAGCTACAAATATAGACTATATAATAAGATATTTCTAGACCCATACATTCCAAATAAGGTGACCACATTTGAACTAAAAAAGAATAAGTATCATGCAAATTATGTTATTTTTTCCATATAAATACAAGATCTCAATTCATTGTGCCAACGATTCATATTTACTTCTACATCATCTTTCCAAGTAATCGCAATACACTTCCGTGCTACTGCTAATGCTAGCTACGCTAGCTGAACAAAAGCTGTCTGAAACTTGTCCAACCCCAAACCAGTCAGTGAAACAATATAACCCAGCAAAAAAATTTCTGGATCTAATGGCAATTTAATCGTAAATAACTTTTCAAAAAATACTCTAACTTTTTTCCCAAAATGGTTGGACTTTTATCACAAAGCCAAACTGCATGTAAAAATGTTCCAGTATGTAATCCACATCTAAAACATAAATATGAATTACTAAATCCTTATTTTTTTCAGTTTCTCAGGGATCAAATACAACTGATGTAAAAAAAATTATAATTAACCAAACTATATCTTACATTAAGTAATTTAGTCATCCCATCTTGGCACGTAACTTCCCAATCCTCTTGACGTATATCATAAGATAAATCGCCTTCCTATTTATTTCTAGATTTATTTAAATTTGTTTTATCCATACTATCTTGCAACAAAGCATACATATCAGAAATAAAACCCTTTTTTAACATGTGCAAAATCAGAAACTCGAATTTCATTAGTTCAGGTAATTTAATTTCTCTTTCATTACCAAAGCTTGAACTTGATAATATACAAATTCAATGTAGACTATAAGGTAATAGATAAAACATTGGTGAATAGACGACAAAGATTTACCTCAATTAGTACACACTGATCAGGCAGGTTTCATAACGAATAGGGATGCTTCTGATAATATTCTTAGAATGATTACGTTGATCAATGCATTGAGTCAGCAACCCAATCTATCAATGGTGTCGCGCTTGATGCGGAAAAAGCATGTGACCGAGTTGAATGGAATTTTTTATTTAAAGTGTTAGAAAAATTTAAGTTTGGGCCATTTTTTTTACTGGTTGGGTTAAGGCATTATGCAAAAATCCAGTTGCTAGGGTGGTGACGAATGGCCAAACTTCCTCGTCATTTAAGCTAACACGATCAACACATCAAGGCTGCCCATTGTCACCAGCCTTATTTGCATTGGTTAGCTCAAGCAATCAGACAAAATGATATTATTAAAGGGATAAGAATTGCAGATAATGAATATAAGATTAATCTGTTTGCTGATGATGTATTGATATATTTAATATACCCAGAACAATCTTTAAAATATTTACAAGAATGTTTGGAGCAATATGGTGTTCTATCTGGGTGTAAAGTAAATTGGGATAAAAGTAAAATATTGCCAATTTCAGATGGAGATTATAGTGAGTGTAAACAGATGACAAAATTACGATGGTCGGATAAAATTAAATATTTAGGAGTAATAGTTGACGCGAAATATTAATTGTTATAGAAATTGAACTATGTACCATTATTGAGAAAGATGAAGATGGATTTGATTAAATGGAAAGACTTTTCGTTGACATTAATAGGTTGGGTAAATTGTATTAAAATGTATATTTTACCATTTATTCAATATCTTTTTCAATCGATTCCATGTTCACTTTCAAAAGTATTTTTTCAAGATTTGAATACGGTAATATGGAAGTTTTTATGGAAGGGGAAGTTGGCAAGAGTAGCATTACAGAAATTGACGTGGAAATATGCTGTAGGAGGACTTCAATTGCCTCATTTTCAAAATTATTATAAAGCTGCACAATTAAAATTTATTAATAGAATGTTGGATATTACACAACCTCCTAGTTGGGCTAAAGTAGAATTAGCTTGTATTTCTGAGTCTCAGGTTCATCATTTTATATTTATTACAGGTTTATTACAGGGATATAACATGCCTGTTTTAAAACATTTATTAGGGATTTGGACTAAAAGGAATTTTGCTACAAAGGGTAAGATAATCAATTCAAGCTCCATTATATCAAAATAGGGTTATTCCTTTTTCAATGAATAATAGGCATTTCAAGGCATGGAATCTGAAGGTATAAAAGTGATGGAAAATTGTTTTGAAGAAGGACAGTTTCTTTCTTTTAATCGACAGAGAAAAGTTTGGAATATCACCTAATTTCCTTAAGATTTTTTCTTGCAATTTTTATACTCCTCAATTACCTCAAGCCTTCCTCGCCATCCAAAACACCTTTAATCTTTGTGTCATCTGCAAACTTGCTGACCTAATTTACCACATTATCATCCAGATCATTGATATAGATGACAAACAATAATGGTCCCAGCATCGATCCCTGAGGCACACCACTAGTCGCAGGCCTCCAGTCTGAGAAGCCGTCATCCACTACACTCTCTGCATTCTCCTGTGTCCTAATGTCGAATCCAGTTTGCTGCCTTTGAATCTTCTGGACTAACCTCTCATTTGGAACCTTGTCAAAGGCCTTACTAAAATTCATGTGAACAACATCCATAGTCTTTCCTTCATCAACTTTCCTTGAAAACATATATAAATTTGGTTAAACACGATCAACCACGCACAAAGCCATGTTGATTTTCCCTAATCAGACCCTGGCTATCCAATTACTTGTATATCCAATCTCTTAGAACAGCTCCAATAATTTACCTACCGCTGATGTCAGTCTCACTGTCCTATAATGAATGAGATGCAATCTATATTTGTGAGTTGTTTAGTTAGTTCTATGTACATTTTTATTGTCTTATCTCAAATGTATAATTTTATTTCAGCATTGAGACCAATGACTATCTTAAAAAGATTCACAAAAAAAAGACAATGAAAATTCAACCATTGGTATGTATATAACTTTTAAGAACAATTTGATTTTAGACATTTTTCTCATGATGCAAATGTGTAATTTTGTATTCATGCCAGATTTTTCTTGCAGTTATACACAGTTGGAGCAAATTGACAAGGTTTGCCTTGTACAGGATTTTGCGACTCAATGTCATACAAATTCACATTCATTAACTTTATTGCTGGGATCACAGTACCTGTGAAACTATTTAAATAGTTATTTAAAGCAACTTAATTTGGATAGAATGCTCAGAAGTATTGCGAAAGGCAGAACATTTAAGTAGATAACGGATTTTCCTTTGTTGGACAAATAGTCACAGAATCATTCAGCATGAAAACTGGTCCTTCGGCCCACCTTACAGACGCCAACCAAAGTGTTCCACCCATACTGGTACCAGCTGCCTGCATTTGGCCCATATCCCTCTAAACTCATCCTGTCCATTGCATCCATTCAATTTTTTTTTAAACATTCCAATACTACTGTAACAACCAAATCCTCTGGCAGCCCATTCCATACACCCACCATCCTTTGTGTGTTTTTTTTAAAAAGTCATCCTGGCTCTGGTTTTCCATAGCAACCTGTGTTTTGTATATCCAATTTTAAGGATTGATTAACCCTCATTCAAATTATCAGTAAATTAATTATGCATCCACCCTCAACGATATCTAATGAAGACAGGATTTTTTTTTTTAAATGTGAAAAACAATACTGGAGAAACTCAGCTGGTCAAACAATCTTTATATAGCAAAGATAAAGATACATAGGAGATGTAGAGTTGGGGGTGAGAGAATGAATATATGTTTCTGGCTCAGGCTATTGCACACATGTCAAACTCTGGCCCGCGGGCCAAATTTGGCCCGCGATATAATTATATTTGGCCCGCAAGATCATTGTCTTTTGGTAATGTCACCCCCACCATCCTCCCCCTTCATTGCACATCCTTCCCCATTGTAACACAAGAAATTGTAACACAAGAAGTCTGTCGATGTCATCAGCCGGCAAGCCGATTGGAAGGCTCCCCGCACAACCAGTCACTTCTCCCACCTGTCGAGCGGTGCGGCGGATGGGCGAGCACCTGTGATTTCCTGTCGGCACGACGGGCATGGCAGGCTGCGCAAGGCCCCCAGGCAGCGCGAGCCCCGCGCGACTGGCATCGGATGGCCCTTCCACAGCGCGAGCGCACTTCTCCCGGTCGCCACGGCCTTCAGCGCTTGCACCCGTGTGGACCCCAGGGACGGCTGGTTCGGCCCTGCACATGAAGAGTGAGATGGTGGCTGTCCGCAAAGGCTGATCGGCAGCACGCTGGGCCTGAGTGGGTGGGTAAGCAGGGGTGGGCAGAGGGTGTAGGTGAGGAGTAATGGGCAGGGGAAGTTATGGTGGTACGAGGGGCAGTTAGAGGGAGGGATGAGAAGAAGGAGGGGTAGATAGGGAAGAGGTAAAAGGGGAGGGGCAGGGCGAGTAGGGGAGGGGTGATTAGAGGGTGAGAGATGGGTAGAGGGAGGAACAGGTTGAGGGGAGAGGCAGTAGAGGGGCGTGTATAGGATGGGGTGGGTAGAGGCAGAGCGAGTGGAGTGAGGGGTGAGTAGAGGTTGGGTAAAGGACTGGTCAGGTAAAGGGATGGTGGGTCGAGGGTGAATAGAGGCCTAGAGCCTGAGGAGTGAGCAGGAAATGCTGAGTCCTGATGCAGGCCAAAATGGACACAGCCTGTGAATGCTAACTACATCTCCACAGGGACCAAATAGGTTTCCCTCAGGTCAAGCAAAGGGTGAACTTGAGCTACCTACTCCTGACCTGTAACATTATCCTTCTAAAGTTATATCCTAAAGTTTAACATTACATATGTTGAAAGAAGAGAAAACATGCAGATGTTGTTGAAAAATTTCAATAAATATTTAGTTCGGCCCTCGACTTAGTCCAAGTTTTTAATTTTGGCCCTCCGTGAATTTGAGTTTGACACCGCTGGGCTATTGGAAACCGCTGACTGCATATTTAATTATGAGATGCTGTCATTCACTTCTGGACCATTGACTACCTTTTCACTTTCGGTTGTAACCTGATTGATTGACTCCTTTATTTTTTCAGTGTTCAGAAGTTAGATTGGGAATCCTAGAATTTAGGCAGAATTTATTCTAGAAGTTGCATTCTCAACAAAATCTTGTTTTTGTCTTTTGGCCCATTGTTTTTTAATGGAATCATTAAAGATGATTACTGATATTAAGAATAGCAAGTAGCAAACTATGTCAATGCACTAGTTTTAACCCATTAAAATAGAAAATTAGAAATCTTATCACAGTCATAATTTGAGCAGATTATGAAAACTCCTATTTACTGAAAGATGCTTAATTTTATATTTTTAATGGATTACAACTAATGCATTGAAATAGTATTTTATGATGTATCTAAACTTTTATACTTTGTTAAATTATGTTATGCTTTGATTCCAGTATTTCTGTTTTTTACTTTTCAGCAAGTGGTAAACCTGGAGCTGTTGCTTGAGGTGACAACACCTGGGTCAGCTGAAAGTGTATATGTACTGTTCGATAAAAAGCCACAGATACATTTTAAGATGACTCTTCCCATTGATGTTGTAATATTTGCAAATCCAGACGATCCATGGGGAAGGTACGTACAATTCTAAATATTAAATAGCTTCTGAATTAATATAGTACACATTTAATAGTACTTTGGTAAAATAGAATGAGTCAGGTTTGCTCCATCAAAAGAAAGTTAAATGTTTTGACAGATAGTGATGTCTGCTGTCCAAGCTTGTTTGGTTTTATTCTGAGGATCATACTAGATTCTTTATGCTAATAACATGTTTTCCCTGGGAACACAAGCTTTCTAATTATTTCTTGTACTTGAGCATTGATGTTACTACTAAGGAAAATTTTGGATGTATTCTGATGCATTGATGAGAAAGGAGTTTTCAAACTTTGAGTTGAGGAATATTACAAAATATTGGGATGGTCTCAAGACCAACAACTTGTATCTGGAGACTCATGGAGTCAAAAAGATGTGCACCACGGAAATGGGACTTTCTGATAATTGAATGATTACCGACCATAAGATATCAATTTTACACAAACCCCATGTAATCCAGTTTTTAATTCTACCCATATTCTCATTTCCCCTCCCCAGTTTCCATGACTCACGTTTTCATTAGAATAAAATTACAGTGGCCAATTAATCTATCAGCCTGCACTTTAGTCTAGAGCAGCTACAGAAAGATTTTATGCTTGCAAGGAAATGTAGGCAGGATTCAAGGTCAACCTGGTTCTATCAGCTGTGCCAGTCTCTCATCCATCAGTTGGAAAGGCTTTTAATGGAAATGTTAACAAAATCTGAAGAAACAACTAACCCTTAAAGTTACTAATTCTGAACATGAATTAAAGTTCATTTGAGGTTTTATGGGGCATTTTATATTTTATATTATATATTAATATTTTTAAAAGAGATAGATTGTGGGAGTTCAGTGTAGGTCACTTTATAAACAGGTACTTTCAAAACACATCTCATTTAAAATGCAAGAGCTTTGCCGAAAGAGAGACTTCATGTCCACAGTGACTTTGCAGAATCTTTGAAGAATCTCTCTGGAGACTTCACAAGTAGGTGTTAATTGGACTGATGCTGTGGAGTAAATGGACTATTGTCTTTAAAGCAACAGATGTCCAGGCAGAAACTGTTTCTATGCCAGCAATCTGTCTGGTTGCAGTTTGCTGTTCTAAGAGGGGTCATGTGGTTTTGCAAGCAGAGAGAGAGGAAAGATCAAACAGGATTCCTCTTTGAGAGAGAGAGTGAGAATGGAGTTCTGCAGTGGCTTTTGGGAGGCTGCAACAGAGCAAGCTGGCAGGCTTGTTAAAACCCCATTTTGAAGATGGGTTGTGAGTTCCAAGTTCAGTCTGTTGAAAACCCTTGTAGTCCTTACAAGAGGAAATGGCCGGCTAGAGTATTTCTCCTGGAATAAGGGAAACAAGAGGAACTCTTTGGTGACTGGAAGAAGAGGTTATCATTTGGAAAACCCATGATGGGGCAAGTTTCTTTGGCAAGACACTGAAGTGACTGATTGGAGGAAATCAGTTTGTGTGTGTCCAACGAGCAACAAATCTGTCTAAAACTAACGAGAACCTTCCTGAGTGGTAACCATTTACCTTTAAGCACCAGAACTTGGTGAAAATTCATAAATGTTAAATTTAAGAATTGCCTGATGGAGTAGTGAGAAGTGAGATTGGATTGTGAATCAAAGAATTTTCCTGAACATTTACACATTACGTACATGTGCGCTTAGAATTAGAAGGGTGTTAAATTAGGTTGTCAATAGTAATAAGTTAAAGTTTGATTCTGTTTTTATGTTTAAAGAAAATTAAAAGCAACTTGTTTAAGTAACCATTTGTCTTGGTGAATTCCTATTGCTGCTGGGTTTTGGGGTCCTCTGGACTCGTAACAAAGGCGTTGCTCTTTTGTAGTCAGATTTTTCAAAACCTACTTTATCTCTGATCTGCTTTGCTTATTTAAAAAGTAATTTCAACATGGATTTTTAAATCAATGAATTGTGCACACATCAATGGAGGAATTTCTGGCATCATGTTGATTTGTTTAATGTGACATTGAACTGCTTATAGTTATAAACATTCTTGAAGGCAACTAAGACTCAACTCATTTTGACATAGCATGTTTTATCGTTATGTGCATTTCCCATTGAGTGTAGTGGCAATGAGATCTGGAGTTTGGTGATTAATGGGATGATGTACAGATCAAGTTCGATCATCCGAAATGGCCGAGACTGGGCCCATTTTGGATAAACTTTTTTTCAGAGAATAGGTCATTTTTTAAAAACAGCCCAGTAGCAACTGAAAATCACTTGTAACAGTGTTTATAGAACAACCAACAATAAAGCAAGGCCTTTTAAACATTAAATTCTTACCAAAAAAAATGCTGGCCACTGCTGATCACTGACATTTACCCACCGAGTCCCCACTCATGCCGGGAGCCTGATGTCTGCTGCTGCCATCGTCAGAGGCCTGAGGTCTGCTACGCTGCTACCGCCACCGGGTTCCAGAGGTCTGCTCCTGCTCTGCCAGGAGCCCAACGTCTCCGGTCAGTTCAGCTCCAAAAAATTTTGGATAAATGAGGATTTCAGATATCCTCATTTATCTGAAAATTTTAATTGGAGTTGTACTGTAATTTTAAAACTAAGTTATTTATTGTAACCATTCTGGTTTCCATTAGTTATGATAAAACAAAAATGATAAGCAAAATACAATCTGCTGAAGGAACTGAGCAGCATCAGTCGAAGAAAAAGAGCTTTTGACGTTTCAGGTCAGAAACCTTAATCAGGGGTTCCAACCCGCAGCGTTCTTCCAGCAGATTGTATTTTGCTCCAGATTTGAGCATCTGCTGTCTGTCGTGTCTCCAAGAAAAATGATCACTTGTGAGCCATAACTCACAAGGTAACTAATTTCAACTGGTTAATGCATATGAGCTGACTTGGAATTTGACGACTCTGGGAAAGTTAAGTATGGATTCTACTAAGACCCAGGCTGAGTTAGCAAAATGCCTATTAAGTATATTTTCTTTATATGGACTTAGATGAGAAAGGAGCTCGTGAAATAAGGGAAAGTGTGTAGTGTGATATTCAAATAATTAACTACAAGTATTCATACCCTCTCAAGAATGGTTAGACATTTGATGTAATTTAGTCTATTGGAACTGATAGAAGGATTTTATTCCATGGTGATGACATCAGCAGTGTAAGTCTACATGAAAACAGAATCAAACTTTAACTTATCTATTATTAACTTTATCCCCTTCTAATTCTAAGTTCACATGTATGTAATGTGTGTGTAAGTTCAGAAGAGTTATTTGGTTCACAGTCCAATCTCATTTCTCATTCCTCCAAGATCACTGATTGCAGGCAATTCTTATACTGTGCACAGAATTTAACATTTATAAAATTCACCAGGCTTTGGTGCTCGAAAGGTAAATGGTTACTGCTCAGGAAGGTTCTTGTTGGTTTTCTGAGAGAGATGTGTTGTTCCAGTACATCCACAACTGATATACTTCCATCAGTCACTTCAGTGTCTTGCTGATGAAACTTGCCCATCAGGTTTCTCCAGATGATAACCTCTTTCTTTCATGTCATTCCAAATGAAACATTAGACAGCCAGTCCTCTCCTGCATGAACCACAAGGGATGTCACAAGGCCATCTTTCACACTGGGGCTTCTTGCCAGCTTTTCCTGCTGCTCTTGCTGGCTGAAACACAGTTAGAATGATTTCTGCTTCTCTCTCTCTCTCTCTCTCTCTCTCTCTCTCTCTCTCTCTCTATCTCTATCTCTATCTCTCTCTCTCTCTATATATATATATAATTTTTTATATTTTTATATATATATATATAATTTTTTATATTTTTATATATATATAATTTTTATTTCTATGTGTATATATATCTATATATATATATATATATATATATATATAGATATATATGTGTGTGAATGAGGAAAAGCCTATTTGACCCTCTCTGCTTGCAAAACCACATGATCCTCTTACAACTGCAAAACTCTCATGCAGACAATCAATAATGGTGCCAGCATTCTTTTCCATCTGTTGCTTTGGTAAACAATAATCCATTAGTGAAGTTTCTTGAGCAATCTTCAAAGCTCTTGCTTAGGTCAGAGAAGCCACTATGTCTAGCATAGCTCCAGTATTTCAAATAAGATCTGTTTTAAAGTGTTTGCATGTGACGTACTCTAACAAACCTTTCCTAATTTATCTCCCAAAAACACTTCTATATACTCTGTCACACTACAAATAAGAATGAATGTAAAATTGGTGCAAACTGTTAGTAATTAATGGTTTTTTTTACACAAATAAGGGTAAGTGTTGCTCTCTCATCTTGTATGTCTTAATTTCATAAACAAGATGTGCCAGGTCTGAGTGATGAAGTTAAATCAGAAGAGCTAAATAGCACAATAATCTTATTTAATGAAAAAGATGTATTTGGGAATGAATGATACAGGAAAAGTTAGTCTTTTTAAAAAAAATTGTGCTTGGGATAACTATTTTTAATCATAATTTATATTTTTCACAGACTACTGGATCAGGTTATTGAATCAATTTCTTCACAGCTATCTGAAATGGAGAAATGTGTTCAAAGATATACAAAGGGACAGACTGTACCAATACCACAGCCATTTCATTTTGAATTGCCAGGAAAACCTACTCTGACTACAGTAATGTATCCTGCTGGAATCACTGATGAAGAACTGGAACCACAACGAAAAGTATGGTTTTAGATTACCAAGATTCTTTTCAATTTATGCATTAACTAGAAATGATGATAAGTTTTAAATTAATCTCCATTATTTACCCTTTCAAGTATGTTTGAATAGTTTATGAATAGGAAATGTATTGTAAAATACAGTAAAAACCCCTGGTTTCTGGCACCGATGTGGATTAATAGATGCCAGATAAATGTATTTTCCTAAAACACCTGATTTAAGCATAAACAGTTTAAAAGACAAAAAATGCTATACTATACTTACACTGAACAAACTTTACTTGCATGAATATATAAACTTTAAATCATTTTACTATATTTTCAGTCACATTCTTTGAAAATAATTAACCGTTACTGCTTATGCATGTTCTTCTCCCTCCACAGAACCGCTTGAAAGATAAACAATAGGCTTTTTCAGGTGCATTCTCCACTAAAAATGCGCCTGAAGAAGCAGAAGCGTCCCTTTAAATTGCAGTGTTGATAGTGCAGTGCTGGCCACCTGAAAGGACAGCTGTGCTGGGATGTACATCTAAGTGCATTCTAGCTCCTGTCCCTTTGGCTGTCAATTCAGGATGGCTGGCTGTCAGCTGGGACAGCCAGAGTGGGCTTTCAGAGCGGGGACGTCCTGTATGGGACGTACCCACACTAATCCCGCTGTCCCACTCTCTCCCCACTCACGGGGCTGGAGCACCGGCGGGTGAGGACGGGGACTGGAGCACCGGCGGGTGTGGATGGGGGCTGGAGCACCGGCGGGTGTGGATGGGGGCTGGAGCACCGGCGGGTGAGGACAGGGGCTGGAGCACCGGCGGGTGAGGACAGGGGCTGGAGCACCGGCGGGTGAGGACAGGGGCTGGAGCACCGGCGGGTGAGGACAGGGGCTGGAGCACCGGCGGGTGAGGACAGGGGCTGGAGCACCGGCGGGTGAGGACAGGGGCTGGAGCACCGGCGGGTGAGGACAGGGGCTGGAGCACCTGGCGGGGGAGGAGGCTGGAGCACCATTGGGTGAGTACAAGGGCTGGAATGGCCAGCGGGGGAGGAGGCTGGAGCAGCTGGTGGGTGAGGTGAGGTGGCCAGTGTGGGAGGAGGCTGGAGC
Organism: Narcine bancroftii; assembly: GCF_036971445.1. Lineage (NCBI taxonomy): Eukaryota > Metazoa > Chordata > Chondrichthyes > Torpediniformes > Narcinidae > Narcine > Narcine bancroftii. The sequence goes on from NC_091469.1 coordinate 130,647,191, forward strand.
GGCCAGCGGGTGAGTTCGGGGGCTGGAGCGGCCTGTGGGTGAGAAGGAGGCACCGTCGGTTACTGGTATTGATTCAGCCAGCCCCCTTCTCCTCACTCCCGAAATCAGTCATGACAGTGTGGGGATATCCCGCGCCGACTGCCTGACAGTGTGGGAACTGATTTTAGGAGTGGGGAGAGAGAGGGGCAGCGGGATGAGTGCGGGAACGTCCCCGCGCTTACAGCCCGGGCCGGCCGCCCGACAGCGTGGGGACTGGGAGAGGAGCTGTCAGGCACTGGCCAGCTGATTGTTATCTGAATGCACCTGCTTTTAGGCAGCTGCATCCAGATGGCTGGGGAGGCCACTGTGCTGCGGGGATTATCCCTCTCAGAGGAGGGTTACCAAACTTGCCTTGCAGGCGCTTCCTGCACATTCACGTGGCCTTCCCACAGCCGCATTTTGCCAAAATATGCGGCTTTACAAGCAGGTCAATTGGCCACCTGAAAGTGCCTAATAACATTATAGATAATTGACCACACCCCTCCCCTCCCCCAAGTTTACAGATAAAGCCTCAACTGGGGTGACTCTTACTAAGCAGGGATAAGAAGACACTTCAAGAGTCACCCTAATGGTGAGCGGCATCAACTAGCTCTTCATTCTGGGCAATGCCATTGCTTTATCACACAACTTTATTCAAACAGCTGCTACAGCAAAGCATGACCAACGCACTCCACTGTCTGAATGTTCGCTGCCTTCTTCACAAAAGGTTTATGTTACTTCAGAGAACATTCACTTTTACAATTTAATTTTTTTAAATCTTTTATTTTATTCTTATTTATTTTATGTATTTTGTTAGGTCTGCTTTGTTCATGAATGAGTGAGACAAACACCAGGCTGAGTCGAAATCAGGGTTCTTTGTTCTTTATTACCGGATTGTAACACTTGCGACTAACAAAGTTAGTCGGAGAATGCATTCTGCCGTTATCAGCAAAATGGTGATTTTTTATACCCTTGGATACATGCTTCGAACATCATCATATCATTACTTGTCCAATGACTAAAACTGTTGCTATCCTTTCCCTGCTAGCTTCCTGCCTCTCAATCCATCAATGTCTTTCTTATCTTGTAAGTACAAGGATGCATTCTGTTACTCCTTAGTACTGGGTGACTCCTTCTCCGGTCCCATCTCATGATGTTTTACCTAACAGGAGTACAAGGACACCTCCCCTTCTTGTTACTGCCCTGTACAGGGTAACTCCCTACACATTCCCATCTCATGATGTTTTACCTTACAATTTTTAGTTATTTTCCTCAATTTATTTTTGGGGTTGCTTGAGACTGCATTAAATCTTCCACATTAAATCCCATGGAATCTTGACTGACAATTCTAATTTCTAGAACCAATCAAAGTGCAGATTTCTAAGTTACTTCCCAAGCTGCTGCTGTACTGTATAGTCGAAGTGTTTTGAGTTTGCTTAAGTTATTACCATATTGGTGAGATCACACCCAGAGTACTTTGTACAGCATTGTCACCTTATTCATGAAAGCAATTCCAGGAAAGGAACTCCCACCCATCAGTACAATATAGCAACTGAGGCTGAACACGGCACATAAGGAGATAGTGAAAGGAGACATGATGGATATACGCAACTATTCTATTGAACCTTGACAGGTTGTTTGTGGTGAACATGTTTCTTCTTGGAGGATGCAGAGTTCAAGCTTTCCAAGCTCTCTAAATCTGGCACTTTTCTGATTCTGTTCAATCATATTGTGAAAGATGCTAGGATACTTTCTTAAAAGTAACAGCCATAAAAGGAGAGGTCAGGTGGGGTAAGAGTTGTAGGAACTTATACACAGTTGTGATTTTTACAGGTGGAATCTCTACATTGAATTTCTGAATTTTATTATTATTTTACTGCTTAACTTGCCTAAATTTCTAACACTTATAACCAAAATGTACACAAATACCCTTTAATAAAATCTGGAATATCCACTTTAATCACATGTGAATTGATTGATTATAAATTTAAAAACGTGGAGTACAGGGGCAAATAAATGGAAAAAATGTCTGTCTTAAACATTATGGAGGTCACTAAATAGTGCAGATATTTGGAGGTCACTGTATTTATGAGTTAATAAAGAGTCTGTCACCCCTGGCTCTCCCATTTACTTTGTGAACTTTGCATCCATTTAGAGTCTGTGTTGTTGCATCCATCTTATCCCTGCATGTCACATTGATTTAAAACCTGCATGTCAACATTGGATTTTCTGATACTAAATTTTGAACTGCCTTTTGAGAATTAGAGTTATAGTGGCTTGGGGTATCCCACACGTACACACATAAGTATATTCACTTATAGTTGGGGGTTAAGAAGACAAGTTCAGATAAATTAGATAAGGTATATTGTTAATTAATCATTAAAAATATTATTTTAAATATATTGTCTGGGCTAATTTATATTGCTGCTGTCTGGGTACGTAACAGTGTTCCAGTTTCCTCCCACCATTCAAAACCTACTGAGAGTATAGGTCATTTGGGTGTAATTGGGTGGTATGGGGTTGTGGGTTCAAAGGGCCTGTTACCGTGCTATATGTCTTTTTTTTTTAAAAAAAAAAGAGGGAGAGAGGGATTGACCCGTCTAATAGGTATTGTTCCTCTAATTTGCGGATGGTTTAGGTTTTGTACAGTATGGGGCCATGGACAAATATAGCACTATGGGAATGGGATGTGCTACTGAAATGGTTGGCCACAGGGAATTTCAAGTTATTGCAGAGGTGCTCAGTGAAGCGATCTTCTAGTCTCTCCAATGTCGAGGAGGCCACAACAGGAGCAACGGATTCACTAGATTACCCCAGCAGATGTATGTGAAGTAATGCTTCACTTGGAAGGACTATTTGGGCTCCTGCATGGTGGAGGAGGTTTAAGAGCAGATGTAGCATTTTCTGCAGCCACAGAGGTAGGAACGGAAGGGTTGATTAGTGAGGAGGGCTCATTACCTCTGTTCTCTTCATCTCTGTAACTTAAAAACATACTTATTTTATTAATTTTCTGATTCTGAGGAATTCTTGAATTGGAATGTCAACTGTTTCATAAACCATAAGTTTGATTGTTATCTAGATTTAGAGTAAGGAACATCATTGATTTGAGTGAACAGCAACAAGTGAATTGTCAATTGACCAACAAACCTATCCAAAAAGATTGTAGGGTTTTGGGTGAAAAGATTTTTGTAGTTTTGTAATAGAACAATCTTTAAAAAGTAATCCAAGTCTATTAACGACTCACAATATTAAAATGTTAACAAATAATAGTAAAAATATTAAAATATCTTTTCATATTTGCAGGAGATGCATAAGGAATTTGGCCTGGACAATAAGCCTTACCTTCGCCGTACAATGGCTTATACTTTTCCAAGTGATGAGTTGATGAATAAATATCTGAAAAATATACACCAGTACATTTCTCTTCCTGATACTGAAGAATTCAAGGTATGTGTCTAAATTTATAGTCCTATGCATTGTTTTTCTGTAAAACAGAATCCCCAACATAAACATCCTTGCAACTAAAAATGTTAAAAATGCAATAACAGATTGAAAATCTCCTGTTTTCCCTGTGTCTGCTTGGGTGTTCTCCAGATGCTCCAGTTTCCTACCACCCTTCAAAATGTACCGAGGGTTGTAGGTCAATGAGGTGTAATTGGGCAGCATGGGCTCGTGACTGAAATGGTCTGTTATTGTGCTGTATGTGTAAATTTAAAAAAAAAATATATATATATATATTCACTGGATATCTGCACTGAACCTTGCAAGGTACCAAATACAATCTTTATTTTGGAATAGGTTCATCTGGTTCATGGATCGTACACCTATCATCATTATTTACAGGATGGAGTCAATGACATCGGGTGGGGTTGTGCATATCGTGCTTTGCAAACCATCGTGTCCTGGTACAATTTTCAGGGATACACCAGCATTAATATACCAACCCATGAAGAAATCCAAAAGGTAAGAAATTCCCTTGAAGGTTATCATTTTTCATTTTCAACTGTGCTTGGGATTTATTCATCAGGAATCCGGGTTCAACAAAATGCTACAGTCTCAAGCTCCATCTCGAACCTCATCGCTTCCGGTCATATCCCTCCCATGGTCCAACCTCATTATTTCCCAAAGCCGCTCTGCCCAGTTCCATCTGCTACCCAAGATCTACAAAGCCAATTGTCCCAGTAGGCCCATTGCTTCCACTTGCTCCTGGCCCATCAAACTGCTATCATCTTACCTTGACTCCAGTTTTTCCCCCCCGGACCAGTCCCTCCCTACCTATATACACTATTCATCACATGGCCTCCATCACTTCAACAACTTCCATTTCCTTGAACTCAGCTGCATTTTTTCATGATGGATGTCCAATCTCAGTACACCTCCAACCCCCATATTGAAGGTCTCAAAGCCCTTAGTTTTTTTCTCAACAAAAGATCCAACCAGTTCCCCTCCTCCACTACCTTTCACCACCTGGCAGAACTTGTTCTCACCCACAACAACTTCTCCCTTGACTCATCCTACATTTTCCAAGTCAAAGGGATAGGCATATGGTCCCAGCTATGTCTGCTTTTTTGTTGCCAATGTGGAGGAATCCATGCTATAAGCCTATCCAGGCAAAGCTCCTCAACTCTTCCTCCACTATATTGACAACTCCATTGGTGCTGCCTCCAGCACCCATGATAAACTTGTAAACTTTATCCACTTTGCTGCTAACTTTCACACCAACCTCAAATTTACTTGGTCCATCTCTGGCAACATTCTCCCCTTTATTGATCTCTCCATTTCGGGAGACAAACTCTCTGCAGATGTTTTCTACAAAGCCCCAACTCCCTATTGACTATACCTATTCACACCCTGTCCCCTGTAAGGATTCCATTCCTTTCTCTTAATTCCTGCATCTCCTCCATTTTCCACACTTTTGTCCTGGTCCCCTCTTCCCCTATATGCAACAATCCCACCAGGATTCAAGGTTGCTTTTATTGTCATGCAATAATACATTAAAAATATAACATGCGTGATAGAAGCCAAACAAAGAGTTGGCATTAATATTGATTGGCTTCCCTAATAATAGGGAGAAAGAGAAACAAGAGAGTCACTTAGTGTCCTTGGATTCGACTCCAGCACTCCCGCAGCCTCTGTAGCTGCACAGAGATAATGTTCGATCCATCGGCAACCCGAGCTATAGATCTAAGCCTCTGTATCCAACATATTATCCTCCGGAATTTCTTCACCTACAATGTGATACCTGCTACCAGTTAATCTTCCCCTTTCCTCCTCTCTCCGCGTTCTGCAGGGACTGCTCCTACCATGACTCCCTGTCCACTCATCCCTTTCCATCAATTATCCCCTTGGTACCTACCATTGTGACCGCAGGAAGTACTACACGTGTCCACACGTCCTCCCTCACCGCCATTCAGAGACCCAAACAGTCCTTCCAAGTGAAACCCTTCACTTGTGAATTTAAAGGGGTGAACTACTGCATCTAATGCTCCCATTGTGGCCTTTTCTACTCAGATTTTTTTTGAGCACTTTTGCTGGTATGTGAGTGGAAAGAAAAGGTGGTGCTGCTGTCAGGTCGAAGCTCTGGAGCAGGACCTTGGTGTGTCTGTGCACTTTGGTGTATTTGCAGTCCAAGCTCTCTAAATCTGCCACTTTTCTGATTCTGTTCAATCATATTGTGAAAGATGCTAGGATACTTTCTTTGGCTACCAGGTGTGGGGCCCGCCTGTCTGTTTCCCGTTACCGCGCTTGATTGGTGTTGGGATATGAGCATGACGGGATGCACCGCCAGATGTTATGGCCCACTCTGCGGTGGTAGAAATAGTAATTGGTCTGAGTGCTTGTTACGTTGCAACTGGGCTGCAGCTACTGCTGAGGGGACCCGGCGGGGGTGCTAAACCGGCAGTGCTGAAGGTATAGATCGGTTGCACGTGTATGGAGTTCTGTTGCAGAGTGTGGAAAAGTCTGTCTGCTTCTTTGGCTACCAGGTGTGGGGCACTGAAATCCATGCCAAGGAAATGTGCACTGGTAGCTTGGAGAGGAACGGGGCCTCGAACAAGAAACAGTTTGTGTGTCTGTCCGCAAAGGCCACCATTTCATGCATGAGCTCGGAAGGGTTCCTATTGCCCAGGCCTTGCATATTCGGATCCGGACGCCACGCTTGAGTCAGCTGAGTTCCATGAAATCGAGGAGGAAACACCGGAATTGTTCATACTTACGCTCCATTGGAGGATTTTCCATGAAGGAGCTTACTTTTGCTGCAGTAGCGGCGTCCGGGGTGCTAACGATGTACTAGAACTTGGTATCCTCCAAGACAATGCTTCTGATCTGGAACTGTGACTCAGCCAGCTGTAACCACTTCCTGGGCTAATTTGCCCAGAAGGGCGGCAAATGCACGCCAACAGTTTGGTTGCAGCTATAGCGACTGTAGTTGTCAGTAGCATACTTCATTTTGTCATGTTCGAGGTGGGTTCCAAAGAAGTTGGAACTGTCGGAGCCATCAGTGTAATGTCTGCTAACGGCAGCACTACTGAAATGAGAGACCTCCACACAGCACGAGGTGAACCAGTAACTGAACTTTTGAATTACTTGCGCTGCTTGAGGATACCGCCTTCTTACTGTGAGGAGTGTGCTGGCCTTAGGAAGTGACGTCAGTGTGTTATGGCATCACTCCCCATCCAGCAGCACACAACACGGAAGCGATGCTGTCCCCTGGAAAACGTGTATCTCCAACTGCGGGCTTCTCGGAAGGGAAGGGGGGCCCATAGTAGTGTAGAGGTGAGGGCAGGCATTAAAAGAGAAATGAGAAAAGCATGCAATAAGGGAACAGCTGTCATCATGGGAGACTTTAATTTGCATATAGATTGGACTAGCCAAATTAGTAAAAATACTGAGGAGGAGGAATTCCTTGAATGTTTACGGGACGGTTATCTAGACCAATATGTCGAGGAACCAACTCGGGAGCAGGCCATTTTAGATTTGGTATTATGCAATGATAAGGGGCTAATCAACAATCTTGTTGTACGAGGCCCTTTGGGTAGGAGCGATCACAATATGATCGAATTCTCACTCGACATGGAGAGTGATGAAATTAAAACTGAGACTAAGGTCCTGAATTTAAATAAAGGGAATTATGATGGTATGAGACGGGAGTTGAGTAAGATTGATTGGGTGGTGTTTATGGGGGAGTTGACTGTGGATAGATAATGGAAAGCATTCACAGATCTAATGGAGAAATTGCAGAAATCGTTTATACCGGTTTGGCATAAAAATAAACCATAAAAGGTGACTCAACCATGGATAACAAGGGAAATTAGAGACAGCATTAGATCCAAAGAGAGAGCATATCAATTGACTAAAAAAAGTACCACAACCGAAGACTGGGAGCAGTTCAAGATGCACCAAAGGAGGACAAAGGGATTAATCAAGAGAGTAAAAATAAATTACGAAAGTAAGCTTGCGGCAAATATAAAAACCGACTGCAAAAGCTTTTATAAATATGTCAAGAGGAAAAGATTGGTGAAATCCAGAGTAGGTCCTTTGCAGTCGGAATCAGGGGAATATATAATGAGGAATAAGGAAATGGCAGACCAATTAAATTCTTACTTTAGTTCTGTTTTTACAAGAGAGGATACAAATAACCTCCCAAGGATGTTGGGAAACATAGAGACTAATGCAAGGGAGGAACTGAAAGAAATCAGTATCTCTAAGGACATGGTCTTGGGGAAATTGATGGGATTGAAGGCAGATAAATCCCAAGGGCCTGATAATCTACATCCTAGGGTACCCAAGGAAGTGGCCATTCAGATAGCAGATGCTTTAAGAATTATTTTCCAGAACTCGATAGACTCAGGATCAGTACCCATGGATTGGAGGGTAGCTAATGTTACCCCACTATTTAAAAAGGGGAGTAGAGAAAAAGCGGGGAATTATAGGCCGGTGAGCCTTACATCAGTAGTGGGAAAAATGATGGAATCCATTATTAAGTATGTAATAGCGGAGCATATGACTAGCAGAGAAGGTAAATCGTGTTTGACAAATCTATTGGAATTCTTTGAGATGGTGACAGGTAAAATAGATGGGGGAGAGCCAGTGGATGTGGTGTACCTGGACTTCCAAAAGGCCTTCGATAAGGTCCCGCGTAAATGACTGGCTTCCAAAATCAAGGCTCATGGGATTGGGGGCAAAGTATTGATGTGGATTGAGAACTGGCTGGCAGGTAGAAGACAGAGAGTTGGGATAAATGGCTCATTTTCTGAGTGGCAGGCGGTGACCAGTGGGGTGCCACAGGGATCTGTACTGGGACCCCAGCTGTTCACAATTTACATTAATGATCTGGATGAGGGGATTGGATGTAATATCTCCAAATTTGCAGATGACACTAAGCTAGGAGGGGTTGTGTGCACGGAAGAGGGGGTCAGGAAGCTCCAGTGTGATTGGGATAAATTGAGGGACTGGGCAGATACATGGCAAATGCACTACAATGTGGATAAATGTGAGGTTATCCACTTTGGTAATACAAACCGGAGGGCAGATTACTATTTGAATGGCAATAGATTGGGAGATGGGGAAGTGCAGAGAGACCTAGGGGTACTTGTACACCAGTCTCTGAAGGCGAGCATGCAGGTACAGCAGGCAGTTAAAAAGGCAAATGGTATGTTGGCCTTCATATCAAGAGGGTTTGAGTATAGGAACAAGGATACCTTACTGCAGCTGTACAGGGCCTTGGTGAGACCCCACCTGGAATATTGTGTGCAGTTTTGGTCACCTTATCTAAGGAAGGATGTTCTTGCAATGGAGGGAGTGCAGAGGCGATTCACCAGGCTGATACCTGGAAAGGCAGGAATGTCTTATGAGGAAAGATTGCACAAATTGGGATTGTACTCGCTGGAGTTTAGAAGATTGAGAGGGGATCATAGAGACATATAAAATTCTGGCAGATCTGGACAGAATGGATGCAGATGGGATGTTTCCAATGATGGGAAAATCCAGAACCCGGGGCCATGGTTTGAGGATAATAGGCAAACCATTTAGGACCGAAATGAGGAGGAATTTCTTTACCCAGAGGGTGGTGAATCTGTGGAATTCATTGACACAGAGGGCAGTAGAGGCAGGTTCATTAAATATATTTAAGATGGAATTAGATCTATTTCTTCAGTATAAGTGTATTAAAGGTTACGGAGAGAAGGCGGGGACAGGGTACTGAACTTTAAGATCAGCCATGATCTCGTTGAATGGCGGAGCAGGCTCGAAGGATCAAATGACCTACTCCTGCTCCTATCTTCTATGTTTCTATGCCATCTTGTGTCAGACAACGGGGGGGCAATTTGGTCTGTTTAACTGCGCGGTTGCTTGGCCCGCTACAGTATCATATTTAGCATATCATGGACCAAACCTCAGACTCCGAGGATATTGCTGCAGAACTTCATTTAGGCCAATTATTTTCAGCTGCTTCATCAGTAATGTTCATTTGATCATGGGATCAAGAAACAAGCTCTTTTGATTATTGGACCAGGTTCTGCTCCATTTGCAATTCCTTCACGTTTTTTTTAATCCCTCGACAATATGTAGCTATGGCCTGGAGGAGTTACACCACACAAGTGTTTTGTACAGTGCCCTTCATAATGTTTGGGACAAAGACACATTTTTCCTTTATTTGCTCCTGTGCTCCACAATTTTATATTTGTAATCGAACACTTTTTATACATAGTTCCCTCATTTGTTCCCTCATATGTTTACTCAGATATGTTTAAATGTTTCATTGGTGCAGGTCTAAGAGAACTCGGCTTGCTTCTGTGCTTTTGATCATTTTTGGGGTCTGTAGTTGCCATTTTTCAACATGAGGACCAGAGTTGTGCCAATTAAAGAAGTCATTATAAGGCTGAAAAACAAGAATAAAACAGTAAGGAACGTCAGCCAAACCTTAAGATTATCAACATCAAATGTTTGGAACACCATTAAGAAGAAAGAGTGAACTGGTGAGCTCAATAATCGAAAAGAGACCGACCGGTCGGCCAAGGAAGACGCCTCTGGTAATGACAGGAAAAATTCTTATCATAATGAAGAAAAATCCCCAAACACCTGTGTGACAGATCAGAAACACTGTCAGGAGGCAGGTATGGACGTGTCACCGACTACTGTCTGTAGAAGACATCATGAACAGAAACACAGAGGCTACATTGCAATATACAAACCACTAATTAGCCAAAGAAATGGGAAGGCCAGATTATAGTTTGCCATAAAGTATTTAAAAGAGCTGACAGAATTCTGGAAAAATATCTTGGGGACAGATGAGACCAAGATTAACCTGTATCAGAGTGATGGTGAGAGCAAATTTTGGAGGTCGAAAGGAACTGCTCAAGATCCAAAGCATATCACCTCATCTGTAAAACATGGTGATGAGGTGTTATGGCCTGGGCATTTATCTTCATTTATGAGCTAACTGCAGATGGCAGTAGCAAAAGGAATTCTGAGGTGTATAGAAACATCTCATCTGCTCAAGTTTTAACAAATCCCTCCAAACTCATTGGGCGACACAATGACATAAGACAATGATCCCAAACATGCTTATAAAGCACAAAGGAGCTGTTCAAAGCAAAAAGTGGAAAATTCTTAAATGGCCAAGTCATTTAAGATCACCTGAGCTAAATCCAATTCTGCATGCAGAAGAGAAAACTTAAGGGGACAAGCAGGATCTGAAGAGTCCTGGCATAGCATCACCAGAGAAGATACTCAGTACCTGATGATGCCTATGAATCACAGACTTCAAGCAGTCATTGCATGAAAGGGATATGCAATAAAATACTAAGTATGACTAACATATCATTGCTGTGTCCCAAATATTATGGTGCCCTGAAATGAGGGGTCAATGTATAAAAAGTGTTGTAATTTGTACCTGGTCAAACCAAAATGTATACAAATAACCTTGAACAAAATCTGAAATATGCACTTTAACCCTTTGGACTCTGTCCCAGTTTTCAGGGTCTACTAACAACCACATTTACTACCAACAAGTGCATATACTCTGTGTCCCTATTTTACAGGACAGATTTTTACACCCATCCACTAGCTGGTTCATATGGTGTTCATACTGTAGTTTACCCATGAACCCAGTCTGGAATACATATTATGAAAGATTAAAAATTGCCAGAATCCAAAGGGTTAATTACATGTGAATTGCTTGATCACAAATTTAAAACTGTAGAGCGCAGAGAGAAAAAATGTCTTTGTCCCAAACATTATAGTGGGCACTGCATGTAGTTACTGGTAGAACTCTTTGTCAACTTTCAAAGTAGCTATGCAATGTACTATAGCGACACGCCACAGCGACAATCAGGCCAGTGCTCTGGGCGGTGAGCGCAACCAAGAGTCAGCAGACCGTGCAGTGGCACTGGCCCCAGCAAGCAAACCAGCGACTAAGGCAGCGTAGGAGCCAACATCCTCAACATGACGCTGGCCCCGCTGCACAGCCAACAGATAGGGACAGCACACAGGGAAGAAGTTATTGTCATGAAAGAATGTACCCGCACATGGGAAACCAGCTACTGTTATGCGGGCGGTGACTTCAGCAAATGGCAGGAAAGTAAACTGTATAAAAGTTGGGCTTCAGCCCCAATAAACCAGAACTATACCTGACTACACTCGTGTGTGTGTGTGTGCGTGTGTGTGTGTGTGTGTGTGTGTGTGTGTGTGTGTGTGTGTGTGTGTGTGTGTGTGTGTGTGTGTGTGTGTGTGTGTGTGTGTGTGTGTGTGTGTGTGTGTGTGTGTACTTTGAGTAGCGAGTGGCTACAGAATCACTTATAAAAAGTAAAACAAATCAAGTGTAAACCTGTAAAGTACAAGTGTCACTGTCACAAACCAACTAAATTAGAAAGGAAATGAGAAAGGGGAGATTATCATGAATTTGCGTAATTGTGCATTTGGGTGTTACGATGATTCAAGTGGATAGAATTCTTGGTGAGCTGTTCAAATGAAATTGTGCAGTGAGAACTCTGTAATATGCAAGCCAGCTTTGCAGCAATTATATTTAAGAGGGTTTTGAAAATTATTTGTGACGCACTCGAAGTATGGTGAGTAATAAACAAGTAGCCATTATCTTGATGAAAGCCTTGAGATATATGCTGGGTATCTCTTTTATTGTCTATGATGAAAACTAAAATGAGAAGAATACTAAAGTGGTCATTGTGGAAGGGGGCAATGCTGCTTGGAAAAATTTTCAACACACTTAACACATCTTAATATCAGAACACTGATAGAAAACTTGGGGAGAAAAAAACTCTATTGAACTGAACCAAAATAAAAACTAAAACCTTTGCCCTATCTACCAGCAATCTGCATGCATCAATGCTCAATTTTTCATTTTCACCTATTTAGGATTGTTGAAGACCTCATTAGCACAATTCACAGTTAGCATATTTTAGCAGCTGATTTAGCCTTAACAGCGGCAGGCAGTTAGTTGAACCTTACTAACATTGAGATAATATAGTATGACCTGAAGAACCGTAACAGATGAAACTGCCTTCTCAGTTTTCTTCTGCTCTTCCTCATTCTGTTTCCCCCCCCCTCAAGAGCATGTGCTGATTGGATGACCTCTCTTCACTTGACCATTTTCCTGTCAAATTAGTTTTAAACCCTATCCAATGGCGTTGAAAATGTCTGGAAGAATATTGATTCAAGCACTGTTGGGATGCAACTGTGCAGATGCCACCTTTACAAGTAATCTAAAGCTTACTGTCTTGCAGCAAAACTGTTGCCATGTGTTCATTTGTACCCACCATCAACTTCTGCCCTCAGTGGTTACACTCATTGTTTTTGTTTTTTTAATACCCTCTCCCATCCCATCTGCCTGCAGGGTTTTTTTTCCTCCTGTCACTGGTGTTGAAATGGACCACAACCATCCCACCTCAGAATGAACTGTACCTTGACTCTGGCACTAGGAAGTGTTATGCAATCTTGGTACCCCACTTTGTGGTCGCGTTCACTCTCTTTGCTACCTGAACTAATGATTGTAGCTCCCTTTTCTTTCTATCTCCACTCCATGCAGCTGATTCACATTACTCTAAGGGCTTAATTTTGATCTTGAATAGTGATTTTCTTCAGTATTCCAAGATAAATACTAATTTGGAGAATAATGACGTACTTTTGGAACTCTTGCTAGGTCCTACTGGTCTTCTTCCCCTTCATCAACAGATAATTAAGCTTTAAAGTAACATCCTACTAAAATGCACTAACTGGCATGACATTCAGTCTTGCTGAATCGTTGTAATAGTGTCAATTGCTGCTCTTAGTCCAAACTCTAGGCCTTGTTCTCTTCCAGCTGTGACAATCCTGGCTTTAGTAAGACTGATTTGCTTCTATGTACAAGATGAAGAATTAAAATTTAGCTGTTTTCTTGAATCAGTACTTACTTTACCCCAAAGCAAAACACAAACTTTGTGGGATTTGAGGGATTTGGAGAGTCAGCCAGCATCTAGGGAGGACACCCCCCCCCCCCCCGCCCCCTCTACAATTAGATCCACTCATGCAGGTAGAAATCCTGTGAAGATTGGTGACATCTGCTCCAAGATCATCCTTAATGTGGTCCATGCATGACTGAATACTCAGCCTCCCATGCCAAACACTGCTTCAACTCCAGCTATGACTATGCAGACGACATCACTGTCAGATCTCAAAGAACAATGAGTTGGAATGTAGAAGGGAGACTGGTGACTTGGTGCTAGAACAACCTCTTTATTGTCAGCAAGACCAAATAGCTGGTCATAGATCTCCAGAGGAGTAGTTGAGCTCACTCCCCTATTCATGTTGGCAATGCTGAGGTGTAGATAGTAAATGGCTTTTAAGCCTCGGGTAAAAAAAAACCTTTCAAATGGTCTGTTGTAGTCTAATCATTTTTAATTTTTTTTCACACTATGAACCATATTAATCAAAATACACACAAACATTTCCCTCTTGAATATACACAGTATCATTTTCTCCCCTTTTTTCCCCCCTCCCCTCCCCTCCCTCCCTCACACCCCCCTCCAAACCCATTAAACGTTCAACATATACAATATAATAAACCCATTAAACAATGTCATCACACAATGAAAATAAACAAGAAAATTGTGTCATCTACTTCTACACACTGGGTCGGTTAATTTTGTCTTCTCATTCTCTCATTTTAGGGGGTGGAGGTCCGCGGTAGGCCCTCTCTGTTGTGTTCCATGTACGGTTACCAAATATGTTCAAATAATGTGATTTTATTTTTTAAATTATATGTTATTTTTTCCAATGGAATACATTTATTAATTTCCATGTACCATTGCTGTACTCTCAGGCTCTCTTCTGATTTCCAAGTTGACATTATACATTTTTTTGCTACAGCTAAGGCTATCATAATAAATCTTTCTTGCGCTTCATCCAGTTTGAGGCCTAATTCTTTACTTATATTACTTAGAAGAAAGATCTCTGGATTTTTTGGTATGTTGCTTTTTGTGATTTTAATTAATACCTGATTTAGATCTTCCCAAAACTTTTTCACTTTCTCATATGCCCAAATTGCGTGTACTGTTGTTCTCGTTTCCTTCTTACAGCGAAAACATCTATCTGATACTGTTGGGTCCCATTTATTTAAATTTTGGGGCTTGGTATATAACCTGTGTAACCAATTATATTGTATCATGCGTAATCTCGTGTTTATTGTATTTCTCATAGTTCCGGAGCATAGCTTTTCCCATTTTTCATTTTTTATCTTTATGTTTAGATCTTGTTCCCATTTTTCTTTGGGTTTACAGCTTATTTCATCGTTCTCTTTCACTTGCAGCTTGATGTACATGTTTGTTATAAATCTTTTAATTATCATTGTGTCTGTAATCACATATTCAAAGCTGCTTCCTTATGGTAACCTCAGCCTGCTTCCCAATTTGTCCTTCAAGTAGGTTTTCAGTTGGTGGTATGCAAACATTGTACTGTGAGTTATACTATATTTGCACTTCATTTGTTCAAAAGATAATAAATTATTTCCCAAAAAACAATTTTCTATTCTTTGATCCCTTTTCTCTCCCATTCTCTAAAGGAAAGGTTATCTATTGTGAAAGGGATTAGTTGATTTTGCATCAATAATAATTTTGGTAGTTGGTAATTTGTTTTTTTCCTTTCTACGTGAATCTTCTTCCAAATGTTGAGCAGATGGTGCAGTACTGGTGAACTTCTATGTTGCACCAGCTTTTCAGCCTACTTATAAAGTTTATTTTCTGGTATCTTCTCCCTATTTTATCTAGCTCTAACCTGGTCCAATCTGGTTTTTCCCTTGTTGATAAAAATCTGATAGATATCTTATTTGTGCTGCTCTATAATAATTCTTAAAGTTTGGTAGCTGTAAGCCCCCATGTTTGTACCATTCTGTTAATTTATCTAGTGCTATCCTCGGTTTCTCCCCTTTCCATAAGAATTTCCTTATTATTCTCTTTAGTTCATTGAAGAATTTCTCTGTTAAGGGAATTGGTAACGATTGAAATAGGTATTGTATCCTTGGGAAGATATTCATTTTATAGTTCTCATTTCCGTTTCCTCACCACCACCTTTCCCCTTTTCCCCATTTTCATTTCTCAGTTTTCCTTTTTTGAATGCACTGTATGACAACACTTCTAAAACATAAAATACTTCAACCACTCCCACATTTAAAATTCCCTTAGCCCCAAGTGTTTTCCCACCCCCCTCTCTGAGTCACCCCTTATCCCTTGCTGGGCAACTACAACACCCCTCTCCATTCAGACTGTGAACCCGTTCGCAAATGTCAACTGATTTCGCAGTGACTGTTATTCTCTCCCACCCAACTCCCTCCAGAAAAGACATATCTTCACATTAAAACAAAGCTCCCCCTCTTTTCTTCTCTTTTTCTTTTTCTTTTTTTAACCCCTCCTTTTTTCCCCCGTTCTCCCTTACTTCCCTCCTTTAGTTCTTACTTATACATTTTTTTACATCTTTATATGTAGTTTGTCGTCGTTCTTTGTTCTTGTTACATCTCTTCATCTCTCTTTCTGTCTTGCAGGCATTCTTCAAATTCTCGTGCTTTCTCCGGATCCGAAAACAGTCCGTTTTGCTGCCCCGGGATAACTATTTTAAGTACCGCTAGATATCTTAACAAATTTATAGCTTTTTTTCATAGGAAAATGGCCCTTTCCTTTCTCTCCCACAGATCCAGATCTCTCTCTCTCTCTCCCCCTCTCCCCCAAACATGCCACAGACTGCTATTCTTTTTCACCCACTCCTCCTCCTCTCACCCCAGATACCATCTGTATGCCATCCTTCATCCCTTCTTGGTCCACTTATCATCTGTTTACCCCTCCTGTTTACTCATTTAATTGACTAAATCAGTATCTTTTATTGCTTTCAATAATAGGAAGCATCTCTGTTCCCCTCTTTCACAGAATTTTTGTGCTTGCCAAATCCTTTTGCATTTTCGGAATCAAACAGAACTAATGTACCCAGAGTGACATCATTGCTTGATAGGTTTCTATTCTAAGACACCATTAAAAAGGTATGGCATTAACATGCATTGATAAAAGGATATGTAAATTTCTCTGGAAAGGTTAAAGCCATAAGAGATGTTGTGTTTTCTGCCTTTTTTAATATTGTATTTCTGAAAATTGTTTATATTTGCATTTTCAGAGATTGGTAAAGGCTGGAGATAAATCTCCTGATTTTGTGGGATCAACGGATTGGATTGGATCTTTTGAGATACAGACAGTTTTAAATACAATGGATATAACATCAAAGATCTTGAGCCTCCAGTAAGAAAAATAATGAAGTATTTTCCAATTGTACAGAATTACACATAGGTTCTATTATCAACTCATTTACTCTGCTTTAACATTCTGTAATGGGCTTGGTTTATCTATACCACTTAATATTTAATGACTACATTATTCCTGAACAAGAGAGAAAATACTGCATTAACTCTATTAGATTCTGCTATCATTTTAAATACTTCAGTTTGATTAACTCTTAAATCTTCAAGTCCGAAGTTTTAAATCCAGTTGGCCGGTTTGCCTTGGATCCCATGTGATCCGACCTTTCAGACTAGCCTGCCATGCAGGACTTTGTTAAAGATCTTGCTAAAGTCCATATTGACAACGTCCAATATGTTTGGTCATCTCTTCAAAAAACTATTAAAATCATGAGACCTGGTTTCCCATGCAAAAAGTTATGCTGACCATCTCTAATCAATCCCTGCCAATCTAAGTAAGTACTGGTAGATTCTGTCTTTCAGAATCTTTTCCTGAACCTTCTCACTCGTGATATCAGGCTTGTAGTTTTCTGGCTGCCCTTAAATAATGTTACATTAGCCACCTTCCTGTCTTCCAAAACTTAATTAATGATAGATTATGCAAATATCTCTGTAAGGATCTCCACAGTTGTAGCCCTTGCTTCCCACAATGTCTTGGGATATACTTGGTAAGGCCCAAAGATTTGTTTTTAATCTGCTCCAACACCTACTCACTGATAATTCATAAATGGTCCAGGACATCGCAGCTCATTTGCTTCAATTCCGTCATCTTTTCCAAAGTAAAGACTGATGAGAAACATTCATTTAAAAACTCGCCTACCTCCTGTAGTTCCACACAAAGATGGCCATGCTGAACTTAAAAGGGGACCAATTCTTTTCCTAGGTGCCCTTTCATTCCTGATGTTATCAAACTTGTGAATGAACCTTAAAAAGGTAAAAATATATTGCCTTTCCTCTGTACCAACTGATCTCTTTCTATAATCTGCAGTTCTGCACTGTCTGAACTTTTTTAAATCACTGAGCCTTGATACATGTGACCATAAACTTGTATTTAGTATTCTGCTTCAAAACAGAGGCTAATGTTGTACCTGTATTACCATTTTTTTAACTTATTTTTTGCATCTCTTCACTAGATTTTTGTGAAAACGCCAAATACCTCTTGTGTTGAATAGCTTCTAGCTTTTTGTCATTAAGTAATTAATGTGATTTATTTTGCTTGAATCCAGAGTAGAATTGTAGCCTCACATTAACCTCCACTCATTTAATTTGTCCATTGTCCTTAGCAACTTCTTGCTGGTATTGACCTGTTAGCCAGTATTGCTTTTTAATTACTTAACATTTATTGAATTGGAAGCCATACACCAAGATAGTGGAATGAAAAGTATATTGTCCCCAGTCACACATCCAAGTTTGGGACACGTGATAGCTGGCTATAGGTGACCATCGTGTTACATCCATTCAGGTCATGTAAGTTCACAAATCACTGCCTAAAATGTGTAAAAAAGAATAAAATTCACTCTCTTGGAATTTGGGTAAAGAAGGATTTTTTTTCAATTTTCTTGATGCATGCGCAGATGATGTGGCTTTGCTTGACATAAAATGGCAATACAGGCTGTGAATCTGATACTTTTTCATTAGTCATAACTTTTAGATGTATCGTGCAGAAACTTATTAATAAGACTCATAATTCCAACCTATTTATTAAGGGACTTGCACGGTATAGCTGAAATAAGAAATGAGTTTTGTTCTTGACCTAAGACAATAATGAATTGAATCCTTTGCAGGCAAAGTTCTGATTTTCTTACAAGTGCCAGAGAACTTTCTGAACATTTTGATATGCAAGGATCTCCAATTATGGTTGGTAAGTTTGTCATTCTTTTTGTACATTTTCCTTTAAATTTTAACTTGTAATTCTTCAGAGAGAAAAAATGTGGTAATTCCATAATGTGAGAGAATCTTTATTTAGGATAGAATAAATGAATTACTCTCCTGTACAATGAAAATTAGTCTCTCAAAGATTAGATCATCTATTCATTTTATCATTTCTTGGTAGAATGTAATATTATGAAATGAAAATTCTGACCAATCAAGAGTCAGAGTTCTTGACACTACTGTCGGTACGGACTAGTTAATATGAAAGGCCCAATTGAAAACAAAACCAGAAGCGTGTGTACAACAGCGTCCAGAAAGAGAAACTAGTTAATGTTTCTGTTCAACTAGCTGGGCTCTTCTAGTATTTCTGTTTTAGCGATTTCAGATTCAAGTATCTGTAGCTTACTGTATATTACGGTATATAAATCGAGTTGTGAAACCCAAAAAAACTTTTAAAAAAAGACAATCGGGGTCAACTTGTACGTCGGGTATACTTTTGAGACCTTAAATTCAGCTAAGTCCAATCCGCGCTGATCCTGCGAAAAACTGTTTCGCCATATATGTCGGCTCGTGAAAATCCAAAATAAAATCACAACTGTGACAGATTTTTATTGAAAACAACAATACAATTAGATTCCTTCAAGACCATTCTCACTATCATCATCTGAAGCAAAGATGGCATCAAACACATCCATATCCTCACTGTTTAAAGTCATCATATGGGTCCCAGTCTGTATCTGATGAGGTGATTTCAGCTTCGTCATCAGTGTCCCACAAGAACTCGTCTTTCATGCCACCAAATGCATAAGAGATACCGCACTTTTATCAGTCTCTAACTTCGTCCCATGCCTTCAGCACAAAGTAACACAGGATATCAAGTGGTGCAGCAGGCATTGCCCTGTCTTTTGTAAATGACTTTTCTCCACTTGACATTCATGTATGCCATTCCTCGCGCACATAGTCTTTGAATGTCTTGTTCAAGCAGACATTGAGAGGTTGCAATATAAACGTCAAACCACCCAGGATAACCTCCACGTAGGTATTAAGTAGTCCTAATCTATTTTTAGTTTTCTCAGTTAAGTGGCTACGAAACATATCCCAGACCAGCAAATTCCGTTCTTTGCATAAACTGTGGCCACCTGTTCCACACATTGTCTATCTATAGTTTTACACCATTTTCATCCATCCATCCTCTTTCATGAAAATGTACAAAAATGCCTGCAGGGATTTTCATTTTTGGTTTAATTTTGCGTTTGAAGATTATCATGGGTCTTAACTTTGTCCTGTCGACCATGCACAATAACATCACGGTAAACCTGGTCCTTTTGTGCCCTGTACTTCTGGTTTGCAGTTTTACCACCTTTCCATTCCACTGTTCAATTACTTAACATGTCAAAATTCATGGGAGTTAAATCCATGTTTCCAATATTCCCCAATGCAAATTGAATGATTACACCAGCCTACTGTAGCTCAAAATTATCACTGAGGTCTGAGTGAGACTTGTCCCACTGCAGTGCAAATGTTCTTATTTTATTTTGGGTGATTATGTAACACCCTTGCCTTTGTTCACTTACCCATTCTGCAACGTGATTTTCTAACTCTGGCCAAAGACTGATTCCTTTTCTCAAAGAACATTGCCTTTTTGGCATGTTTCTTAAAGTCTCGTTTTTCTTCCTCTAATCTCTAACCAAATTTTCTTGGAGCAGTGCAGTTTTTGGTTTTCTTGGTCATTTCTATTACTTTCCACTTAACGCTCGCTTCATATTTTCATCGCATGCTCCATGATAGAAATCACCTCCAGCCAATGCCCAGCAGATCAATCTGTGTAATATACGGCGATCAACGGCTCACCTCAGGCATTGTAAACTTTGGGGGTTGACTTGTACGCTGGTCAACGGGGCACCTCAGGCTGCCAGAAAATTGGGGTCGACTTATATGCCAAATATACCATAAAACTCTTAAAATGAGACTGAAAAAGTGGGGGGTGGGGTGACTTATACATTAAAATATATGGTAATTTGTTTTCCAGTATAGAGATTTCAGAGGGTTATGGAATTGGATGCATTTGCTATACAGAGGAGCAAGTCATGGAGATAACAGAAAATTTTGAAAGACTGACTTTTCCAAAATAATACCCATGTTGGGTTAGCAAGTGCAGGGTGAAAGCAGTTTGGAATTATTTATTATACAGTTTGATATCTATGTAAAACAGTTGATTTTAAAAACAAATTATGTTAATAATTATTGCTGTAAACATTAAAATAATGGAAGATTGGAAGAGAATTAGACTGTGTAATTCAATACTTTGTACAATGCAGAACATTACCTCTTTACGTGCACAATCTTACATTTATGTATCAGTTCCTAAACTTGTGTGATTTTTTGATGTTGTTGCTTTACAAATCAGGTAGTGAGACTTTAGCACACGTTCTTCTGGGAATTGCATGGAATGAAACGACTGGTGCAGTAAGATTCCTTGTCTTGGATACACACTACACTGGAGAGGATGAGTGGGCCAGTGCAGTTGAAAAGGTGTGTGTGTGAAGAAAGCGCTGCTGCGCAAGTTATGTTTCTTATTGGGTGAATTTTTCACCCAATATGAAGGAGCTTTTTTTCTCCCTTTCCAATGGCGATAATGGTAAAATTAAATCATTTGTGTATGCAAGTTATTTTTAACTTTTTTGAATGTGGTTTCATTAAAGATAAAGCATTGTTTTCAATAGCCTTATCTGGCCAATTTTAACTTTATGCTGTCCTGCCCCATCTGTACTAATTTTTTGTTTCATTTTCTGTAAACTTCAATTTGGATGTTTTATGGCATAGAAATATTAAAGATGTTCATTAGAATTTAAAAAAAAAAAATCTTCTTTATGTTGTTATGAAAAACAGTAAATTTTGAAGATTTTGTCAGAATCTATTTTCCTTCCAATCTGGATGGTGTTGCTTCACGCAACTTTTCTTGAAGCATTTCAAAGATCAGGCCAGTTTCTGTGGAGTGAGAGCACAATTACCATTTTGAGTGTGTGAACTCTGGAGACTTCTATCTAATGAAATTACCTACCTTTAAATTTTGCAAAAAAAACAAACCATTATGAAAATGATTCATATAACATTATGAAACTCCCTTCCAATTGCAATTCCAATTCATGATTGCCTAATTGATTTGTATTGTCAAGTAAGGTTGGCCTAAAAGCTAGGCCTAAATCATGGAGCTTTTTTTTTAATCTATTTTTGTGCATTTTGTTTTTGGGTTTGAAAAAACTACATAGATCACTGGTCAATTTTATAAACTTTGATGATGGTTTTTTGGTTATTCCTCCAAATCTGAGATGTTCACAAGCTCTAACTAATCAGAGAATGGACAGCAATTTTTAGAGAGAAAGTGTAAAATAATTGCAGGGAAAAAGAGCATGTTGCCAAGCTTTAAAAGTGGGAAGGTGGAAACGATGTCAATCAGTTTTTTAATAAATGTTGATTTCTAGCCCCTACATTTTTTTGACCAAATTAATTGGGAAGGCAAATAGCCTGATAGGCTTTATTGCAAAGGGAGTGGATTATAAAATGGAGACACGAGATTACAGATGGAACAAAAAATAACAAACTGCTGAAGGAACTCAGCAGTTCAGGCAGCATTTATATAGAGGCAAAGGAACGATGGATATTTCAAGTTGTGACTCTGCATCCACTGAGTTTCTCCAGCAGTTTATTGCAAAGGATTGTAGACTGGTAAAACAGAAATGCAGGAAGAACTCAGCTGGTTAAGCAACATTTCTGGGAAGAGAAACCAGTTAATATTTTGAGTCCAATACCCTGTATCAGAACTGAGTAAGGGAGATATTAATTGGTCAAAGTTACAGAGGAGGTGAGGGGGGGGGGGGGGGCGGGTCATGGGTAGAACAAGGCTGTCAGTCTTTGGGTGAAATAGTAGACGGTTAAGCTTCTTTGTGTAAATATGTTGCTAATTATGACATGTCTTCAGCTTCCTGGGATGTGCTGAGCAGACCAAAATGTTCAAATGACAAACAAAATTGGAGAGTATGGGGATGGATTTGTGGGGGGGGGGGGGGGGGGGGGGGGGTGAACAATGACATGTACAAAGCCCCAGTCCCGATTTTTTAAAAAAAAAACAGAAACCAACCCTAAAGTTGAAGAATTCAGGTTGCAATGTGCCCAGAGAGAAAATGAGGTGTTGTTCCTTGAGCTTACATTGGGCCTTGCTGTGGTCAGAGTGGGATATCATTGATTTTAAAGAAGTCGCAGATTCAACCCTCTGAACCTGAACCACCATTCAGTGCAACCTCTGTACCCTATTTTTGCTTTCTCTCTCTCTGCCCTTGATCCTTTTGACCATAAGGGCTATGTTCGGTTCCCTTTTGAATACATTGATTGAGTGGTCTCAACAACTTTCTGTAGCTGGAAGTTCCACAAGTTTACAACTCTCTGATTGAAGTAATTTCTCTTCTTGTTAATCGTAGATGGATTATCCCTTCTTCGACTGTGACATCCCCCCCTTCTGGACTTTCACAGTATTAGGAACATTCTTCCTGTCTCGTCTTATCAGAATTTTGTAATGAGATTCACTCCCATTCTTCAAAATTCCAATAACCTTGTTCTAACCAGTCTTACTTCATGTTTTAGTTCTACCTTCCCAAGAATCACTCTGGTGAACCTTTGCATACCCCCTCAATGTCAAGTCTTCCCTACTCAGTCTTCAAGGTGTGAACTCACCAAGGCCCTATACAATTGCAGTAAGACCTCCCTGCTTGTATATTCAAAACAACTCACAATAAAGACTTACATGCATTTGCTTTCTTCATTGTCTGCTGTACCTGCATTCTAGCCTTCAATGTGCCATGTCACCCAGGTCTTGTTACACCACTCCTTTTCCTAATTTGTCACCCATAAATAATCTGCCTTTCTGTTATTGCCACCAAAGTGGACAAACTGTCAATTGTCTTCTTATAATGCATCCACAATGCATTTGCTCACTCTACTAATTTGACCCAGTTACCTTGCAGCCATTTAGAATCTTCCTCGCAGCTCCTATTGCTTCACCCATCTTAGTATCATCAACAAACTTAGAGATATTACATTCAATTCCTAGCCTAGATCATTAACATATATATAATAAATAGATGGGGTCCCAGCACTGGACCCTACAGTAACTGCCTTATAATCTGAAAAGGACGCATCTTTTTTTTCGAAACTTTATTTATTAATTTTAACATATGAAGAAAGTAAGTAATTCACGTACAGAAAAAATACAAAATAAAGTAATACAAGTACAAAGTAACATAGTTAATACAATACCAATCTCGGCATCTCCCCCTAACAACTAAAAACTAAGACTAAAAAAAAAACTATTTTTAACCCCTAAACCCCCCCTCCCCACCCCCACGATAAAGAGTGAAGAATTAATACTATTAGTATAATTTGAAAAATTAAAAATATATTAAAAAAAGATCGATTATTTTTATATATATATATATATATATATATATAAAAAAAAAACAAAAAAATTTCTACGAAGCTCTAAAGGCTGTGTACGGCCCCTCACCCCAAGTCCAAAGCCCGCTGCGCAGCTCAGACGGCAAAGTCCTCCTCAGCGACAAGATCTCCATCCTCAACCGATGGTCAGAACACTTCCAATCTCTTTTCAGTGCCAACCGCTCAGTCCAAGATTCCGCCCTGCTCCAGCTCCCTCAACAGCCCCTAAGGCTGGAGCTGGATGAGGTCCTCACCCTGGATGAGACATATAAGGCAATCGAACAACTGAAAAGTGGCAAAGCAGCAGGTATGGATGGAATCCCCCCAGAGACCTGGAAGGCTGGCGGCAAAACTCTGCATGCCAAACTGCATGAGTTTTTCAAGCTTTGTTGGGACCAAGGAAAACTGCCTCAGGATCTTCGTGATGCCACCATCATCACCCTGTACAAAAACAAAGGCGAGAAATCAGACTGCTCAAACTACAGGGGAATCACGTTGCTCTCCATTGCAGGCAAAATCTTTGCTAGGATTCTACTAAATAGAATAATACCTAGTGTCGCCGAGAATATTCTCCCAGAATCACAGTGCGGCTTTCGCGCAAACAGAGGAACTACTGACATGGTCTTTGCCCTCAGACAGCTCCAAGAAAAGTGCAGGGAACAAAACAAAGGACTCTATATCACCTTTGTTGACCTCACCAAAGCCTTCGACACCGTGAGCAGGAAAGGGCTTTGGCAAATACTAGAGCGCATCGGGTGTCCCCCAAAGTTCCTCAACATGATTATCCAACTGCACGAAAACCAACAAGGTCGGGTCAGATACAGCAATGAGCTCTCTGAACCCTTCTCCATTAACAATGGCATGAAGCAAGGCTGTGTTCTCGCACCAACCCTCTTTTCAATCTTCTTCAGCATGATGCTGAACCAAGCCATGAAAGACCCCAACAATGAAGACGCTGTTTACATCCGGTACCGCACGGATGGCAGTCTCTTCAATCTGAGGCGCCTGCAAGCTCACACCAAGACACAAGAGAAACTTGTCCGTGAACTACTCTTTGCAGACGATGCCGCTTTAGTTGCCCATTCAGAGCCAGCTCTTCAGCGCTTGACGTCCTGCTTTGCGGAAACTGCCAAAATGTTTGGCCTGGAAGTCAGCCTGAAGAAAACTGAGGTCCTCCATCAGCCAGCTCCCCACCATGACTACCAGCCCCCCCACATCTCCATCGGGCACACAAAACTCAAAACGGTCAACCAGTTTACCTATCTCGGCTGCACCATTTCATCAGATGCAAGGATCGACAATGAGATAGACAACAGACTCGCCAAGGCAAATAGCGCCTTTGGAAGACTACACAAAAGAGTCTGGAAAAACAACCAACTGAAAAACCTCACAAAGATAAGTGTATACAGAGCCGTTGTCATACCCACACTCCTGTTCGGCTCCGAATCATGGGTCCTCTACCGGCATCACCTACGGCTCCTAGAACGCTTCCACCAGCGTTGTCTCCGCTCCATCCTCAACATCCATTGGAGCGCTTTCATCCCTAACGTCGAAGTACTCGAGATGGCAGAGGTCGACAGCATCGAGTCCACGCTGCTGAAGATCCAGCTGCGCTGGATGGGTCACGTCTCCAGAATGGAGGACCATCGCCTTCCCAAGATCGTGTTATATGGCGAGCTCTCCACTGGCCACCGTGACAGAGGTGCACCAAAGAAAAGGTACAAGGACTGCCTAAAGAAATCTCTTGGTGCCTGCCACATTGACCACCGCCAGTGGGCTGATATCACCTCAAACCGTGCATCTTGGCGCCTCACAGTTTGGCGGGCAGCAACCTCCTTTGAAGAAGACCGCAGAGCCCACCTCACTGACAAAAGGCAAAGGAGGAAAAACCCAACACCCAACCCCAACCAACCAATTTTCCCCTGCAGCCGCTGCAACCGTGTCTGCCTGTCCCACATCGGACTTGTCAGCCACAAACGAGCCTGCAGCTGACGTGGACTTTTACCCCCTCCTTAAATCTTCGTCCGCGAAGCCAAACCAAAGAATTAATCCAAAAAATTTTTATTATATAAGAATATATACGAAAAAACAAAAACAAAAAGAACTTAAATGAAAAAAATCAACTAATAAAAAAAACTAAAAAAAAGAAAGAAAAAAAAGAAAACATATATATAGAAAAAATATATAATAAAAAAAGTTTTTTTAAGAAAAAAATGATTAATTCAAACTTATTTAAATTGTATATAATCAATAACTTATAACTCACTTTAACTCATAAAGAGACATCTTATCTTGTATAGAAAAAGATATTTTTTCCATAACCAAACAAAAAAAGGGACGCATCTTATTGGCATTCTTTGCTGTACACAATATTGTACTTTTGGGTATTGCACTGCAATTCCTGCGTCTACATTTTTCTGTTTAATACCACTCTGCTTTCTGCCTGCTAACCAATTCTCTATCCATGTCAATACATGGCAGGATCTGGAATCTCAGGGTCACTGATTGCCCAATCACCCTATCTGCATTTGGTTTCTCCAGCATAGAGTCCACATTGTAAACACTGAATACAGTAGACTAAATTGGAA
The DNA here is from genome assembly GCF_036971445.1 of Narcine bancroftii. Lineage (NCBI taxonomy): Eukaryota > Metazoa > Chordata > Chondrichthyes > Torpediniformes > Narcinidae > Narcine > Narcine bancroftii. The sequence continues at coordinate 130,673,918 of NC_091469.1, forward strand.
GAAGTGCCTGCTATATTGAACATAGATACATTTTTTATATGAAAGGATTCAAGAGAAATTATGTTGAAAGAAATGATGAGTTAAAAGATCCACCATGATCTTAATGGATGAGAGAACTGGCACAATGTGTCGAATGGACTGCTCCTCTTATTTATATTCCCACATAGAAATTCAAACCTGTGCAGCAAAAGGCATATGTTCAGACATAGGAAATTTGTCTTGCAATGGATGGAAGATGCTAGAACTGTAGAAAACTGTATAAGGTACTGGTGAGACCGCACCTGGAGAACGGTGTCCAGTTCTGGTCTCCATATTTGAGGAAGGATATACTGGCTTTGGAGACGGTCCAGAGGAGGTTTACTAGGTTGATCCTTGGGATGAAGGGGTTGACTTATGATGAAAGATTAAATCATCTAGGATTGTATTCACTCGAATTCAGAAGAATGAGAGGAGATCTTATAGAAACATATAGGATTATGAAGGGTATGGATAGGATAGATGTAGGAAGGTTTTTTGAGCTGGCCGGGGAAACTAAAACGAGAGGAAACAGTCTCAAGATTCGGGGGAGTAGATTTAGGACAGAGATGAGGAAAAATAGTTTTTCCCAGAGAGTAGTGAGTGTTTGGAAATCTCTAACCAAGGAAGTGGTTGAGGCTGCCTCATTAAACATATTTAAAATTCGGCTAGATAAATTTTTACATGATAGAGGAATTAGGGGATATGGGGAGAAGGCAGGTAGGTGGAGTTAGGTCATAAATTAGATCAGCCATGATCGTATTGAATGGCGGAGCAGGCTCGATGGGCCATTTTTGGCCTACTCCTGTTCCTACTTCCTATGTTCCTATGTAAAACAGTTCAGCTGTTTTTGGCATTTATTCAAGTTTTCCCATGTAGGCTCTAGGTGTGGCAATAAATCTTAGTGGAGCCTGAATCCCTGAGAGGGGAGGTTAGGTCATCAGCACAAAGGGTGGGAAATAAAGTTGCCACTGGAATTTGTGTAATGGAAGAAACTTAAATTTTGATAATTAGTTTATCCATGAACAAACTTATTTTAGATTGTATAGTTTACTAGAGAACTAGACACAGTAACCCTTTTACCTTTATTTCAGGGCATTGATTGGAAAACTGAAGAGTTCTGGATATCAGAGGGGCCTCATAACCTTTGCATGCCACAGAGACCGGGGGGTGTTTAAAGCCACTCATTGTTTATGCTACTGGAACTTTGGCTGAAAAGGAACATAATTTTGAACTGCAGAGAACTCTACCAATCATTTTGTACTTTAAACCAGATGAGAACTTGAGGGTTGAGTACATGTGTTTTACTAATTCTGCAATAAAAACAGCAGCTAAATAAACTTTCAATGTGTTACTGTTTGAACAACTTCATGTGCAGGATAGTGGAATGTAAGACATACTTATTTTTTTGGAAGATTTATTTTCATTCTTTTATTTACTATTGATTATTAGTCTATCTGATACTGTGAATCTATGGAATCAAAGGAAATGGTAAAACTCGATCCCTTTAAGATGCAGAAAAGATTTAGCTTGGCCCAGTAGTACAAATTTGGTTATTATGTATCACAATTTTCACACAACTATACAAATGTGATAAACATTTGGCTACCAAATTAAAAATGTTCCATAGTTTATTGGTAAGACGAAAGATGGTGTAACTGAACACATTTTGATGGTTAAAACACTGACATTAAAGTTTTATTGGGAGGGGGAAGGAATTTTATGGAAGAAAGTTCGGTAAGGACTTTTTTGTTCAAATTTCTTAATCTTTCACAGAAAAATGTCTTGCTATTTTAGTTTTTTTAAATTATAATTTTTTTGATGCAGTCCTTATTGCTAACATGCTCCAGTAACGTCCTGGTATACTTACAAGGGAGGCCGTGTTAATGAATTGGAGCTGGATGAACTCAGGATCATTCGGGAGGCAGTGCTAGAGAGGAGTTTCAGGTAGACCGTCACCTCTAAAAGTCAGGAGACAGGTAACTAGGTGACTGTTAGAAGAGGGAAGGGGAGGAGGGAAACAGTGCAGAGCAGCCATTCTGCTCAACATGTATACTGTTTTGGATATTGTTTGGGGGGGAGGGGGAGGAAAAGAGACAATCTACCAGGGACAAGTTATGGTGGTCATGACTCTGGCGCAGATGGGAAGAGGAGAGCTATGATAATTGGGGATTCATTGGTTAGGAGAGCAGATAGGAAGTTTGGTGAATGAGATCGAGGCTCCCGTATGGTATGTGGCCTCCCAAGTGCCAGGGTCAGGGATGTCTCTGATCGAGTTTTTAGCATTCTGGATGGGGAGGGGGAGCAGCCAGATGTCGTGGTCCACGTGGGGAATAATGACATAGATAGGAGTAGGGATGAAGTCTTTAAGAGGGAATATAGGGAGTTAGGAAGGAAGTTAAAAAGCAGGGCCTTAGGGGTGGTAATCAGGATTGTCGCCTGTGTCATGTGCCAGAGAGGGTAGGGACAGGAAGCTGTGGCAGATGAAAATGTGGCTGAAGAGTTCGTGCAGGGGACAGGGGTTCAGATTTCTGGATCATTGAGACCTCTTGGGGAAAGCCTGACCTGTATAAAAAGGATGGGCTGCACCTGAACTGGAAAGGGACCAATATCCTGGTGGCAGGTTTGCTCGAGTTGTTGGGGAGGGTTTAAAATAGTTTGGCAGGGGAGTGGGAAACAAAATGTGAGTACAGAGATTAAGGTAAGACAAAAGCATGTGCTCTGAGTGGTAAGCAAGGTCAAGCAGGGGACAAAACATAAAGGTAGCCCTTTCGAGGATTTGAAATGTGTCTATTTCAACGCAAGGAGGGAGAACGCTGCAAGGGGAGTGTCCACTGAGTTGGTGTGGGTGGAAGTCAGAAATAAGAAGGAAGCTATCACTGTGCTGGGAGTAGTCTATTGGCCCCCAAATAGCTCTCGAAAAACCGAGGAGCAGATAAGCAGGCATATTTTGGAATGGGGAGGGAAATATAGGGTCGTAGTTATGGGTTGATTTCAGCTTCCCTAATATTGACTGGCACCCACTGACTGCAAGAAGGATATATGGGGCTGAATTTGTCAGGTGTGTTCAAGAAGGATTCCTGACACAGTAATGTGGACTGGCCAACAAGAGGAGAGGCCATACTGGATCTAGTTCTGAGTAATTTTTTAACCTGGTCAGGTGGCAGTCCTATCATTGAGGGAGCATTTTGGTAAAAGTGACCAGGAGGAGCTAGTGGAGTTGTTCAAGTGAACCGGTACGGACTTGAAGGGCCGACATGGCCTGTTTCTATGCTGTAAACGGTTATATGGTTATAACGCCTTTAACTTCAGCATAGCTATGGAAGAGGATAAAAACAGACAAAATGGGGAAAGTGCTCAACTGGAGAAAGGGATAATGCAGGAACTAGTGAGAGTAAATTGTAAACAGATGTTCAAGGGTGAAAGCACAGAAGTAATGTGAAGGAAGTTTAGGGATCACTTGTGCTGGGTTCGGGCTAGGTTTTCCCCAGGGACAAGGAAAAGATGGTAGGAAAAGGGAACCGTGACTGATGAAACAGGTGAGGCAACAAATCAAAAGGAAGATGGAAGAATATGTTAGATATAGGAAATAGGAAGTGCTCATGAGAAATGTATGGAACCAGGAAGGAGTTTAAGAAAGGACTTAAGAGAGCTCAAAGGGGGCATCATAAGGCCTTAGGATTAAGGATAACTCCAAGGTGTTCTATATGTATGTGAAGAACAGAAGGATGATGAGAATTAAGGTGGGGCCACTAAAGGATAAGGGAGGCAACAAATGCCTGGAGGCAGAGGAGTTTGGGGAGGTCCTAAATTAATACTTTGCGTCAGTATTCAGAAGGGAAAAGGACCTTAATCAGGGTGAGGTTGAAAGAAAACAGGCCTGTGTGCCGGTAAATGTGAAGATTAAGGAAGAGGAAGTGTTGGATCTTCTTAAAAACATCAAGATTGATAACTCCCCAGGGCCGGATGCGATATACCCCAGGTTGCTGTGGGGAGTGAGAGAAGAGATAGCTGGGGCAGTAGCCATGATCTTTGAATCCCCTTTGGCTGCAGGGGAGGTGCTGGAGGATTGGAGAATGGCAAATGTAGTCCCCTTGTTTAAAAAAGGTAATAGGGAGTGTTAGGAGCCCAAAGGACCACAAAACCCATCAGCAATAGACGTTCTCCAAGACAAGTGGTTTTCAAAACAAGTTATTTTTAATCAACTTCAAACATGAAAATAGAATCAAACTTTAACTTAACTCTATTCTTATACTATACTCTATACTAACCCAAATTACCCCCTTCTAAATTCTAAGTGCACGTGTATGTAATGTGTGTGTAAATTCAAGAAAAGTTCACAGTTCAATTTCACTTCGCCTTCCAAGTTCACTGGTTGCAGGCAATCACCATATTGTAAACAGAATTTAACATGTATGAAGTTCACCAGGCTTGGTGCTTGAAAGATAAATGTTTACCGCTCAAGAAGGTTCTTATAGGGTTTGCAGAGAGAGATATTTGTTCCAGGATTTCCACAACTGAGGTACCACCACTAGTCACCTTAGGGTCTCGCTGGAGGAACTTGCCCCATCAGGGTCTTCTAGATGGTAACCTCTTTCTTCAAGCTACCACAGAGTTCCATTCCTTCCTCTGTTTCATGAGAACCATCAGACAGAGAGCACTTCCAGCATCTACTGCTCTGGAACTTGTTTTCATCAGTTTCAAACAGTTTTCCCTGGATTGCACTATTCAGTTACTCGTCAGTGACTGACTGAGCTGTTAACTCAACTCTCTCTCTTTTCCAACTGGAACACCAAAGAGAGCATATGACTCATGTCTTGCAAAACCCCCCACCTTTTCTAGCAAACAACAGGAGACCTTTCTTCTTCTCAAGTTGTTATCTTAGGTTTCCTTTCTTTGGCTTGGCTTCGCGGAAGAAGATTTATGGAGGGGTAAATGTCCACGTCAGCTGCAGGCTCGTTTGTGGCTGACAAGTCCGATGCAGGACAGGCAAGACACGGTTGCAGCGGTTGCAAGGGAAAATGGGTTGGTTGGGGTTGGGTGTTGGGTTTTTCCTCCTTTGTCTTTTGTCAGTGAGGTGGGCTCTGAGGTCTTCTTCAAAGGAGGTTGCTGCCCGCCGAACTGTGAGGCGCCAAGATGCACAGTTTGAGGCGATATCAGCCCACTGGCGGTGGTCACCTTGCAGAAAGGGTACTGATAGACAGCATGACTCCAGCAAGACAATGGTCAAGCATTTTATGATGTCAGTTCAATTAACACTTGCAATGTGAATTCTTCAGTCTTTCAAATAAGATCTGTTTTAAAATGTTAAAATGTATGTGACCTACTCTAAATCTTATAAATTTTCCCCAAATATTAATTGTTACAGGAAAATCCTGGGAATTATAGACCAGTGAGTTTTGCATTAGTGGTGTACAGACTATTGGAGAGGATTCTTAAGGATAGGATCTTTGAGCATTTGATGAAGTAGTTTACTCAAGGATGGTCAGAATGGCTTTGTGAAGGGAAGATCGTGCCTCGTGAGCCTAATTGAGTTTTTTTGAGGCGATAACAAAATAAATTGATGAGGGTAGGGTGGTAGATGTGGTCTACATGGATTGCAAGGCATTTGACATGGTCCCCCATGAGAGACTCATCCAGAAAGTCATGAGGCATGGGATCAGTGAAACCTATGCTGTAAGGATTTATAAAATTGGATTGCAGGAAAAAAGCAAGGAGTAGTAGTGGAAGGGAAGTATTCTGCCTGGAGGTCAGTGACTAGTGGAGTGCCACAAGGATATGTTCTGGGACCCTTGTTCTTTGTGATTTACATAAATTACATAGGATGACAAGATTGGAGGAGTTGTGGATGGAGCTGAAAGTTGTCAAAGGTTACAAGAGATGCAGAATTGGGCAGAAAAGTGGCAGATGGATTTCAATCAAGGTAAGTGTGAGGTGATACATTTCAGAGGGGCAAACCAGAAGGCTGAGGACAGGGTTAATGGTTAGTTACTGAAGAATGTGGAAGAACAGCGGGACCTCGGGGTTCAAATCCATACATCCATCCAGGTTGCCGCATACATTGATAGGATAGTGAAGAAGGCCTATGGGTTGCTGGGTTTCATTAATAGGCAGATTGAGTTTAGGAGTAGAGAGGTTATGATGCCACTCTACAAATCTCTTGTGAAGATCACACTTGGAGTATTGTGTTCAGTTCTGGTCACTCATTATAGGAAGGATGTGGAAGCTATGCAGAGGAGATTTACCAGGAATTTACCTGGATTGGAAAACCAGTCTTATGAGGCAAAGGTTAGGAGAAATGGGACTTTTCTCTTTGGAATGTGGAAGGATGAAAAGAGACTTGATAGAGGTCTACAAGATTATGAGAGCCACCTGTTACACAGGGCAGGAATAGCAAACATCAGATGACATATGTGCAAAGTTAAGGGGGGGGGGGGAAAGTTTAGGGGAGACATCAGGGGTGTTCTTTTTTATATATACAAAGTTGTGGGTGCCTGGAATGCCTTGCCAGTGATGTTGGTGGAGACTGAAACACTAGGGGCATTTAGAGACTCTGACAGGCACATGGATGAAAGAAAAATACAGGATTATGAGGTAGGGTGGGTTTTGTAAATTTTTAAAGGAATACATGGGTTGGCACAACATCAAGGGCTGAAGGTGCTGTACAGATCTTCCCCGACATACGTTGGGCTGACTTACAATTTTTCGAAGTTGTGATACTTCGAATCTGTACTTTTGATTTCGAGTTCTAGTGTGTCCCTGCGCTTACAATATGCAGTTCACTGCTCTCTTGCGATGCTGGACAATGGTAGGCGACAGCATACTCTCTCACGATTCTGACTCAATCACACTCGCAATCTCTGTGTTCAACATTTAATTATGAAAAAATGGTAGGTGCGGTATTCTTCATTGAGGTAAACAAAAATTTCAACATACAATAGGAGTGCCGGAATGGAATCCCATTGTAGATTGAGAACTATCTATACTGTGCTGTTGTGTTTCATGTTCTGAGGAAGTTGAAGTAAAGTCATCTATTTTTTAATATAAAGGATTTTAAAGCACTTTTGAAGAGAGTTCATCAGAGTGGCAGCCAAAAAATTTCTACTATTGTCAATAACAGATAATGGTATAATTTATCTTGTTTGGAATCTTGAGTTTTCCTGCAGTAAAAAAAAATCACAGGTCAGGAATATTTTTAAACATTTTAACATTGTCAAAACTGCTGAAAAATGCATTTTTTTTAAAACAAAACTCCTTTCTTGACATTCATCACCTCTGCCAACCAACATAACAGTGATCATCACTTCAACCTTTGACTACTTGTATTGGCATTTTAAGGTTCTTGGAAATTGCTAATAATTAATTAATTTGTTATCTGATCAGCAACTCTCTTGAATAATATTCCAACCTGTTTCCCTAACAAATACTTTTTTTTAATTATAAAACCATTCTCTATGTTGAATTAGAGGTTTCATGAGAATACCCAGTTGGGGGTGGGGGGTGGGGAGATGGCTAGTGGACAATGATATATAATTGGCAGAAGAACCAGGGGTGACAATTTTTCATTGTGCAGTTTGTTGCAATGATCTGTGCCAGCTGGAAAGAGGGTATAGTAGATTCATTACTTCTCCAGATCCTTTTTGAATATTAGTAACACTTCTATGTTCATGCTTCCATTCTAATGGGAATGACGAAATAAAAATTGGGGTTTCCATTATAAACTGCACAAATATTACATGCGTGTATTTGTTTCTTGTCCTAAAAGACAGATTTTATTAGCAATCCGATTATTGGAAACATCGGAAAGCTCATGGAAGTACATGCCCAAGATGCTGATGCCCAGCCCACCAGGGTTGCAGAATATGGGAGCAACGGAACAGCGCAGGACACCATAGTGGGAGAACACCACCTCGCTGAGAGAGACAAGCCTAGGTGAAGACCCCACAGGAGTGGACCAGCTTGGAGCTCAGCGGCAAAGGACACTCACCAGGTTATACGCTGCCTGTGGGCGACTGGAGCCTGTCTTAATTGGAACAAAGTATTGCGATTCTTGAGGGTGCAGATGGTGAGTAGGGCTGCCAAAGGGCCTCTGGTATTTACAGATTCCTATTCCTATTGGGGGTTCGGAACCAGGGGCCAAGGAGGGTGACTTGGCTGCAGGACATTTAGATTCACACAGACAGGAGGCTGTGTTACAGGGGTTATGGGAGCACAGGAATAAGTGTCATTGGCTGAGGTGGTGGTATCTGTGGACACTGAAGGAACTCTCTTTGCTTCTCTTTCTCTTCATATGGATGTTGCCTTTATGGACAAACAAAAGTAATTAAATCTTGCATATTAATGTACATGAAAATAGAGGAACCTTGGACCTTAAAATTAAATTGTGAATTCTGAAGCTATAGTTTTGCTTTCAAAATGTAAGAGAATTAAGATCTTACTACCCTGTTTTTTCCCGATTTCACAAGATGCCATATAAATGTTGAACATTTTCATATCATGAAAGTTAAATATAAAAATATAATCAAATAGGTAAAATTATTAACTTTAAATGCGAAGTATGAATACAGAGAATCATTTTTTTCACTGTTTTTATTTGAAGCAACCCCAAATTTGTATTCCTGATAATTAGTTATGTAAGATGCAATACAATTCTGCAAGCTAGAAGTAGGCTTTACAAATAGCTTCACCATTCAGTAAGATTGTGTCTTATCTGATTGTATATTCAACTGTAATTTTCCTACTAACTTGTGATAATCAAAGGAAGATTACAGTTTATGTTGTTGTATAGGACAATCTGTGAAACAACATTTTCACCTTAAAATCAGGGTCATCCTATACAAAGAGTAAAAATTCTTCCCATGACAACAAAGTCACAATGCCGCTGCCAACTTCCTGCCAGCTCTGATGGAATCTTGAACATGCCCCTTTATTTTTTTTTTAGACATTCTGCACAGTAGCTGGCCCTTTTGGCCCATGAGCCCCTGCTGCCCAATTACACCCAATTGATCTACAACCCTGGGCTGTTTTGAATTGTGGGAAGCAACCAGAGCCCCAGGGGAAAACACGCAGGCACGGGGAGAACATACAAACTCTTTACAGAGAGTGCAGGATTCAAACCCTGGTCCTGATTGCTGGTGCTGTAACAGCATTACACTAACCACTACGCTGATTTGTGAAGTCTCAACGCTCCTCTACGGGTCCATCTGCCTGGTCTAACTGCTGTGGGCTCTGTACGTGGGAGGTTTATTTTACTGTAATAAAGAAACTTGAGTTATTTTGTATTAATTATATTTTATTTACTCGCGACCTCGTGGGGGCATCCATTTTGTATCTAACCTGAGGTGGAATATTCATATCTGACTCCCTCTAGTGGTCAGGAGGATCACTGGCACCCAATCACCACATCCTTTTCCTCAAAATAATCAACATTACACATTAATGCAGTATTAATTTCAATTTAAAGTTAAGCACAAACATCAGCAGCACAAGCTTAAGTGTGCAGTTCTTTCTCTTTTCAAGGTTCAGCCTGTCGGGTTCTTTGATAATATGTGTGGATCTTCTCAACATGGGTGCATGTGTCAGCTCTGCTGGTTCTTTACTTTCTAACACTGGTAGTGTGCTCTCTGTTGCTGTACAGGCTGGATCTTCTGTGTTTGTCTGCTCTGTCAGTGTTGTGTTTTCAGCAGGCTCTTTTGATTCCTCCTCTGTATTTGACCATCCTTTGTTCTGACAGTGTAGAATCTTGGATTTACTTCCTCCAGAACAGTGGCCTTCTTGTCCCAGGTGTTGGAATCTCCAAGTCTTACTGTGTTATGTGCCAGTGGTCTTAGATTTCTTGCTGACTTGTCATAGTTTGTTTTTTGTCTCCTTTGTAGATGCATTTATTTCTGTTTAACATCTGTTCTTGTTTGAGTCTATAGAGTAAGGAAGTGAGGTCCATAGTCTCCATCTCATCAGGGACTCGGTGGGTGATATGCCGTCAAGGGGTAAAGCTCACTAACTCAACAGAGCTTGATAAGGATTTGAGCCACTGTCTTGTGCTTTCTTGAGCAGCTGTTTCTCTACTGTTTGACTGAGGATGCAGAGGACTTGAAGTCACATATCAAAAATCATACTCTTCTATAAAGTTCTGGAATTCTCTACAACTGTAGCATGGTCCATTGTTACTGTAGATGATTTGAGGAATACTGTGTCTCGCAAAGATCAATCTCATATAATTGATTACAAAGGCAGCAGACATCTTAGGAAGCTTCATTAATTCATAAGATTTGGACTTGCCCGAGTTTAGAAAGTTTTGGGGAAAATTGCTTTCAAACTTAATCATTTTTAGGGTCAAATTAGAACCATGTCCCTTAATTGCTCTGTTTGGTTTCTCTCAAGAAGAGGAAATATTTGACTTCATCTCAGAAGCGAATTTTAGCTTTTACCTCGTTGATAGCTCGACGGGCAATTATGATAAAAAGGAAAGAAAGTACTCCACCTACTCATATTCAATGGTTACAGGAGGTCATGTCCTTCCTAGTTTAGAAAAAAAAAACAATGTCAAAGATGTAATGAACCTTTATAAGATGTGGGGCCCATTCATGGAGTATTACCACAATTTAACGAATTAAGATATTTGGATATTTGTGTGGTCGCTGAGCATCGTCCTTATTTTCCTATTTTTATTATATATCCAAGTTTGTCTTGTTTAGAGGGAGGGGGTTGATTATTAGTGGGGGGAGGTCTTTTTCCTTTTTTTTAATATTTTTGATAAAGTGTGTTTGATCTGAAAGAGTGCACACAATTTATGCTATGTATAATCAAGGTTTTGAAATTTTCAACTTTTTTGTTTTCTCATACTCTAGCAAATCTATTAGAGCTATATGTGTGTTTATGTGTATTTTAAAAATTAAACTTAAAAATATTTTAAAATGATAGTTTGTTAGATAGTCAATAACCAGCAGGTAATTCTTTCCATCCAGATGGAACAGATCAGTCCCAACTTTCTGCCATGGCTCCTCTGGTATGGTCATGGGTTCCTTTGGCTGCTTTGCGTGATGTTTCAGACAGGTGTCTGAAACCATTCTGTCAATGTCTGCCCCTCATGCAAACTTTTCAGCATATCTTGTCTTGATTGAGGAATGATGACTTTGCTCTCTGAGTAGAAGCCCATTGACAACCTCAGCTCTGCTCTGATGTAGTATGGCTGATATTCACCTCTAGGCTATCCTTCAATCAGATTCTTGATGACCTGTAGAACTGTGTCCTTTTCTGTTTCAGCTGCGATCTACTTGGATTTCATGCCGGATACAGGAAGAGATTCAGTGATCAGGTTCACATGGAGATTCACATCTATCTGTGGAATTCTTGTTGTGTGCTTCACAATGCATCAGCAGGAACAATAAATTTCCCTGGTGTGTGTCTGTACACCAAGTCATAGTGTTGTAGCTTCATCATCAATCTTTCGCAACATCTTAAGAGATTTTTCCTGATTATGGCTATTAATGGCTTGTGGTCTCTCTGCAATGAATGTTGGTAGACAATACATATAGCTGTGGAATTTCTCGAGTCCATAGGCCAGACTGAGGTTCTCTTTCTCTATCTGTGCATATAGACATTCAGATGTGGTCATCGTCCTTGATGCATATGCAGCTGGGTTGTAATCTTCTCCCACGACCTGAGTAGTACAGCATCTACTCCATCTTTTGAAGCATCCACAGATATTTTTGTCTTTCTGGATAGGTCAAAGAACGTCAAAACCACCGATTCTGTAGATAGAATTGTCTTCCGTTATCCCCATTCTTCCTCGTGGTTGGCTGTCGACTTGACTTCACACTTGTCATGTAACCACTTCCTCAGGTACATTGTTCTGGAAGTCAGGTTTGGAATGAATTTACCAATAAAATTGATCATTCCCAGCACTCTCAACGTGCCCTTTTTGTCAGTGGGTCTGGGCAATTCTAGAATTGCTTCACCTTTCTCTTGTCTGGCTTCACACCTAGATCCAACAGCTTTTCTCCCAGAAAGGTGGTTTCCTTCACACCAAACTGACATTTTGCTCTGTTTAGCTTTAATCCATACTTCTGGATGCATTGTAGCACTTTGATCAGCCTCTTGTGTTGTTTTTGTGTGGCCCCATGTGGAAAAGTCTGTAATAAGTGCAAAGGGCAAAAGCACTAGGCAAAGCAATGTTTTTCCAAAGAGAAACAAAACTGAAGTGAAAGTGTGCGTACTATAGAAGAAACTGCCCTCAGTAATGTCATCCATTTACAAGTGTACCCATTTATGCCTTTTATGATGTGCTCCATTGTCCTGTAGAACACTTTAGGAGCTGAGGAAATTCCAAAAGGCATCCTCAGACAGGAGTATCAGCCAAATGGTTTATTTAATGTACAGTATATTGTGCTGTCATCATGCATTTTAATTGCCTGAGGTCCTGGGATGCATCCAATTTTGCACCAGCCATCTCACTTATAATTTCATCCCTGGTTGGAAACTGATAATGTTCCCTCTTTATATTGGCATTCAAGTGTTTTGGGTCCATGCACACACATAGGTCACTGTTCTTTTTGACACACACCATTGAATTCACCCATTCCATGGACTCCTCCAATTTTTTAATGACTCGTAATGATGTCATTTGGTTGAGTTCCTGCTTGAGCTTTTCTTTTAGTGGGGCTAGAACCCACCTTGAGGCATGCACTAGTGCCTGTACTTCCTCCTTTAACTGTAACTTGTCAGGAAGTTGATCCAGTATTTCCTCAACGTTGTTCTATTCATTGGTGCTGTTAATGTGGTACACCTTCTTGACTAGATTTAAGTTTTCACATGATTTGTCAGCAAGCAGTGAGTCATGTCCATTTGGGACTACTGCGAACATGAGGTGGTGCTCTTTACCTTTAACTTTCACCTTGAGTCTACATGTACCCTTCATGTCAATACACTGTCCATTGAAGGCCTTGAGTTGAACAGAATTTGGATGGATGGATGGTTTTATCATCATTGTCCTAATGTTTCGCTCACAAATCAAATTGGCCTTTGTCCCTGTAGCCACCTTGAAGGGAATATCTGCTCCATTTGCATGCAATGACACTGTCCACTTGTCCTGTTCAACTCTGTTCACGCTTGGCAATTCAGTATCTGTTGGTTTGAAACCTTCCTGCACTAGCATACTGAGGAAGAATACATTACTGAGGGCAGTTTCTTCTATAGTACGCACACTTTCACCAGTTTTGTTTCTCTTTGGAAAAACATTGCTTTGCCTAGTGATTTTGCCCTTTGCACTTATTACAGACTTTTCCATAGGCTGGGCATTGTTTTGGTGCATGTTGAGTGCCACATAATGTCTCTCTGTCTTTTTGTTGTTTCTTATGCCTTGTTCTATGTTTATGTGTGTGTCCAGACAATGGCTATGACTATGCCTTCATTTTCACTGGACTTTTTCGTTTGCTGCAGAGCTAATTGATTGGCATGGCATATCTTTACAGCTCCAGCTAAGGTAAGCTCTGTCTCTCGTAGCTATCTCTCTCTCACTTTCTTGTCAATAATTCCAAAAACAATTTGATCACAGATCATTGAATTTTGCAGCCATCCAAAATTGAACATTCTTGCTTTCAATTTCAAGTCTGTTTTAAAAAAAAATGTATCAAAAGCTCTCTGCCTGCAGCTGCATGTGCAGGTGGAACATTTACCTCTCAAATGTTTCATTTTTCTTTGATGAGCAGTGTTCATCAAAAAACAAGGATACACATCTCGATAAACTTGTCCAACTTGCTCTGGTCATCTGCCTTGGCAAAAATAAACACGTTGAAAACCTCTTGTGTTTGAGATCTTGCCATGGTAAACAGCAGTGCAATCTTCCATGCATCTGGTTTGCTATCAAGTCCAATGGCTTGCAGATACAGCGTGAATCATTGTTTGAACAACGGCCACTCATGTTTGACAATCCCAGTCCAATTCACAGCATCAGGAGACTTCACACTCTCCATGTTTTCTGCTGATACAGACTCTTGGTATCATGTGATCTAGAAAAAAATTATTGTAATGAAAAAACTGGGTTCTTTTGTATTAATTATATTTTATTAGCTACTCACGACCTTGTGGGACATCTATTTTGTATCTAACCCAAGGTCGAATTCATTTCCAACTCTCTTTAGTATTCAGGAGGATCACTAGCGCTCAATCACCACAGTACAGGTTTTGAACGGCCTGTTACAGGAGCTGACAGGTTTATTTTTATCCAAATGAAATGTAAACCTTTACATGATCATTTGTTATTAAAATATTGTGCTTTGCTTTTAACAGCATACCGCTCAGCAGTAAGTGCCAGATTTTTGGGGGTTGTCTTATTCAAAGGGTGTCACTCAGTTACCAAGATTTTAGGTGAAAATTCCAGGACTGTCCTATACAACAGCATATATAGTATCTAGAATTCATCTTATTTGAGAAAAAAAAAGAGACAAAAACAAAAAATGCTAGAAGCAACTCAGCAAGTCAAGCAGCATCAACATAGAGAATCAAAGGGTCAAGTGTTATTCTTTGAACAGGATAACGGCATTATCAATACCATGACCTTACCGGGCCAGCAATCTGGTTTCAATCCTGATTGGTATTGAGCTTTTTTTTCTAAGCTTGTGTATATTTCCTTTGGGTCCTCCTGTTTCCTCCCACATTCTGAAGGTCCTTGTGCACGGAGATTAGAGTGAAACACAAAAATAGATTAATGGACCACTAGTTCATCATCCCTACTGTGTAGATGAGTAGAGATGATAATGTATGTATGGGGAGAGAAATGGGATTAAAATAGGTTTGGAATAAAATGGGCCTGTTTCTGCATCACAGCTCTCCGAAGACCTGGAAAAGTGAAAATCAAGAGTCTTTTTTTATCTTGCTGAGAGGGAATGTGTCTGATAGTGAACGAACCAAATTGTGAGCAGAATGTTACATTCCAGCTGTTTGGTGATGGCAGGAAACAAAATGAAACAGGAACGTGGAGACAGGACCAAAGAATGGAGGGGAAAAGAGAATGATATGGTTAAATCCAGCATCCTGAGGACCCCTTGGTCTCCAGACAGCAGGTGGGTTCCTCGCTGCACGTTCGGCTGATGGGAGCCAGGCCAGTTTGGGGGGGGTGGGGGACTGAAGATCTTGCTGCCCCTCGTTCCAGCAATTGCTGTCCGCGCGTTCCCAGCTTTTACTTCAAATGAAGGGACAGTCTTGGAGCTGCTGCAGAAACGCGGGGTTTTTTTTGTTGTTGTCGTGTGGGTGTGGGGACGTTGACCAAACGCTGTCCTTGGGGATCGGAGCCACGCCTCCGCTCACAGCGCCAGGGACCCCCCCCCCCCCGGCTCACAGCAACGTCCGGAAGAAAACAAAGAGGCGGACTTCCGGCCGCTTAGCAACCGGCGTGGCCGGCCGTCTCCATGGCAACGGGCGTGGCTCCTCCGCCCCCTACCGTTTGAAATGCGGTGAGGCTGTCGCTCCAGTGCGGGCCTCCCGGAGCAGGTGGAGGGTTGCGGAGCTTGGTGCAATCGCTGGAGTCGCGCCTCAGCACCGAGGAGGATGCGGTGAGTGGACATGTCGCACGACCCTGACCCTTTAACGTCTGCAAGGTGGGGGGGTGTGTGGAGGGTGGGGGGGGGGTGTGTGGAGGGTGGGGGGGGGGTGTGTGGAGGGTGGGGGGGGGTGTGTGGAGGGTGGGGGGGGGGTGTGTGGAGGGTGGGGGGGGGGTGTGTGGAGGGTGGGGGGGGGGTGTGTGGAGGGTGGGGGGGGGTGTGTGGAGGGTGGGGGGGGGTGTGTGGAGGGTGGGGGGGGTGTGTGGAGGGTGGGGGGGTGTGTGGAGGGTGGGGGGGGTGTGTGGAGGGTGGGGGGGGGTGTGTGGAGGGTGGGGGGGTGTGTGGAGGGTGGGGGGGGTGTGTGGAGGGTGGGGGGGTGTGTGGAGGGTGGGGGGGGGTGTGTGGAGGGTGTGTGGAGGGTGTGTGGAGGTGTGTGGGAGGAGTGGAGGGTGGGTAGTGTGGGAGGAGTGGGGGTGGTGTGTGGGGGGGTGGGGGGGTGTGTGGAGGGTGGGGGGGGTGTGTGGAGGGTGTGTGGAGGTTGGGTAGTGTGGGAGGAGTGGGGGTGGTGTGTGGGGGGGTGGGGGTGGTGGTGTGGGAGGGGGGTTTAAGTTTCTCCAGCTTTGTGTTTTTACTTCAGCCACGGTGCCAGAAGACTTTTTCCCATTTTACTCTTGGTTTCTTACAAACGTCCTTTGACCTGAGCTCTGCTTCTTTTCTCTTCTGCTGAGTATTTCCAGCATTTTGTAAAAAATTTTCCTATTTCCAGCTTCTTCAATGTCATTTTAAAACTTGGTTTGTCGTTTCGGTTTTGCAATTAAGTTTGCCACAGCAATTTGATAGCATTGTTTATGAATACAGGCAGAGAAGAAAGGGATCATTTTCAAGTTGACAAGCTGTAATGAATGGGGTTACCTTGGGGATCAACGTTGGGGCTCAGTTATTGACAATGTGCATTCAGGACCAATGAATAATGTATCCAAGGCACCCACAGGAGACAGTAGATGCTGGAACCGGGAGCGGGATAATCTGTTGGAACCGGGAGCGGGATAATCTGTTGGGACCGGGAGCGGGATAATCTGTTGGGACCGGGAGCGGGATAATCTGTTGGGACCGGGAGCGGGATAATCTGTTGGGACCGGGAGCGGGATAATCTGTTGGGACCGGGAGCGGGATAATCTGTTGGGACCGGGAGCGGGATAATCTGTTGGGACCGGGAGCGGGATAATCTGTTGGGACCGGGAGCGGGATAATCTGTTGGGACCGGGAGCGGGATAATCTGTTGGGACCGGGAGCGGGATAATCTGTTGGGACCGGGAGCGGGATAATCTGTTGGGACCGGGAGCGGGATAATCTGTTGGGACCGGGAGCGGGATAATCTGTTGGGACCGGGAGCGGGATAATCTGTTGGGACCGGGAGCGGGATAATCTGTTGGGACCGGGAGCGGGATAATCTGTTGGGTCCGGGAGCGGGATAATCTGATGGGACCGGGAGCGGGATAATCTGATGGGACCGGGAGCGGGATAATCTGATGGGACCGGGAGCGGGATAATCTGATGGGACCGGGAGCGGGATAATCTGATGGGACCGGGAGCGGGATAATCTGATGGGACCGGGAGCGGGATAATCTGATGGGACCGGGAGCGGGATAATCTGATGGGACCGGGAGCGGGATAATCTGATGGGACCGGGAGCGGGATAATCTGATGGGACCGGGAGCGGGATAATCTGATGGGACCGGGAGCGGGATAATCTGATGGGACCGGGAGCGGGATAATCTGATGGGACCGGGAGCGGGATAATCTGATGGGACCGGGAGCGGGATAATCTGATGGGACCGGGAGCGGGATAATCTGATGGGACCGGGAGCGGGATAATCTGATGGGACCGGGAGCGGGATAATCTGATGGGACCGGGAGCGGGATAATCTGATGGGACCGGGAGCGGGATAATCTGATGGGACCGGGAGCGGGATAATCTGATGGGACCGGGAGCGGGATAATCTGATGGGACCGGGAGCGGGATAATCTGATGGGACCGGGAGCGGGATAATCTGATGGGACCGGGAGCGGGATAATCTGATGGGACCGGGAGCGGGATAATCTGATGGGACCGGGAGCGGGATAATCTGATGGGACCGGGAGCGGGATAATCTGATGGGACCGGGAGCGGGATAATCTGATGGGACCGGGAGCGGGATAATCTGATGGGACCGGGAGCGGGATAATCTGATGGGACCGGGAGCGGGATAATCTGATGGGACCGGGAGCGGGATAATCTGATGGGACCGGGAGCGGGATAATCTGATGGGACCGGGAGCGGGATAATCTGATGGGACCGGGAGCGGGATAATCTGATGGGACCGGGAGCGGGATAATCTGATGGGACCGGGAGCGGGATAATCTGATGGGACCGGGAGCGGGATAATCTGATGGGACCGGGAGCGGGATAATCTGATGGGACCGGGAGCGGGATAATCTGATGGGACCGGGAGCGGGATAATCTGATGGGACCGGGAGCGGGATAATCTGATGGGACCGGGAGCGGGATAATCTGATGGGACCGGGAGCGGGATAATCTGATGGGACCGGGAGCGGGATAATCTGATGGGACCGGGAGCGGGATAATCTGATGGGACCGGGAGCGGGATAATCTGATGGGACCGGGAGCGGGATAATCTGATGGGACCGGGAGCTAATATACATTGGAGGTTCAGAAAAAATCATCATTGGATATCAGCTTTCATTGTAAAACGGATCAAGTCTTTCGGTAAATGCACAGGGCTGTGGTGGAATATTGCATGCAGTTTTTTTTTTCTAAGAAAGAGAGTCGAGTAATTTGAGGATAGAGCTGATTGTCGTGTGAGTAAAGACAGAATGGAATCTCGAGTTTGGTAAAACGACAATCTTCCTGAAACTAAGACGATTCTGGGTAGTCTTGAAGTCCAATAGTAGATTTTGTGAGGATGTTTCCCTTGGTGTAGGGGAAGTGAAAAGTATGGTTTCAGAATGAGCAGTCCAAACCACCTAAGACTGGGACGTGGATAAATTTCTTCTTTCAGGGTTGCGAATCAGTGGAAGCAAGTGAATAGATTCAAAGCTGGATTTTAGACCAAGGTCATATTAGCCCTGAAAGATGGAAGAAACATGATGTTCTGAATGTCCTATTTCTGTAATCTTATAGATTTATTTTCTGTGAATGAGAAATTGTGTATGCTTTAAGACCTCTGCCATCCTAAGACCTTAATGACTTGAGTTTATTTCATAATCATAGAGCCATACAGCATGGAAATATGCCCGACCTGCTTTGTTGACCACAGTGTCTCACACACACTAGTCCCACATGCCATTGTTTGGCCTGTATCCCTCAAAATGTATCCTATCCGTGTATCTGCCCAAATGTTACAATGATACCTGCCTTAACTACCTCCTCCTACAACCACCACCTTCTGTGTTTTCCCCCTTAGGTTCCTATTAAATTTCTCCCATTCACCTTAAACCTTTATCTTCTGGTTACTGATTTCCCTACTCTGGGCAAAAGACTCTGTGCATTCACCAGTTCTATTCCTCTCACGATTTTTTGCATCTCTGAGATTCTTGCACTCCAAAGAATAAAGCCCTAGACTGCTCAAATAGGTGATGATGAAGGCATTTGCCAGGCTTCATCAGTTAGAGCATTGAGGATAAGTTTTGGGACATCATGTTATAGTTGTAAAAGATGTCAGTGAGAATGTACTTGGAGTACTGCATGCAATTCAGGTCACCTAACTGTAGTAAGGATATTATTAAGGTGGAGGGGGTGCAGAAATTATTCATAAGGATGTTGCTGGGTTTGGAGGGCTTGAATTATAAAGTTGGATAGGGTGGGGTTTTTCTTGAAATGTAGGGATGACCTTACAAAGGTGTATAAAATGAAATGCATAGATAAGGTAAATTGGTGTTTTCTTTTTTGCAAATTAGGGGAGTTGAAAACTAGAGGAAGTAGGTTAAAGGTGAAAGGAGAAAAATCTAAAAGGGACCTGATGAGCAATTTTTTTCACACCGAGGATGGTGGATAAAAACAAGCTGCCAGAGGAAGTAGTAGAGATGCGTAAAATTACAATGTTTAAAAGACACTGAGGTAAAGGATAGAATGGTTTAGAGAACCTTTTTTTGGCTATGGTATGGGCCCCTTCCCGTGAAGCAATCAAGTTTACTTGCTTTCTTCCATGCTTCTCTGCTATCTACTGCATAAAAAAACATTAAAAAATTATGATTTTAGTCCATTGTCACTCCCCCCCCCCCCCCCCCCAGTTAAATGTGCTGTAGTTCTGGGTAGGTAGGGTGGGGGGGAGGGATTGCTGTATGGCCACCCTTGAGAATGGCTGGTTTGGAGGGATATGAGTCAAATGCAGGTAAATGGAACCAGCTTGGATGAGGCAACTTGGAAGGCATGGACAAATTATGCTTAAGGGCCTGTTTCCTTGTTCTATAACATAAAAGTCTGCAGATGCTGTGATTATAGTAAAAACACGAAAATGCTGGAGGAACTCTGCAGGTTACATTTCGGGACTGAGCCCTTCATGGTATGACCAAAAAGCAGACAAGGGCCTAACTGAAAAGGCTGGGGGAAAAGGGAAGGAAGGGCAGGGGAGAAGCACAGGCCAAACAGCAAAAAGCCATATTGGACATGGATAGGAGGACAGGAGTGGAAAGGTGATCATTGATTGGGGGAGGGGATGGGTCTCTGTGAATGCAGAGCTGGAGGAAAGGAGACAGAGTAAAAGGGAAAGAGAGAAAGACAGGGCAAGAGGAAAGAAAACATAGGCATAGGGGAAGGGGAGAGACTATCTGAAATCGGAGAAATTAATGTTAATGTCATCTGGTTGGAGAATGCCCAGGTGGAGACTCTGAGGTTCTCATATGTATAAAATAATATTTATATATTCATTCATTTATTTATTTGTATAGATGAAATACTTGTCCTGTATATGTATTGTTTGTCTGTATGTGTGTTATCTCTGGTTGTGTGTCTGCATGTTTTGCATCAAGGTCTGGAGAATGCTGTTGGGTTGTACTTGTAGAACCAGATGACAATAAACTTGACTTGGAATATGATACGCTGTTTCTCCCATTTACGGGTGGTCTTAAACTGCCAGTGCATGAGACCATGGACAAACATGTCAGCTTGGGAATGGGGCAGGGAATTGAAATAGTTTGCCACTGGAGATCCCCGCTATTGCATCAGACAGAACGAAGGTGTTCAATGGAGTAATCTCCCATCTGCATCCAGTCTCAGTAATGTAGAGGAGGCTACAATGAGAGCATCAGATGCAGTAGATCTGCCATCCTCAATGGGGGCCGTACGATCCTCTGCATTTCCCCCCCTCCCCACCCACCAAATAGGGCCGCAGCACCTTTAAGTAAAAGTCTTTTTTCTTTACACCTCACGTAACATAAATATTTTTGTTTTTATGTAATTAGTAGGAGAGAAGCACAAAAGAAACTAAAACTTGACTACTTCACATGGAAGGGGTCTCCTAAAGTTTGAACAGAGTCCAAAGGGTCCGTAGCCAAAAAAAGGTTGAAAATGGCTACAGTAAATGACCCCTGCAGATTCACAGGTGACATGTAACTTCACTTGGAAGAATTGTTTGGGGCCCTGAATGGTGGTGAGGGAGGAGATGTGGGCATAAATTGGAGGATTTCTTGTGGTCATAGAGTTAGATACTAAGGGAACAACTGGTGGGAAGGGAGGAGTGGATGGAGGAGTTACAGAGGGAAGGAGAAGGGAAGGTGGATCTGGATTTGGGATCATGTGAGTGGTGGAAATGGAGGAGGATGATATGTTGGATGCTGAGGCTCGTGGGGTGGTAGGTGAGGTCAAGGGGAATCTTGTCCTTGTTACACATGGTGGTGGGGAGGGAGGCAGTGCAGATTTACAATTTTGCAAACATGGTTTTCTCTCTACTACCATCAATTTGGCCCTCACTGTGGCATGGTTAGCACAGCAGTTAGTGCAAAAACGCTAGCGACCCAGGTTCACTATCTGTAAGCGACCCAGGTTCACTATCTGTAAGCGACCCAGGT
The DNA here is from genome assembly GCF_036971445.1 of Narcine bancroftii. Lineage (NCBI taxonomy): Eukaryota > Metazoa > Chordata > Chondrichthyes > Torpediniformes > Narcinidae > Narcine > Narcine bancroftii. The sequence goes on from NC_091469.1 coordinate 130,695,535, forward strand.
TCACTATCTGTAAGCGACCCAGGTTCACTATCTGTAAGCGACCCAGGTTCACTATCTGTAAGCGACCCAGGTTCACTATCTGTAAGCGACCCAGGTTCACTATCTGTAAGCGACCCAGGTTCACTATCTGTAAGCGACCCAGGTTCACTATCTGTAAGCGACCCAGGTTCACTATCTGTAAGCGACCCAGGTTCACTATCTGTAAGCGACCCAGGTTCACTATCTGTAAGCGACCCAGGTTCACTATCTGTAAGCGACCCAGGTTCACTATCTGTAAGCGACCCAGGTTCACTATCTGTAAGCGACCCAGGTTCACTATCTGTAAGCGACCCAGGTTCACTATCTGTAAGCGACCCAGGTTCACTATCTGTAAGCGACCCAGGTTCACTATCTGTAAGCGACCCAGGTTCACTATCTGTAAGCGACCCAGGTTCACTATCTGTAAGCGACCCAGGTTCACTATCTGTAAGCGACCCAGGTTCACTATCTGTAAGCGACCCAGGTTCACTATCTGTAAGCGACCCAGGTTCACTATCTGTAAGCGACCCAGGTTCACTATCTGTAAGCGACCCAGGTTCACTATCTGTAAGGTGTTTGTAGATTTTCTCCGTGTCTCCATTGGTTTCCTATGGATGCTCTGGTTTCCTCCCACCCTTCTAAAGGTACGTAGTTAATTGGGTGTAATTGGGCTGCACGAGCTCATGGGCCAGAAAGGCCTGTTACCATGCTCTATATCTTTGGCTTAGCTTCGCGGACAAAGATTTATGGAGGGGTAATGTTCATGTCAGCTGCAAGCTCGTTTGTGGTTGACAAGTCCGATGCGGGACAGGCAGACACGGTTGCAGCGGTTGCAGGGGAAAATTGGTGGGTTGGGGTTGGGTGTTGGGTTTTTCCTCCTTTGTCTTTTGTCAGTGAGGTGGGCTCTGCTGTCTTCTTCAAAGGAGGTTGCTCCATATAACAATTACAGTATGGAAAGAGGCCATCTTGGCCCCTCTAGTCTGCACCGATTTAAGTGATCTCTAGTCCCACCTACCTGCTCCCTGTCTGTAACCCTCCAATCCCCTCACATCCATGCACTCATCCAACCTTTTAAATGACAAAATTGACCCTGCTGCAACTACCTCTTCCAAAAGGTCATTCCACTCAACCACCACTCTCTGAGTAAAGAAGCTCCCTCTCATGTTACTTCTAAACTTTTCCTCCTAACCCTTATCTTAAGACCCTTCATTTCAATCTCACCTACCCTCAAGGAGAAGAGCCTATTCACATCTACTCTAACTATCCTCCTCATAATTTTTAAATACCTCTATCAAATCTCCCCTCAACCTTCTATGCTCCAATGAATAAAGAGTCAGTCTACTCAATCTTTCTTTGTATTCTAGAAACTGCAATCCAGGCAACATTTTAGTAAATCTTCTTTGCACCTTCTCTACCTTATTGATATCCTTCCTATAATTTGGGGATAGAACTGCACACAGTATTCCAAATTTGGCTTGAACAGTCTCAACATCACCTCCCAACTCCTGTATTCTATGCTTTGATTTACAAAGGCCAGCATACCAAAAGCTTTCTTTACCATTCTATCCCTATAAGAACCCACTTTCAAAGAATGATGAACCGTTATTCCAAGATCTCTCTGTTACTCTGCATTTCTCCCCTTCACTGCATACATCCTGTTTTGATTATTCTTCATCTGCCATCTTTCAGCCCACTCTTCTAAGCAGTCCAAATCCTTCTTCAGACTCTGAAAACCATCTTCACTGTCCACAACTTCCCCCTATTTTTCTATCGTCTGCATATTTACTAACCCAATTTACCTCTCCATCATCCAAATCATTAATGTAAATGACAAATAACAAGGGTCCCAACACCGATCACTGAGACACACCGTTCGTCACTGGCCTCCATCCTGACAGTTGCACCATAACTCTCTGGCATCTACCTTCTAGCTGCTGTTGAACCCATCTGACTATCTCAACATTAATACCTAGCGCCTGAACCTTCCTTACCAACCTTACATGTGGAACCTTATCGAAGGCCTTACTGAAATCCATATAGACTGCGTCTACTGCTCTACCCTCATCAACCTTCCTAGTCACCTTCTCTATGTTTAGGGATAGTTCAGAGGTATATGGGCCAAATCTATCAAATGGAACCAGCTCAGGTAAGGCAACTTTATTGGCATGTGCAAATTAGGCTTAAAGGCCTGCTTCCATGCTGTATAACTCCAGCCTGGCCTAAATATGACTCCAGAGCCTCCCACCTGATTGACTCTTTATGCTCTATGAAGTGTCCCATCAAGTCCCTCAGTTTAATGGCCATTATGGGTGAGTGATGAATCCTCTTGACAGAGATGGCTGGATCATGAGACAAAATAAATTTCAGAATCAGAATTTATTGTCATGAACAAGTCACAAAATTTAGGGGAGTCACATGATGGAGTAGTGGCCGGTCGGGGAACTCCAGCCCTCTCCGGAAAAGTTTAAAAAAAAACCATACAAAACACAAAGGCACAAACATAAAAATTAAAATAAAGTGAAAGTAAAGGTGGGAAGAAAATGGCAGTGAAGAAAGAAAAGTCGAAAGCAACGGGAAGAAGAGAAGAAGAAAGAACGTTGGAAGAAGAAGGTGAAGGCCTTACCTGTCCGAGGAGGCCCGCCGCGGAGAGAGAAGCCCACTCCCTAAGGTCAGTTGAAGTCCCGAGCTCAGGACTACAAAAATGACTCGCGGAGCCAAGTAAAAGTGCGCAACCGCGCATGCGCGATGCGCATGACAAACAAAACACTGACAGGAGGGGGGACCAGCTGAGGAGTCGATCTCCACAGCTGAGAATGACAGCTACAACACAACAGGAAGAGAACATAGAAAACAATGAGAACAAGAAAGAAGAGAGTAAAAGGAAAACAAGGAAACAAAAGATGACCAACCCAGAGGAAGAAGAAGAAGAAGAACATAGAGAAATGGAAGAAGGGAAAGGAAAGACAATGGATATATATTTTTTTAAAGAATATATGGAATCAGTAAAAGAATGGCAATTACAAGAATTTAGTGAAATAAAAAGAAGAATTAAAAGTACAGAAGAAAAAATGAATAGATTAGAGATGGTCATGTCGGATATAGGAAAAAGAGTGGACAAGGTGGAAGAACGAGAAACAGCCATAGAAATGTAAGTAGAGGACTTAAAAAAGAAATTAGAAGAATCTAATAAAAAAAGTTAGAGACACAAGAGCTGTTAGCTCAGAAGATCGATATAATGGAAAATTATAATAGAAGAAATAATATAAAGATAGTGGGCCTTAAGGAAGATGAAGAAGGCAAGAATGTGAGAGAATTTATAAAAGATTGGATCCCCAGGGTCCTAGGAAGACCAGAATTACAGGAAGAAATTGAAATAGAAAGGGCACATAGAACATTAGCCCCGAAACCACAGCCACAACAAAAACCAAGATCCATTTTAGTAAAATTCTTAAGATATACAACAAGAGAAAATATATTGGAGAAAGCAATGAAGAAAATAAGAGAAGACAAAAAGTCACTGGAATACAAAGGTCAAATATTTTTTCTCTATCCAGAGATAAGTTTTGAACTCCTGAAGAAGAGAAAGGAGTTTAATACAGCAAAAGCTATCCTATGGAAAAAAGGATATAAATTTATGCTAAAGTACCCAGCGGTACTTAAAATAGTTATTCCAGGGCAGCAAAACAGACTATTCTCGGATCCGGAGGAAGCACGAAAATTTGCAGAACAACTACAAAACAGACAGAGAGATGAAGACATGTAACGAGAGTAAAAATGACCATGAACTATATATATATATGTGTGTGTGTGTGTGTGTGTGTGTGTGTGTACATGAGTGTATCCGTATTTAAAGGAAAATATATAGAGTATAGATAAGAATTAATAAGGGAAAGAAAGGGAAGAGAGGAAATAAGGAGGGAATTAAGAGAGTGACCTTTGTTATATATGAAAATTAAAATCTTTTCTGGGGGGGGGCTGGGTGGGGAGGAGTTACGGTCACTGCAAAATCAGTTGACGCTTGCGAGCGAATTCGCAAATCCAAATGGAGAGGGGAGATGTGGTTGCCCGACAAGGGATAAAGGGCAACTCAGGAAGGGGAGGGGATAGTGGGGTTAAAGAAATTTTAGATAGGAGAATAAGGGAAATGTTTGATGTTTTAGAAATGTTGTCTTATAAAGTGTTCAAAACAAGAAAGCAGAAATGGATAAGAAGGAAAGGTGATGATGAGGAAACGGAAAGGAAAGATAAACAAAGTATGAAATGGCTACGTTGAATTATATGACTTTAAATATTAACGGAATACATAACCAAATCAAAAGGAAGAAACTGTTAAATTTACTGAAAAAAGAAAAAATTGATATAGCATTCATGCAAGAAACACATCTAACTCAAGTGGAACACAAGAAATTAAAGAGAGATTGAGTAGGACATGTAACAGCAGTGTCATATAATTCAAAAGCTAGAGGAGTACCTATATTAATCAGTAAAAATGTACCAATTAAAATAGAAGAGGAAATAATAGATCCAGCAGGGAGATATGTAATGATAAAATGTCAGATATATTCGGAGTTTTGGAATTTACTCAATGTATATTCACCTAACGAAGAAGATCAAAAATTTATGCAAGATATTTTTTTGAAGATAGCAGACACGCAAGGGAACATACTAATAGGAGGGGATTTCAACCTTAACTTGTATTCAAACATGGATAAAACTGGGAAAAAAATTAACAGAAAGAACAAAGTAACCAAATTTATAATTAAATCGATGCAAAAAATGCAACTTTTGGACATATGGAGGAAACAACACCCAAAGGAAAAGGAATATTCATATTATTCGGGTAGACATAAAACATACTCAAGAATAGACCTATTCCTGTTATCAGCTCGTATGCAAGACAGAGTAAGAAAAACAGAATATAAAGCTAGAATATTATCGGACCACTCACCCCTGATATTGACAATAGAGTTAGAGGACATCCCTCCAAGAATGTATAGATGGAGATTAAACTCCATGCTACTTAAAAGGCAGGATTTTAGAGAATTAATTGAAAGACAAATTAAAATGTGCTTTGAAATAAATACGGAATCAGTGAAAGATAAGTTTATACTATGGGACACAATGAAAGCATTCATCAGAGGGCAAATAATAAGTTATGTAACCAAGATGAAGAAGGACTACAATCAGGAAACAGAACAGTTGGAAAGGGAAATAGTAAATATAGAAAAAGAATTAGCAATGAAGGAAGACACAACTAAAAGAAGAGAATTGGCAGATAAAAAAAATAAAATATGAAACACTACAAACATATAAGGTGGAGAAGAACATAATGAAGACAAAACAGAAATATTATGAACTAGGAGAAAAAACGCACAAAATTCTAGCATGGCAGCTTAAGACAGAACAAACTAAGAGAATGGTATTGGCATCAAGGAAAAAAGACAAACAAATCACATATAATCCAACGGAGATTAATGAAAACTTCAGAGAATTCTATGAACAATTATACCAAACTGAAAACGAAGGGAAAGAAGGGAAAATAGATGAATTTTTAACTAAAATTGAACTACCAAAATTACAAATAGAGGAACAAAATAAATTAACAGAACCATTTGAAATAGTAGAAATACAAGAGATAATAAAAAAACTACCAAATAATAAAACACCAGGAGAGGATGGATTCCCAATAGAATTCTATAAAACATTTAAAGATTTATTAATTCCTCCCCTCCTGGAAGTAATCAACCAGATTGATAAAACACAAAGCTTACCAGATTCATGCAAAACAGCAATAATTACAGTAATACCAAAGACAGGGAAAGATCCACTCGCACCAGCGTCATATAGACCAATATCTTTACTTAACACAGATTATAAGATAATAGCTAAATTATTAGCAAACAGATTAGCCGATTATGTACCAAAAATAGTAAATCTAGACTAAACTGGATTTATTAAAAAAAGACAAACAACAGACAATATTTGTAAATTTATTAACTTAATTTATGCAGTAGAAGGGAATAAAGCTCCAGCAGTAGCAGTTGCTTTAGACGCAGAGAAGGCCTTTGACAGAGTAGAATGGAATTATTTATTCAAAGTATTACAAAAATTCAGTTTACCAGAGAAGTATATTAATTGGATTAAAGCATTATATGTAAATGGATATATATCAAAGCAATTTAACTTAAACAGATCAACAAGGCAGGGATGCCCACTATCACCCCTATTGTTCGCGTTAGCTATAGAACCACTAGCAGAATTGATAAGAACAGAAAATAAAATAAAAGGGATAAAAATAAAAGACAAGGAATATAAAATCAGTTTATTTGCAGATGACGTTATAGTATACTTAACAGAACCAGAAATATCAATAAAAGAATTACATAAGAAATTGAAGGAATATGGAGAAGTGTTGGGATACAAGATTAACGCAAATAAAAGTGAAGCAATGCCAATGAATTAGGAAAGACTTACCACTAACACTAATAGGAAGGATAAACTGTATTAAAATGAACATTTTCCCAAGGATACAATACCTATTTCAGGCATTGCCAATACACTTGACGGAGAAATTCTTCAAGGAGTTAAAGAAAATAATAAGGAAATTTTTATGGAAAGGGGGGAAACCGAGGATAGCACTAGATAAATTAACAGAATGGTATAAACAAGGAGGCTTACAACTGCCAAACTTTAAAAATTATTATAGAGCCGCACAATTAAGATACCTATCAGATTTTTATCAAACAAGGGAAAAGCCAGATTGGACTAGATTAGAACTAGATAAAATAGGGGAGAAGATACCTGAACATATTATATAAATGGGATGAAAAATTGGTACAACATAGGAATTCTCCAATATTACATCATCTGTTCAATATTTGGAAGAAGATTCATGTAGAAAGGAATAAAACAAATTACCAATTACCAAAACTAATACTGACGCAAAATCAGCTAATCCCTTTTACAATAGATAACCTTTCCTTTAGAGAATGGGAGAAAAAAGGGATCAAAAGAATAGAAAATTGCTTTTCAGGAAATAAATTACTATCCTTTGAACAAATGAAGGATAAATATAATATAACTCACGATACAGTGTTGGCATACTACCAACTGAAATCCTACTTGAAGGACAAATTGGGAAGCAGTCTGAGGTTACCAGAGGGAAGTAATTTTGAATATGTGATTACAGACACAATGATAATCAAAAAATTTATAACAAATATGTATATTAAACTGCAAGAAAAGGAGAATGAGGAAACAAATGATAAAACTAAACAAAAATGGGAACAAGATTTAAACATAAAGATAAAGAAGGAAACATGGGAGAAGTTATGCTCTGGAACTATGAGAAATACAATAAACACGAGGTTACGTATGATACAATATAACTGGATACACAGGCTATACATTACACCTCAAAGGTTAAATAAATGGGACCCAACAGTATCTGACAGATGTTTTCGCTGTAAAAAGGAAATGGAAACAACAATTCATGCAATCTGGACATGTGAGAAAGTGAAAAAATGTTGGGAAGATCTAAGCCAGATATTAAATAAAATCACAGAAAGCAATATACCAAAAAAAAAACCCAGAGATCTTCCTCCTAAGTAAAATAAAAAACAAAGAATTTGGACTTGATTTGGATGGTGCACAAAAAAGATTTGTTAGGATAGCCCTAGCTGTAGCAAAAAAAATGTATTATGTCAGCCTGGAAATTAGAAGATAACTTGAGAATACAACAATGGTATATAGAAATGAATAAATGTATTCCAGTAGAAAAAATAACATAATTTAAGAAATAATATTACAATATTTGAACAAATATGGGAGCCATACATGAAACACAATAGAGAAAACCTACCGGGGACATCTACCACCTAAAATGACAGAAGGAGAAGGAAATGAAAAGAATTGACTCAGTGGAATTTCTTGTTTATTTTTATTGAGTGACAACATTGTTTGACGGGTTTAATGTGTCTTAGATTCTGTACTTTGAATGGGAGGGGAGATAGGGAGGGTGGAATGGGAAGAGGGAAGGGGTGGGAGAAAACGACACTGTATATATTTGAAAAGAAAAATGTATGTATCTTGATCAATGTGGTTTATAGTGTGAAAAATAAAAATTTTTTTAAAAAGTCACAAAATTTGTGGCAGCATCATAGAGCAAGCATTAATATTATAACTATCTTACAACAATAAATAAAAAGTGCATGAAAATTAAGGCAGTGTCTTTGGTTCATTGATTATTCAGGAATCTGATGGCAGTGGAAAAGAAGCTGTCCTTGTGATGTCTGTTTATTTATTTATTTTGAATTTTTTTTTATTTCTGTGGTGCACAAGGAATCAATTACAAAACTAGATTTAAACACATGAACAATGTTTAATGGCAATTTAATGAGAATGCCTGGCATATTCCATGTTAAGTTCAATTTCTACACAAATTAAGTTCACTTTCACTCATGTTCTTCTATTTTTCACACTTATTCACGAGGTTCCAATCTGAAGCTTTGAAAATATAGGTGATTAATTGAGAGATATACTATGGGAACACTTGTGGTACCGTTGAGATGAAGAAAGGCAGGTATTTTCATGAATGGTGTTCGCCAACTGCATTCTTCATTCCAGTGAATTTCTTTGGATACAGAAGGCTGATTCTGCTTTTCCAGATTCAGACAACAGTGGGTTAGATGGATGGGCCATGTCAAACATAACCCACAAACTTTGATAAATGGCAAAGATGAGTCCTCAGCTTTTCTGTCAAATTTGTTAAAGATTTTTAATGTTTTTGTACATCAGTGTCCTTTTGGAAAAATGTAATAAATTTTAATTATATAAACATTTTAATCAATTTAAAATAATTGAAAACATTAAATAAAATATGCTAGATGGACAAGGATACTCGACAGGGAAGGTTTAAGATGGATGTGGGCCAAACTGGCAAATGGGAGGAGCAACTTAACTCGCATGAATGAGTTTGGCCAAAGAGCCTGGTTACATGCTTTCAAACGCTGACATTTTAAGAAATGTAACATGATATTCATCCTCTCATCCTTACAATCTAAATGTAAATGACTGAAGATTTATTAATTAATTTCCTGACAAGGATTAGAGGACTGATAATCCCTGCATCAATGGTGAGGAATTTTAGCAAGATACTTTCTTATTGTTAGATTCCACAGCAAATCGATTGGGACAATGCAGCTATGAATTGTCAGATATCATTCCATAAATCCTGGGTATTGGCATTCACTTGAGTGCCCCACAGTTATAATGCTGAGAAATGCTTGCAAAATCTGGGCAATTACGGCCTTCTAAGATTAAATAGAAAAGATCCACGGCACTATTTGAACAAGGTAGGGTGGGTTTTGATTATTTTTTTGTTAGGTATATTTGGATCAGCACAACATCATGGCCCAAAGTGCCTGTACTGTGCTGTAATGTTCTAACATGGGTGTTCTTCCTAATGTCCTCCTGACCAATACAGTACAACTCCGATAATTCAAAATTTCAGATAAACGGTTTAGTTGGAGAACCAGTCATTTGGAAAAAAATAGCCCAGTCGCAACAACAAATCCCTTGTAATAGTGTTTATACAACAGCAAACAACAAGGTAAGGCCTTTTAAGCATTAAAATAAAGTTTAATTTTCACCAGAAAAAATGCTGGCCACCATCGATCACCGACACTTCTCCATCGAGGCCCTGCTCGTGCCAGGAGCCCTAGGGTCCCACTCGTGCCTGGGAGCTTGAGGTCTGCTATGTTGCTGCCAGCCCTGGGAGCCCAAGGTCTGCTGCTACCACCACCGGAACCTAACATCCCCAGTGTGATGGTACACCACCGACCTACTGCAGGGGGCAACCTCTGTACTTGCAGGAATGTAAAGGGACAGGACAACACCTGGCCGGCTGCCAATCAGTCGACCTGAATGGATCAAGCCCCACCTAGTCGGGTGTCAATCACCCTCCGGGATATAAGCCTGCGCCAGCCTCCCGAGGCCTCACACTGAGTTGCTGCAGCCACAGCCAGCCTGGCTCTGTGGAAGTCTTTGTGGATTAAAGCCTGTTGTTCAGTCTTTACTTTGTGTGTATCTGATTCTGTCTAACAGCACACCACACCCAGTCAGTTCGGCTCTGAAAAAATTTTGGATAAATGAGGATTTCAGATATCCTTGTTTATCTGAATTTTTTAAAATTTCAGATAATTGAGGATTTTGGAGAATCCAATTTTGGATAATCAAGTGTACAGTATTTCTAATCAAAGGTAATTATTATTTCACTGCTTGTGGGACTTTACTGTGCTCAAATTGAATTTTAACTTTTCTTGCATCACAACGGTGACCCGGTTTCCAAAGTCTTTGATGGTTTTTAAAACATTTTTCACATGCTAATGTCCTGAAAAATGTTGTACAAATCATATATTTTATTTTAAAATGAGCTTGTGATTTAAACTGTGGAATAGTTCCAAATTGTTTTTTATTTTCTCTGATTATACCATTTTCAGGTTGTATGATCCGCTACAGGAAGTTCATTATTTTACCAGTTAAATCCATCTATACTATATGGAAAACAAAAGAAAAAACCATCCTCTGTAAGTTAAAAGCATCAGGGCTAGGTGGCTAATTTTAACCATTCTTATCTGTAATCTTAGAATATAGGATGTATATATAAAGTTAATGTACATGTGATTTTTTTTTCCCCCCACAATATATCAATTATTTTTGACAGCAATGGAAAATGGATTACTTATGTTTTATTGGAAAAAGTGAGCAATATAATTACTGTTTATTGCTCATTAAATTGGGTCACTGTTTCCCTGATTAATACTTTGAGTGCTTGGTTAATCCACTACATGGTAAAACTCTGATATCTGATTTGGTATTTGGTTCACTAAGTAATCATTGTTGTGGTCTCTGTCCACTCACTGGGTCTTCAGTTCCTGTGCTCCCTATCCACTTGGGCCCTGATTCCTGAGATTTGTCGACGCTATTGTGGCCATAATTTCTGCAGTCCCACTAACACTTGGAGGACTTAGTTCCCAAACTCCTTTTCAATTTAGCAGGTTTTCTGGAAAGTTTATTGTCATTTTCTTTTTTAAAAAAAAAAGTGAATTAAATGAGGTATTAATAGAATTGGCATTCATTAATTGGAAAATCTGCCATTTGGTCACAATTTGCCAAATTATTGGAGGTTTACACATTCTCTGGGCATTCTAATTACAGTACCATTTATTAAATATTCAGTGTAATTTTGAATTCATCCTTGTTGGACTAAATTTCCTGAACCACGATGACAAAGTTTAGCAAATTGCTCTTTATTATATAGGGTGGGTACTCCTGTGCACAGGGACATGGTGTCCCACTTTGTTTAACTTTGTGCAGAGTAGAATAAGTTGTAAAACAGTACAGCATGTCCCTTTGGCCCATCATGTTGTGCTGACCTTTGTAAGCTTACTTCACATTAATCTAACCCTTCCTCCCCTCACAGCCCAGAACCCTCCATTTTTCTTACGTTATGTTCAGTTTTTTGAATTTTCTAAGTTTAATAATTATTTTAAGTATGTTGTTGATTCTCAGTTATATACTTATTTAATCCAAATCTATGAATGGATTTACCAGTTTTGTTTTTAATTTAATAATCTCTGAATTATTATGACAATTTTTTACCAAAGTGTATTATAGTGAGAACCCTCTACAAATATTACTTTGGGTGCTCTCTATATGTAAGTAGAAATTGTTAAATGACAGTGTGGTGCCTGATACCTTGTGTTCCTGCCACACAAACCTAACCCAATAGTCCTCAATTATTGGTTTTAGCCAGCCAGTCACCCAACCACCTCAGTCCCTGATTCTGTCCACGCAACTGATAATGCTGGTCTCTGAGTGTAAAACCATCCACCTGCAAATTGGAGGAACAGCAACTAATATTCCACCTGAGCACACTCCATCCAGATGGCATTAACATTGATTTCTCAGGTTTCCATTAGGACCCTCCCCTGTCTCTCCCTCTTTCCTCATCCCTCTGTCTTTTTTCTTCCAGCTCCTTATCCCCCTTTCCTCTCCATTCAGAGAGTTATCCCCTCCCCTATCACTTCCCAGCTCTTTTCTGTCCTCCCACCCATAACCATCTATAATCTCTTGCCTATGGGCCTGTGTTCCTCCCCTGCCCCTCACCCCACCAGTTTATTCAGGCACCTGGCTGCTTTTTGCTCATACCTTGAAGGACTCAGTCCCGAAACAAATTGTGCATTTTTGCGATATAAAGAATGGTGTGTGGCCTGCTGAGTTTCTCCAGCACTTTTGTGTATGGTCTCTGACTCCAGAATGCCAGTGTGGTTGGTGGTTAGGTGTGTAGGTGGAACTTGCAACCAGAACATAGTTGAAAATATGACCAAGAAGCAGGTGAGAAGCCAGGAACGAATCAGTGGGATAATATTACCATGTTCACAAATTGAGCTGCACCAATTTGTGAACGAGCTGATCTGCAATCTCCCTAACGAATCAGCTTCTGATCCTTTGGTTTGGTTTAACGTGGAAATAGTGGATACCCCCAACCCTGGAAGCATCAGTCAAAGTTGAGGAGAATTCAATTTTGACTTTGAAAGAAATCCTGGACTCCAAAGGGTTGCCCGAGTGGGAAAATATCAACACTCTTGCAAGGTGTAATGGGACGTGAAAAGGAGTATTGAAAAAGAGCTCCACAGGTTCTTTATTTTGTCAAAATGTACAGTTCATAGCCTCATTAATAACAAACATCTATTATTAGAGAAAAATATTGAGTGACTTGCCACATCCTTGGTCCAAGTTACATCATTGTTCAATCAAGGAACCATTTATGCATGTATCATCTGACTGTTGAATTGGCCATGTCATAATCCATTCTGTATCTCCATCAACCTGGCCCTAAAGCATCAATATCAAAAGAATTTTTGCTACAAGATGATTCATGTCAAAGCTCTGAAGGACCCACAAAGGCCGTTTTTATTAGACAGCACCTCATGAACAACCTATCAACTCCCAGTCAACAAGGGCCACAAAGTATTCACGGCTTATAATGTACTAGCAGGGAATCTAAGCTTCCCAATTCTGGTGATACTGTAGCAGTCCAATCCGGCCCTGTACGCAAGGGGCCGAATCACCACAGCGCACAGCCTACACATAATGGCACAAAGACTGCCTCCTCTCTGAGGAGAAATGCCAGGGTTAAAGAGCGGACTGCGGGGAGTGAGCACTGCTCCTGAGACTGTGTGCAGACGTCACTCCAGTGAGCCAACACGGCGGGTGGGGATTTTGTAGCGTAGTTTGTTTGAATAAACAGTCAGTTACTGGTTCACTCTGCTCGGTGCAGACATGTTCCTTTCTTTTTGCAGCATGACCATATTGTGGGTGCTACAGTGGTGACCCCGGATAGATTTCATTGGTTTTGAGACCGACCAAGCACGTAGCAGCATGGACCCTACCGCTTTTCAGTGGCTCGTGAAGCTGTCAGTGATGAATCTGCTGCAGTTGCAGCCATTTGTACTCCCAGCCCTACTACAGTGAATGCCATGGGTGTTCACTTGCTGCTATTTTGGGCTAACCAGCCACGCAGTTGGCCGCAGTGAGCTGAAGCACAGTTCGTGCTCAGAGGCAAAATGGCTGAAAACGCCAAATTCTGGCACGTTTTCAGTGCCCTGGATCCAGTCACAGCAGCAAGAGACAACTCTTTTGTGAACCACCTGCCCATGGAACGCATGTATACCCTTTATCATTGGTTCTTACTCAACTCTTTTGAACTCAGCTGGTATGAATGAGCCATTCGCGTACTTAACTCACAGGGCCTAGGGGATTGCAACCTCTCTGACCTTGTGCAAGAGTTAGTGGATCAGACACACCTTGTTTCCTGTTTGAAGCCCTATTCTTGTCGAAGTTGCCCGGCCATATTGCTCACCCACACCTCATGGCCAAGGAAGCAGACCAGCTTTTCCGAACGCCACACGGTGACCGTCCCAATAAGGCTACTGGTTGCTGCTATTACCATTGTCGATGGGGCCGTAATGTCCCCTGTAATTTCCCCAGATCCACACCCAGCTGGATGCCAGAAAACAAGCAAGTCAGCCTTTGTTAATGGCCTCGGCAGTTGGCACCAGTAAAGGCCTCCTTTATCTACGGGAACTGAAGACTGGGCATTTTTCCTCATGGGCAATGGTGCCAAGATCAGCCTCATACCTCTCTCATTTTTCAAGCAGAAAAACAACCCCCAAGTTTTCCCCTTACAGGCAGCCAACTGTTCTACGATCCCCAGCTATGGAACTCGACTCGTGACTATCCACACCGACACAGTTTTCCGATGGGAGCACACAGTCGCCTCTGTGGGTCAGACCCTCCTAGGGGCAGACTTTCCGCAGGCCAACGAACTGCTGGTGGATTTGACCAGGTGCCACCTAGTGAACGCAACAACCTTCCAGGTTTTTCCTCTTGCCGTGTGCCAATAAAATTTCCAGCTGAAGGGAATCCTCACCTCAAACCGGAACGAGTACACCTCCCTACTGGCTGATTTTTCCCATCGCTACCTGCCCCAAATTTCCACGACACAGAACCTGCACATGATGTGCAGCACTTCATTGAAACCACCGGACCAAGACTACTTCCCCAGAATAAGCTCCTCCTGGCCAAAACAGAGTTTGTAACCATGGAGGAGTTGGGTATCGTCCGCCGCATGAGTAGCCCTTGGGCCTCCCCCCTACATATGGTCCCCAAGAACTCTGGAGGATGGCACCCATGTGGAGACTACTGGTGGTTAAATGGTGCAACAATGCCAGATTGTTGATCCAATTTGGACTTTACGAATTTGTGTGTATGCCTTTTGGTCTAAAAAATGTGGCCCAGACATTCCAGTGCTTTATGGAGGTGGTGACTCGGGACCTGGAGGGAATATTCATCTATCTAAACAATATTCTCATCACCAGCCCCAATGAAAGAATACACAGGGAACACCTTTGGCAGCTCTTTGCCAAGCTTCAGGCTCATGGGTTAATGATCAACCCACCTAAATGCCTGTTAGCTTGGACACCATCGATTTCCTTGGACATCGTATCACCAGCACAGGAGCCACCCCACTGCCCAACAAGGTGGAGGCCATCACAATTTTCCCAAACCAACCTCGTTCAAGGGACTGCAAGAATTCGTAGGGATGGTGAACTTTTACCATTGTTTCCTCCCAGGAGCAGCAGCCATCAGGCAACCACTATTCAACCTCATCAAAAAGGGCGAGAAGACTCTCACCTGGTCCAGTGAAGCACTTCAAGCCTTTGACGCCACCAAAACAACACCATCTGAAGCCACCTTCTTGGCCCACCCAGACCCGGACTCCCCTTTGTCGCACCTCTGAGAGAGCAGTTGGTGCAGTACTGCTGCAGTGGATCAATCAACAATGGAAGCCACTTGCTTTTTTCAGCAAGCACCTGAGGCCATCCAAACTTAAGTACAGTGCTTTTGATTGTGAGCTGCCAGCTCTGTATCTCCATTTTAGGTACATCCTAGAAGGCTGGGTATTCACGGCATACACAAACCACTGGTGCAAGCGCTGGGGAAGACCTCGGACCTGTGGTCGGCCAGACAGCAACGTCACCTTTCCTATATCTCAGAATTTACTGCAGACATCTGATGTGTCGCAGGGACGTCCAATGTAGTAGCAGACGTCCAACAATCTCCAGGGTTACGGATGGGATTGACATGGCCCAGCTTGCCAGGGACCAGACCAAGGATGCACACACGCAGGCGTAGTGCACAGCCATCACAGGACTGCAGGTACAGGAGTTCGCTCCTGAACCAGGAGGACCACTACTCCTTTACAACATGTCCATTGGCCACTTGAGGCCCATCCTTCCCGCTGTTTGAAGACGCCAGGTGTTCAACCAAGTGCATGGACATTTGCACCTCTAGACCCCAATCAGTGTGGATTGCAAGAACATCTCCACAATCTCCATCAGCACCGGAGCATCACAGGGCTATGTAACCCCCCGCTCTACTCGCTTTACAACTATGATTGTGTTGACAACACCATCTATAGATTTGCTGATGATGCCTCGGTAGTGGGTTGTATCAGCGTACAGGAGGCAGATTGAAAACTTGGCTGAATGGTGTACTAATAACAACCTTGTACTCAATGTCACCATAGCCAAGGAGCTGATTGTGGACTTTAGGAAGGAAAAACCAGGTGAACGATCTTGAGATTATTGGGTCATCAGATGTGTAGAGGGTGATCAAATTGAAATTCCTGGGAGTCACTATTTCAGAAGACCGTTCCCTGGACTCAGTGTACGAATGTCACCGCGAAGTAAGCACCTCGACTTTGTGCATCTTTGGCATGACATCGAAAACCTTGATGAGCTTCTACAGAGGTGCAGTGAGAAGTGAGCTGACCGGGTGCATCACAGCCTGGAAAGGGGGCACATGTTTGTCTGAGTGGAAAGCCCTGCAAAAAAATGAAGTGGACACTGCACAGGTAAAACTTTCCCCATCACTGAGAAAATCTACATGGAATGCTACATCTACATGAAGATTCATTTAAGGACCTTTACTTTGCATTTTATTACCAATTTTTTTTTCTGCATTGCACAGTTTGTGTAGATTTCTTTCTTTGTTTCTATTTCTCTCTTTCATATAATCTTTTACTTGAGTACAGTTTGAACTACCAATAAGTAGAAATTCTGCCTGGCCTTCAAGAGAAAGAATCTCAGGGTTGCATGTGATGTCATGCCTGTACTCTAATAAATTTTGTTACGAACCACATATAACAAGCAGCAATGGACAATGAACCAGACAGTCTTTAATTTTAAAACATTAATTTTATTTCTAACTCTTAAACTATCTTAACACTAAATCTATCCCTAACTATGCGTGCGTGCATGTGATATACCTAAACCATTATAGTCCAGGCCAAAATCTAGAAAGTTACTTCAAAGTTCAATCTTTCAAATTCAGTGTTGAAGCATAGGCCTTTGAAATTTGATGCCCAAAATTAATGATCAACAGATGGGAAGATTGGAGTTGTGTCTGCTACAGACTCATGAATTCTCCTTGCATTGCCTTTGAAGAAATGTCTATCCACAGAGTTATGGTCATAACAGTCCTGGTCCTTTTGTAGTCAAGACTCGATTGGGAAGCCGCCACAAAGCTTCCAAGACCCTGGCACTGGTCTCTCCAAGTGACCTTTACTGTTAGCACGTTGCTTCCCAAAAGATCCTCCTGGCACAGGTCAATCCTCTGAATTCCACAAAAATGGCCGGCCACAGGGGCTGCTTCAAAAAAGCTGCTTTCTCTTCAGCTGTCAGAATGGTTCTCCCCTGCAAAATCACACTGTCTTTGCAAATGTATCGAATCTGGAACAGACTTTGACAAGCCTTCCCCCAGTTCTTCCAATGTATCACATTGTCGCTGGGCTGTGACTTGTGCTGTGAGGGTGCTTGTGTGAAATGTTAACTGTGACCATTTAGTTTCTCCTGTCTGTACTATCCCTTACATTGATAATCCCATTTTACTAAAACAGGTGCTCGTAATAATCTGAACTTTGAAAAGATACTCCACCTGCAGTAGACAGAGAGGTTTCCCTTTCACTACCGCAATGTTAGGGTCCTCCTCAGCCACTTCCTCCCAGTGGTTGAAGAGCTACTACAAATCGTAGTGTGGATTCCATCTATCTAGGGGTACAGTAAACATGAACTTCACCATGCAATAATTCTTTTTTTTTAAATGTAAAAGGAACATCATCCACTGTTCAGAGCCTGTTGTGACATTACATAAATCTTTGACTCCAACAGTCAAGAAAATCTTTGAATGCCTTCCTCAAATACCACTGTCTGCACTTGCATCCCAACATATTCTACAAAATATGTCCACAGCAGAATCATTTTCAGCAAAGATTGCTGAGCAATGATGTGCCATTGTCCGAATACTTTCTCAACTTTTCTTGGTTTGTGGGTGGCATCTCACCTCCAACAAACCTCCCCTGAGAGTGAAGTTAATCTTCGGGACTTAGGGTGAGCTGTTCCCCCTATGTCGATTATGTACCAGAACCAAGGACGTCCATACCTCAATAGCGAAGCTGCAATATGTGAGACAATTGTTCTGTTTTCAAAGAGAAAGGGAAAGCGATTTTATTCATTGGATTCCAGCACCTTTGGACTATTAACCTTGAAATTGGTGCGGAATCCAAAAGATTTTACATAGATGGTGATGCATATAGTCCAGGTCTCAGAAGTATATACAGCAGGGAATACTACAGCTCAGTAAATCACAAGTTTTATGCCAAGCCTGAAATGTTGATTGTCATATATCCTTTTCCATAATCGATCAAAGGCTGCACTGGTGTACTGAAAGTAATGATGAATGTCATCATCTCCAATAGCTTTGATGGGAAATAATTCAGACTTTTCAATGTCCTGCCATGGTTTTACTGTTGAGAGGAACTGTCACATAACAGGCAGATTTATCATGTAAATTTGCCTTATCAATGTTGAGTGCAAAGGCTAATCTTCTTCAATGGTTTGGTGAAAACATTAGTGATGGCTTGGAATTCAGATTTCTCACCCAACCTCTCTTTGCATCTTGCTTCTAAGTTCTCACTATGCTTAACTCTTACCTTTCACTCTTCCTCTCTGGTCCCAACCTCTCTTTTCATCCCACTGTTTGACTGATAGCCACGACAAGAGAAGAAATTTCCTGTAACTGTCCCGAGTATTGTGTTGGTGGTCTTTCAAGATGGTGTAGGTGAAGACTTTTATTCTGAAATCGGCCCTTGTTGCCCATTTTACACCAAAAAGGCACCCAATGGGGTCGATGTGCAAACCACATCAACAACAATTTAGCTTCAAGAAACTTGCATTTTTTGGCTTTTCTTTAAAATCTTTATTTACATAAACAAATGTAGAAATGTGTAATTGAGTGTCATGCTTAAAGAAAGAACAATTTACCATTGACTCAGTCTTTCAGTTTTCAACATGGTAATAATGAAATAAATTTCAGTTTGCAGTCTATAAATCGAAACACGTTAACTTGTGAACCATTGCCTCAGAAGCAGAAGAGAAAATGTCCTGTCCTGCAAGAATGTGGAATCAAGAGCAATAGTGCCTGGAATTTAGGTAAATTGCAGGGTTTAGAATATATAAACGATACGATCAGGTTTAAATTAATATTCTTTAGAAGTAAGATTAATTGAACAGAAAGTAACAGCAATATCCTTGTACAATAGATATAATCAATGTGCAAAGTGACTTGTATTTGCTCAAGTACAAAGTCGAGAACTGAAATTGGGAAGTAGGGGTAAAAACACAGGATGCTGTAGAGACTGCGGTTAAGTGAAAAAACACAAATGCTGGAGAAACTCAGCAGGTCAAACAGTGCCTTTATGTAGCAAAGGTGAAGATACATCAATGTTTCGGACAAGCCCTTCATAATAGGTGTGGGGGAACCTGAGAGATGTCTGAACAAAAAGGGGAGGGGGGTGGGAAATGATAGGTGGGGGAGAACACCTCAGGAAGGGAGGGGGAGGAGTCTAGGATAGGTGGAGAGAGAAAGGAAATAGGATCTGGAATAACTAGTTAAAAGGGGGGAAGGGGAAAAGGCCAGCTGATGAGTGGAATGCAGTGTTCATGCCCTGGGGCTGGAGGGCGTCCAGACGAAAAATGAGGTGTTGTTCCTCCAATCTGCGGGAGTTCAGGGTGGGGTAGTGTGAAAGGCCATGGACAGATGTGAGCTTGAGAGTGTGACTCAGAATTGAAATAGTCACTTTTGTTGCGGACGGAGAGGAGGTGCTGGGTGAAGCAATCTCCTAATCTGCGACCAGTCTCTCCGATGTCGAGAAGGCCACAGAGGGTGCACCGGATACAGTAAATGAGTTTTTTGGAGGTACAGGTGAAGTGTTGCTTCACCTGAAAGATCTGTTTGGGACCTCGGACCGTGATGAGGGAGGAGGTGTGGGTGCAGGTATTACACCTCCTACAACCACAGTGGAAGGTGCCGGGGTGGGGGGGTGGTGATGGGTGGGGAGGGAAGAGTGCACAAGGGAGTCATGGAGGAAGTGGTCCCAATGGAAGGCTGAGAGGGGAGGAGAAGGAAAAATGTGTCTGGTGGTGGGGTCCTGTAATAAGTGCCGGAAGTTCCAGCGGAAAATGTGTTGGATGCAGAGGCTGATGGGGTGGTAGGAGAGGACGAGGGGAATTCCATGTTTATTGTTTCTAGGGATGGGGGGACTAGGGAAGATGAGCAGGGAATGGAGGAGATGTGGGTTAGGGCCGAGTTAATGGTGGTGGAAGGGAAGCCATGTTTGTGAAAGAAGGCAGACATTTCAGAGGCTTTGGACTGGAACACCTCATCTTGGGAGCAGATGCGGTGGAGATGGATACATTGAGAGAAGGGGGATGGAGTCCTTGCAGAGGACAGGGTGAGAGGACAAGTAGTTGTGGGAGTTAGAGGGTTGGTAATAAATGTCAGTAGAGAGTCTATCCTGAGATGCAGACAGAGAGATCCAGAAAAGGGAGTGTATCATCATAGATGGACCAGGTGAGCTTGAGGTCCAGGTCGAAATTGGCCGCAAAATTGATGAGCTCATCGCAGGTGCATGAGACCGCCCCGATGTAGTTGTCAATGTACTGGAGGAAAGAATTAGGGGGAGGGTCTTGTCTGTGTAGGCTTGTAGTATGTTTTGCTCCACAAAACCCACAAACAGGCAGGCAAGGCTTGGACCCATGCAGGTATCCATGGCTACTCCCTTAATCTGGAGGTAGTGTGATGAGTTAAAGGAAAAATTGTTAAGGGTGAGGACAAGTTCTGCCAGGTGGAGAAGGGTGGAGGTGATTGCTCAGATCTGAGGTCCAGGAAAAAGCAAAGTTCTTTGAGGCCTTCGATGTGGGAAATGGAGGTGTAAAGGGATTGGACATCCATCATAAAGATGAGGCAGCCTTTCATTCAGGGAATCTGAAGTCTTGGAGGAGGTGGACAGTGTGTGAGGTGACGCAGTTGTAGGTCAGGAGGGATTGAACTCGGGGAGAAAAGATGTAGTCAAGGTAGGATGAAATTAGTTCTGTGGGGCAAGAGCAAGCAGAGACAATGGATCTGCCTGGATGGTTGGGTTTATGTATCTTGGGTAGAAGGTAGAAATTGGTAGTATGAGGTTGGTGGCCATGGGGGGTGAGGTGCCCAGAGTCGATGAGTTGAGAGATGGTATTGGAAATGGTGGCTTGATGGGTGATAGCGGGGTCCTGTGGGAGGGGTTGATAGGAGGAGGTGCCTGAGAGCTGTTGACTGGCCTCAGCAAGGTAGAGGTCAGTGCACCAGATTATAACAACACCAATGTTGTCTGCGGGTTTGATAGTGAGGTTAGAGTTGTTGCGGAAAGAGTGGAGGGTGGAGCATTCTGAAGAGGTAAAGTTGGAGTAGGAGAGAGGGATAATGAAGTTGATGTCCCGGCGCCAGTTGGAGATAAAAAGATCCAGAACAGGCAACTGGCCAGCAGGAGGTGTCCAGGAGGAGGAAGAAATATGGAAGTGGGAGAAAGGTCTTGGGGGGTGTTGGAGAGTTGCGGCCAAAGTGGGTTGGGAAGTACTTCATCGTGTATAGGATAATGAAACCATTTCCTCCAGGAAGCTGTTGAGGTTATATGAATGGAACATTCATATAAAGTTGACTAAGACTTTTCTATTTGACATTCATAGGTTTTTATCAGGCAAAACCAATGCAAATAAATAGAATTAAAGTGTCACCTGATTGCCTAGCAGAAGGGCTTAAAGGGCTGAATAGTCTATAACATGTCGCTGTGAATAGAAAATATGGTTTTTTTTTAAATAGTCTGTAACTTTTTATGTTCCTGTGAATAGAAAGTGTCTATTTTATGGCTTCTACCTTGTTGTGCATGAGGGAACAGATTCAATGGGTCTCAAAAGCAAGGACTCTGAACACAGTCTGACAGTAAATGATTTTATTTACAGAAGATGCGTATAGGAAGTTCGCAACAGAGATAAAACACACACACACACACACACACACACACACACACACACACACACACACACACACACTACACTGCTGAATGGGGCGGAGCCAAACCTTGATTGGCAGGTGTTGAGTCTTTTGACCAGATAATGGGCAGTACTGTCACGTGACAGCCCAACCCTCCACAATACATACAGTGCCTATGTTTAGATCTTTAAATTTTTCTATTTTCAATTTGTAATTTTGCTGATTTCAGCTACATCTAGGTTGATTAGATTTTTCTTAATAGCGATCAGTATTTTTAAAAAGTACATATTTTCCGTTTGTACATTATTGCTGTTTGTACATGAGGTCTTTGCCCTCAGACAGCTCCAAGAAAAGTGTAGAGAACAAAACAAAGGACTCTACATCACCTTTGTTGACCTCACCAAAGCCTTCGACACCGTGAGCAGGAAAGGGCTTTGGCAAATACTAGAGCGCATCGGATGTCCCCCAAAGTTCCTCAACATGATTATCCAACTGCACGAAAACCAACAAGGTCGGGTCAGATACAGCAATGAGCTCTCTGAACCCTTCTCCATTAACAATGGCGTGAAGCAAGGCTGTGTTCTCGCACCAACCCTCTTTTCAATCTTCTTCAGCATGATGCTGAACCAAGCCATGAAAGACCCCAACAATGAAGACGCTGTTTACATCCGGTACCGCACGGATGGCAGTCTCTTCAATCTGAGGCGCCTGCAAGCTCACACCAAGACACAAGAGAAACTTGTCCGTGAACTACTCTTTGCAGATGATGCCGCTTTAGTTGCCCATTCAGAGCCAGCTCTTCAGCGCTTGACGTCCTGCTTTGCGGAAACTGCCAAAATGTTTGGCCTGGAAGTCAGCCTGAAGAAAACTGAGGTCCTCCATCAGCCAGCTCCCCACCATGACTACCAGCCCCCCCACATCTCCATCGGGCACACAAAACTCAAAACGGTCAACCAGTTTACCTATCTCGGCTGCACCATTTCATCAGATGCAAGGATCGACAATGAGATAGACAACAGACTCGCCAAGGCAAATAGCGCCTTTGGAAGACTACACAAAAGAGTCTGGAAAAACAACCAACTGAAAAACCTCACAAAGATAAGCGTATACAGAGCCGTTGTCATACCCACACTCCTGTTCGGCTCCGAATCATGGGTCCTCTACCGGCACCACCTACGGCTCCTAGAACGCTTCCACCAGCGTTGTCTCCGCTCCATCCTCAACATCCATTGGAGCGCTCACACCCCTAACGTCGAGGTACTCGAGATGGCAGAGGTCGACAGCATCGAGTCCACGCTGCTGAAGATCCAGCTGCGCTGGATGGGTCACGTCTCCAGAATGGAGGACCATCGCCTTCCCAAGATCGTATTATATGGCGAGCTCTCCACTGGCCACCGTGACAGAGGTGCACCAAAGAAAAGGTACAAGGACTGCCTAAAGAAATCTCTTGGTGCCTGCCACATTGACCACCGCCAGTGGGCTGATAACGCCTCAAACCGTGCATCTTGGCGCCTCACAGTTTGGCGGGCAGCAGCCTCCTTTGAAGAAGACCGCAGAGCCCACCTCACTGACAAAAGGCAAAGGAGGAAAAACCCAACACCCAACCCCAACCAACCAATTTTCCCTTGCAACCGCTGCAATCGTGTCTGCCTGTCCCGCATCGGACTGGTCAGCCACAAACGAGCCTGCAGCTGACGTGGACTTTTTACCCCCTCCATAAATCTTCGTCCGCGAAGCCAAGCCAAAGAAAGAAAAAACATGGGTCAGGAGCAGGAGATTGGTAAGCATGGTTCATGGGGATGGTGAATTGAGAAGTGGGAGAATAGAAACAGAGATGGAAATCTGCTCACCATGGGATTGTTCTTCCTCGCTTAGAAGATGATGGATACACAGTGCTGAATAACCGGCAAAGCAGGTGGAATCTAAGGTATTTTCCCATTTCCAGGTGGTGGTTCAAAATCAGTTGTTACTTCTATGTTGAACATGTCATGTTGTATATTAGTACAGAGCCAGGCATTGCATCTTTCTGCCAGTAATGGTGACTGTGGTGACCTGCTCTATGTAGAGAATATTTCCTTGTCTCTGCAAATTAGGTTCTCCACACAGATGCACTACTGAGATTGGAGGTTCACCATAAGTCAAATAATGCACACAGCACCTGCAGAATGATACTTTTGTTGATTTTAAGTGGAGATTAAAACATACATCAAGCATTGTAGGTTCTGGTGGAATGGATTCATATTTTTGTGCTTTATGTTCAGTTTCAAACTTCAAACATGTGACAGAGGTGAGAAAAGCTGATGCCTTCTTAAGGAAAAGGATAAACGATGGAGATTGGCAAGCACAGTTTCTACTTGGGCAACTCTACTTTGAAGAGGTGAGGTAACAATTAATATATTTAAGTATGAAGTAGCGCCAAGATTCAATGATTTTTAGCCTCAGGGTGGCACAGTTAGCATAGAGGGTGACATGGTTAGTGTGGAGGGTGGTTGATGTACCATCACTAATTCACAAAACGCTGAGTAGTGAAACAATCAGGCTTTTAATAGCTAAAGATCGGAAAACTATCAAACAAGCATTCACCTCCTTGACTGATCAGAGCCAAAGGAAAGGGGCACCCACCAAGGGGCTATGGGTAGGATTGGTCTCGGGAAACATATCCAGTCGATAACAACCAATCATGCTGTAATGGTGTTTACTGCAGTGGCACAGTTAGTGTAGAGGGTAGCATGATTAGCGCAACACTGGTACATTACCAGCGACTGGGGTCCAAATCTGACCCTGACGGTAAGGAGTTAGGACATTCTCCCTGTGTATGCGTGCGTTTCATCCTGGGGGGGGCTCCAGCTTCCTCCTATTGTTCAAAACGTACTGGGGTTGTAGGTTAATAGGTTAATTTGGTGTAATTGACATTGTGGGCCGAGAAGCCCTCTTATCGTGCAGTATGTCTAAATAAAATAATTGAAGCAACATATTTCATTTTGCTAATTTACATTGACATTGCCATAAATTTGTATCTAACCGTCCAACATTAATTTCTTGTTTTATCATGAGTTTAATGCACGATATATAATTAACATAAACTATTTTTAAGTAGATTAATAAATAAAAAAAATTAAATTATCTAAGAGTCTAGTACAGTGTTTACTTTGAAAATGAAAGCAAATTATTTTTAACCAGTCAGGACATTATTATCCTTATCCATTTTTTATTGTACTTTTATTTCCTCTGATCTTCTTTGCTACTTTCATTGCCTCAACTAGGCTATCACAATAAAGAAGGGGATGTGAGCAATGGAAGAAACACAGCCACCACGTTGAGGGTCATTAACGACTGTTTTTATTCCAATTCAGACGCCCCTTTAAGGGCAGCATGAGCTCAGTCACCTGGTGCATTGTGACGTCATCATCGCTGCCCAGGGTGGGGGCTGGAAGGGATGCTGGAGTCAGAGAAACCTCTGATGACGCCATTTCCCCATGGCTGCCCCGCCACGTGGTGATACAAGCGGGACCGGTTCGCCATGAGGATGTGCGCTGCTACACAACCCCAACCCCCCCCCCCCCCCAGAACTGGCTATGCGTCCTGTCACTTTGGTGGCTGGCCCCGGCGCTTAGGCATGGCCGTCTGCACTGGCTGTGATACGTCCACCGTAAAAAGTTCCTCTCTTCCCCCCCCCCAACGTCCAGGGTGAAGGTTCCGCTGGACTGGTGCAAGACTTTGTATGGCCCCTCGTACAGTCACTGCAGCGGTGCACCTTGTGGTCCCCTCCACACAAAAACGAACTGGGCTGAGTTGAGCTCTTTGGGGAGATGAAATGGCCGGGTGGCGTGCTGGTGGTGGGGGAGCTCGGGAGGCCAATTGCCTGCGTAGGTCCACCAGCATGTTTTTGTCGGTGACCATGGTGTCAGGGTCTGGGCCGAAAAACTCACCCGGCAGGGAAAGCAGTGCGCCATACACCATCTCCGCTGCTGAAGTCTGCAGGTCCTCCTTGGGTGCTGTCCTAATCCCAAGTAGGACCCAGGGTAGTTTGTCCGCCCAGTCTGGTCCAGAGAGCCTGGCCATCAACGATGCCTTCAGGTGCCTGTGGAACCTCTCCACCAACCTGTTGGACTGTGGGTGGTATGCTGTGGTGTGGTGGGGCTTGTCCCCCAGGAGCTTCGCCATCTGAGTCCACAGGGCAGACGTGAACTGCGCCCTCTGTCGCTAGTGATGTGCGCCAGGACTCCGAAACAGGCGATCCATTGGCTGACCAGAGTCCTGGCACATGTCTCCGCAGAGGCCTTCTTAATCGGGATAGGTTCCAGCCATCTTGTGGCCCGATCCACCACCGTGAAGAGGTAACGAGCCTCCTTGGACACTGGCAGGGGCCCGATGGCATCAACGTGGATGTGTTGGAATCTGCAAACTGCTGGGTCGAAGTTCTGGATGGGGGCTAGCGTGTGTCGCTAGACCTTGGAGGTCTGGCACCTGATACAGTTCCTGGCCAGTTCCGCCACTTCCTTCTTCAGTCTGTGCCACACAAGCAGCACCGCGACCATCTGCATGATTGTCTTTACTGCTGGATGAGCGAGGTCATGGATCAGACTGAAGACCTTCGCCCTCCAGTGTGGCGGGACCACCAGGCGTGGCGTATCTGTTGAGACATCGCAGAGCAATGTGTCCGGGCTGCTGGGCACCTGGACATCCTTGAGTTTGAGGACCGAGATGGCAGTCCGCAAGACCTGCGGGCTTCTGCTGTGTCAGTTTGGGTGGAGTGGAATGTTCAGGCGTTGACCAGTCTTTTGCCCTTCATGTCAACCAGTAGGCCGCGAGCTCTGAAGAAGTCGGCCCTAACAGCGCAGTGCCCACGGAAGCTAGGACAAACCTCCAGTGGAATTTTTTCCCAATCTGGATCTGTGCCCTGCGTGTGCCTTAGGTCCTCATGGTGGAGCCGTTGGCCGCCCGCAGCGTAGGACCTCAAGATCGGGTGCGAGTCTCTGTGGGGGGAAGGATGCTGAGCTCAGCCCCTGTGTCCACCAGGAGTCAGCGACAGGTGGATCTGGCCATCACTTGAAGGAGGCTGTTTGTGTGGCCAGTCGTCGCAGCCATCAACGGCGATGGCTTGGTCATTTCCCTAAAACCCACAGGGCTGGTGGCACTTACAGACTTGCGCTCCCCAGCACTGGTGGTAGAAACACCAGGACGACTGGCCCTCCTCTGGCTTGGTCTTGGGAGCGGCTTCAGGTCGGCTGGCTCCTGGTCGTGCCACCAGGTTGAGGGCTGCCTCATTCTCCCTTTTTGTGTGCCAGAGGGTATCCGCAAGGGCTGCTGCTCTCCTCAGGTTTGAGAAGTCTTCATCTGTGAGGAGCAGCTGTATGTCCTCTGGCATCTGTTCCTGGAATATCTGGTGGAAGAGAAAACAAGGCTTGTGTTCTTCCACCAGGGCCAGCATTTCCTCCATCAGCGCCGATGGACTACGGTCCCCAAGTCCATCTAGGTGAAGGAGCCTGGAAGCCCGTTGGTAGGGAGTTAACCCGAAAGTTCCAAGCAGCAGGTCTTTGAGGGCGGTGTACTTGCCCGTAGCTGGGGGGTGGTGGATGATGTCGTCCACCCTCGCTGCTGTATCTTGGTCCAGAGCGCTCATGACATGATAGAACACCGTGGTGTCTGAGGAGATGTTGTGGAGTTGAAGTTGTGCTTCCGCCTGCCCGAACCACGTTCTCGGTCGGTGGATCCAAAAAGGGGGAAGCTTGATGGAGACAGCATTAACCTCTGCTGAATCCATGTTTTTTTAAAAAAAAAATTATTTTTCACACTGTGAACCATATCAATCAAAATACATAGAAACATTTCCCTCTTAAATGTACACAGTGGCATTTTCTCCCCTTTTACCCCCCCCCCCAACTTCCCTCCCCCCCCCTTCCCACCCCCCTCCAAACCCATTAAGCGTTCAACATATACAATAAAATAAAACCATTAAACAATGTCATCACACAATGAAAATTGTGTCATCTACTTTTACACACTGGATCAAGTCATTTTAGGGGGTGGAGGCAAGCCCTCTCTGTTATGTTCCATGTACGGTTCCCAAATTTGTTCAAATAACGTGACTTTATTTTTTAAATTGTATGTTTTTTTTCCAATGGAATACATTTATGAATTTCCATGTACCATTCCTGTACTCTCAGGCTTTCTTCTGATTTCCAAGTTGACATTATACATTTTTTTGCTACAGCTAAGGCTATCATAATAAATCTTTTTTGCGCTTCATCCAGTTTGAGGCCTAATTCTTTACTTCTTATATTACTTAGAAGAAAGATCTCTGGATTTTTTGGTATGTTGTTTTTTGTGATTTTATTTAATACCTGATTTAGATCTTCCCAAATCTTTTTCACTTTCTCACATGCCCAAATTGCATGTACTGTTGTCCCCATTTCCTTCTTACAGCAAAAACATTTATCTGATAATGTTGGATCCCATTTTTAAAAAACTTTTGGAGTGTGATATATAACCTGTGTAACCCATTATACTGTATCATTCGTAACCTTGTGTTTATTATATTCTTCATAGTTCCAGAGCATAACTTTTCCCATGTTTCATTTTTTTTTATCTTTGTTTAAATCTTTTTCCCTCTTTTGTTTGCATTTATAGCTTATTTCATCATTTTCCTTCTCTTGCAGCTTGATGTACATCTTTGTTATAAATATTTATTATCACTGTTTCTGTAATGACATATTCAAAGTTGCTTCCTTTTGGTAATGTTAGTCTGTTTCCCAATCTATCCTTTAACATAACATATAACATAATAATTACAGCATGGAAACAGGCCATTAGGCCCTTCTAGTCCGCACCGAACCAAACACCCCTTTCTAGTCCCACCTCCCTGCACAATGCCCATAACCCTCCATCTTCTTCTCATCCATATAACTGTCCAACCTTTTCTTAAATAATACAATTGACTCCGCCGCCACTATTTCTCCCGGAAGATCATTCCACACGGCTACCACTCTCTGAGTAAAGAAGTTCCCCCTCATGTTACCTCTAAACCTCTGCCCCTTAATTCTTAACTCATGTCCTCTTGTTTTAATCTTTCCTCCTCTTAACGGAAATAGTCTATCCACTATCTGTCTATCCCTTTCATAATCTTAAATACTTCTATCAAATCCCCTCTCAACCTTCTACGCTCCAAAGAATAAAGACCTAATCTGTCCAATCTCTCCCTATACTCTAGATGCTTAAACCCAGGTAACATTCTGGTAAACCTTCTCTGCACTCTCTCCACTCTGTTTATATCCTTCCTATAATTAGGCGACCAGAACTGCACACAGAACTCCAAATTAGGCTGCACCAACGTCTTATACAATCTCAACATCACCTCCCAACTCCTATATTCCATGCAATGATTGATAAAGGCCAGCATACTAAAAGCCTTCTTCACCACCCTATTCACGTGAGTTTCTACCTTCAGGGAACGATGTACCGTTACTCCTAAATCTTTCTGCTCTTCTGTATTCCTCAATGCTCTCCCATTTACCACGTATGTCCTATTCTGATTCTTCTTACCAAAATGAAGCACCTCACACTTATCAGCATTAAATTCCATCTGCCATTTTTCAGCCCACTTTTCTAAGCAGCCCAAATCCCTCTGCAATCCTTGAAAACCTTCTTCATTATCCACTATTCCACCTATCTTAGTATCGTCTGCATATTTACTAATCCAATTCACCACCCCATCATCTAGATCATTAATGTATATAACGAACAACAATGGACCCAATACAGATCCTTGAGGCACACCACTGGTCACCGGCCTCCAACCTGACAGACAATTATCCACTACCACTCTCTGGCCTCTCCCTTTCAGCCAATGTTCAATCCATTTGACTCTCTTAAAATTTATACCTAAAGACTGCACCTTCCTAACTAACCTTCCATGTGGTACCTTATCGAAGGCCTTACTGAAGTCCATATAGACAACATCCACTGCGCTACCCTCATCCACATTCCTAGTCACCTCTTCAAAAAATTCAATCAGATTGGTCAAACATGATCTTCCTCCCACAAATCCATGTTGAGTGCTCCTGATCAGACCCTGTCTCTCCAGATGTTTATAAGTACTATCTCTAAGAATTTTCTCCATTAATTTACCTACCACAGACGTCAAACTTACAGGCCGATCGTTGCCAGGCTTCCTCCTTGAACCCTTTTTAAATAACGGAACCACATGCGCAATGCGCCAATCCTCCGGCACTATCCCCATATCTAATGACATTTGGAAAATTACCGCCAGAGCCTCTGCTATTTCCTCCCTCACTTCTCTCAATGTCCTGGGGAAGATCCCGCCTGGTCCCGGAGACTTATCCACCTTTATATTTTTCAAAAGCCTTAAAACTACACCTTTTGTAATCTCTATATTCCCCACATTTACCCAATTTGCTTTTTTTATCTCACATCTCCCAATATCCTTCTCCTTAGTGAATACCGAAGAAAAGAAACTGTTCAATATCTCCCCCATTTCTCTAGGCTCCACACACAGTTTTCCACTCTGATTTTCTAAGGGACCAATTTTGTCTCTAGCTTTCCTCTTACCATTAACATATTTGTAGAACTCTTTTGGATTAGTTTTCACCCTGCTTGCCATAGTTTTCTCGTACCTTCTTTTAGCTTTCCTAATTCCTCTCTTAAGATTCCTCTTACATTCAATGTATCTTTCAAACATCTCCTTAACTCCATGCTTCTTATATCTAATGTACGCCTCCCTTTTTCTTCGAACCAAGTTTCCAATATTCCTTGAAAACCACGGCTCTCTCAAACCTTTTGTCCTTCCTTTTAACCTAACAGGAACATAAAGCTTTTGCACTCTCAAAATCTGATCTTTAAAAGACTTCCATCTCTCTACTACATCCTGCCCATAAAACAAATTGTCCCAATGCACACCCTGCAAGTCCTTTCGCATCTCCTCAAATCTAGCTTTTCCCCAATCAAAAACCTCAATCCTTGGCCCTGACTTCTCTCTTTCCATAATGACATTGAAGCTGATGGCATTATGATCACTGGACCCGAAGTGCTCGCCAACACTAACCTCCGTCACTTGACCCATCCCATTTGCCAACAGTAGATCTAACACTGCTCCTTCTCTGGTCGGCACCTCTACATATTGTTGTAAAAAACTATCTTGCACACATTTCACAAACTCTAACCCATCCAGTCCTTTCACAGAATGTGTTTCCCAATCTATATGTGGAAAATTAAAATCTCCCATAATTACAACCCTGTGCTTATCACAAATATCTACTATCTCCCTACAGATTTGCTCCTCTAGGTCTCGGTCCCCTCCGGGTGGTCTATAATACACCCCTCCGGGTGGTCTATAATACACCCCTACAAGTGTAACCTCTCCTTTCCTACTCCTCAGTTCCACCCAAATAGCCTCCGTGGATGTGCCCTCTAATCTATCCTTCCTAGGCACCGCTGTAATATTCTCCCTGACAAGCAATGCAACCCCAACTCCTCTTGCCCCTCTGACTTTATCACACCTAAAACAACGAAACCCAGGGATTTTCAGTTGCCAATCACATCCCTCCTGAAACCATGTCTCACTAATCGCTACCACATCATACTTCCAAGTATCAATCCACACCTTCA
This sequence comes from Narcine bancroftii, assembly GCF_036971445.1. Taxonomy (NCBI): domain Eukaryota; kingdom Metazoa; phylum Chordata; class Chondrichthyes; order Torpediniformes; family Narcinidae; genus Narcine; species Narcine bancroftii. The sequence continues at coordinate 130,727,167 of NC_091469.1, forward strand.
GCTCATCCACCTTTTTTACAATACTCCTGGCATTAAAATATATGAATTTCAGAGATTTCCCAATTTTTAATCCCTGTTTTCCCTCATCTTTAAGAACAACATTATTTACTTTTCCTGCCAATTGCCCTTCATCTTCTTCCAGAGCATTTCCCTTCTCTATCACCTGCCCATCCATATTCAAATACTTACTACAAACTTTCTTTGTTTGCATTCTAACCTTCTCCTTACTGCTCTGTACTATTTTGTTCCCTCCCCCCAACCATTCTAGTTTAAAGGATCCTGAGTAGCCCTAGCAAATACCTCTGCCAGGATTCTGGTCCCCCTGGGATTTAAGTAGGCTTAAGTAGACTTAAGTAGGCTTTCAGTTGATGGTATGCAAATATTGTACCATGAGTTATTCCATATTTGTACTTCATTTGTTCAAATGTTAATAAATTATTTCTCAAAAAACTATTTTCTATTCTTTTAATTCCTTTTCTCTCCCATTCTCTAAAAGAAAGGTTATCTATTGTAAAAGGGATTAGTTGATTTTGTGTCAATAATAATTTTAGTAGTTGGTAATTTGTTTTTTTTCCTTTCTAAGTGAATCTTCTTCCATATATTGAGTAAATTATGCAGTACTGGTGAGCTTTTATATTGCACCAGCTTTTCATCCCACTTATAAAGTATATGTTCTGGTACCTTCTCCCCTATTTTATCTAGCTCTATCTTAGACCAATCTGGTTTTTCTCTTGTCTGATAAAAAAAATCTGATAAATATCTTAATTGTGCTGCTCTATAATAATTTTTAAAGTTTGGTAACTGCAACCCCCCTTGTTTGTACCACTCTGTTAATTTATCTAATGCTATCCTCGGTTTCCCCCCTTTCCATAAAAATGTCCTTATTATTCTCTTTAGTTCATTGAAGAATTTCTCTGTTAAGGGAATTGGTAACGATTGAAATAGGTATTGTATCCTTGGGAAGACATTCATTTTAATGCAATTTACCCTCCCTATCAACGTTAGTGGTAATTCTTTCCAATGTTCTAAGTCTTCCTGTAATTTCTTCATTAATGGCTGATAATTTAATTTGTACAGGTGGCTTAAATTATTATCTAATACCTAGGTATCGGATTGCTTGTGTTTACCATTTAAATGGAGATTCTTTTTTAAATTCTGTATAATCCACATTACTCATTGGCATCGCTTCACTTTTATTTGGGTTGATCTTGTACCCCAATATTTCTCCATATTCTTTCAATTTCTTATGTAGTTCATTTATTGATATTTCTGGTTCTGTTAAGTATACTATGATGTCATCTGCAAATAAGCTGATTTTATACTCCTCCTTTATTTTTATCCCTTTTATTTTCTGTTCTTATCAGTTCTGCCAATGGTTCAATTCCTAAAACGAAGTGAGGGAGATAGTGGACATCCCTGCCTAGTTGACCTACTTAATTTAAATTGGTTTGATACATATCCATTTACTGTCACCTTCACCAATGGTCCATTATATAATGCTTTAATCCAATTAATATATTTTTCTGGTATTGAGCCTCTGTGATACTTTGAATAAATAATTCCATTCTACCCTGTCAAAGGCTTTTTCTGCATCTAAAGCAACAGCCACTGTTGGCATCTTATTTCCTTGAACTGCATGAATTAGATTAATAACTTTACAGACATTATCCGCTGTTTGTCTTTTCTTAATAAATCCAGTTTGATCTTGTTTTACTATTTTTGGTACACAGTCGGCCAATTTGTTTGCCAATAATTTTGCTGTTATCTTATAATCTGAGTTAAGTAGAGATGTTGGTCTATATAATGCTGGTGTTAATGGATCCTTCCCTGTCTTTGGTATTACTGTACTTATTGCTGTCTTACATGAATCTGGCAAGTTTTGTGTTTCTTCTATCTGGTTCATTACTTCCAGGAGAGGAGGAATTAATAACTCTTTAAATCTTTTATAGAATTCTATTGGGAATCCATCCTCTCCAGGCGTTTTATTGTTCGGCAGCTTTTTAAATATATCCTGTACTTCCTCTTTTTCAAATGGTTTTATCAGTTTGTTTTGTTCCTCTTCTTGCAATTTCGGCATTTCAATTTTAGCTAAAAATTCTTCTATTTTATCATCGTTCTCAGTTTGATATATTGTTCATAAAATTCCTTAAAGTTCTCCTTAATCTCCATTGGATTATATGTAATCTTTTTGTCCTTTTTCCTTGATGCCAATACAATTCTTTTAGCTTGTTCTGTTTCAAGTTGCTAGGCTAATGTTTTGTGTGTTTTTTCTCCTAGCTAATAATACTTTTGCTTTATTTTCTTTGTTTTTCTCCAACTTATATGTTTTTAGAGTTTAGTATTTTATTTGTCCGCCAATTCTCTTTTTGTTGTATCTTCCCTTGTTGCTAGTTCTTTTCTGTACTTGCTATCTCCCTTTCCAACTCTTCTATTTCCCGATTGGAGTCCTTTTTCATCTTAGTTGCATAACTTATTATCTGCCCTCTAATGAAGGCTTTCATTGCGTCCCATAATATAAATTTGTCTTTCACTGATTCCGTATTTATTTCAAAATATGTTTTAATTTGGCGTTCAATAAATTCTCTAAATTCCTGTCTTTAAGTAGCATGGAGTTTAACCTCCATCTATATGTTCTTGGTGGGATGTCCTCCAGTTCTATTGCTAATAATAGGGGTGAGTGATCAGAAAGCAATCTAGCTTTATATTCAGTTTTCCTAACTCTCCCTTGAATATGGGCTGACAACAAAAACATATCAATCCTTGAGTATGTTTTATGCCTACTCGAATAATATGAGTATTCCTTCTCCCTTGGGTGCTGTCTCCTTCAATATCCATAAGTTTCATTTTCTGCATTGATTTAACCATAAATTTGGCCACTTTATTTTTTTTGCTAGTCTTTTGTCCAGTTTTATCCAACTTTGGGTCCAAATTAAGATTAAAATCCCCTCCTATCAATATATTCGCCTGCATATCTACAATCTTCAAAAAAAATCGTTCATAAACTTTTGATCCTCTTCATTAAGTGCATATATATTGATCAAATTCCAGAATTCTGAAAATATCTGACACTTTATCATTATATACCTCTCTGATGGATCTATTATTTCCTCCTCCATTTTGATTGGTACATTTTTATTGATTAATATAGCTATACCTCTGCCTTTTGAATTGTATGATGCTGCCGCTATGTTCTCTACCCAGTCTCTCCTTAATTTATTATGTTCCACTTCAGTTAGATGCGTTTCCTGCACAAATGCCATGTCTATTTTTTCTTTTTTTCAGGAAATTTAATAGCCTTTTTTGTTTAATTTGTTTATGTATTCCATTAATATTTATAGTCATATAGTTCAACATGGCCATCTCATATTCTGTTTACACCTCATTTCCGCTTCCTCACCACCACCTTCCCCCTTTTCCCCATTTTCATCTCTCAGTTTTCCCTTTTGAACTCAATGTATGACAACACTTTTAAAACATAAAATACTTCAACAACTCCCACATCTAAAATTTCCTTAACCCTAAATGTTCCCCCCCCCCCCCCACTCTGAGTTGCCCCTTTTCCCTTGCCGGGCAACCACAACTCCCCTCTCCATTTGGATTGCAAATCCGCTTGCAAGCGTCAACTGATTTCGCAGTGACAGTTATTCTCTCCCACCCAACCCCCTCCAGAAAAGACTTTTATCTTCACATATTACAAAGTTCATCCTCCTTACTTCCTTTCTTCCCTTTTCTTTCTCTTCTTTTGTTCTTACTTTTACATTATTTTTACATCTGTATATGTAGTTTGTCGTCATTCTTTATTCTTGTTACATCTCTTCATCTCTCCTTCTGTCCTGCAGGCATTCTGCAAATTCTCGTGCTTTCTCCGGATCCAAAAACAGTCTATTTTGCTCCCCCGGGATAAATATTTTAAGCACAGCTGGATATCTTAACATAAATTCATAGCCTTTTTTCCATTGGATCGATTTTGCTGTGTTAAACTCCTTCCTCTTCTTTAGGAGTTCAAAACTTATTTCTGGGTAAAAAAAAATATTTTTGACCCTTGTATACCAATGATTTTCTGTCTTCTCTAATTTTATTCCTTGCCCTCTCCAGTATATTTTCTCTTGTCGTGTATCTCAGAAATTTTACTAAAATGGATGTTGGTTTTTGTTGTGACTGTGGTTTCGGAGCTAGTGTTCTGTGAGCCCTTTCTACTTCCATTCCTCCCTGTATTTCTGTCATTCCCAGGATCTTTGGGATCCATTCTTTTATAAATTCTTCATATTTGTGCCTTCTTCACCTTCCTTTAGACCCACTATTTTTATGTTGTTTCGCCCTCTGTAATTTTCCATTATATCCATTTTCTGAGCTAACAAATCTTGTGACTCTTTAATTTTTTTTCACTTTCTTCCAATTTTCTTCTTAAGTCATTCACTTCCATTTCTACAGCCGTTTCTCGTTCTTCCACATTTTCTAATCTTTTCCCTATTTCTGTCATGACCAGCTCTATTCTACTCACTTTTTCCTTCTGTACTTTTCATTTCACTAAATTCTAATATCAACCATTCTTTTAATGCTCTCATTTGTTCCTGAAATTTTTTTATCTATATTCTATCCATCTATTTTACCTTCTATTTCTCTGTGCAGAGCTTGGTCTTCTTCTTCCTCTTCTGTGTTTGCACCTGTGTTTGTGTCTTCTACTTCTCTTCCTTGTATCTGTGTCTCTTCTGACTTTCCTGTTGAGTTGCTTGCCTCACTTTGCTGGGCGTCTTTGTATGACTTCTTGCTGTTGGTCTCTTCTTCTGGGCTAGTCATCTGTTGGGCCTCCTTTTTGTCGCTTTCCTCTTCATCTAGCTGAGAGCCCTGATGTCGGGCGTCTCTCAGCTGGTCGCGTTGTGTTAGTTCACTCCTCAGCTGGGCCCCCCTCCTGCTGGTGTTTTCTTTTTCCTTTGTGTGCGCATTCTGCACTTCTGTTTGGCTCAGAGAGCCATTTTTACAGACCAGCAGTCGGGAGCTCGCGACTCTGCGGGGTCGTCACCAACCTTGGGGAGTGGGCTCTTTTCTCCACGACAGCACCCTGTTTCTTCATGCGGGTAAGGCGTCTTTCCTTTTTTTTCCCATTGTTTTTACTTTTTCTTCTTGGATGCCATTTTCTTTCTTTTCTCCACAACTATCTTTTATTAGTTATGCTTTGTGTTTCTTGAACTTTGTATTTTCTTCACTTTATTTTCTGGAGAAGGCCTGTATTCTCCTACCGGCCACTACTCCATCACGTGACTCCCAATCCATGGTGATTTGAGTCCAGAAATATGTCTGGGCTCGTCAGGGTCACCACTGGTGGTGTGAGCAGTGGAAGAAACACAGCCACCACGTTGTGGGTCGTTAATGACTTTTTATTCAAATTCAGCACTTCCCTTTAAGGGCACCAGGAGCTCAGTCACCTGGTGCATTGTGACATCATAATCGCTGCCCAGGGTGGGGGCTGGAAGGGATGCTGGAGTCAGAAAGAAACCTCTGACGACGCCATTTCCCCATGGCTGCCCGCCACGTGGTGATACAAGCGGGGCCGGTTCGCCATGAGGATGTGCACCGCCACAGGGATTAATGTAGCTCTACAAAACTCTGTTAGACCACACTTGGAGAACTGTGCCCAGTTCTGGTTGCCTGATTATAGGAAACATGTGGAAGCATTGGAAAGGTGCAGAGGAGATTTACCAGGATGATACCTGGTTTAGAGAGTATGCATTATGAACAGCGATCAAGGGGGCTTTACTTTTTGGAGAAAAGGAGGATGAGAGGAGACATGATTGGGAACACTATCTGAATATGTCTTTTTCAGAACAAGATTGGTTTTTCACTCTTGACTTGGTTAATGAATCTACATTTTGTGCACAACATTGTTTGTTACAATTTAATGTGGTACATAGGTTACATATGTCCAAAGTTAAATTATCTTGTTTTTACCGAGATGTTGATTCTTTATGTGATAAGTATAAAATCTTTGAAGCCTCACTGATTCATATGCTTTGGGAATGTCCTAATTTTGAAAAGATATTTTTCAGACTTTATCTCAGATTTTAAAGATTAAATTAAAACCTAGCCCTTTCATTACCTTGTTTGGCTTTTCTCAAGAAGAGGATATTCTCTTGACTTCAACCCATGAGAAAATTCTAGCTTCTACCTCAATGATAGCTAGATGAGCATTTCTAATGAAATGGAAGGATGACTCTCCACCCACTCATACCCAGTGGTCACATGATATTATGTCCTATTTAAACTTGGAGAAAATTAGATACCACATTAAAGATACAAAGTTTCATTTTGACAAGATGTGGGGCCATTCATAGATTGTTATCAAAATAGGAAGATTTAAGAAGTTTGGATGCTTCAGAGACTGTCTAGTGTCTGAAGGATGCTATTTGATCACTATTTTCACAATTTTTACAAGTTATCCTTGATTAGAGTGAGGGGTTAGATTCGTTTTAGCTATTTTTTGTTTTCTTTTTTCTTTCTTTTTCTTTTTATCTTTATTTTAGATTAATTGGTTTAACATAGGTTTAAATATGGTTATCATGGATCATATCATTAATTAAGACACAATTTGCGCTTTGTTTAGATAAAGGGATTGTTTAATTTAGTCATATTTATTTTCTATCCAGTACTATATTGAATTATATTATGCTAAAGAGATAAATGGTTAATTACCATTTTGACAGGATTCAATCTTTTAAAGAAATAAACAATTATGGATAGGTTTTTGATTTGCATTTATATTTAATTTATGATATGCATGTCATATGACCTGTTACACATTAGAAGACTTTGTATGTTGAATTTATATGTTAAACTCAATGAAAATATTTTTAAAAGAAAAGAGATCACAAGATAAAGGAACAGAAGCAGGCCACTAGGCCCCTCAAGTCTGACAATGATTCTACACTAAGCTGAACTATGCTCACACCTAGTTCCATTTTCCAGCCTTTTCCCCATATCCCTTGATACCCTTACTAATCACATACTTATCAATTTCCTGTTTAATTTCTCGCAGTGATGTGGTTTCCACTGCTGTTTGTAGATTCACAACCCTCTGACTAAAGAAGTTCTTCTTCATCTCTGTTTTAAGTGGGTAACTTCTAATTTTAAGACTGTGCCCCCATATCCTTGATTCACCCACGAAGGGAAACATCTACCTCCATTCTGTCAAAGCCTTTCAAATTTTGAAATTTCTGAGATCCAGCCCCTGCATTCCAGGAATCATTCTAGTAAATTTCCTCTGCACCCTCTCCAACAACATCAAATCTTTTCTAAGATAGGGGGCCCAAAGTTGCACACAGTACTCCAAATGAGATCTCACCAGTGCCCCATAAAACCTTATCAATACCTCTTTACTCTTATACATTATTCCTCTTGAAATGAATACTAACATAGCATTTGCTTTTTTCACTACCAATTCTACCTGGTCATTAACTTTTAAGTTTCCCTGCACAAGGACATCCAGGTCCCTTTGCACTTCCGAGGTTTGAATTTTCTCCTCATCCAAATAACACTCTGCCTGAGAGGAGATATGATAGAGGTATACAAGATATTAAGAGGAATAGAGTGGACAGCCTGCACCTCCTTCCCAGGGCACCACTGCTCAATACAGGAGGGCATGGCTTTAAGGTAATGGGAGGGATGTTCAAGTGAGATCTTAGAGGAAGGTTTTTTTTACCCAGAGAGTGGTTGGTGCATGGAATGCACTACCTGAGTCAGTGGTGGAGGCAGGTACATTGGTGAATTTCAAGAGACTACTAGACAAGCAGATGGAGGAATTTAAAGTGGAGGCTTATGTGGGAGGCAGGGTCGAAAGGTTGGCACATTTCCAGTGATGTCCACAGTATCGACCTGGCATAGAGCAGTGTCCAGGGCTTGGACCACAAAGCAGAGAGAAAGAGTGTGCTGTGCATTGGTGTTATATACAGTGCTAATCTGCACTTCTAGCCAATAATGACACAAGATTATTTTAAATTAGCCAATGACAAGGTGTGCATTAATAGGTGGCCAGAGTGATTGAGAGGTGATGTGACTTCTGAATAAATTTCTGACAGGGAGAATATGTGACCACCAGCAATACACACATTCCAGATGGGCAGGGAGGTCATGTTTTCTCCTTACACAACAGGTAATTTATATAAATGTTTGTACTGTGATGCTCCTGCAAAACAACAAATTTTGTGACTTGTTCATGACAATAAATTCTGATTCTGATCTGACCTAGATGATTGTTGCTCAGGTAATAGTGTACTCTGAGGTGGCCCATCTAGGTCAAGAATTGTGTACAACTCCCTCAAAGAAGCAACTGCCTACCAGCATGGCTGCTGTTACTGAAGGAGTTCTGCTTTGAAACGACAATGATATTATTTTAGCATCAATTTGTTTTGGTGTCTGCAAGCAAGATCACAGCAATTTATAAAAAGTGATTACTGGCTATAGGAAATTGTATACTGTATACTCAAACTGATCTGACTGTCCCCTCTCTCCCCTCAGTCTCAAATAATCCCACTTCCCCGTACTCTCCCCACAACCCTGTATCAGTCCCCACACTGACCCCACTACCATGCTCTCTCCCCACAGCCCCGTGTTGGTCCCCACATTGATCCCACTCTCTCCCCACAGCCCCGTGAAGATTCAGATTTCTCTTTATTTGTAATCACTTATGAGAGTTGGGCATCAGAGAGGTCAGCATCTATTGATTAACTCTAATTTCCACTGTAGTTGATAAGTTGCTGATTTCCTAACCCCAGAGTGTCAGTGTTATAAATTGATATTGTCTCAGCTCCAGCATCCAGGGTTAGTTCCTGATTAATATACTACCTGTATGGAGTTTTCCCATACTCCCAGTGACTGCATAGGTTTCCTCTGGGTGCTCTTGTTTTGTATGTAAATTGGTTATTGCAAATTGCTCTTAATGTAGGTGGGTAGCAGAAATATTGGGGGAGCTGATGGACATGTGAGAAAGAGAGGTTATGGAGAAATAAGTAGGGGAACAGGATTATGGAAATACTCTGAAAGCTGGCATAGACCCAGTGCTTAAATATGCCTAGTGAGACATAAAAGAAAATTATAACCTATCACAATGCTCGTGGTAAAGGGACTCCAAAAAAAAAACAGGTCCTCCCCAGGTAATGACTCTACACTTGTGGACATCCTGTACATGCAAATGAGCATTTGGAGACCAGCAGGATGAATGGGGATAGATTTGCCAGCTACTGCAAGGCTGCAGACATCTTCTGCCAGATGGAAATGGGACATTTCCCTGTGCCTTCTCTTCCTTCTATGTCCTCTCAACAATTGGGGCCTGGATTAAGTCAAGCAGACCTGGGAACTACTGAGTCAGTGAGGCTGACTGGATGTGTCTCTTCCTGTGTCTGCTTGCTGTCCCATCGCAGTTGTTGCTGTAATCCCCTCCCTCACACTGCATTTGCCCTTTCCAAGTTATGAAGACTTTGGGTAATAAACAGTTCTCAAGAGTGGAACTCTGTATACCTTCCTATAGTGCTGTTATGTTGTCAAGCCCAACGTTGTGAAGATCAAGAAATGAAATCTGGAATTGTACCTTGGACATGTACAGTCCCTAAGGAATGGGCCTTATCTGTAGTCCAGCATTTAGTTTGTGGTGGTGCAGCTGAGAAAGTGCTTCTTCACGAAAGGGTTGTATGCATCGGAACATTTGAATAAGGAGTAGGATTTAGGCCAATGAATCCTTGGAGTCTGTTGCGCTTTAATGAAATCATGACTAATCTGAATATAACTTCAGTGCTGCAGTTTCTGTCTATCATTCACACTCAGGCACTCACACACTTAATTCTGAACAATTTCGCATAGGGATAGAGGCAGATAGATTTGATGATAAGAATTTAGTTTTATGGTTGAAAATGAACAATATCCCTACCTGAGGGTTTCAAAAAATGCTTTTGTCCAGTAAGCTAGGCTTTGATTAGGAGAAAACAGCTATGAAAATCACAATCCATAGTTGTTATATTACCTCAATACCCTGGATAAAGACCATCAGAAAAACATTGTGATAGGTATTTGACTGCGAAAATAGTTCGGTATAACTTGAATGAGTAGAGCACGTTATTTTTATGTACAATTTTGTAAGGTTTGAGGAAAAAAAATTCTGCATGATTTTATAAAGGAGTCCAGTCAAAATGAAAATGATGAGACTAACATCAAATCTCACTTTATCTGCAACAAAACATTTCCAAATTTAAAATAGGCCTCTCAAGCTTGCTTCGCCATTCAGTAAGTTAAAGTGCAGTGATTATTAGCTTCAGTTGCACTTTTCTGCTTGATACTGATAATATTTTATTCTCCTAATGTCTAAGAATCCACCAATCCAGGCCTTCAAAATATATAATGACTCAGCACTTCAATATTTTGAGGTAAAGAATTCAAATTTCCATTGATTTTGAAAGAAAAATTCCTTCTTAAATAGATAGCCCATTACCTTCCCCTGAATTCTAGATATCCCCACACTAGAGGAAACATGCTCCAAGCAACCGCTTGTCAAGTTTCATGGGATTTTCTTTTGGTGCTTATTTCAACAAATTACTTCTCAGTCTGCAGCTGGTACAGGCCCAGTTAAACACACTGGTCCAGTTAAACACAGATACAAAATATTTGCTTAGTGTTTCAAGACTTAGACTGTGGCTTTTTGAGGTGCAGCATGCAACTCTTCTGCATTACATTTCTGTATTAGAAATAATTATTGCTACATCTCCCATTGTTACATAACACTCAGGTGGTAGAAAATCATCATTAAAGATTACAGAATATAGTTAAGGTGAGAATCATTAATAGAGGGAAGAACCAGCCTTCAAGCTACTTCCATGCAATATATTAATAACAAGCAGTGATTGTATTTAAAATTGTAAACAAAGATGGCTCTGTAATAGAATGGCACCTGCAATGTTACACAATAGGCAGTCATTTAACACAAGTGGTTTGGAATTGATCAGCATATACTGAAAATACAACTATTGGTTCCTCAACACCTATGTAAATATTTTTGTTCAATATTGAGAGATTGCTTTATGATTATATCATATTCCCTTCATATGAGATGAAAACTTTAGAGGATTTGTCTATGTCTGTAGTTACATATTTCACATTACATTTGTTAGATTCGTGAACCGGTGCATGGATATACAGTAATCATGGGCTGTTGTGGGTATTGACGATTGTGAACGTGATTCCATTGTCACAAAACCATGAGTTCCATTTGTTTAATATCTCTTTTGTTTCCTATTCTTCATTGTCACTTCCTCACAAATTCTAAGGGGCTAGTGTTTATTTTTTTGGTATATTGTCTTATTCGTACTGGGAGAAACTCTTTTTCCTGGAACCTTTCTAAATAAAAGAGCCACGTCAGAATTTTTTTTGTGGAGAATCCTAATGATTGAGGTTGTTTCTAAGAAAGAAGTTTTAGAATAGATAGGGATGGATAGGTCCAAACACTGGCACTTCCTTGACTATGTCATAGAGAGTTTCTCAGCACCATAAGGTCTGTTTATGGTCCTTCTAAACCAGGATGCTCCTGCTTGCTGTCATCTGATGAGTCAAGCCTGATCAAAGACCAGGAAGGACTGAAAAATTGCTGGGCTGAATACTTTTCCAACCTACTCAGTAGACCATCCACAGTTGATCCTGATGTCTTACAGCACATCCCTCTGCAGCCAGTCCTGGATGACATAGACCTGCTACCCTCTACTGATGAGATCAATAAAGCGATCTTGCAGATGAATTCAAATAAAGAAACAGGGCAGGATGGTCTTCCTGTCACTAAACTCGAAGCCCAAATGCATTACAGGAGTTCAAAGATATCCTGTAAGACATCTGGATCACAGAGGAGATGCCTGATGACTTCCGCGATTCCCTCATCGTGGCTCTCCACAAAAATAAGGAAAGCAAATCAAACTGTGGAAATTACAGGAGTATCTCACTGCTGTCCATTGCAGGCAAGATTTTCACCCGCGACCACCTGAATAGACTTGTCACTGTCTCAGAAAAGAATCTGCTGGGGGCACAGTGCGGCTTTCAGCCAGAACAGAGTACAGTGGACATGATATTTGCCGTGAGACGAGTTCAGGATAAGTGCATTGAGCAGAACAAGCCCCTTTGTCTTCATTGACCTGACAAAAGGTATTTGACACTGTAAACAGGGATACTCTCTGGATCATCTTGAGACGTTACAGATGGTCAAGGAAATACGTAAAAATAATTCAGATGCTTCATGATGAAATAATAGGACAGGGCCTCTACAGTGGTGATATATCAGCTTTATTTGCAATTTCTAATGGGGTGAAGGAGGGCTGTGTACTAGCCCCAGTCTTGTTCAATCTGTTCTTCACTTGCAAGTTGCCACGTGCTGTCCAAGGTCTGGAGGAGGGAGTGTACATCAGGTACTGACTGGACTGCACTCTCTTTGACCTTCGCCGCTTGAATGAATGGATGAAATGCCTCTTACACAGTCATTCAAGAAACACTTTTTGCTGATCACTGTGCACTCTTGGTGCACAAAGATAATGATCTACAGTTAATGCTGAACAAATTCTCAGACACTGCCTGACCATCAACCAAAACAAGACTGAAGTACCCCATTAGTCCATGCCAAACACCAACAACATAGAACCAAAAATCACTGTTGATGACACCCAGCTGACAGCATCATCTCGAGTGATGGGTCTTTGGACAAAGAAATTGACTCCAGCATCAGCAAGGCCAGCCAGGCACTGGGGAGGCTGTGTACCAGAGTGCTCAATCAACAGAATGTCTTCATCTCCGCAAAACTGAAAGTCTAGAGAGCTGTGGTCATCCCTTCTCTCCTGTATGGATGTGAGACCTGGACTGCGTACCGATGTCACATCAAACAAGTGGAGAAATTTCACGTGTGCCCTCTATTCCATCTTTAGCATTCGTTGGCAAGACTGTGTCTCCAACCTGGAGATTCTGGGTCGCACGAAGTCCACCAGCATTGAGTCCCTGATCATCAGAGCACAGATGCGGTGGGTGGGACAACCACCAGCTTTGCCAGCTGCTCTATAGTGAACTGAAGACTAGAAGGAGACCTCAAGGTCATCCACACAAGTGCTATTTGGACAGTGAAGGTAATCCTATGCTACTGTGATATCCAGCCAAGAGAACTAGAAGCTGCGGCTGCTAACAGATCCCTGTGCTATGAAGCCAACACCAGTTTTTGAAAAAGGCACTGCCAAAAACTGATAGAAAACAGTGAATGGCATCTCAAAGCAGCAGCCACAGTTATTACAAAAATGGAATTCCACTGCTCCCATTGTGCTAGACTCTGCACTTGAAGACTGGGACTGCAAAGTCACCTTTGTATCCACAGATAAACTGCACAACAATGTGTCTTCTTTGAACCGAAGGACTGCCAATAATGAGGTTTCTAAGATAAATAACCTTCTCTGCAAATTGGTGCTGTTTGAAGGAGTGAAAAATTGGGTTGTCTTTGTTGAAATGTTAACCATTATAAGCAGATATATTAGAGATCTTTAAGAAGCATTTGACAGGCATATGAACATGCAGGGATATGGATCATGTGCACATAAAGAGACAAGTTTATCGATTTGTTTAATTTGGTATCGTGGTCAGCACAGGCATCCTGGGCCGAAGGGCCTGTTCTTTTGCTGTATTGTTCCATGCTCTGTGTTCAACAGGCAGAGTGGCCTTCTTCCATGCTGAATATTATGTTCATGGTGATGTAATTGCTATCATGCAAAGTACAACAACTTGTCAGGTACTTTAAAATAAATCTGGAATCATATGAATGTAAAAGGGAATATTTATTTCAACTAATTTAATGTGAGATTCTTGGAACCATTTAGCTGAGAGTACCAACAATAACAGTGAAATTTCAATTATTTGCTCCACTCTTAAATTGACAATTTTGTAACAACTAAATTAAATCACAGAGCTTTAGAATTGCTTAGCGTAAAAGCAGGCCACCATATTCTTCAGTCTGCCATGCTGACCATTGAACAAAAGGAGGCGTGGAAAGTTTAGGGGAGGCATCAGGGAAACATTTTTTGTACAGAAAGTTGTGGGTGCCTGGAATGTGCTTCCAGGTCTGCTGATGGAGGCTGGTACATAGGGACATTTAAAAGGCTTTTAGACAGGCACATAGATGAAAGAAAAATGGAGGGTTATAAGGTAGGGAATGTTTAGTTTTTTAAGTAGGTTTATTGAGATCGGCACAACATCATGGGCCAAAGGATCTGTTCTGTGCTGTAATGTTCTATGGGCTAAGTACGGTCACGATCAGTCAGATGTGTCAGCCAGCACTATACATCTTGTAATATTAAAAGACTAACATGTTATATTTGAAGAATAAAATTAAGATTTATTTTACGTGCCCTATTGACTTTATTTGTGCGGCTCCAGGGATGCTATGAAACAGCTCTGGAAGAGTTTAACAAAATTAAAGACACAAACTTCCAAGCTCTCTATCAGTTGGGTGTGATGTACTACGATGGCCTGGGCACCAAAGAGGATCCTGTGAGTAGTCAAGCGCTTATTGCCTGAGAGTATGTTGTACTATGTTCTGGAGCACAGTAATACAAGTAAATTACAAACAGAATACATTCAGCACCCACAGTTGTGGAAGAGGAAACATATGAAATGAATGAATGAATAGAATTTTATTGTCATTACATAAGCACATAGTTTTGGGGCACTGAAATTCTTGCTTGCTGCAGTTATACTGGTATGCAAAATAGACTAACAAACAATGAATATAAATTAAATGGCCACATGAGAGTAAAAATGATAATAAACATAAAATGATTGAAGTGTTCATATAGTTAGTGAAAATAAATAGGCAAACTGACTTCTGCAGTCACTTCTCTGATCCAAACTCCAATCAATTGAAGTTCAGTGATGTAATAAATACCAATAAGTAGAGCCCTAAACTACCTTGATTGCCAGGCCCTAAAGATATTTCTATCTGTCAAGATTGAAGATGGAGAGTTGTGACTTTCCTAGCCCATTTCTGCCATGGATAACTGCCAACTTTGTGTCACTAAGCCACTTTTCCCAAGAACAATTTGCAGGCCAGCGTTTGCAGGATTATGCCATCACCTTCTGATTCTGAAAATTATGTAACATGTGTGAAAGAACTGTTTCGAAGATCTATATTGAATGAGTGAGCCTTTCTCCTTCCTCTCTCACTCTGATGTTGACATGGGTATTATTGTAAACGTCATCATCCAGTGACTACTAATTTGTTCTTAAGAAGGTACTGATGAGTTGCCTCCTTGAAATTCTGCAGTCTCTGTTAGTTTGGGAGACTCCTGAAATGCTGATTTGCTGTCCTCAGATTTTTTTTTTTAACCATGGTTTTGTCCCTACTGATCTCATACAGATTAGTCTGCAGTTGCTTGGTCTATCCATTCTTTCACCATTTTAAACAGGGTTGAGAAGCACTGCTCTAAACCCAATTGTTACTGAAATATTTTGCTTGAGAAAAATTGTCATTGGCCCATTTCCTTTGGAGTTATGAGGCCGCGCACATAATGAGTCATTTAGATATGATTAAAAGTGTTTTTCAAACTTTTTCTTTCGACTCACATACCACTTAAGTAATCCCTTACTGAGCACCAATGGCATAGGGATTACTTAAAGTGGTATGTGAGTCGAAAGAAAAAGTTTGAAAACCACTGGTTTATATGAAGTAAATTGCGAAAATCTGTAGACACTGTAACTGAAGTAAAAACACAAAATGCTGGAGCAGCTCAGCAGGTGAAACAGTGTCCTTAAGTAGCAAAGGTAGAAGTACATAACCGACGTTTCAGGCTTGAGTTTATATGATTATGTTTTGGGCAAACTTTTGAGGGGCATCAGGAATCAACATTCAGATAATCCTGGAAGGAACTAGCCATACTTTTTTGAAGGAAGAAGGAATATTGATATAGTGTGGCGGCGCACATCCTGTATCGCCACGTGGCAGGGCAGCCATGGGGAAATGGCGTCATCAGAGGTTTCTCTCTCTGACTCCAGCATCCCTTCCAGCGCGCACCCTGGGCAGCGATTACGAAGTCATAATGCACCAGGTGACTGAGTTCATGCTGCCCTTTAAAGGGGCACACTGAATTGGAATAAAAACAGTCGTTAATGACCCTCAACGTGGTGACTGTGTTTCTTCCACTGCTCACACCCCCACAATAGTATGTTAAAATACCCCAGGCATCCAGTTAGGTACATTGCCCTTCCCACTTGAAACTCACAGATGAATCCAAATTTTTATTTACATTTATTTCAATTGACTAAACAGGTCCTAAAATCAAACAATTAGGTCACAATGCAGAGTACCTCTTCCCAAACATATGGCCCTACACTGAAAAGGTAAGCCAGTGCATAGAAAATATAGAAGTATAAATAAATTTAAGGAGACCAGTATTTTCTCAATGAATGCAGCAGACCATGATCTCCTGAACCCTTATCATGACCAAAACATTGATTGACCATTTCAACCCATAGATGCTGTCTGACCTGCTGAGTTTCTACAATGGTTCTTGATATCATTTGAGTTCTGGTAATTCATCTTTGTAAAAAAGTTTCTGGGTTAAAATTTGGTCAGCATTGCTTAGGGTTTTTATCTCCTACCTGTCATAAAAATTTGGAAATAAAGTAAGGGAACGTTGAAGGCATTGTTTCTTAACTGCCAAACCAAATTACATGATGTTTTTCTTTCTTCCAGGCTCTAGGGGTGGAATCCATGAATAGAATCATAAATAGTGATGACCTGAAAGCCAGTCACTTGAAATTTGCTGCATATTATAACTTGGGCATTGCTTCCTTTGAAGGATTTGGAATCCAGCAGTCTGATTCCGAAGCAGAAAGGTAAGCAAGGTATTCTATTCTTCACAACAAATTGGTTTGGCATGCTTCTGTTTTTGTTCCTGTTTTTTTGTTGCTTTGCGTAGGAAATGGCTCCTTGCTGCAGATGATGGGAATCCAAAAGCGAGTGTGAAAGCCCAAACTACTCTAGGGATGTTCTATTGCAGACCAGAGTCTCAGAATTTGCCAAAGGTAAGATGTCATGATGTCTGTATTAAATGTGTAATTTTTGTTTTGGATTAATAATAATGAATTGAATAATTATACAATACTTTTTAGGAAGTATAAAAATGCTAGAAGAGATATTTACAGTGACATTTCCCTAACAACTTTCAGGTACCAAAAGTTAAAATATGGGCTTTATGCACATTAACATTGTATCCATAGATGGATAACTGTATGTTTATATAATGATGAAGCATTGATGGGTTAGAATCTCCCAGGATAAAAAGTCACATATTGGAGAATCTGTGTTTAAGGTGAGAAATTCAAAGGAAAAATGCAGGACAAATTTTCTTTACACAAGCACCTTGATCAGGCTGCCAGGAGTAGAGGTGGAAGCAGATGCAATAGTTGAGTTTAGGAGACTTCTAGATAGATGCATTGATGTGCAGGGAATAGAGAGAGATAAGGATGATGTGCAAGCAGCAATTTTAATTTAACTTGGGTGTCATGTTTGGTACAGACACATGGGCTCAAAGACCATGTTCTCTGTAAAAAATTTTTTTTAAATCACGGTAAGGGTCAGCATGTTTAGCATAGCGGTGAGTGCAACACTGTTATAGCGCCAGCGATCTCGGTTCAAATCTGGTGCTGTCTGTAAGGAGTTTAAGTTCTCCGTGTCTGCGTGGGTTTCCTTTGGGCGCTCCAGTTTCCTCCCATCCTTCAAAATGTACTGAGATTGTATGTCAATTGGGTATAATTTGGTGGCATGGGCTCATGGGCTGGAAGGGCCTGCTACCTGCTGTATGTCTAAATTAAATTTAAATTAAACCAAACGCTGTAAATTTAAAGGGGATTTTAGAACTGAATAATGTGCAAATTTCTGATGTATCTGAATGCAGTGTATAAAGTTTACTGGCTTGAAGCTTTATAAATGAAGCTTTATGTATTTCCTCCACTATTTACAGTTGAGGGTTTTTTAAAATTTAATTTTGTTTCAATCTTGTATATGTTTTGATTTCATTCGAAAATCCTAATAAGAGTGTAATTTTGACATGCTTCCTTTTCAGGCCTTCTTTTGGCATTCTGAAGCCTGTGGCAATGGAAGTCTGGAGTCTCAAGGTGCACTAGGTTTACTGTACCTCACTGGACTTGGTATCCGTAAGAACATACAATCAGCTTTTGAATGTCTGAAGGAAGCATCAAGCAGAGGCAATGTTTATGCCCAGGGGCATTTAGCTGCTTACCTGTATAGTCGTAAACTGTTCAATCGTGCTGCTGAACTTGCGTACAGGTAATGAAAATCGTTGACTAGTGTTTTGTCAACACACCTGTACAAAAATGTAAATGTAGAAACACAAGAACTGCAGATGCTGAATCTTGAGCAAACAATGAGAAGCTGGAGGGACTCAGCAATATTGAGGGTCCAACCTCAAACAATGACTCATGAATACCGCCTTGACCTGCTGAGTCCCTCCAAAAGTATAGTTGTGCCTGGGGAAAGCTGAATTGTCCCCTGGCCAGAATGACAGTAAGTCAGAAGAAACAGTGTTGATGAAAGCATCTCAAATGATTGACCTGCAATTTTATATGGACTCACATTTCCATTGTATGCAATATACTTTTTATTATTGTTACATTCTCCACGTAACCAGGTAGGTTTATTTGTACCATTAATGAGGCGTTGAAAAACCAACTCGTGACTACATTGCCTGATGTTGAACCTGTGCTGATAGTCCTCCACAGTTGGTCAGTTTATTTTCTTCTGTGGTTTAAATTGGCCTGCTTAATGCATTGCAGATTCTCCTATTTTAATTGTGTAATTTCATTGACTGATCACCTTGAAAGTCGAAGTAACATCAATGAAAATATAAATGTGGCATGCATTCAAAGAATAAAATGATCAGTCATTTATGATCTGTTTACTCAAAAGCTGAATACTTCATAATATTTATATCCGTACATACAATATTCATAAGTGGAATTTAATTAGACCATTCTGTCCTTCAAGCTTGATCTTCCATTGATTCAAGTCATGCTGTTCCTTTGCTTTCACTCCCCATGCTCTTCATTCAAACAGGTACTAAATTAAACCACTCAAGGCTACATTAGGAAGAAAGTAGGTATTATGAGCAGTGTCTTAAAGGAGGGAAGTAAGGAGAGACGTTTGTGGGGGAAGGGTTTGGATTATAATGCCTTGGCACCAATGTTCCCTCTATTTTTAGCAGTCAGTGTATGCAAAAACCTTATGAGGTGCCAATGTTTTTCCTGTGACAAAAGTAAGTGCGCACTGAATGCTTGTGTATATGTAAACTCGAATTAGGAATAATTATTCCACATTATTTTAAGTAACTAGCCTTTTATGCGTACATTCATTTCCTTTGTGCGCTGGTTGCAAAACATGCGCATGCACACACGTACAGCTTAGAGGGAACAGTGCTTGGCACCTGTGGTGAAGTAGGGTAAATTCAGAAACCACCAAGAAGCTAGAGATCCATAGATTTGCCAGGCTTCTGGAGGTTAAATTTAAGGTTGTAATAAGGCATGAGGGATAGGAAAACAACTGACAATTTTAAGAGCAAGTGGTTATTTAATCTGGCAGTTTGTATAGAGCAGATATTTGATGGGAAACGGGACATTAGTGCAAGTTAGTTCAAATACAGCAGGTTTACAGGGGCAAGGGCAGACAGGAATGTACTGGGATAATGAAAACTAGATAAAACAAAGGCCCTTAAAGACCCAGTCCCCAGGCAGCATCAACAACACAATATTTGCCACGAAGAAGAGAGAATGATCATCTCAATTTAATGAAAGATGATGGTTTTCTTATCAATGAAATAAATGTCAGGGTGGGTGGGGGGATGTGAGGCAGGAAACCAACTAGACCTGCAATAGGAAGTACATGTCAAGAGGTGCCACCAGCTGCTATTGTGAAATTTGAAAATATGCAGTCATTGGAGCAGGTCAAAGAGAAATGTCATGTTTGCACAAGGTGTGAAGCGGAGCAGCAGTTCTGAGCCATTTCAGTGAACAGATCATGGAGTCAATCATTGATGCACTGGATCAATGAAGATGGTCATGCAAAGGAGGATGTTAGGGGTTATTATTTCCCATCGTACAAAAAAAAGCCATTCCTCTCTTTGGGCACATATGGCCTCCAGCAGTGTAAATTTGTCCATTTCCCCTGTTCTCTGCACTTCTGCAATTTATTCTTTCTCACATGCCTAATAACTCCCTTTTGATTCTTTTTGATATTTCAACAAAAGTATTCTTTACAGTAGCCAACTAAATTTGCCAGCATGTTTTTTAGGATGCGGAATGAAACAGGAACACCCAAAAGAAACCCAGGTGCTCCTGGGGAGAATGCACTTGCTGTACTGGCAGAACTAGATTTCTGGGGCAGTCAAGCAGAGGTGCCAACTGCTGCTTCTGATCCTGCGCTGGGTTCTCTTGTCAGATTTGGCAACTATGATCTCGCATGCACCTTATGGAAAGCAAATCTCCCTGCTCCCCACTTTTACACGAAATTTGAATTGGGTTGTCTTACACTGGGGTTTCATCTAGTAGCCTCCTCCTCCACCTAGTGTTCTTGCTCTTGCTGTTCTTCAGGCTATGCTTCATGCATATCAGGCTTTGGGTCCGCATAGTGGATTTTTTTATCCAACATCAACAGAGATCTTTAATTTTGCTAGTTTATGCAGAACTTGGGATATGCTGCCCTGTGGCACTGAACAAATGAAAGCAAAAAAAGTCACTTCCTCAACAATTTTGGTACTCATTATGAATTAATGAGTTAAGAATTATCCATTTTCCCCAGGATCCATGCTTCTAGATAATATCTGCTATTAACTAATCCCAATGCCCAAGATGCCACCTAGTCATTAAAATATATAAACTCACCTCTCCATGAATGCAGTAACTGGTGAATGGCAGAGATATTAATTTTTAAATTTAATTTATAATTAATCATACAGTACAGTAACAGGCCCTTCTGGCTCATGAGCCCGTGCTGGCCAAATACACCCATGTAACCAATCAAATTACTAACCCCATATGCTTTTGGAATGTGGGAAGAAGCCAGAATACTGAGGAAACCCACGCATTCACAGGAAGAATGTACAAGCACATTACTGACTGCAGCAGATTCGTATGGGCCGCTGGCACTGTAATTGCATTGTGCTAAGCACTATACTAACCGGGCTGCCCTCAGATCTGCAGATGCATGGAAAGAATCTTCAGTGAGGAAGTTGAGAGTCAGGCAAAGTTTTGGATTAAGGTGATCTTGACTTCCACAAAGAGAATAGTTCAAGCACATGAGCATGACTGAAGCTTTGGGTGAGCCAAGGTAGGATGTGATGTCTTGAAAGACTTTGTCAGAGTAGGGTCTTTTCAAAGGGGCCTGTCTTTGCTGCATCAAAGAACTCGATTCACTATTTGACTTGTCCATAAGCACAACAATATCTCCAGCAATGTTGTGCCCTTTGTTTTATTATAGAAGCATCTGATAAATGAACTAACAGCATCCAAGTTCTAAAAAAGGCTCCCTATGTGAAATGTGGAAATTATTACAGCACCCTGCAGTAGGTTTTGAAGCTGCCCAATCAGGCTTCTGATGTCACTACATTGCTCCTTTAAGTAGATATAAAGACAACAGAATGACAAAATATACAGAGGCCTATTGTCACTAATCAACTAACATTGGAGTTGTCCAACCAATGGTGTCAACTATTAATGTATGACTGACACCAAAAAAATGTCAATTGCACGTGATTTGCACCTTAAAAAATTGTACCAGTGAATTGAATTTCTCGGCATTGGTTGGCAGTTAGGAGAAAGATAAAACAGCTTAATCTTTCCAACATTTGGAGGAAATTTCTGTTCATCCAGTGCAGTTACATTTAGACTATTGTTGTATTGTTTGTTCTCTCTTGTATAATACCATTTTGTTCAAACTCATATTTTGTATTAAATTTCCACCAGGGTTGCCCAATATGACAATATCCCATTAATAGCAAAGGAAACTGATTGCCTGCCATCTTATATAGCAAAGGGTATTGCAATGGCCGCTTTCTACTATGGGAGATGTCTACAGTTGGGTTTAGGGACTAAACAAGACCTTATAGAAGCCAGAAAATACTTCTGCAGGGTAAGTTCTCAAAATATTTTGATTGATTGTTTGACTGCATAATTTATCTAACTTTTATTTTTGAAACAGAACTTTTAACATAATGTGAATAATCTGCCATCCTTCCAGGCTGCTTTAGTAATGGTATTCTATTCCACCCAAGAAATCAAAATTCACTCTTTTGGGAGAATGTGAAGGAATGCATGATTTCAGAAACCACATATAATAATTGTAGTATAGTTCATTTCTCCTCCTACCTCCTGTTCCACTTGAGTTGCCTGAAATGGAGGAACAGCTTAGTGCCTGAACTCCATGTGTTGACAATTCTCAGCAATAAGGCTAAGTAATTCAACAGAAAAGAGGAATCTCCACACCCTGTCTTCAATAAAATGGGCTTCTTGTAGCAATTGACAATCAAAAATGTACAGATTCTGGAAATATTGTTCTTGTGCCAGAAGGATGGCTCATACTGTTATACAACTTCCTACCATGAAAAAAAAGTGGAGGTTATTTGGCTTAGCTTTAGTTTTAAAAAAGGAGTATTCCAAGAAAGTTTTACTTCAGTTCCTTACACTATCTTATAATAATGTTGGAGGCCATTCAGCCTATTGCTTCCATGCAAAATAGCCCTCCTCATTTCTGAGTACCCCTTTAAATTACTCTCTTGAATTCTTTGGAATTGGAGCTGTTGATGTTCCAACTTTTTCACTCAATTCAAAATCAAAGATATTCCACCTTTATCTTGCTTATTTTATTTTATGCTAAGCAAATAAATAATAATATGATAAGAGAAAATTGGCAGATGGGATATTTTGTTAGGATTCAATCAACTGTCATCTACAGCACTTATAAGTGATAACAAAACTTTTTGTCCTCAAAGGCTCTTTTTTTTGAGCTCGATTGATAGATCATACAGTATGGAAATAGGCCCTTCACTCAACTTGCCAACGATGACCAAAATGTCCCACCTGTCTGCTTTTTGGTCCATATCCTAAACATATCCTATCACTGTATCTATAAAAAATTTTCTTAAACATTGCAATAGATGAAAGAGAGAGAGAGAGAGAGAGAGAGAGGTGAGTCAGTTTAAGAATTTCTAAATAGGTTAGAAGCAGGGACTAGAGCCATTTATATCACCAAAGAGTCGAGGAGAGGAGGAGCAACAGATGGGAAAGAGAGAGAGAGGCAAGTCAGTGTGAGAGTTTTTAAAAAGGGTTAGGAAGGCAACTGAAGGGATAAACAGTGTTGAGTGAGTAATTGAGATAATTGTCAGGGACAAATAAAGGGAGGGGTAGCTAAAGGAGTGGCCAGTGAGGAGTGGTTCAGGGTAGGAGTGAAGCTTTGACTCAAGAGGCTTTGGTGAGAAAAAGAAGAGCTTGCTCCCACAGAGGTAAAGTGGTAAGTTTCTTTAATAAATTGAATCATCTTAGGAGTGGGTAATGTAGGCAGTAGTTTGGGTAGTCCAGTGTTCCAGTTATAGGATGTGGGAAGTCAGAGACAGCACATTTGTTCCTGATGAGTATACCTGCAAAAGGTGCATCCAGCTGCAGCTCCTGACAAAGAGTAGGGAACTAGAACTGGAGCTGGATGAACTTCAGATCTTAAGAGAGGCAGAGGTAGTGATAGACAGGAATTTCAGGGAGGCAGTCACCCCTAAAACTCAGAAGACAGTTAACTGGGTGACTGTCAGGAGAAGGAAGAGGAAGACAGTGCAGAGCACCCCTGCGGCCATTCTCAACAAGTATAGTGTTTTAGATACTGTTGGGGGACAATCTACCAGGGACGTCAAATGGTCACATCTCCAGCACAGAGGCTGGCCCTAAGCTCAGAAGGGAAGGGGGGAGAAGAGGAGAGCTATGGTAATTGATGGCTCATTGGTTAGGAGAGCAGATAGGAGTTTCTGTGAACAAGATCGAGGCTCCTGAATGGTATGGTGCCTCCCAGGTGCCTGGGTCAGAAATGTCTCTGATCGAGTTCACAGCATTCTAGAGGGGGAGGGCAAGCAGCCAGATGACATAGATAGGAGTAGGGATGAGGTCTTGAAGAGGGAATATAGGGAGTTAGGAAAGAAGTTAAAAAGCAGGACCTCAGGGGTGGTAAATGACTCAAGTTTTTGTGTTGAGTGCAGGAAGATTAAAATAAAGGTATAATTTTCCCATGGGATAGACGCAGTGGGGGAGAGAGAGAGGAAATAAATAGCTATAGTGGACAATTTTAAAATAGCATGGGAAAGTTGGTAGCACTATCGCGCACAATTTATAAAGACTGGGGTGAAAAAAACAATGGTGGACCTGATTTCCCATAATGCTGTGCGGTAGAGAAACCCCTCTATGAATGCACCATGTATGAGGCTGGGCATGGTATTCTGGGAGGGCAGGTCCTCCACTTTTTCCCATGGCATTTATAAATTGTACACGTTAGCGCTACCAACTTTCCCACACTGTTTAAATTATACATGTTTGTAAATTGTACTACCAACTTTCCCATGCTATATAAATTGAGCGCTACCAACTCCTACCCTGTTTAAAAATTGTCCGCTATTACTATGTATTGCTCTCACTTTCCCACGGTCCCTTATAGAGGTTTATATAGGTCAATGCATCAACAACAGGAGCTGAAGGGCTCATACTGTGCTGTACATAAAGCCTAATTATGTTATAATTAGGGATGGTTAATTTTGTTCAAATATAAGATCATAAATACATTGATCAGGATTTAGGGCAGGTCCACCATCACTCGATGCGTCATAACATCACCAGTAGATGGTAGAACAGTCCTAACCCTGGGGATGGCTCCTTGCAAGTGTGAAAGCATTCAATGTCCCAATTAGGAGTGGTCAAGTGTGAAAAACCAAACCTGCATTCCTATCCCAGGACACTGAACAGCCAATGTAATGGGATGCAAGTGTGAAAGGGGCTAGAATGTGAGTTCAGAGATTAGGGTAGAAGGTGCTCTGAGTTGGTAAGGAAGGTCAGGCAGGGGACAAAATATAAAAGTAGCAAGTTAGAGGTTTGAAATATGTCTATTTCAACACTAGGAGTATTAGGAATAAAAGGGATAAACAGTGCATGGATCAGTACGTGAAACTACGATGTTGTGGCTGTTACTGAAACTTGGTTGGAGGAAGGGCAAGATTGGCTGATGCAGGTCTCTGGGTTTAGGTGTTTTAAAAAGATGCAGAAAAGTTGGGGATGGGAAGTAGCAATACTGGTCAGGGATAATATCATGGATACAGAAAGGGAGGACACTGCAGAGGGACTGTCTATTGAGTCAGTGTGGGTGGAAGTCAGAAATAGGAAGGGGGCTGTCACTGTGCTGGGAGTAGTCTATAGTCCTTGGGACATTGAGGAGCAGATAAGCAGACAGATTTTGGAATGGTGTGAGAATACAGGATTGGAGTTATGGGTGATTTCAACTTCCGTAATATTGACTGGCACTTACTGACTGCAAGACGGATAGATTGGGTGAATTTGGCCAGTGTGTACAAGAAGGATTCCATATGCAGTTTGTGGACCAGCTGACTAGAGATGAGGCCGAACAGAATCTAGTTCTGGGGAATTAACCTGGTCAGGTGGTGGACCATTTTGGTGAGAGTGACCACAACTCCCTTTGCTTCAACATGGCTATGGAAAAGGATAAAAATTGTCAAAATGGGAAAGAGCTTAACTGGGGAAGGCTAATTATGAAGGGATGAGGCAGGAACTAGCGAGAATAAATTTTAAGTAGATTTTTAAGGGTGAAAGCACAGAAATAATGTGGAGGAAGTTTAGGGACCACTTTTGCAGGGTTCAAGATAGGTTTGTCCCATTGGAACAAGGGAACAATGGTAGGAAAAGGGAACCGTGGTTGATGAAACAGGTCAGGCAACAGATGAAGGAATTTATAAAAGAATGGATCCCGAAGGTCCTGGGAATGACAGAAATGCAGGAAGAAATGGAAATAGAAAAGCCACACAGAACACTAGCTCCGAAACCACAGATACATCAAAAACCAAGATCCATCTTAGTAAAATTTTTGAGATATACGACAAGAGAAAATATACTGGAGCGGGCAAGGAATAAAATTAGAGAAGATAATAAACCATTGGAATACCCAGACATAGGTTTTGAACTCTTAAAGAAGAGCAAGGAGTTTAATACAGCAAAATTGATCCTATTGAAAAAAGGTTATATATTCATGTTAAGACATCCAGCTGTGCTTAAAATATTTATCCCTGGGGAGCAAAACAGACTGTTCTCGGATCCGGAGGAAGCACAATAATTTGCAGAATGTTTGCAGGACAGAAAGAGAGATGAAGAGATGTAATAAGAATGAAGAATGACAATAAAGTATATATAAAGATGTAAAAACAATGTATATGTAAAGAACTAAAGAAGGAAAAGAGAGGGGAAGGAAGGAAGTAAGGGGAAAAAAAAGGGAGAGCTTTGTTATATGTGTAAAAAAAAAAGTGTTTTCTGGGGGGAGGGAATAACCATCACTGCGAAATCAGTTGACGCTTGCGAACAGGATCGCAATCCATATGGAAAGGGGAGTTGTGGTTGCCCGGCAAGGAATAAAGGCCAACTCAGAGAGAGTGTGCCATTTGGGGTTAAGGTAATATTGGATGTGGGAGTTGTTGGAGTATTTTATGTTTTAAATGTGTTGTCATACACTGTTTAAAAAGGGAATACTAAGAGATGAAAATGGGGGGAAAGGGGGATGGTGGTGGTGAGGAAGCGGAAATGAGGTGTAAACAAGATATGAGATGGCCACGTTGAACTATATGACTATAAACATTAATGGAATACATAACCAAATTAAAAGGAAGAGACTATTAAATTTACCAAATAAAGAAAAAATGGATTTAGCATTTGTGCAGGAAATGCATCTAACTGAAGTGGAACATAACAAATTAAAGAGAGACTGGGTAGGACACGTAGCGTCAGCATCATATAATTCAAAAGCTTGTTAATAAAAATGTACCAATCAAAATAGAGGAGGAAATAATAGATCCATCAGGGAGTTATGTAATGATAAAGTGTCAGATATTTTCAAAATTTTGGAATTTGCTCAGTATATATGCACCTAATGAGGAGAATTAAAAGTTTATGCAGGATTTTTTTTGAAGATTGTAGATATGCAGGGGAATATATTGATAGGAGGGGATTATAACATTAATTTGGACCCAAAGTTGGATAAAACTGGACAAAAGACTAGCAAAAAGAATAAAGTGGCCAAATATATGGTTAAATCAATGCAGGAATTGAAACTTTGGATATATGAAAGAGGCAGCAGCCAAGAGAGAAGGAATATTCATATTATTCGAGTAGGCATAAAACATACTCAAGGATTGATATGTTTTTGTGGCTGACCCATATTCAAGGGAGAGTTAGGAAAACTGAGTATAAAGCTAGATTACTATCTGATCATTCACCCATGTTATTAGCAATAGAACTGGAGGACATCCCACCAAGAACATATAGATGGAGGTTAAACTCCATTCTACTTAAAAGGCAGTAATTTAGAGAGTTTATTGAATGCCAAATTAAAACATATTTTGAAATAAACACGGAATCAGTGAAAGACAAATTTATATTATGGGACGCAATGAAAGCCTTCATTAGAGGCCAGATAATAAGTTATGTAACTAAGATGAAAAAGGACTACAAATGGGAAATAGAACAGTTGGGAAGGGAGATAGTAAGTACAGAAAAGGGACTAGTAAAAAGGGATGATATAACGAAAAGGAGAGAATTGGCAGACAAAAAAAAACGAAACATTACAAACGTACAAGGTGGAGAAGAACATAATGAAAATAAAGCAGAAGTGTTATGAAATGGGAGAAAAAACACATAAAATATTAGCCTGGCAACTTAAAACAGAACAAGCTAAAAGAATTGTATTGGCATCAAAGAAAAAGGACAAATAAATTACATATAACCCAATAGAAATTAATGAGAACTTTAAGGAATTTTATGAACAATTATATCAAACTGAGAACGAGGGGAAAGATGATAAAATAGAAGAGATTTTAGCTAAAATTGAACTGTCAAAATTACAAGAGGAACAAAACAAACTGATAAAACCATTTGAAATAGAGGAAGTACAGGATATATTAAAAAAGCTGCTAAACAATAAAATGCCAGGAGAGGATGGATTCCCAATAGAATTCTATAAAACATTTAAAGAGTTATTAATTCCTCCTCTCCTGGAAGTAATGAACTAGATAGAAGAAACACAAAACTTGCCAGATTCATGTAAGACAGCAATAATTACAGTAATTCCAAAGACGGGGAAGGATCCATTAACACCAGCATCATATAGACCAGTATCTCTACTTAACTCAGATTATAAGATAATAGCGAAATTATTAGTATACAGATTGGCCAATTGTGTTCCAAAAATAGTAAAACAAGATCAAACTGGATTTATTAAGAAAAGACAAACAGCAGATAATGTCTGTAAACTTATTAATCTAATTCATGCAGTTTAAGAAAATAAGAAGCCAACAGTGGCTGTTGCTTTAGATGCAGAAAAAGCCTTTGACAGAGTAGAATGGAATTATTTATTTAAAGTATTACAGAGGTTCAATCTACCAGAAAAATATATTAATTGGATTAAAGCATTATATAATGGACCGTTGGTGAAGGTAACAGTAAATGGATATGTATCGAACAAATTTAAATTAAGTAGGTCAACTAGACAGGGATGTCCATTAACACCCTCATTGTTCGCCTTAGCAATAGAACCATTGGCAGAACTGATAAGAATAGAAAATAAAATAAAGGAGGTGTATAAAATCAGCTTATTTGCAGGTGACATCATAGTATACCTAACAGAACCAGAGGTATCAGTAAAAGAATTACATAAGAAATTGAAGGAATATGGAGAAATATTGGGGTACAAGATCAACACAAATAAAAGTGAAGTGATGACAATGAGTAACGCGGATTATACAGAATTTTAAAAAGAATCACCGTTTAAATGGCAAACACAAGCAATCCGATACCTAGATATCAGGTTAGATAGTAACTTACGCCACCTCTACAAACTAAATTATCAGCCACTAATAAAGAAATTGCAGGAAGCCTTAGAACATTGGAAAAAATTACCGCTAACTTTGATAGGGAGGATAAATTGCATTAAAACGAATGTCTTCCCAAGAATACAATACTTATTTCAATCGTTGCCAATTCCTTAACAGAGAAATTCTTTAATGAACTTAAGAGAATAATAAGGAAATTCTTGTGGAAAAGGGGGAAACTGAGGGTAGCGTTAGATAAATTAACAGAGAGGTATAACCAAGGTGGTTTGCAGTTACCAAACTTTAAAAATTATTATAGAGCCGCACAATTAAGGTATTTATCAGATTTTTACCAGACCAGGGAAAAACCAGACTGGACTAAGATAGAACTAGATAAAATAGAGGAGAAGGTACTGGACATATACTTTATAAGTGAGATGAAAATCTGGTGCAATATAAAAGCTCACCAGTATTGCATCAGTTACTTAATATATGGAAGAAGATCCACTTAGAAAGGAAAAAAACAAATTACCAAATACCAAAATTGTTATTGACACAAAACCCACTAATCCCTTTTACAATAGATAACTTTTCCTTTAGAGAATGGGAGTGAAAAGGAATTAAAAGAATAGAAAATTGTTTTTTTGGGAAATAATTTATTAACATTTGAACAGATGAAGTACAAATATGGAATAACTCATGGTACAATGTTTGCATATCATCAACTGAAAGCTTATTTAAAGGATAAATTGGGAAACAGACTGATATTACCTGAAGGAAACAGCTTTGAATATGTGATTACAGACACAATGATAATTAAAAGATTTATAATGAACATATACATTAAGCTGCAAGATAAGGAAAATGATGAAATAAGCTGTAAACCTAAACAAAAGTGGGAAAAGGATTTAAACGTAAAGATAAAAAATGAAGTTATGTTCTAGAACTATGAAGAATATAATAAACACAAGGTTACACATGATACAGTGTAATTGGTTACACAGGGAATATATCACACCCCAAAAGTTAAAAGAATGGGATCCAACATTATCAGATAGATGTTTTCGCTGTAAGAAGGAAATGGGAACAACAGTACATGCAATTTGGGCATGTAAGAAAGTGAAAATGTTTTGGGAAGATCTAAATTAGATAATAAATAAAATCACAAAAAATAACATACCATAAAATCCAGAGATCTTTCTTCTAAGTAATATAAGAAGTAAGGAATTAGGCCTCAAATTGGATATAGCACAAAAAAGATTTATTATGATAGCCTTAGCAGTAGCAAAAAAATGTATAATGTCAACTTGGAAAATGGAAGAGAGCCTGAGAATACAGCAATAGTACATGGAAATGAATAAATATATTCCATTGGAAAAAATAACATAATATTAAAAAAATAAAGTCACATTATTTGAACAAATTTGGGAACCGTACATGGAACATAACAGAGAGGGCTTGCCTTGGACCCCCACCCCCTAAAATGAGAAGACAAAACGACTTGATCCAGTGTGTAAAAAGTAGATGACACAATTTTCTTGTTTATTTTTCATTGTGATGACATTGTTTAATGGTTTTATTGTAATGTATATGTTGAATATTTTTTGGTTTTGGAGGGGGTTGGGAAGGGAGGAGGGAGGAAAAAAAGGGAGAGAATGCTACTGTGTATATTTAATGAGAAACATTTGTATATATTTTGGTTGATATGGTTCACAGTGTGAAAAATAAAAAATATTAAGAAAAAAAGAAAGGAAATGGGGGGCATGAGAAGCCTTGGGCATGTGAAATTAAGGAGAACGCCAAGGGGTTCTGTGCATATGTGAAGAACAGAAGGATGATGGGAATGAAGGTGGGGCCACAAGGATAAAGGAGGCAACGAGTGGCTGGAGGCAGAGGACGTTGGGAAGGGCCTAAATGAATACTTTGCATCAGTAATCACAAGAGAAAAGGACCTTTATCGTGGTGAAGTTGAAATTGAATGTGCCTGTGTGCTGTGCGATATGAAGATTAAGGAATTGGAGGTGTTGGATCTTCTTAAAAACATCAAGATTGATGTCCCCGGGGCTGGATGTGATATACTCCAGGTTGCTGTAGGGAGTGAGAGAAAAGATAGCTGGGGCAGTAGCCATGATCTTTGAATCCTCTTTGGCCACAGGGGAGGTGCCAGAGGATTGGAGAATGGCAAATGTAACCCCCTTGTTTAAAAAAGGTAATAGGGAGAATCCTGGGAATTCTCGATCGGTGAGTCTTGCATCAGTGGTGTGCAAACTAATGGAGAGGATTCTTAAGGATAGGATTTATGAGCATTGGAGAAGTACAATCTACTCATGGCTTTGTGAAGGGAAGGTTGTGCCTTGTGAGCCTAATTTTAGTTTTTTGAGAAGGTAACAAAATAAATTGATGACAGTAGGGCAATAGATGTGGTCTACATGGATTTTAAGCAAGGCATTTGACAAGGTCCCCCGTGAGAGACTCGTCCAGAAAGACATGATGCATGCTGATGTGGATAAAAAAATTGGCTTGTAAGAAGAAAACAGAGGGTAGAAGTGCAAGGAAAGTATCCTGCCTGGAGGTCAGTGACTAGTGGAGTGCCGCACGGATCTGTTCTTTGTGATTTTTGTAAATGACCTGGATGAAGAGGAAGGAGAGGTCAGTAAGTTTGCAAATAACAAGAAGTTCGGAGGAGCTGTGGATGGAGCTGAAGTTTGTTGAAGGTTACAAGTGGATATAGACAGGATCCAGAGTTCGGAAGTGAAGAGGCAGAAAGATTTCAAGTGTGAGGTGATGAATTTTGGAAGGACAAACCAGAAGGCTAAGTACAGGGTTAATGGTCGGTTACTTAAGAGTGTGGATGAACAGAGGGACCTTGGGGTCCAAATCGATACATTCCTCAAAGTCGCTGCACAGGTTGATGGGATAGTTAAGGCCTATTAATAGATTCATTAATAGGGTGGTTGAGTTTAGGAGTGGAGAGGTCATGTTACAACTCTACAAATCTTTGGTAAAACCACACTTAGAGTATTGTGTTCGGTTCTGGTCACTTCATTATAGGAAAGATGTAGAAGCTATGGAGAGGATGCAGAGATTATCCAGGATGTTGTCTGGAATGGGAAACTAGTCTTGTGAAGCAAGGTTAGCAGAGCTGGGACTTTTCTCTTTGGAGCATAGAAGGACAAGAGGAGACTTGATAGAGGTCTACAAAATTATGAGAGGCAAAGATAGTGTGGACCACCAGTTCCTGTTTCACAGGGCAGGGTCAGCAAACACCAGGGGACATGTGTACAAAGATAAGGGTAAGATGAAGGTAAGTTTTTTTTACATAGAGTTGTGAGAGCCTTGCCAGGGACAGTGGTAGAGGCTGAAACATTAGGGGCATTTAAGAGACTCTTAGACAAACACATGGACGAAAGGAAGGGTTTAATACTTTTTTTTAGGATGGAATATATGGGGCAGCACCACATCTAAGGCTGAAAGGCCTGTACTATGTTCTATGTAGTACTTGCCTCAGCCACCTCTTCTGGCAGCCCATTTCATACACTCACCACTGTAAAAAAAAAAGTTACCCCTTTGGTTCCTGTTAAATATCTTTTGATCTGGAACCTGTTTTTCTTTCTTGGAAGAGTTTGAAGCTGGCAAAGCTGCATTATTGTAAGATTTTATCAAATGTCATTCACTAACCCACATGGTGAAAAGTGAAAATATTTAACCTTTTGATTCATTTTTTAAATTCAAGGCAATTAACATGGATCGAGATATAGCGACTGACTTGCATTTCCAAATTATAATGGAAAGAATTTAAGAAGAGGCCATTGTAAACAAATCTTGACTAGATGCTGCATCTGTGGATTATTGTTATGGTAGTTGAAGGTGTAGTTTTTCATCGTGTAATTAATTCCATATCATTTTGGAAATGGAAAACAAGAGAAATAGCACTAAGTCATGAGTAAAATTGGCTTTAGCTCCTGAATACAAAATCTTCATCTCCTTATTACTTGCTGAGAATGTTTGGACATTACAAATCTGAGATTGTGAACATATTAGATATCTGTATTTTTTAAAAATAATGTTAATATTTTTAGCTCGAGTTCTTGTCGAACGTGATTTTTCATGTGATGTTATGCAAGGTCCCTACCAAGGCAAAGAACTATTTTGATTTTTTTTTAATCTCAAAAGCCTTTGAGCCATAATCAAAAAATAGCAAACCAAGTCATAGGAAATATTACAAGTCAGGAAAACAACAGCATACACATACAAGACCCTGAAATGATAACAAATGCTGGAGATACTCCACAGCTCGGACAGTCCAAAGCTGTGGAGTTTGTATATTCACGTGTGAATGCATCTGTTTCCTTTCCCTGGCTGCTCCTCTCACATACCATGAAAGTGAGTATGTTAATTGGCAACTATAAATTGCTCTGAGAGAAAGAGGAGAATCAGGATGGAATTAATGGGAAATTGAGAGAAAAGAGGGAGCAGGAAAATGTATGGCTTGGGATATCTCTGAGAGTCAGGATTGGCCCAATGGGCTGGAGTGGCCTGAAATGTTGACCTTACTTCTCTCTTCTGACATATCTCCCTACACCGGTGAGCATCGCCAGTACTTTGTTTTGTTTTTATTGGAAATATTTGGAGTATGAACTGAAGTGGAATTGCGAATCTGGTCTTCTCCAAATTATTTTGAAATGGAAAGGCATTTAGAGGAGGATAATGGGGGAATTAAAAAAGAGGAGCTTGAAATGTATGTGCGGCTGATCTTCCTCCACCTGACCTGCTAGTTTTTCTGCTTCTCTCCCCCTTTGTCTGCTTCTATCTGTCATGTTTCACCTCTGCCTGGTTTGCCAGTCCTGTGTGATACCCATCTCTCCTATCCTGTTCTCTTACACTGCCCTCTGCACTAACTTTCCTCACACTGGTGAAGTTTCAGTATGAAACATGAACCATTCTTTTTCTCCCACTGATGCCTCCAACAGATTATGTTGGACTTCTTGTTGATTTAGTGAGTGGTGTGCAGGGCAGAATACATATTTTAACTTGGTATGTTGAAAGTACAGTAAAACCCCTGGAATCCGTCACCTATGGAGATTGGTTAAGTGAATTTTCCGGTTGCTTGCGATTGCGTGATTGGTGAACCAAATGCTTGTTTGGGGGGGGGGGGGTGCAGAGGGGTCCCAATTTCATATTTCTTTTACCGCAGTCTCTTGTGCCAGTTGTTTTAATTCTGGATAATGGAGATTTTACTGTATTTAAAACATTGGAGATTGAGATATCTGCAAACTACTACCATCTCACAACAGGGAGCACTGAACTGAGATTAGTTTGACAATCATTTTTGTCCAATATACTTTTCTCAACTTGAACAATTAATCTACATTTAACTTCATTACCAAACTATAGAAGTTATTCCTATCATAATATTAAATAGCCCCTATCTATTTGTGTGAGTGATCTGATGCTGTTGTCAGTTTCCAGGCTTGCCAATGTACTTTCTAGCTCCTAACTAAAATAATTGGACTTCACACATCTTTTGCTGAAGGGATGTATTTTGACTATTTAAAAAAAAAATCCATGAGTACTTTTAGCAAATGTTATTTTAAAATACTTCTGATATAGTGGCAGACAAGGCGCCAAACAGTGGAGGTGACCAAATATTTGATTCAGAATATCAGTCCCAGGCATTTCAGAAATGCAATTAAAACCTGTCAAAGCAACACAGTAAAAAGTGTCTCTGCTGTGTGAGTTTGTCCATAAAGCAACTGCTCACAATTGCTTCAGAATGCTTTTGGCTCTTCTGTGCACGAGGAAAACTCTTTGTTAAATTCTTTCTTAACTCTACCATGAGATGAGTTCTTGTTTTTGAAGTAATCATAAAACATCAACAGAAATAAAATATACTTAAGAAATGTCAATTTTGTTAAAAGACTAACATTGAGTCCATTTGGTTGATGGCAACTGACTGTTCTAGCAGGTGTTGGATTTACTATGAATGCTGAATAAAAGTGAAAACAACCCCCTCAACACGTGTGGGCAATTTATTTCACTACACTTTCACAAATGCTATTGGAGGAAGATACTGTAGTTACCAGTTAAGCAGGCTATAAAATCCTCTATAATTAGGAAAGGAGGACTTAGAGGTCTATGGGTGGATAAGTGTTCTGGCAAGTGTTTGGCTCCCCTCTTAAACCTTTGTCACCTTAAAATCTTGTCAGAAATGTGATGAAAAACTTCTACCTGACAATATTGGTGCAGCTCCAGTAATATTTAAGGAACTTAATGCCAATGTAAAGTGCTTGGTAGATGATGGGTAAGCAAGTTTTCTGGTTGCTTGAGACTCTTACAATACCTAACTAATACACCTGCATTAAGAATAAACAGTTTAAAAGACAAAAATACAATAGTGGGATTAGACTGAATAAACTTCACTTGCATGAATATATAAACCTTAAAGCATTTTACTTTTTCAGTCACATTCTTTGAAAACATTCAACAGTCTCTGCATCTATAGGTTCTTCTCCTTCCAGGGAACCGCCCGAAAGACGAATAATAGCATAGATAATTAAACCCCTTTCCCAAGTTTAAAGATAAATCCTTTCAAATATACTTAATAATATTGTAATAAAGAGAATGATTCCTATAAAGCAGGGGAAAGGAGGCACTTTAAAAGAATCACCCCAATGGCATCAACCAGCTCTTCATCTTGGGTGGCGCCATTTAATTCAATCACAACTTTAATCAAACATCAGGTATGAGCAAAGCACGACCAAGGCACTCCACTGGATGAATATTTGTTCCTGTCATCCCAAGAGTTCTGTTATTTTAGAGAACATTTACAATTTTAAAAAAATTTTCATTAATTTTTATTTCTCTTCCTCGATTTCTTGAATTCCAGATAACAGGTTTTAATGTACATCCTTTATCAAGTAGGGTGGCACGGCTGGCGTAGTGGTTAGCGCAATGCATTTACAGCGCCAGCGATTGGACTAGGGTTCAAATCCCATGCTGTCTCTAGGGAGTTTGTACATTCTCTGTGGCTGCATGGGTTTTCCCCAGTTTCCTCCCACTGTTCAAAATGTGCTGGGGTGTAGGTTTAATTGGATGTAAATTTGGCAGCACAGACTCATGGGCCGAAATGGCCTGTCTAAATATAAAATTTAAGTAGGTGCAAGATTGAGATCATGAAGTGGATGTGCAAAATCGCTTTGAACATCTGTGCAGCGTTGTATGCACTACAGACTAACCATAGGCCATTCAAGCCCTTATTGAGATGAGAGGTTGGAGAAGAGAAAAACAAACAAAAAGGAAAATGTCAATATTGATTATAATTTTGTGCCGTGAAACAGATTCAAGTCTGCATTCTGTGAATTACAGCATCAATTTATTATGACATTGACCTTGACAGTGTATTTCCTTTGGATAAGTATTACATTTATCTCAATTCATCAGAATTAGAGCAGAATCCTATTAAAAGCTACAAAATCTAAACAGTAAAATATCACTTTAGTTGTTACAAACTAACTGACCCCGTTAGTACAGACACAGGAACAGCAATGGAAGATTTGCCAGATAGTGGTAAATTCAAAATAATGGTTTTTATTTAAACTATTAATCACATAACAGTTCTCACTTAACTCTAAACTTAAACCCCACTAGGCGTGAATATAATTGTGTAAGTGTGTGTAATATGTCCAAACTATTTCAGTTCAAACTTGAGTCTGAAAAGTTAATTTTAGGGCCCAGTATTTTAAAGTTGTGTTGAACTTGAAGATCTATTAAATTGTAGTTCAGAAGTAATTACGAAACATCAGGTTCTTTTAAATTGTTGTTTGAAGCAGTAATGAAGTGTTTGTTAATGAATTCAGTCCTTAGACTGTTCAAACTCAGAAATCTTGTTGAGTTATTTCCCCTGGAAGAAATTTCACACTGGTGATCTTCAACTTCCTCTTAGCTTCTTAAGAGTGCTGGAGCTCTTGTCCACAATAAGACTGCCTTCTAATAACAAAAATGGAGAGTCAGAAGTGGTTTGGCTTACTTTAAAGCCACTTAAAACAGCACCTCCTTCTCCAGAAAATATTATCAATCTTTTCCTTCTGATTTTTTCTTCTTCTAGTCTTCTGGGCTCAAAATGTCTCTGCCTTTGGATGTGTGTGTGTATATATATATATATCCTCAGAATCTTAAAATTGTGATCTTCATACCTCTAGCTTGTTGACGTCACAACTCTGAAAGATGACATCACTTCTGAATGTATTGTATGGGTGTGTGTGTAACCCTGTTCCAAACCTACTACATTACTTAAGACACACTGAACAACATCTACACACACTTTGAGGCGAAAAACAATGTTGCAGCGAAGAAGACTACCTCTCCTTCAAACGATCAGGTAATGTGCCAAAGTTAAGAGAGAGCTAAGCAAGGTCAACCTGCAGAAAGCTAGTGGATCTGATAACATTCCAGGCAGAGTGCTCAGGGGATGTGCAGCTCACCTGGCGTATCTTCTCACTGATATCTTTAAGATCTCCTGAGATATCCCAAAGTGCTTCAAAGCTGCCACTGTGCAGAAGTCGCCTGTGTTCTACCTCAATGACTACTGCCCTGTTGCACTCATGCCCATTGTCATGAAGTGCTTTGAGAGGCTCTTCATGGGGCACATCAAGCTCTTGCTGCCCCTGTAACTAGACCCCATGCAGTTCACTTGTAGACCCAACCACTCTACAGATGATGCCATTGCCACTGCCTTCCATCTAGTCCTCACCAACCTGGAAAACAAGGACTCGTATGTTCAAATGCTATTTATTGATTGCAACACAATCATACCACAGTACCTGATCTCTGCAATTGGACTCTTGACTTCCTGTCAGGGAGACCTCAGGTATTCTGGATCAGTAACAGCATCTCCAAGACCATCACACTGAGCACGGGGCTTCCCAGGGCTGAGTCCACTGTTGTTCACTCTGCTGACCAATGATAGCTCGAACCTCATCATCAAGTTTGCTGACGACACAACTGTCGTGGGCCTGATCAGTAAGAATGGCGAGTCAGCGTGCAGAGATGAAGTTGCAGTTGGTAATGGACTGGTGCACAGCCAACAACCTGTATCTGAACGTTAAAAAGGATGGTTGTCGACTTCAGGAGGGCCTGGAGGACTACGGTCCGCTGACCATTGATGGTCATTGAGGTCCATTGAGGTCATCATCAAGAGTTTCAAGTTTCTTGGATTGCAATTTGCGGAGAACCTCATATAGTCCCGTAACACAAGCTCTATAGTTAAGAAAACCCAATAACACCTCGGCTTCCTATGAAGGCTGATGAAAGTTCATTTCCCACCCTGCATCTTCACTACATTCTGCAGAGGATGAGTATCGAGAGCATCCTGTGCACCTGCATCAACACCTGGTTTGGAAGCTGTACCTCCTCAGACCACAGGACCTTGCAGAGGATACCGAAATCAATGGAAAAGATCATTGGGTGGGGGGGCTCTCTTCCTACCATGAAAGACTATTAAAACACTCGATGTAGGCGAAAGGCAATAAACATTGTGAAGGACTCCACTTACCCTTCAAGATAACTGTTTTACCTTCTGCCAAGAGCTTTTTCCCTCAAGCCAATACTCGTGAATTCCCAGAACAGTTGGGGATTGGGTACCGTGGACTGTTAGTGTATAAGTCTTAATATTTTAAATATGTTGAACTTCTATTCTAACCTATATTTATGTGGTCCTGGAGAAACACTATCTCATCTTTACTTTGCGAGCATGGTATGAATGATATATAAAGATGACTTGAATTGACATATTTATAAGGAATATAGCTTAACCATAACCTAGTATTAATATTAACACAGATCCATTGAAAGTAAAAGTCCAAAAATGACAGAAATCTGGACCACCCAAGAATTCACTCTCAAACTCTTTTAATTTAGTAGGTTTTTGTGTGCATGCATAAGCCCCACAGATGCACAGTGACAACACTTAATACAGGTGATCTTATCACAAATATATTCATTTTTATATTGCATTTTAATTTTACAAGCTCATTTTTAAACATAATTTCAAGCATGACCTGCTATTTTTGAAAAAAAAAGTTGACATTTTTGTCAAGTGTTGACTTTATTTTTCTCTAAAACTGCTTGTTTTGATAATATTTGCCAATGAATTGTGGTGCTACCACTATGAATAATGTATGCTTATGCTCCTCCCTCTCTGATATCTTCATAAAGACTATTATGCCCAGATCCCTCCCTCAGTACCTGCCTTGGAACCAGGCCAGCAGCATGCAAGCTGTGCTGACATCTAAAGGTGATTAAAGCCTATTAATCACAGATGCTTGTCTAATGTGGTTGATTAGTAGGACATGAATAAAATATCAAAATTTACCTGTTCATCTCTTCTTTATTCCTCCTTAGGGCAGTACAGTTACTGCAACGTTGTTACAGTGTAGCGATCGGGTCCAGGGTTCGAATCTCACGCTGTCTGTAAAGAATTTGTACATTCTTCCTGTGTCTGCGTGGGGTTTCCCCTCCCACCTTCCAAAACATATCAGGGATTGTAAGTCAATTGAGTGTGATTGGGCAGTAAGGGCCTATTACCGTGCAATGTGTCTAAAAAGAAATTAAATATGAATTTTAAAAGTTTGCCCAAGAATCTGGAAAATCTAGATTGACCCAATCCCTGAGCAGTCCAGATTTTAAGACTTTTACTGTAATATTTGTGGTTTACATGCTATCTGCAGAAATTTTTAATTAAAAGCATTACAATGAAGAGGATGATGTGATGCTCTGAATTTTCAACAAACAGAACAGGACCAAGAGCTCAATTTTTCATATGCCTGCCTCTAACAGCCAGTCTTGCAAATGGACAGAAACCACTAAAGTTTCTTTACAAAAGAGAAAAATCAGCGAGATACTGAACACCTCAGGGTGCTTTCGCTCTCTCTGCATTTTCTCCGACAGCTTGCATAGTTCAGTCTCAGGTAAAATAAGAGTATCCAACGCCATTGAAAATGTAATTGAAGAGCCAAACAGAGAGCTGAAGGAAATAAAAAACCCAAGTTATAAATCGTATTTTATACATCTTGCACAATACAAAAGACATTTGCACTGAAGTTTGGGTTATTTTTCATAATTTATTGCTTATAAATCATCTACACCATTGAAATCTTTGGTAAAAAATAAAATCTAGCTCAATTTAACAATAAAATCTTCACAATGATCTACATACATATTGCACACAGAGGCTACT
Organism: Narcine bancroftii; assembly: GCF_036971445.1. Taxonomy (NCBI): domain Eukaryota; kingdom Metazoa; phylum Chordata; class Chondrichthyes; order Torpediniformes; family Narcinidae; genus Narcine; species Narcine bancroftii. The sequence goes on from NC_091469.1 coordinate 130,767,568, forward strand.
CAATGGTCACAGTTAGGGAATGTTCAGAATTGTTCTGTGAGGAGCTTGCAACTTATACAAGACATGCCTTCACCACCAAAATAAAACAATTCTCAAAGTTGTCTTAAAAATATTTATTCAATTTCTCACAACATTAATTACTGGCATCTGACCTCAAAGTAAACTACTGGATATCAGCCTGAAAGGAGAAAAAAAATAGCTTGATGCATTGGTTCAGTAATGTTGAAACAAAGTCATTTTACGTAGTGCTACATTTGTCATGTGTGTGGAGAAACAACAAACATCAATATATCCCAGCAATCTGTCCTGGAAAAATGTCTGCAGTTTGCATTTCAATTAAAAAAACAAGGTCCCCCATTGTGATTTTTCTGTATTCAGGAAGTGTTGGATGGGTTTGGGCAGACTTTGATCTCACCCAAATGATTTCGCAGTTCTGGACACAATTCAATGAGCAGCAGCTCCATCAGTGTCTGAAACAGGAGAGGGAAGAAACGTTACAAAAAGTTTGCCACATCCTGCTCTTCAGGTACCATTTGGTAGACATGAATTCAAATAGAGTGCAGTCCACCAAATTGCTGGAGGAACTCAGCAATTCATGCAGCATCCTTCATCTTTCCTGGTCCACCAATCCCTTACTGGCCCTGGACCTGACTCTCCTTCCCACTCTCAGATCTGAAGGGTTCTGGATCTGGGCCACAACACTGACTTCTCTTTTTTCTCCCACTGACGCACTTGACCTGCTGAGTTCCTCTAGCAAATGGTATGCTGGCTCCTGACTAGAAATGCTGCCCAACCCACCGAGTCCCTCCACCCCCTTGTTCCAGCATCTGTAGTTTTGGCATTTCTCTAGATCAGTGGTTCTGAACCCCCCACCCTACTCACCTATCACCTTAAATAATTCCTTACTAACCACAGACACCAATGGCATGGGTCATCTGCGGTTAGTAAAGGATTACTTAAGGTAGTAGGTGTATGGAAAAGAAGAATGAGAACAACAGTCCAAGATACAAGCTCCATGAGAGGGTGCTCTATCTACATGTATCAGGATAAACATGGGGAACCAAGAGGTGCTGGGAAACGGTGAGAAATATGATGGTTTTTCTCATGGTTTTTAATTGGAAATGTCATCATCAGTTAAGAATTAAACAGGAAAAATTCTGGATATCTTCCCAAGCACCATCAAAAGCATAACTTGGGTAATTACTGGCAGATTTGGAAGGCCGGATCCATCAGCCTGTCCTCCTGTTGGGAAGGTCCTGTGATGGAGGGTGCATTTCATCACATGGAGTTTTGCTGAAATTCCCTGAAGAGAAAGAATTTAGCTTTCAGTTTTTGAGCTGGGGTGGATCCCACTGACTCCCATGGAATAGGAGGCACGACAAAAACCAAATTAAACTAATAAAAATAATCAGTCATGTAATTTTTTTTGTGTGTGTGGTTAAATATGTTATCCTTAAACTTAATCTTGAGAATGACAAGAAATTCTATATTAGGAGCAAGCAGATAACGAGGCAAGTACAGGCCTTCTTTGGGACTAAAGGGGTAATCCACGTGTTGTGCAGGGAATGTGAGCTAGATCCTAAATGAATGTGTTGATATTCTGGACCATGGCAGAAGTAAGGAAGAGACATCAAATATTTTCGAGCACACAAGGGCTGAATAATCTTCAAGACCAGATGATATCAATCCCTGGTTCTTGTGAGAGGCAAGGAAGGAGATAGCTGGGGCTTTGACAAATATTTTTGCATCCTTATCAGCCATAGGTGAGTACGTGAAGACTGGTGGATAGTAAATGTTCTTCTTTTATTCGAGACAGCAGCAGGGATAATGAAAATATCTAAATAATTTTATAATTTAGACCAGCATTTCTCAAACTGGGTTCCGTGGAAGAAATGGGTACTAATAAATAAAACTTGTTAATATCTGTTTTTACTTCATTTTAATTTAAATTACTTTTTACCTGTGTTTCTAAACAGTTGCTTCAACATTAACAAAACAAAATGATGTCTTGAGGTCTGACATCAGCAGCAGATGTCAAGACACCATTTTCAATCAATGTGACTCAGATACCTTTGGATCGAGTGTAGGCACATTTTAAAAATTTCAACTCCCTCCCTCCACCCTCCACTCACTTGCTCCCTCCTCCCAACCTTCTTGCTGAGGTTGGTGTGGGTACTGATGATAGAGTCGGCGTGGGTGCCAGAATGGTGTTGGTCGTGACTGGGACCTGCGTCGATAAGGGGCGTGGAGGGCTACAGTACGTTTGCAGTTGGGGTCACCAGCAGAGCTGACGGTGACTCAAACACCTGGTCAGCGGGGACAGGGATAAGTGATGGAAGTGTTGCAAGCTCGGGCCTGTTGGAGGTATCAGGAGCTCCACTTGCAGGCAGCTGGGGCCGAGATGGATACCCACATCAGAGGCCTGTGAGCAGCTGGGAATGGTCGGTGATATTTGTACTTGCAGTTTGGTTAATATTCAGTTAAAACAATCAAATTCTGAAGAAATAAGATTTTGCAAGCACTGCCTTAGATTGCTTACTGTTTAAGAAAATTAATTTAATTTAGGCTCAACCACACATCAACCACAAGTTGATACCATTCTACTTCCAGTTGGCTTCCGATTTGTAACTACGGGGTTCCGTGATTTCCAAATGCTCCCCAAAAGGATTCTGTGAGCTAAAAAGTATGGGAAGCCCTGAACTAGACACTCAGCACAGTAACAGGCCCTTTCAGTCCAAATATACCCTATTAGCCAACCATCCCCGTACATTTTGAAGGGTGGGAAGAAACTGGAGCGGCCGGAGAAACCCCACGCAGACGAGGGGAGAATGTACAACTTCTTACAGAGGGTACTGATTTGAACCTGGTTCTGTAACACCATTGCACTAACCGTTCCACTAACTGTGCCGCCCCTCCGGTAATCTTGCCATTTAATATTTAAAAGCTATTTAATTACAAAGCACATTTGTACCCAGCAGAGATTTGCTGGCTGTTGAAGAGTCCCATTTGGGGGTGAGATCTCTGCCAATCAAGATCCCACTGCCACTGGACTCCAAGACCAGGTAACCACAGATCAGAAGGGACCTCACATAGGAACTCCAAAGAAAGGCTCTGTCTGGACCAGAGTTTGATCCACAGTGCCGGTCATCAATAACCTGAGCTTTTTAAAAAATATATTTACCCATTCACAGTTGTGGATGTTGCTGGTAATTCTGTCATTTAGTGTCCATTTCTAATTGTTTTACAATTAAGGATGCGCTCTAGTATTTGCCAAAGCCCTTTCCTGCTCACGGTGTCGAAGGCTTTGGTGAGGTCAACAAAGGTGATGTAGAGTCCTTTGTTTTGTTCTCTGCACTTTTCTTGGAGCTGTCTGAGATCAAAGACCATGTCAGTGGTTCCTCTGTTTGCGCGAAAGCCGCACTGTGATTCTGGGAGAATATTCTCGGCGACACTAGGTATTATTCTATTTAGTAGAATCCTAGCGAAGATTTTGCCTGCAATGGAGAGCAACGTGATTCCCCTGTAGTTTGAGCAGTCTGATTTCTCGCCTTTGTTTTTGTACAGGGTGATGATGGTGGCATCACGAAGATCCTGAGGCAGTTTACCTTGGTCCCAACAAAGCTTGAAAAACTCATGCAGTTTGGCATGCAGAGTTTTGCCGCCAGCCTTCCAGACTTCTGGGGGGATTCCATCCATACCTGCTGCTTTGCCACTTTTCAGTTGTTCGATTGCCTTATATGTCTCATCCAGGGTGGGAACCTCATCCAGCTCTAGCCTTAGGGGCTGTTGAGGGAGCTGGAGCAGGGCGGAATCTTGGACTGAGCGGTTGGCACTGAAAAGAGATTGGAAGTGTTCTGACCATCGGTTGAGGATGGAGATCTTGTCGCTGAGGAGGACTTTGCCGTCTGAGCTGCGCAGCGGGCTTTGGACTTGGGGTGAGGGGCCGTTCACAGCCTTTAGAGCCTCGTAGAAACCCCTGAAGTCGCCAATGTCCGCGCTGAGCTGTGTTCGTTTGGCGAGGCTAGTCCACCACTCATTTTGGATCTCCCGGAGTCAGATACAGCAATGAGCTCTCTGAACCCTTCTCCATTAACAGTGGCTTGAAGCAAGGCTGTGTTCTCGCACCAACCCTCTTTTCAATCTTCTTCAGCATGATGCTGAACCAAGCCATGAAAGACCCCAACAATGAAGACGCTGTTTACATCCGGTACCGCACGGATGGCAGTCTCTTCAATCTGAGGCGCCTGCAAGCTCACACCAAGACACAAGAGAAACTTGTCCGTGAACTACTCTTTGCAGATGATGCCGCTTTAGTTGCCCATTCAGAGCCAGCTCTTCAGCGCTTGACGTCCTGCTTTGCGGAAACTGCCAAAATGTTTGGCTTGGAAGTCAGCCTGAAGAAAACTGAGGTCCTCCATCAGCCAGCTCCCCACCATGACTACCAGCCCCCCCACATCTCCATCGGGCACACAAAACTCAAAACGGTCAACCAGTTTACCTATCTCGGCTGCACCATTTCATCAGATGCAAGGATCGACAATGAGATAGACAACAGACTCGCCAAGGCAAATAGCGCCTTTGGAAGACTACACAAAAGAGTCTGGAAAAACAACCAACTGAAAAACCTCACAAAGATAAGCGTATACAGAGCCGTTGTCATACCCACACTCCTGTTCGGCTCCGAATCATGGGTCCTCTACCGGCACCACCTACGGCTCCTAGAACGCTTCCACCAGCGTTGTCTCTGCTCCATCCTCAACATCCATTGGAGCGCTTACACCCCTAACGTCGAAGTACTCGAGATGGCAGAGGTCGACAGCATCGAGTCCACGCTGCTGAAGATCCAGCTGCGCTGGATGGGTCACGTCTCCAGAATGGAGGACCATCGCCTTCCCAAGATCGTATTATATGGCGAGCTCTCCACTGGCCACCGTGACAGAGGTGCACCAAAGAAAAGGTACAAGGACTGCCTAAAGAAATCTCTTGGTGCCTGCCACATTGACCACCGCCAGTGGGCTGATAACGCCTCAAACCGTGCATCTTGGCGCCTCACAGTTTGGCGGGCAGCAACCTCCTTTGAAGAAGACCGCAGAGCCCACCTCACTGACAAAAGGCAAAGGAGGAAAAACCCAACACCCAACCCCAACCAACCAATTTTCCCTTGCAACCGCTGCAATCGTGTCTGCCTGTCCCGCATCGGACTTGTCAGCCACAAACGAGCCTGCAGCTGACGTGGACTTTTTACCCCCTCCATAAATCTTCGTCCGCGAAGCCAAGCCAAAGAAAGAACAATTAAGGAGATCAATAAGAGTCCACCAGGTCCATGGGACTGGAATCATGTAGAAACCAAACCCAAAAGGAGGCAGACTTCCTTCCCTGACGGACATCTATAAAAAAATTGCTATTTTATCAAGTTTGATAGGCAAACATCCAAATGCATGTACATCTGGATGATTGATAGTCACGTTTTATAGACTGACACGTACCCCATCAGTTGCTGTTGGATAATAGGCACATTTTTCTAATAGCCTACAGCCAAAGAGTTGCATTATTGCGATGAACTAATGGTAGCCTAGCAATTCAATTACTAGACTCGACATTTTTCAGAAAGTGTAATCCCTCAAGCTCAAATCTTATTATAGCAGCCAGGGAACTTAAAGTCAGTTCATTAAATAAATCGTGAATAAAAAAGGCAGCAGAAAAACTATGACCAGAGAGTTAACTGCAAAATTTGGAGAGCAGTCCATAAAATTAACCAAATAGTTACCTGACCCAGGGATACGTCTAAATATTTAACCTCCTCCATGATGACAAGGGTCCCTCCAGAGAGGTGGGTGACAGCAGAGGCTGGGTTCACAAGATCACAAGATAAAGGAACAGAAGTAGGACATTCAGCACATTGAGTCTGCACCCTTAGCTAAACTGTTCTCGCATCTAGTTCCAAATTCCAGCCTTTTTTCCATATTTCTTAATACCCTGACTAATTAGATAGCTATCAGTCTCCTCCTTAAATTCCCCAAAGGATCGGGCCTCCACAGCTGCATGTGGCAACGAATTCCAAAAATCTATGACCCTCTGGCTAAAGGAATTTCTCCTCATCTCTGTTTTAAATGGGTACCTTCTAATTCTAAGACTGTGCCCTCTTCTCCTGGATTCACCTATCAAGGGAAACATCTTATTCACATCTACTCTGTCCAATCCTTTCAGCATTCAAAATGTTTCTATGAGATCCCCTCTCATTCTTCTCTTTCTTTGGCTTGGCTTCGCGGACGAAGATTTATGGAGGGGGTAAAAGTCCACGTCAGCTGCAGGCTCATTTGTGGCTGACAAGTCTGATGCGGGACAGGCAGACAATGAAAACAGCCCAAAAGCTCTAAACATTCCTCATGTTAGCCTTTGCATTCCAGGAATCATCCTGGTACATCTCTGTACTCTCTCCAACATAATTTCATCCCTTATATGGGGCCCAAAACTGTACACTTGAAGGGGCGTGTGCCTTCTAAGGTCAACGTATCAAAATAGATTGAAATAAAGGCTTCTGCTGAGCCAATCTTCCTCAATGTTGAGCAATTCAGCACTCCAATGTGGAATCTTCATTGCCCATCATGATGTGTTGCAATCACACAGCCACTGACCAATCTAGCTGAGTTCTGAGAGTCAAAGTTGACTATGCCTTGCAGCAAGTGGGTAATGAGAGAACCAGCAAGAGCAAACCTATCTCTGTCATCAGTCTCCTTCACGTTAGTGCATCTGTCCATGATGTACAAATAAAATGGCCAAAACAGACCATGTAGAGATAAAATCCTGTCATGAGCAAAAGCTCCCATGATATTGGGCATAACCATTTTGCTCAATGAGATTGATTAAAATAGATGTGGTTCAAAACTCCAAAGTGCTGCACTGTAGATTTCAGATACAATGTTGGTATCACATTGGGAATTATTTAGTTTCATCCTGCAAAAAAATCTATTTCTGCTGGCTCCTGCCCATTAGCAACTCAAGTGAAGTGATGGGGAAGATGTTAACTGTCTTAGCTCATCGTACACACTCACCAACAGTTTGATCAATAGTGCTCAGTTGGAATTTGGCTCCAAGCCTTCATACAACCTCGGTCTAAAAGGCCTGAATTTCAGAGATGTTGTGATAATGCCTGCCCTTAGCAGTAATTGATCGTAATCAGTATCAAGCAGCCTGAGTACATTTGAAGTCAAGGAGAACCCCGCAAATTGATTTGGTTGGGGGTTAAAGGGCAGGGTAATCAATGTAATCCACCTTAATGACTATCGACCAGTCACACTTACATCAACAGTGATGAAGTGTTTTGAAAGGCTGGTGATGAAGCAGGTCAGCTCCTGTCTGAGCGGTGACATGGATACGTTCCAGTTCACCTATCGTAGAAACAGGTGGATGCCATCTCACTGGCTCTACACAAAGCCCTGGAACACCTGGACAGCAAAGATGCATACATCAGGATGTTTTTTTTAAAATCGTCTACAGTTCGGCATTTAACATCATCATCCCCTCAAATCTGATCAGCGAACTCCAAAACCTGGGAGTTAACAATCCACTGTGTAATTGGATCATGGATTTCCTCATCTCCAAACCACAATCAGTGAGGATTGCTAAGAACTTCTCCACAAACTCCATCACAGGGCTGTATCCTTTGCCCCCAGCTCTACTTACACCTATGACTGTTTGGCTCCGTATGACAATAACACCATCTACAAATTTGCCGACGATATAATAGTAGAGGGTTGTATAAAGGATACAGGAGGGAGATTGAAAACTTGGTTGAATGGTGCACCAACAACAACCTCACACTCAATGTCACCAAAACCAAGGAGCTGATTGTTGACTTCGGGAAAGGAAAGCCAGAGGTATGCAATCCTGTGATCATTGGGGGATCAGTGGTGGAGATGGTGAGCAAATTTAAATTCTTGAGAGTCACCATATCGGAGAGTTTTTCCTGGACCCAACACACCAATGGCATCAATGAGAAAGCACATCAGCACCTCTACTTCCTCAGGAGTTTGTGAAGATTTGTTATGACACCAGAAACTCTGATAAATTTCTACAGAGGTATGGTGTAAAGTGCTCTGACTGGCTGCATCACGGTCTGGTATGGTAACACCAATACACCTGAATGGAAAGGTAGTGGACACAGCCCACGACATCACAGGCAACCCCCCCCCACTATTGAGTATATCTACAGGGAACGTTGCCATCAGAAGAGCAGCAGCAATCATCAAAGACCCATACCCCTCAGCACATGTTCTGTTCTCACTGGTGTCATCAGCAAAGAGATACAAGACTGGCACCACCAGGTTCAGGAACAGCTGCTACCTCTCTACCATCAGACTCCTCAATGACAAACTCAATCAGGGACTCTTACTTGTGCACATTATTGATTTTCTTTGCTCTCCCTGTATTGCACAGTCATTTTGTTCAAATTTGTTATCAGTTTACAATTCTTTTATTTGTTTATATGTTTACGCTGTGTACAGTTTACTTTTTGCACTACCAATTAGTGGTAATTCTGCCGCTCCTTCAGGAAAAAGGAATCTCAGGACTGTAAGTGATGTCACGCATGTACTTTGACAATAAATCGGAAATCTAAGAGGATTGGTAATGGTTCTGTGACTGAGCATCAAGGGGCTATTACATGTTGTTGATGTTGTTCTTAACATTTACGGGTTTATGGTAACTATTTGAAGAAATTATAAAATCAATGTGTTAAAATTCAGTACATGGAGGAAGCACGTTTATTACAATAATTTGTACAATAACTTGAAACTGACAAAATGCTTGGTGAAAGAGGTAGGTTTAAAGATTGAGACGATCACTGGATGAATTCAAGTTTAAGGCTGAGGGAGATGAAGGCTTGTCAGAGCAGTTATAATGCAGGATTGAAAAAGAGGTCAAAAGATAGGAATATAAATTATCTGGGAGAGTTGTAGGGCGAGAGAAATTCAAATATTTTGGGGTTATTGCACCCCATTCACAATTAGCTACCACTTTCCAGATGTATCATATTCCAATGCTAACAACGACGAACAAGAGGCCATCATGTCCACAGAAATCTTGGTATGCTCAGTGAGAGATGTGACTGTGGCCTGATCGACCACAAATGCCTTGGGGACCTGATCAATCTCCACAGCTCTCTGCTGTGCACACATGTTATTAACATTTCATTACATTAATATTCAAAAACATTTCATTTGGTGACATTTTGTCACATCTTATCTAAATAATTCCATAACCAGTTTTATCATTAAATACATATGTCAGGAATAGGAAATAACTAACATCTTACACCTGAATTAAGCTAATGACTCATGGTATATATTATACATCATTTGAATTTCTGTACATATGTATAAAAGAACAAGGCTTTTAGCCTTTTATCAACTGGCACAGGTGAGTTGATCCTAAATGACTGGGTAAAATGACAGGATATGATTTGTGAAAATGAAGTAGCTGACATCTTCTGCTTTACAAATATAACCAATTAAAATGCATTCAGTTAAATGGATATCAGGTTAACAGATTCAACTGCAAAGAACGAGAATATTGACAAGACATGAGGAGAAAGTGCAGGATTGATGAAATGTAAAAATGGAACTCTTGGAACTGCTATAGAACATAAATATGAGTATGACAGGGCCATCCGGCCTGTCGAGCCTGCTCTGCATTCCTAGCTGGTTTTTCTCTGGTGATAAATGATTTGGTTGTAAATATGCATCTTAAGGAGGGATTAGGAAATATATTTCTCATCTGTGGCATAGTCGGGACTAGAACTCATTGGCTGAAAGGGTGGGAGAGGCAGGGTCACCTTTTCATTTTTAAACGATACATAAATGTACAGATTAAGCGGCCATAGGTTTGTCTACAAGGAAAGATCGAGCTTGGGATTTCTTTTTTGACTGGGTCCTCATGACCTTCTTCTGGGTCGTAACTTAAATCATGAAATATATTTTGCAAATTCCTCTTACTTCAACCCTCTGAGCCACAAATTAATATTTATATTTGTGGCGATACATCATTAGCCTACTGTAGGGGGCGATCTCTGTACCTGCAGGAAGATCACCGGAGGACAGACCACATCTAGCAGGCTGTCAATCAGCCGACCTGGATAGACCTAACTCTGACCAGCCAGCTGTCAATCAACCGCCCGGGATATAATCCTGAGCTGGCCCCTCCTGAGCCAGTCACTCGGGAGCCAACAGTTCAGCTACCACTGTAGCAGAGACTTTTAACTGAATAAAGCCTGTTGTACAGTCTTTCTCGAGCTTTGTGTCTGGTTACTGCTGCAGCAGCGCATCACAATATTGTCAGCACAAGATACGGGCACACTGAATCAGTACAGAGGGGATGAACCAGTTAGAAATTTGTTCCTTTCCACTCCGTTCCCATTGCTTAGAAACTTCCCTCGCCAGTGAGAGCACGTGAGAGAATGCCGATGCTGAATCTAGAGCGATTAACAATTTGCAGGAGGAGTTCAGTGGGTAGAGTAGCATCAGTGGGAGACGAAGAACAGGTTTCTGACCCAAAACATTGACCATTCTTTTTCTCCCACTGATACTGAGTTCCTCCAGCAGACGGTGTTTTGCTATGTATTTACCGTGACTGATGTATTTCCCCCTCCTCTCTTCTCCTTTCAGGAGGTTAGGATTTTACAATAGCTGTCACTATATTTATCCAGTTATCACAACATTCTAATTTTATTTGGATGATACGACAATTGTTACTGGTTTGGAGGACAGTTTTAAAATGTAGCATTTTGTAAATGGGCGCATCTTGGACATTTTTAATGCTCGTCTGCTTCAGCACTGCATTTCAGATCAGGGGTAAAAATTGGTGTAGATCTCTACGAATGCAACTTCCCTCTCCCTTTCAGCCAGTAAGAGCGCCAAGAGGACATATTGTTCTCACTCTACATACTATGGACATCCTACTTGAAAAAAAATCTATCTTAAAGGAAGAAATAAGCAGGAGTCTGCCATTGTAAGATTATCATTATTGTTTAAAAGAGACAATAACATCACAACATGTAGAAGCAAAGTAGCCCACTCACCTCATGCCTCCATCACTAAATCATGGCTGACCTTTTCCCTCAGTGCACCAATCCTTTAATGAGACAAATATCTATTGATCTCTGAGTTGGATATAACCAATAGTTCTCTCAGGAACAGAATTCTAGATTCACTCTGCTATGGCGAGGATCACATCTCCATCCTAAGCACTCAAACCTTTATATCAAGGCTGTGACCCTTGTTTTTCAGGTCATTCAACTTCATGTTCTGCTGCATTTAGTACATTTCAGCGATCACCTCTCATTCTTCTAAACTCCCAGACTGCTTAATCTCTCTTGACATAACAAAGCTGCTTACCTATCAATCTCTCCCCAAATGCACCCAGTGACTTGGCCTTGACAACCGGCTGTGGCAACAAATTCCACAGATTTACCACCCTTCTGGCTAAAGAAAGTCCCTTGCAATGTCGGTGTGGAATTGTACAAAAGTGCTGGGGACATTCAGCAAGTCACGCAATATCCATATGAAATAAAAGGTCATTGATGTTTCAGGCCTGAGCCCTTCATTCGGAGCATCGAAGATCAGGCAGACGCTCCTTGTAACACTGCGCATGAAGAATTCAGGCCTGAAATGTCAACCATCTTTTATTTCTTATGGATATTGTGTGACCTTCTGAGTTTCTCCAGCATTTTTGTGAACTGCACTAGACCCCAGCAACTGCAGATTTTCTTGTTTATCACCACTGTTTGGTGTGGACATGGTGGGCTTACTGCTGGGGGAACTCAGTGGGTCAAGCAGCATCAGAGGGATGATTTGAGTCAGAACCCTTCATCAAGAATGATAAAGAGAAGAAAGCCAGTATTATGAGGACAGAGTGTAAGAGGTTAGACAGGGTCAGTCAGGGATTGGTGGATCAAGGAAGGATGAACGATGACAGATGGGGAGAGCGAGAGGTAGTGTTGGGAGGGCTTAGGCAGGCAGCTGCCAGACAAAGGGACAGAGGCAAGAAAGTAAAAAAGGGGTCAGGTGGAGGAAAATTGAGTAATTACAAGCCCCTTTCACACTTGCATCCCTGTAAATCGACTGTTGAGTGTCCCAGGGTAGGAATGGGCATTTGGCCTTTCACACTAGACCACTCCTAACTGGGACACTGAAAGCTTTCACATTTGCAAGGGTTTAGTCCCGGCGTTTGGCCTGTTTCACACTTGCCTGATCTCAATGCCGGCAGAGGCCGGGGATTGTACTAGGGGTCGAGGCTTGCAATCCCCGGCGTGAGATGACATCATCCGAGGCCGGCGCTGAGCTGATTTTGCTTTCACGCTTGCCACTTTAAAGGCCAATTGGCGTTTGATTCCTTGGATCACTGGCAAATGTGAAAGGGGCTACAGGCGAGGCAGGAGAACAATGAGTGGAAACAAAGGCCATCACTACTGCAATCTGTTGAGAAGGAGGAAACTATTGGGAGAAGAGGTGAAGGAGAGATTGCACCAGATGGAACCCAAGTGGGAGGAGATCCTGTTGGTGAAATGTGGGTAAAATAGGATGGAATCAGAAAGGAGAAAGGGGAAAAGAAAGCAAAAAGGGCTGGAGGGAAGAGGGGATCCAGACATGGATTGGAAGAAAAGAGAGAGGATATTGACTGAAATTGGAAAATTCAACATTCATACAATGATGCAGTTTGCCCTCTGAGTTCCTCCAGCAGATTGTTTTTTCTTCAATCTCTTTCGGCTATGCTCACCAAGGCCCTCTATAAATAGAGCACATTTCTATCCTTGTACTCAAAGCAGCTTTCAATAACGGTATACACTTCACTTATTTTTTTAATTGTTGGCACAGCTGGTGAGGAAATCTATCATCCTCATTGGTGGATCCTGGGGAAGATACTGCATGAAAAGGGAAGGAACAGGCAAAAGGACAATGGGGATACACCGATTCCAAGGCAGCTTCATTCCTCTTTCATCCCATTGAGTTGGTCATAAATACCCACAGCTGAACCCACACTGGAGGATGCAATCCCCACTGTACTCACATAAAGGAGATGCTTGTTGGCACTGGCTTCCTGGAGTGCACTGAAGACTTTAGTGATCCCATGGCGTGCATTCTGCTGCCCAACTAGGTTCTGCAGTGCATCTGGAAAAACATAGCGAATGTTTCTTAGTTCACATCCCAGGATTTACAGTTGACCCATCCATCACAAGGAAGTCTTGCCCCAAGGGGAGTAAAAAGTTACAGGCATGTCAGCAAAAACTTATAGGCTTTGATTTTGCTGGAAAAATAATCATTTATATCTTTTCAAAAATGACAACAGCTGGAGGATGACAGCGGAGTTACAGGGGATGCCCTGAGGTTGGTGATGTTTTTAATGGCTGCAGATTCACAGGATGAGTTTTTACATCCTTCTCCAACCACATCAAAATGATTTGAACTGACATGAATGTAAGCCTCATAATGTACTTATCCTACAATAAAGTGCTCCAGTGAAGCAGATCGGCACTGTGTGAGCGGTGACATGAATCCATTCCATTTCGCCTACTGTAGCAACTGGTCTACAGCAGATGCCATCTCACTGGCTCTACACAAAGCCCTGGAGCACCTGGACAGCAATGACGCATACATCAGGATACTCTTTATCGACTACAGTTCGACATTCAACACCACCATCCCCTCAAAACTGACCAACAAACTCCAAGATCTTGGACTCAACACCCCACCTGTATAATTGGTTCTTGGATTTCCTCACCTTCAGCCGACGATTGGTGAGAACATCTCCTCCACAATCTCGATCAGTACTGGAGAACCAGAGGGCTGCATTCCTAACCCTCAACCTATTCGCTATACACCTTTGACCGTGTGGCTTGGTATGACAATAACTCCACCATCTACAAATTTGCTGATGTTACCACAGTAATGGAATATATAAAAAGGGGCGATTAGTCAGAATACAGGAGGGAGATGGAAAACTTGGCTGGATGGTGCACCAACAACAACCTGACTCTCAATACCTGCAAATCCAAGGAGCTGATTGTTTACATATGGGAGAGAAAACCAAACGTGTATGGTCATTGGGGATCAGAGATGGAGAGGGTGAGCAAATTGAAGTTCTTAGAAGTCAGCATCTTGGAGGATCTTTCCCAGACCCAACACACTAATGGCACAGTGAAGAAAGCATGTCAGCACTTCCATTTCTTTAGAAGTTTGGAGAGATTTGGTATGGCAAATTTCTACAGAGGTGTGGTGGAAAGTGTGGTGACTGGCTGTATCATGGTCTGGTATGGGAACACCAACACCCCTGAGCATAAAGCCTTGAAAAAAGGTAGTTGACACAGCCCAGGACATCACAGACAAAACCCTCCCTACTATTGAAAACTTCTACAGGCAGCGCTGCCGTCGGAGGGCAGCGCAATCATCAAAGATCCACACCACCCAGCACATGCTCTTTCTCACTGCCATCATCAGGAAAGAGGTATAGCTGACACAAGAATTGCACCACCAGGTTCAGGAACAGCTGCTACCCCTTCATCATCAGCCTCCTCAATGATAAACTCAATCAGGGACTCATTTAAGGACTCCTACTTTTAATTGATTTTTTTTCTCTGTATTGCATTCAGTTTGATTACATTTCTTATTTATTTACATGTGTACAGTTTTTTTTGCACTGCCAATAAGTGGTAATTCTGCTTCACCCACAGGAAAAAGAATCTCAGGGAGCGGCTGAAGGACCCACACCAGGTTGTGGACTACAGGAGACTGGAGGCCAAAGAATCCACATCAGGGTGTGGGCTGCAGGAGACTGGAGGCCAAAGGACCCACACCAGGCTGTGGGTTGCAGGAGACTGGAGGCCAAAGGGGCCACACCAGGCTGTGGGCTCCAGGAGATTGGTGGCTCAAGGATCCACACCAGGGTGTGGGCAACTGGAGACTGAAGGACAAAGGACCCAAAAGAGGCTGTGGACTACTGACTGAATGACTCACTGGAGACTGGCAACCTGAGGGACTATCATCAGGCAGTGGTCTGTGGAGAACCAGGTACAAGGACTGTGATTTGAGAGGATGCTGTGGACAAGAGAGGAAGCTGAAAGGCCTCGAGTGATTCCTGGTTATATCGGATGTTCAGACCTGGGAGCTCAGGTTTGTCAATGGATCGGACAGGAGACCATGCAGCTGTAGAGGCTGTGGGAGCGCTGGAGGTGAATTTATGGACACTGAGTGACTCTGATTCACTTTTCTTTTTCACTGTCTGGATGTTGGGAATGCTAATGGTGCCTTCTTTGTGTGCCTTCAAGGCAGGCAAAAGTTGACAAATTTAGTGTATTATTACATTTTATTTATTATTGACAATGAAGGAATCTTGAATCTAGAATGATATTGAGATGTGTATTTAACAGGAATCCAAAAGCAGACTGCTAATCAGCTTATAACAGGGAATAAACTAGGATTCGAGTGAGAGGAAGAGCTTAAATAAAGTGTTATTAGTTTATGGATCAGCATGGAGGAAAATGATGGAACTTAAAGCTGATGACCGAAGTCCAGGCTTTGAAATTATTTGGCTGCAAGATATAGCAGGTATTGATATTTCAAACTTCCCTAGAATTTGGAATAACCTTTGGAAATTGGAAGCTACTCTAGAAATGGAGGCAAAAAGAAAAGAAGTAATGCAAGGCAAAGATAATCAGCAAACAAATAGAAGCTCTAATAAAGGGATTGGGGACAAGGCAGAAGGTGAATTGTAATATGACTGGTCAATGTTGAGTTACAAGAGGGAAAGTGTGTTCTTTTTAGGGAGTAACTACCAGAATAGGAGGGAACTAGTGAATGCAGCTTGTTTTGAATCTTCAATAGTATTTAATAAGGTATTGAATAAAAAGGCCATTACTGAAGATTAGGGCTCACAGGATTGGGTTTATATACAAGCATAGGCCAACAATTGGATAATGAACAGAGTACAATTGTGGTAATAAATGTTACAGAGCTGAATTGAAGATTAGCAATTAACATTTTATTAATTAGAAGAGAAGATAGCGTAGAAAATGTATTCAGATTGACTGATGTAACAAAAGCACTGGGAGTGAAGGATGCAGAGGCAAATTAAATCTGTGGGCAGATTGGGTATTATATTAAGAATCTGGAATTATCTAGGCACTAAAAGCAATTAGAGAAGCATAACTTTTATTCAAATAACAAGAGAAAAGAAGTCTGACCACAATGATAAGATGTCTAGCTGAGAGCAAACTTGGAGTCTTTTGTAAAATAACATAGGCAGGTTTGGACTCCTTACTTGAGGTAGACCTTCTTGACTTGGGATGTGCAACACTGACCTTTGGGACGTAGGATCATTCTATCAGGAGAGATTACACAGCCTAAACCAGCATTTGTCAGAGGTAGGTTATGAAGTATGTAAAATTCTTAAAGGCTTCAATAAAGTGGAAGCTGGGTAAAGAACTCACAAACTTAAAGGGTCTCAAATAAGGAGAAGGTTCACGTTCATCTCAAAATCATATGTTGGCCAACATGACAACTCGTTCACATGAGAAGTACTGTGATTTTTTTAAAAACTTTCTCTGCTGAGGTCATCGATTCTCAGTCACTGAGAATATTAAATAAAAATACAAACGCATTATTTCTGGACTCCAAGAATGGTGGGGATAGTTTTTACAGGTGATCAGCTAATACTTTGTTGAATGGGGACGAAACCCAAACATATTTTACGTCCGAATCTAGATTGGTCAAAATAACAAACACAATATTAATAAAGCTTTGCAATCTATTGCACCGAAGGTTCAAAATATGAAATGTCTGGATATACAATAAAAGCAAGCAAAACCTTTTGATTAATGAATAAATAGAGTATTTAAGTGATTATTTTCATCCAGAGAATTAGTGGTAGATAAAAAGCCAGCCCAAAACACAGATGGAAGCAGAACAGGAAAAGCATTTATGTACAAATGAAAATGGTGAGGAAATCTCTCAGAGCCAGTAAAGAGTAAAATCCTTCCACAGTTCTATGAATGACCTTTTTTTTTACACATTGCAAAGTGTACAGTCATGCACTTTGGTAGACAAAAATAAATAGTCATACAATTTCTTTTAAATGGGGAGAAAATTGAAAATGCCCAGATGTAAAAGGACCTGGAAGACCTTGTGCAGGATAGCCTGAAGGGAAACTTGCAGGTTGAGTCGTTGGGGAAGAAGGCAAATCCTTTAAAAAGGATAGAATTCAAGTGCAGGGATGAGATGTTGAGGCTTTTTTTTTTAATTTTTATTTTTCACACTATGAACCATATTAACCAAAATACACACAAACATTTCCCTCTTGAATATACACAGTGTTATATTCTCCCCTTTTCCCCCCTCCCTTCCCTCCCTCCTTCCCACCCCCTCCCCACCCACTAAACGTTCAACATATACAATACATTAAACCCAATGTTGAGGCTTTATAAGGCACTGGTAAGACCTTATGGAGTACTGTGAGCAGTTTTGGGCTCTTAATTTTAGAAAGGATGTTGGAGAGGGTTCAGAGGTTCACAAGGATGATTCTGGGAATGAAAGAGTTATCACATGAGGAGCATTTGACAGCTCTTTATCTGTACTCATTGGTGAGAGGGGATCTTGATGAAACATTTCAAAAGGCATGGATGGAGTAGATGTGGAAAGGCTGTTTCCCATGGTGGGAGAATCAAGAACAAGAGGGTGCAGAGGATTGAAGGGTGTCTGCTTAGAACAGAGATGCAGAGGAATTTCTTTAGCCAGAGGGTTGGAAATCTGTGGAATTTGTTGCGACAGGCAGTTGTGGAGGCCAGGTAATTGAGTGGAGATTGATAGGTTTTTGATTAGCCAGGGCATTAAAGGTTATGGGGAGAAGGTCGAGCAATGGGGATGAGTGGGAAAATGTATCAGCTCATGATTAAATGACAGGGAAGACTCGATGTGCTGAATCGCCTATTTCTGCTCCTATGCCTTATGGTCTTATGTACACATCTACCTTATCATCTCTCTGAATGGATGCTTCATAAAATGCCATTCTAAATTTATATTGAAGTGATTTTGTCTCCATTCAGAAATTACCACTTCTTTTCTCCATCTTATTTCTTTGAAGATCCTGACAATAACAAGCTAGATTCTTCTGTAAGATGAGAAATAGGAGCAGGACAAGTCATCTGACCCTCTGTGACTGCTCATCAAGGTCATAGGAACAAAGAAAACAGGAAGTCGAGTTGGTCCTTCAGATCTGTTCCTCCATTTAATGTGATCACACTGATCATCGACTCAGGACTCAGTTCCCACCGTTTCCCCATATCCTTGAATCCCTTTAGCACAAAGAAACAGCGATTAATGGTTAGTGCAATGTTAGTTCAGCGTAAACCACTGCTGTCTGGAAGAAATTTCTACTGTGTGGTTTTCCTCCTGGAGTTCAGGTTTCCTCCCATGTTCCAAAGATGCATGGGTTTAAGTTAATTGGCTGGATGGGTGTAATAGGGCAGCAGGGGCTCTTGGTCCAGAAAGGCCTGTTACCGTGCTGTATCCCTAAATTTAAAACGGCTGATCTTCTTAGCACCGCCTCCCCACATAATTCCCATTTTCCCACTTCTGTTGATAGCCAGAAATTTATTGGTTTGTTTTGAAGGAACTCACAATTAAGGCTCCTCGGTCGCCTGGGTAGAGAATTTCCAAACATTCTTACGTGCTGCACTGTTTAATCTTCCTGAATCACTTCCTCTAAATCTCAGTCATTTGTTTCCTTTGTATTTGCCAACCTCTTGGGATCGATGATGACTTGACATCCACTCTGATTCCGATGTTCTGAGATGGCCCAATGAGGCCTAACGTGGGAACTACAGTCTTGTCAACAGGTGCATGGTAAACCACTGTTTGTATATTTAACTGTCTGGGCACACCCATTGGCTGACTGTGGCCCCTCCCACAGACTCCTGAATAAAGGTGACTGTTCCACAGCCCCGTCCTCAGTTCAGGACAATCGACCAGCATGGAAGTGCCTGCATTCTATTGCGAATAAAAACCTATCCGTTTTACATAACTTCCAGACTTTTGGAGTTATTGACGGTGCATCAATTTTGTTCACAATAAATTTTGACAATGGATCATAGTCTGAAGTGGGGGAAGTTGGAAATCAACCTTCAATCTCCTGAAGCCTCCACCAACTTCAAACTTTGGCTGCGTTGCTTCGAAGTGTTCCTGCAGGCATCATCTGCCATCGCTCGATCAGAGAATGACAAGCTGCAGGTACTACACCACGTGTCAGGCCCCTGATGTACTCAATGATCAGGAACACTGCATCATACCTGGAGGTGATGTTTTGAAAGGCGAGAACCTGAAGAAGGTAAACAAGGTCTACGCGAAACACCTCCTGGCCACCCAAAAACAATGACCCGGGGAATCAGCGCAGAGTGACTCCGGGCCCTGCGAACTCTCAGACGGGCCTGCGATTGCAAGGCTGTGACAGCCGTGGAGAACACAGAGGACCTGATTAGAGACGCATATGTCACAGGTATCAGGCCCAACTACATCCATCAGAGACTGTTGGAGCAAAGAGAGCTCAATTTGTGGAGGGCGATCAAACTGGCGGGTATGCTGGAGATGGCCCTCCAGAATATGGAAGCCTACTTGGCTGACAATGCAGGTGCCTCATGGTTGCCCCAGGTGCCGCTATCTTGGGACACGCCGCAGTACTCCGTAAGCACCTAACACCTCTAATGCCACATCCCATCAGCGATCCAACAACAGCCGCCATGAGCACCCAAAGTGTTACTTCTGAAGCCTGGGCAAGCACCTGAGGAAATGCTACCTGGTGAAAGACCTAGCCTGCTTCAACTACAGGAAGAAAGGGTATTACGTGAAAGTGTGGAAGTCCAAGTTACCCCAACCCAGCAGCATCACGTGCAGACTGTGGGGGCCGCCATCTTGGATCCCACCATCTCCAAGACCCAGCAGTGCCATGTGCGAGTCTTGGAGACCGCTATCTTGGATTCCAACATCTTGCGACTGAACACACCAACTCCCCGCCACAACTGCAGACAGGGACCCAACACTGGCCTCCATCAGGCTGGATCAAGATAGTCCTCACCAACTTATCAGATTGATGATAGACATGCAGGTAAACGGCCACGTGACAAGTTGTCTGTTCGATAGTGGGAGCACGAAGAGCTTCATCCACCCAGACACGGTGCAGTGCTACTCCCTCGTGGTTAGGCCAGTGAGTCATAAAGTTTCCTTAGCCAAGAAATCCCATATGGCTGATGTCCGCGACTACTGCAACGCTGACTGAGTGGGGCACAGACTACAAAGACTTTAAACTCCTGGTGATGTCACAGCTATGTGCTGGGACTAGACTTCAATGCCACCTTAAAAGCATGACAATGGAGTACTCCCTCCCCCCCCCCTCACTGTCTGTAACCAGCAGTCCTTAAATCACCCACTGCGCTCGACCAGCAAAAACCCCTGGCCTCTCCCCCCACCGTTTTTAGCCAAGCAACCCGAAGATTGCCCACGGCATGCGACCTGCAGACTCTCAACCCTCAAGATCACCCCTTCCACCACTGTTTGGTAACCTTACCCCCCGACTGCAAACCCGTTGCCACCAAAAATAAGTGGTACAGTACCAGGGGCAGGGCCTTTATTAGGCTAGAGGCGCAGCAGCTACTCAATGAAGGGATCATTGAAGCCAGCACCAGCCCCAGGATAACCTAAGTGGTGGTAGTGGTGAAGAATGGGAAAAAAACAGAATGGCCATTTTCTACAGTCAGACCATTAACAGATACATTCAGCTGGACTTGCACCCTCTTCCCTGCATATCTGATATGGTAAACCAAACCGCACAATATCGGATTTTCTCCACCATTGACTTAAAGTCAGTATATCACCATCTTCCCATCTGCCAGGAGGACCGCCAATATACTGGTTTTGAGGCAGATGGCCACTTCTACCATTTCCTGGAGATCGGAGTCAAATTGGCCCCAAGCCCAATCACATGCACCCATTTTGAAACTCACCCTCCCCCACAGCCTCAAAGCCCTGAAAAGGTGCCTGGACTTATTTTCCTACTATGCCCAGTGGGTCCCCAATTATGTGGACAAGGCTCGGCCTCTTGCTAAATCGACCTCTTTTCCCCCAGCACCGGAGGCCCATGCAGCTTTCAGCAGAATCAAAGCTGACATTGCCAAAGCTACGAAGCATGCCGTTCCACGTGACTTCACTCTGGCTGCCACACTTAACCAGGCAGGCAGACCCTTGCTTTCTTTTCCCGCACCCTCCAGGGCCCCAAAATTTGACACTCCTTTGTCGAGAAGGAGGGAGGCCCAAGCTATTGTCAAGGCAGTACAGCACTGGAGACACTACCAAGCCGGCAAACAATTTACCTTGCTGACTGACCAACAGGCGATGGATGGCATTCATGTTCAACAACCAGCAGTGGGGTAAAATCAAAAACAACAAGATATTGAGGTGGAGAATTTAACTGTCCTCCTACAGTTATATTTTGTACTGGCCTGGAAAACTCAATGAGTCCCCAAATGTTTTATCCTGTGGAACATGTGCCAGTGCACAAATAAACCGATTGCAACCCTCCACAATGATCTCTGCCATCTTGGAGTCACCAGGTTCATCCATTTTATCAAAACCTGCAAACCCTACTTTACTCCACTGAGGAGATCAGGACTATGATCTGAAACTGCCAGGTCTGCATAGAGTACAAACTGCACTTTTATTGACCCACCCCTTTGAACAGTTGAGCATTGATTTCAAAGGCCCAATCCCCTTCTCTGACCACAATGTGTACTTCCTCAACATCATCGACAAGTATTCATGTTTTCCGTTCACCATCCCTTGCCCGGACATGACGGCTACCACAATCATCAAGGCCCTACACAGCCTGTTTGGGTTCTCCTGCTATATCCATGGTGACCGGGAGCCCTCCTTTATGAGTGACGAGCTGCTCTGGTACCTACTGGCCAGAGGTATCGCCATGAGCAAAACCACCAGCCACAACCACCGTGGGAACGAGCAGGTGGAAAGGGAGAAAGCTACTGTCTGGAAGGCCATCCTCCTAGCCCTGAGATCTGAGGCCACCCTGTTTCTCTTTGTCAAGACGTCCTCTCTGAGGCACTCTACTCCATTGGAACATAGCATAAGAATATAAGAAATAGGAGTATGAGTCTGCCACCCGGTCCATCGAGCCTTCTCCTCTATTCAATAAGATCATGGCTGATCTGATCATTGTCTCAACTCCACCTACCTGTTTTTTTTTCCCCCATTTCCCTTAATTCCTTTTTTTATATTCTAACTGAAACTTAAATCTGTTTAATGAAGTCACCTCAACCACTTCCATGGGTAGAGAATTCCACAGATTCACTACTCTCTGGGAAGAAGTTTTTTTGTAATTTCCATCTTAAATCTACTCCCCTGTATCTTGAGTCTGTCTCCCCTAGTTCTGATCTCACCTACCAGTGAAAACAATTTTCCTACCTCCATCTTATCTATCCCTTTCATAATTTTATGTTTCTATAAGATGTCCTCTCATTCTTCTGAATTTGAATGAGTATAACCCCAAACAATTTAGTCTCTCCTCGTAGGTCAACCCCCTCATCTCCAGGATCAACCAGGTGAACCTCCTCTAGACTGCCTCCAAGGCCAGTATATCCTTCCTTAAGTATAGAGACTAGGACTGCACTCAGTACTCCAGGTGCGGCCTCACCAGTACCTTGTACAGTTGCAGTATGACCTCCCTGCTCTTGAATTCAATTCCTCTCGTGATGAAGGCCAAAATTCCATTTGCCTTATTAATAACCTGTTGTACCTGCAACCCAACTTTTTTCGATTCATGCACAAACACTCAGAATTCCTTCTGCACTACAACATGCTGTAGTATTTCACCATTTAAATAATAATCTGCTCTTCTATTTTTACTTTCATTGTACTCCTTTGGCCACTCACCTAACTTAACTATATCCTTCTGCAGCCTCTCCACATCCTCTATAAAATTTGCTTTTCTACTCAATTTAGTATCATCCACAAACTTGGCTACACTACACTCTGCCCCCTCTTCTAAATCATCAGTATAAATGGTGAACAGCTGTGGGCCCAGCACCAACCCCTGCGGCACCCCAGTTACCACTGTTCACCAATCAGAATAACACCCATTTATCCTGACTCTCTGCCTTCTGTCAGTTAATCAATCCTCAATCCATGCCAATATACTTCCCCCAACTCTATTCATCTGTACTTTATCAAATGCCTTCTGGAAATACAAATATACATCAACCTGTTCCCCTCTATCTACTGCACCCATTATATCCTCAAAGAACTCCAGCAAGTTTGTCAAATAAGACCTGCCCTTTCTGAATCCATGCTGCATTCGTCTGATGGAATGCCTTCGTTCTAAACGTTTCACTATTTCATCCTTAATGATAGCTTCAAGCATCTTCCCGACTACAGATGTTAATCTAACTGGCTTATAGTTACCTGTCTCTGCCTGCATCCCTTTTTAAGAAATGGTGTGACATTTGCTGTCTTTTGGTAAATGACTATAACTCCCGCCATTTCCCTCAGTACCCTGGGATGCATCTCATCAGGACCAGGGATTTATCTGCTTTCAGCCTGATTTGTTTGCTCATCATTATCTCTTTTGTAACAATTTTTTTATTGAGGCCCTCACCTCCCTTTGCATCCCTAACACCACTCTGTGGCATGCTGGAACTGTCTTCCACCATGAAGACTGACACAAAATATCTGTTCAATGCCTTGGCCATTTCTTCATTACTCAATATCAATCTCTCTCTCTCATCTTCCAAGGGACCTATGCCGACTCTCGCCACCCTTTTCCGTTTTATATATTTATTTAAAAATTTGCTATCCGTTTTTATATTTTGTGCTAATTTACCTTCACAATCCTTCCTCCCTTTCCTTATTTCACATTTAGTTGTCCTTTGTTCCCCTTTAAAGTTTTCCCAATCCTTCAGTTTCCCACTATTCTTGGCTACTTTGTGTTCATGAGCTTTAATTTTATACTTCCCTTTATTTCCTTACTTAACCAAGAGAGACCCCTCCCTTTCTTACTGCCCTTATTTTTAAACGGGAATATATTTTTGCTGAGCACTGTTAAAAAATCTCTTTGAAAGTCTTCCACTAGCCAACTACCTGTCCTCCCAGTCCACGCTGACCAATTCCTCCCTCGTCCTGTTGTAGTCTCCCTTGTTCAAGTATAATACACTAGTTTTAGATCTAACTATTGCACCCTCCACCTGTACGAGAAATTCAATCATACGCTTTTTCCAAGAGGGTCCCTAACTACCAGATCGTTACCTATCTCATTGTACAATATTAGATCTAAAATAGCATTCTCCCTTGTTGGTTCCTTAACATGCTGCTCAAGAAAGCGATCACGGATGAATTCTGTGAAGTCATCCTCCAGACTCTCTTGACCAACTTCATTTTCCCAATCTACGTGGAAATTGAAGACCCCCCACGACGACTGCCGTCTTGTTCTTACATCCCTCAGTTATCTCTCGGTTAATTGCCTGTGCAACTGTGCTATTGTTATTTGGTAAGTGTGATAGATAACTCCCACCAGTGATTATTTTTCCTTTACTATTCTTAATCTTTACCTAGATGAACTCAACATTCTGTTCCTTAGATCTTACTTCATCTCTCTCTATTGCCTGATGTCATCCTTGATTAAGAGCGCCAACCCACTGCCTTTACCATCTTGTCTATCTTTTCGTACTACCTAATACCCTTGAAATTTTAATTCCCAGTCATGCCCACTTTGCAACCATGTTTCTGTGATGGCCACTAAATTATATGCCTGGGTACTGATTTGCGCCTCAAGTTCACTAACCTTGTTTCTAACACCATGGCCCTTATGCTCATTGTCCTTTTAGAATTTAGTGACCTCTGCATCGTTTGCTTTTGACTTTTTCACCCTACATTTTTCTTTTTCTCTTTCCTTACTCTAGCGTTGGTCTCTGTACCATCTTTCTCATTCTTTCTTTGTAGGTTCCCATCCCCCTGCCCCATTAGTTTCAACTTTCCCCAACAACACTAGCAATTTCCTGAGGACATTGATCCCAGCTCTGCCCAGATGTGTAGACTATCTGGTTTGTACTGGTCCCATCTGCCCCAGAACTGGCTCCAATGCCTCAAGAAACTGAAACCCTCCCTCCTGCACTACTGTTCAAGCCATTTATTCATTCTAACTATTCTGCTTTTACTACTTTGACCAGCTTGTGGCATGAGTAATAATTCTGAGATTATTAATTTTGAGGTCCTACTCCTTAATTTATCTCCTAGCTCCCTAAATTCAGCTTGTAGGACCGCATCCCGCTTTTTCCCTATATCATTGGTACCAATATAGACTATGACATGGATCACTCCTATATACCACTACCAATGCCACTCCACATGAGATAATGTTTGTCTTTCCCTAGGAAGTCTGCAATAGGGACCATGCTGCCAGCCTGGCTGACATCCCCAGGGCCAGTCCTACTTCAGAAGCACTTGAGGAGCCATACGTCCGACCCACTGGTCAAAGGGGTCCACCTCACCCATGCCACCCCCCAAAACATCTATGCGGCATAGGTGATAGTGGCCCTAGGTTTCTCAGTTCGGCTACAGTATACTTCCTCAGATTAGGAGACCAAAGCTGTATGCAATAAGAACATAAGAAATAGGAGCATGAATAAGCCATCCAGCCCATTGATCCTCCTCTACCATGCAATGAGATTATGGGTGATCTGTTGATAGGCTCATCTCCACCTACCTGTCTTTTCCTCCATATCCCTTAATTCCCTGTCTTTGTAACAATCTATCTAACCTTGTCTGAAATATATTTGCTGAGGTAGTCTCCACTGCTTCAATGAGCAGTGCATTCCATAGATTCACCACCCTCTGTGAAAAGCAGTGGGCACAAGGACACAGTCTCTGTTAGAGACCTGGCGCCCTCAAAGGATCCAGAGTCCATGATTGACCAACCTGCACCCCCCTTCTCCCATGATTCACCAGAGCCATGGCAGGTTACCCCAACCCCAACAAATGGCAAGCCAGACTTGTCGCCACGTATCCTTCAAACCAACACTGATACAGGCGCCCCAGACTGTCCAGGACCCCATTGCAGTGACGCAGCTACAGGCGGTACTACAACGGTCATAGCGACAGATCAGACCATCTGGAAGACTTAATTCATGTTAACATCAGATGTTATCACCCCGCCGAACTCCTTTTAAAACAAGGGGTGAATGTGGTAAACCACTGTTTGTATATTTAACTGTCTGGGCACACCCATTGACTGATTATACCTGTGGCCCCTCCCTCTGACACCTGAATAAAGGTGATAGTCCCACAGCCCCTTCCCAGTTCAAGACAGTTGACCAGCATGGACATGCCTCCCTTCTATTGCTAATAAAAGGCTATCAGTTTTACATAACCCAGTATTTTTGGAGTTATTGATGGTGTGTCAGTGTGACTGAGTAGTTTTGGTGGTATGTGCTTATTCTGCTGTTTCTGCAGGGCTTTTGTACATGGAATTTTCAAAACTATTCCAAATGCACTATGACCTATCATGGCCCACCGATTCCCAGGGGTCAGGCAGGTTTGAATATATCCTTGAATCGTTTCCTTTGTCCATCTTATGATTCTCTTCCTATAACCCAGAATGGCGGCTGCAGTAAAATCCCTGGGTATGTGGAATTCAAGTAACTGGCAACCTATGCAACTGGCAAAAAAAAATCAATCGATGAAATAAATTTTAAATAAAAGTTTGAAATTGTAAAAGTAAATCTTCACCGAAGGAACGCATAACCCTTGGTGAAAATGGGAGCAAATATTCCGCCAGTGAAGCGCATGGCTGGCAGCAGCTGCTGTTTAAATAAAGTTGTGTTTGAATAAAATTGCAATGCAATAGGATGAAGAGCTGGTCCATGCCGCTTGTCGTTGGGGTGACTCTCTTCAAGTGTCTCCTTATCCCTGCTTAGTAAGTCGTTATCTTTATTAGTATTAAGTCTATCTGTAACCTTGTGGGGAGGGGGTTAATTACGATGGCAGCTTGACTGATGCAACGCTGTTACAGTGGCAATGACCAGGGTTCAAATTTAAATTTAAATTTTGTAAATTATGTGAATATCCTGATTAAAGTGAACTTTACATAATTAAGGACTAAAATTTCTGATTTTTTTCAAATTACATTTTGCATTGTCTTTTGTCTTTTAAATTGTCTATTCTTTTTTTTTTTTTATTTTTCACACCATAAATCACAATAGCCATGATATACACTTTTTCTTTTCCACACATTTACAGTGACTTTTTCTCCCTCCCCCCTCCCTCCTCCCAAGCCACCCCCCCATCCCTCCCCCCTCTCATCCATTTTAGTTATACAATCTAGGTTGCATTAATTCAGTTAGACAATGTTGTCATTCAACAAAAATACACCAGAAATTCTACTGAGTCCATTTTTTTCTTCTCTTCTCCTTCCATCAACTTAGGTAATGTTTGTTCCCGGTAGGTTTTCGCTATTGTATTTAATGTAAGGCTCCCATACTTGTTCGAATATTTCAATATTATTTCTTAAACTATATGTTATTTTTTCTAATGGAATACATTTATTCATTTCTATATACCATTGTTGTATTTTCAAATTATCTTCCAATTTCCAGGTTGACATAATACATTTTTTTGCTACAGCTAGGGCTATCTTAACAAATCTTTTTTGTGCATCCTCCAAGTCAATTCCAAATTCTTTATTTTTTATGTTACTTAGGAGAAAGATCTCTGGATTCTTTGGTATATTGTTTTCTGTTATTTTATTTAATATCTGATTGAGATCATCCCAAAATTTTTCTACTCTCTCACATGTCCAGATTGCATGAATTGTTGTTCCCCTTTCTTTTTTACATCGAAAACATCTATCAGATACTGTTGGGTCCCATTTATTTAACTTTTGCGGTGTAATGTATAGTCTGTGTAACCAATTATATTGTATCATACGCAGCCTCGTATTTATTGTATTTCTCATCGTTCCAGAGCATAACTTCTCCCATGTTTCCTTTTTTATCTTTATATTTAAATCTTGTTCCCATTTTTGTTTAGTTTTACCATTTGTTTCCTCATTTTCCTTTTCTTGCAGTTTAATATACATATTTTTTATAAATCTTTTGATTAACATTGTATCTGTAATCACATATTCAAGGTTACTTCCCTCTGGTAAACTCAAGTTGCTTCCTAATTTATCTTTCAAGTAGGATCTCAGTTGGTAATATGCCAGCGCTGTATCTCCCATTATATTGTACTTATCTCTCATTTGTTCAAAGGATAAGAATCTACTTCCTGAAAAACAATTTTCTATTCTTTTAATCCCTTTTTTTTCCCATTTTCTAAAGGCAAGGTTGTCTATTGTAAAAGGGAGTAGCTTATTTTGCGTCAATATTAGTTTTGGTATTTGGTAATTTATTTTATTTCTTTCTACATGTATCTTCTTCCATATATTGAGGAGATGGTGTAATACTGGAGAAGTTCTATGTTGTACCAATTTTTCGTCCCATTTATATAATATGTGTTCAGGTATCTTTTCCCCTATTTTATCTAATTCTAGTCTCGTCCAGTCTGGTTTTTCCCTTGTTTGATAAAAATCTGATAGGTACCTTAATTGTGCGGCTCTATAATAATTTTTGAAGTTTGGCAATTGTAAGCCTCCTTGTTTATACCATTCTGTTAATTTGTCTAGTGCTATCCTCGGTTTCCCCCCTCTCCATAAAAATCTCCTTATTATTTTCTTTAACTCTTTGAAGAATTTTTCTGTCAGTTGTATTGGCAATGCCTGAAATAAGTATAGTATCCTTGGAAAAATGTTCATTTTAATACAGTTTATCCTTCCTATCAGTGTTAGTGGTAGCTCTTTCCAATGCTCTAAATCGTCCTGTAGTTTTTTCATTAGTGGATTGTAATTGAGTTTATATAATTGGCCTAGATTTTTGTTTATTTGCACACCTAGGTATCTTATTGCCTGCGTTTGCCATCTGAATGGGGATTCCTCCTTAAATTTTGAGAAATCCGCGTTATTCATAGGCATTGCTTCACTTTTATTTACGTTTATCTTGTATCCCGACACTTCTCCATATTCCTTCAATTTCTTATATAGTTCTTTTATTGATAGTTCTGGTTCTGTTAAGTACACTATCACATCATCCGCAAACAGACTGATTTTATATTCCCTGTCTTTTATTTTTATTCCTTTTATATTATTATCTCTTCTTATCGATTCTGCTAGTGGTTCTATAGCTAGCGCAAACAATAATGGTGATAGTGGGCATCCCTGCCGCGTTGACCTGCTTAAGTTAAATTGCTTTGATACATGTCCATTTACTGTCACTTTCGCTAACGGTCCCTTATATAATGCTTTAATCCAATTAATATACTTCTCCGGTAAACTGAATTTTTGCAATACTTTGAACAAGTAATTCCATTCTACTCTGTCGAAGGCCTTCTCTGCGTCTAAAGCAACTGCTACTGCCGGTGCTTTATTTCCTTCTACTGCATGAATTAAGTTAATAAATTTACAAATATTGTCTGTTGTGCGTCTTTTTTTGATAAATCCAGTTTGGTCTAAATTTACCATTTTCGGTACCTGTTCTGCTAATCTGTTCGCTAATAGTTTAGCTATTATCTTATAATCTGTGTTTAGCAAAGATATTGGTCTATATGACGCTGGTGAGAGTGGATCTTTCCCTTGTTTTAGTATCACTGTAATTATTGCTGTTTTACATGAATCTGGTAAGTTTTGTGTCTCATCAATCTGGTTGATTACATCCAGGAGGGGCGGTATTATTAGGTCTTTAAATGTTTTGTAGAATTCTATTGGGAGTCCATCCTCTCCTGGTGTCTTATTATTTGGTAAATTTTTTATTATCTCTTGTATTTCTACTGTTCCAAATGGTTCTGTTAATTTATTTTGTTCCTCTATTTGTAGTTTTGGTAGTTCAATTTTAGTCAAAAATTCATCTATTTTCCCTTCTTTCCCTTCGTTTTCGGTTCGGTATAATTGTTCATAGAATTCTCTGAAGTTTTCCTTAATTTCTTTTGGATTATATGTAATTTGTTTGTCTTTTTTCCTTGTTGCCAATACCGTTTTCTTAGTTTGCTCTGTCTTAAGCTGCCATGCTAGGATTTTGTGTGTTTTTTCCCCTAGTTCATAATATTTCTGTTTTGTCTTCATTATATTCTTCTCCACCTTATATGTTTGTAATGTTTCATATTTTATTTTTTTATCCGCCAATTCTCTTCTTTTGGTTGTATCTTCCTTTATTGCTAATTTTTTTTCTATGTTTATTATTTCCCTTTCCAACTGCTCTGTTTCCTGATTATAGTCCTTCTTCATCTTGGTTGCATAACTTATTATTTGCCCTCTAATGAATGCTTTCATTGCGTCCCATAGTATAAACTTATCTTCCACTGATTCCGTATTTACTTCAAAGTACATTTTTAATTGTTTTTCAATAAATTCTCTAAAATCCTGTCTTTTAAGTAGCATGGGGTTTAATCTCCATCTATACATTCTTGGAGGGATGTCTTCTAGCTCTATTGCCAATAACAGGGGTGAGTGGTCCGATAATAGTCTAGCTTTATATTCCGTTTTCCTAACTCTCCCTTGTATGTGGGCTGATAACAGGAATAGGTCTATCCTTGAGTATGTTTTATGTCTAGTCGAGTAGTATGAGTATTCCTTTTCTTTTGGGTTTTGTTTCCTCCATATGTCCACAAGTTTCATTTCTTGCATTGATTTAATTATAAATTTGGTTACTTTGTTCTTCCTGTTAATTTTTTTCCCCGTTTTATCCATATTTGGATCCAAATTCAGATTGAAATCCCCTCCTATTAGTATGTTCCCTTGCGTATTAGCTACCTTCAAAAAGATATCTTGCATAAACTTTTGATCTTCTTCGTTAGGTGAATATATATTAAGTAGATTCCAAAGCTCTGAATATATCTGACATTTTATCATAACATATCTCCCTGCTGGATCTATTATTTCCTCTTCTATTTTAAATGGCACATTTTTGCTAATTAATATAGCCACTCCTCTTGCTTTTGAATTATACGATGCTGCTGTTACATGTCCTACCCAATCTCTCTTTAATTTCTTGTGCTCCAATTCAGTTAAATGTGTTTCTTGGACAAATGCTATATCTATTTTTTCCTTTTTCAGTAAATTTAGTAGTTTCTTCCTTTTAATTTGGTTATGTATTCCATTAATATTTAGAGTCATATAGTTCAGCGTAGCCATTTTATATTTTGTTTATCTTCTCTTTCCGTTTTTCCATCATTACCTTTCCTCCTTTTCCATTTCTGTTTTCTTATTTTCAACTCTTTACCAGACAACATTCCTACAACATCCAACATTTTCCTTATTCTCCTATTTCTATCTTCTTTATCCCCAATCTCCCCTTCCCCTCCTGAGTTGCCCTTTATCCCTTGTCGGACAACCACATCTCCCCTCTCCATTTGGATTTGCGAATCCACTCGCAAGCGTCAACTGATTTTGCAGTGACCGCTCTTTTCCCCCCACCCAGCCCCCCCCAGAAAAGATTTCGTTTTTTATATGTCACAAAGGTCACTCTTTTAGTTCCCTCCTTATTCTCTCTATTCCCTTACCTTCCCTTATTAATTCTTGTCTATACTTTCTATGTTTTCCTCTAATTACAGATACTTTCACATATGCCCGTTGTCTCTATTCACTCTTATACCTCTTTACCCGCATACATATCAATCGTGGTCATTTTTACCCTCCTTACCCGTCTTCATCCCTCAGTCTATTTTTGTCTTTACCCACATACATATCAATCGTGATAATTTTTGCTCTCATTACCCGTCTTCATCCCTCAGTCTATTTTTGTAATTGTTCTGCAAATTTTCGTGCTTCTTCTGGATCCGAGAATAGTCTGTTTTGTTGTCCTGGAATAAATATTTTCAATACCGCAGGATGCTTCAGTGTAATTTTATATCCTTTCTTCCATAAAATCGCTTTTGCTGCATTGAACTCTTTTCTCTTCTTTAGGAGTTCAAAGCTTATATCTGGATAAATGAAGATTTTTTGCCCTTTATACTCCAGTGGTTTGTTGCCCTCTCTTACTTTTTCCATTGTCTTCTCCAGCACCTTTTCTCTTGTAGTATATCTTAGGAATTTTACTACAATAGATCTTGGTTTTTGTTGTGGTTGTGGTTTAGGGGCCAATGCTCTATGTGCCCTTTCTATTTCCATTTCTTGCTGTAGTTCTGGACATCCTAGGGCCTTAGGGATCCATTCTTTTATAAACTCCCTCATATTCTTGCCTTCTACATCTTCCTTAAGGCCCACTATCTTTATGTTATTTCTTCTGTTATAATTTTCCATTATATCTATTTTTTGGGCTAGTAATTCTTGTGTCTCTTTAGTTTTTTTATTAGATTCCTCCAATTTCTTTTTTAAGTCTTCTACCTCCATTTCTGCTGCTATTGCCCGTTCTTCCATCTTGTCCATTTTTTTCCCCATTTCTGTTAAGGTCATATCCATTTTATTTATTTTCTTTTCTGTGTTGTTTATTCTTCTTCTTAAATCATTGAATTCCTGTGTTTGCCATTCTTTAAATGACTCCATGTATCCTCTAACAAGAGCAAGTACCTCCTTTACCTTGCCTATCTTTTCTTCTTCTATTTCCCTGTACTCTTCCTCTTCCTCTTCTTCTTCCTCTAGGTTGACCATCTGTTGTTTCTTTGCTGCCCTTTCCTCCTCTTCTTTCTTGTTTCCATTGTCTTCTGTGGTGTCTTCTTGCTGCAGGTGTTCTGCAGCTGTCGTTGCCGGCTGTGGAGATCGACTCCCCAGCTGGTCCCCCCTCCCGTCGGTGTGTTTTTTTGTATGCGCATCGCGCATGCGCGAGGAGTCGCGCATGCGCGGTTGCGCACTTTTACTCGGCTCTGTGAGCCATTGTTGTAGTTCTCTTTCTACCGACCTGAGGTAGTGGGGTCTTCTCTCCACAGCGGGCCTCTTCGGACAGGTAAGGCCTTCACCTTTTTCCTCCGTTGTCTTCTCTTCCTCTCTTCTTTCCGTTGATTTTGATTTTTCTCCTTTTGTCTCCATCTTCTTTCCACCTTTATATTCACTTTTCTTTAACTTGTATTTCTGTGCCTTTGTATTTTCTCTCGTTTTTCCCGACTTTTCTGGAGAGGGCTGGAGTTCACCGTCCGGCCACTACTCCATCACGTGACTCCTCTAAATTGTCTATTCTTAATGTCGAAGTATTGTACGAGTATGTATGTACTCATTGTACGAGTATGATTCAGGCAACTGGAAAATTTGCATATGTGGGTGCTGGAGACCAGGGACTTTTATTCTATTTCAGAAACCTGTTGTGGGAAATATAAGCCATTTAAAGGCAATGAGTGGATGGGCTAAACACCAATTACAACATTAATCTTCAGCAAATGCAAGAGAAGTATTTAATCCCAAGACAAGGAGGTACATTCTGTCTTGCCCCTGTGTTATCAATGATGAATGTACTCTATCTGCAAACACTTGGGTTGATTATGTACAAAAGTGCTCACAATACATCACTGCAGAAACTCAGATGACATTGCCTGCACCTCTGGCACACAGGGCTTAGTGGAAAGGCCACCACTTCGACATCTTAGCGGCAATACCAAGACTGCAGATCATTTGAATCTTAGATTGGTGGAGTTAGCATTGGTGCCCTGCTGGGATGGAGTTGGCATGGGAACCAGGCCTTGAGGTTTATTGGAACCCAGCCATATTTCCACTTGGTCAGTTGAGCAGAAGTCACAAAAGGAAACAGGATCTGGCAGGGAATGGGGAACATTACTAGAACAAACATTTCACCTGACATCTAAATTAGAAGTTAGGTTAAAAAAAACACTTCCTGTTTCAGAGGTAAAAAAGAATCATGAGAAAACCTCAGCTGGTCCTGATATTTTAACAACAGTTAGAAATGTCATTAAAATCACAGGGTTGTACAGCATAGATCCATCAGGCCACACCAAACAAATACATTAGAAAAGCACTCGTATGAATCCAAGAAGAAATCTACCAGTCATCGAGCCCAGTTATGACGGTCACAGTTACTTCCAAGACTCAGAATGCATACGACACACTCGTTTCACTTTGGTTTTCTTTCACATTGCAACTAGCAAATAACATTAGCAATTAGTAAGATATTCGCAGCTTCTGGGAGGGGGGGGGGGGGGTGGGAGGGAGGATAAAAAAAACTATCCCAAAGATTTAGCTTGGAAAATCTGTCAAAGTGCACAGAAAAATACTTCTTCACTGAAAGAAAATTGTCCATGATTGAACAAAACAACTTGCACTTCAGCAACCTGTACAGGGAGACCTAATAATTCAACTGACTGCGTTTTGACATCATTGCTCATCCCTGGTTGTCTGGACAAATATTACATTGTGAACATTTGATCTAAGATCTTGACATTACCACTGAAATTTTGTGGTTCTGAGTAAAATCAATGGTTTGTACAAATGAATGCATACCTGGAATATTATCAAGCAGTTTCTGCTGGGCCTTGTGCTTTGTTTCCAGCTGTTGTTGCTCAGTTCTAGCTGGCGTAGGGGACGCTAATTTACCAGCTGGCCAGAAGGCATCTCGAAATACATTGATGTAGCAAACCAGCATCTGCTCACTGACCATCCAGTTGATTGTGTCACGGATTTGCCTGAAATGAATGATGCCCATAATCTTGCCAGGCTCAAACAACAAGAGTCTAAAATAGTTTTATATTTATAAAAAGGGAGAAAACAGGTTAATTTTAAGAATACATTTAATTTCTCCAAGTGGTATCGCATGGGAACCAAGGTGAGATTGCTGAATGGATAGAAAATTGACTTCATGAAAGAAAGCAGAAGTTGACGATGAAAGGTTTTCTTCTCGAACTGGAGGTTTGGTGCTGGGTGTATTGCTATGTGTCATTTTTATCAATGACTCAGATTAATAAACGTACATGACATGATTAGAAACTTAGCAGAAGGCTCTAAAGTGTCTGAAGAGTGAAGACAATCGCAAAAATTGCAGCAGGATCTTGATCAGTTGGGCAGAGGAATAGTTGATGGAATTTAAAACAGAGAAATCTGAGGTATTGCATTTTGTGAAGTCTACCATGGATAGGACCAACATAGTAAATAGTAGGGATTGGGGAGTGACGTTAAGCCGAGGGATCGAAGAGTATGTAGTCCCCTGAAAGTGATAGAGGTAGAAAGGGTAGTCAAAAAGGCTTTTTAGCACATTGGCCTTCAGTATCAGAGTATTGAGTATAGACGTGCTCAGCTTTGGTCACCATGCTGCAGAAAAGATGCTATCAAGCTGAAAAGGGTATAGTGAAGATGTTGCCAGAACTCAGCGGCCTGAGCTATGGGGAGAGGTTGTGCAGGTCAGGCCTTTATTCCTTGGAGTGCAGGAGAATGAGGGATGATGTCATAAAGGTGAACAAGATCATGAGAGAAATAGATCGTGTGAACTCAGAATCTTTGCTCAGAGTCGGGGTATCAATAATCAGAGGATAATATAGGTTTAAGGTGAGTGAGAAAGATTTAATAGGAACCTGAAGGGTAATTAAAAAAAAACAGAGGATCACGGGTGTCTGGAACAAACTGCTGGAGGAGGTAGTTATGCCAGGTACAATTGCATAGTTTAAGAAACATTTGGATAGATACATGAATAGGTTAGGTTTAGGGGGATACAGACTAAACACAGGCAGATGGGACTAGTGTGGGTGGCTCTGTGGTTAACATGGGCAACTTGAACCAAAGGGCCTGTTTCCATGCTGTCTGACCACACATGCCATATCAATAATGCCCATGTCCCAAAAAACAGTAAATTTCAGCTACATCTCATGTCCCACCATTCAATGGAGACAGAGAGCAGTAGGTGCCTGGAACCCATGGCCTAGGTTGGTGGAAGTAGATACAATAGTGATATATGCAAGACATTTACACAGGCATATAAACATGTAGGAATGAGGCATATTAATTATATGCAAGCAAATGAGATGAGCCTAACTTGGTATCGTGGTTGCCACAGTCCTCAAAGGCCAAAGGACCTGTAACTGTGCTCTACTGATTTATGTTCTATGCAGAGAAAATAAAACACTTCAGTAGCCATTCCTGAAACCATATTTCTACATTCAATCCCTGCACAGATCTGAGCTTGAAGGTTATCCTTTAACTGCTATTTTCAATTTCACAACACTTAACAGTTCACATCAGCCTGCCTTCCTAGACCACTGTACCCATTCTTTGAGGAAAATAATTAAGTTGAAAGGTTATGGATCTGAATACGTAGTTTAAAAGTCCCAAGAGCAAATAATTCTCCATATAAATAAGAAGAATGTTGGAAAGTAGTACACAGAATTAAATAATAGCAAATGGCATTACACCGTGTCGATACATGACCTTCATATTCAATTAATCTCTGCAATCTTCACGAAACAATGTCAAAGAACCCAGCCAGGGAGTTGATTAAAGCATGACAGCTGCATTTCATGGACTGTATTATTAAAAGGTGCTTAATCTTTTCACATTTGAATGCTCAGTGCAAAATAATTTTTACCCACTTTGCATGATTTACCATGGGCAGTAATGTAGTGGAAGCGTATGAAAATCCATTGCTTCACTCAACATTTGCCAAATCAAATTGCTCCAAAAATAGAGCTACCATTTGCCAGAAGGATACCCCTCCGTGGCCAAGTAATTAGATATACATTGTGAAGAGCCAAGGCTCACAAATCGTCAATTGCATACACAAGTACAGCTGCTCCTACTCATTACCTAGCCATAGATTCTTCAATTTGCACAATTATCTCAAGTCCAGAAAATTCATTGACTCTGCCCTGTAACAATCTGCATGTAATACTGGAATACTCTTCCCCAGACTTGACCTGCCACAGGGAAGTGGCCTTGGTTTCAATCTTCTTTTTCCAAACATTTAAGCTCAGAACCTATTCAACCCTAGGAAGCAACCAAGTTTGGTTTTAGACAACAACAACAACAAAATGAAGCTTTTAACAAGTATTACTGAGCAGCATGCAAAAGAAACCTTGGGTTGCCTGTCACTTCTTACTGACCATAACATTGGCAGAAGTACATGGAGATGCAAATATTCAAAAAAGGTTATTTCACATCTTGTAGATGCTACCAAACCAAGAATAATAGTGTCATTTTACTCCTCTACCTCTGTAGCCCCAATCACCAGAATTACCTCATCCTTATGAGTATCTGGTGTAATGGAAGGACTTGTGCTAAACACCTAAAATGTCTGTGATGCCCACTTCTAGCTGTAACACCTGCTTCTGTAAACTGCTTAACTAATTCCATGTGTAGATGGTCTTATGGGATATCTTTCATGAGGATGAATCCTTTTTTCTTTATTTAATCATTCACAGATGTTAAACATGAATGTTGGTGGTAATGTTGACATTCTAAATACCATTGCGGTTTGCTTGGCCATTTCAGGGACAGTTTTAAAAGGCAACTCAATGGGATTATCTTAAAGGTCAGATTCCCCCATCTGGCTTATTTTTCAGCTATTTACATTTTAATTTTAATAGTTTGATTTCCAGTTTATTTCAGAGAACTGAACAACTGTTTGAAGCCCTTTCAACACCCATTTTTCTGAATCTTGAATGCCGATTAAGGAAGTATTCTACCACATTTTTGGAAACACCAAGACACAGAACAAAAACAGGAAATGCTTGAAATATTCAGCAGGTGAAGAACGAGAAACAGTTGCCAATTTATATTTGGGACCCTTCACCAGTTCAGTCTGATCGAGCAATTTCCTTTTTTTTAAAATTTCAGGTTTTCAGCATCTTCAGTTCTTATCAGTAGTGGAATAGTTGTTTGTATATAATATCTTGCAGAGGAACAAAGTGAGTGGTCGTGGAGAAGAAAAGTGACTTACTTGTTGATTGTCCTTCCAAAGGTAACTTGTACTAGAGCAATAAGTGTCTTCCTGACCCATTTGAACACTGAAAGAGAGGTTAAGATGATGAAACATATAGAAACCATTTTGTTTTCTTTTGCAAATTTTAACAATGTTAAAATATTGCAACAGATGCATTATCTCCAGGAATATCAATTAGACACTGAATATAAAACAGGAATAAGGCCAGGCCCACAAAAGGACCATCACAGTTTTTAGGTAAACATGAAAATGTGCAGATTCTGGGAACTAGTGCAGTACACACAGTGTTGGAGAAACTCAGCAGGCGTAGGAATTAAAAGGCAATCAGTATTTTTGGCCTTTGTCAGGAATATTTAAACTATTTTTAAAACATTTTTATATCAAGTACATACATACATGGGGTACTTTGTACTTAAATACTGTTCCAATAATTCTTCATTCAAAGAAAAGAGGTCATCGTAATAAAAGTAGCTTGCAGATTGGGAGGTCGTTTTAAATTTCTACAATAATTCTACACAACCGAATTATTGTAATAGCATTGTCAGCCTAAAAAAAAATAAGAACTTCAAAACTTTCCAAGAAAACCTGGCTCCATAGATTGACAATTTGGGCTGAAAGAATCCAGCATATGCCTACATCTGATTTTCCTCTTATCCCAATGCATTAATACACAACATTTATAGGTTAGGGTGAAAAGCTTGCACTGCATTTATTGATGAACTAATGTCAATGGTGCCCTTACAAATACTGAATGGGAATCAGCTTAGTGGGGATGGGATTAAAGTATCAGGAGTCAGTTTACAGGCAAAACTAGAGTCTGAAAAGATTCAGATTTATGACATCACATACAACCTTGAGATTCTTTTACCTGTGGGCAAGGCAGAATTACCATTTATTGGCAGTGCAAAAAAAAACTGTACCCAATGTACACATGTAAACAAATAAAGAAATGTAAAAAAACTGCAACACAAAGAGAAAAAAAATCAATTGTGCAAAAGTAAGAGTCTTTAAATGATTGCGTTTATTGTTGAGGGGTCTGATGGAGGAGGGTAGCATCTGTTTCTGAACCTGGTGGTGTGAGTCTTATGGCACCTATACCTCTTTCCTGATGGTAGCAGTGAGAACTGAGCATGTTCTGGGTGGTGTGGATCCTTGATGATTGCTGCTGCTCTCTGATGACAGCGTTCCCTGTAGATGTTCTCGATAGTAGGGAGGGTTTTGTCTGTGATGTCCTGGGCTGTGTCCACTACCTTTTGCGTTCAGAGGTATTGGTGTCCCCATACCAGTCTGTGATGCAGCGGTCAGCGCACTTTCCACCACACATCTGTAGAAATTTGCCAGGGTTTCTGGTGTCATACCAAACCTCTGCAAACTCTTGAGGAAGTAGAGGTACTGATGTACTTTCTTCATGATGCCATTAGTGTACTGGCTCCAGGAAAGATCCTCCGAGATAGCGACTCCCAAGAATTTAAATTTTCTTACTCTCTCCATCTCTGATCCCCCAATCTTCACTGGATCGTACACATCTGGTGTTCCCTTCCAGAAGTTAACAATCAACCCCTTGGTTTTGGTGACATTGAGAGCAAGGTTATTGTTGATGCACCATTCAACCAAGTTTTCAATCACCTTCCTGGTGACTCAACACCCCTTTTTATACAACCCACTACCATGGTATCTATCATCAGTGAATTTGTAGATGGTGTTGTTGATCCACACAGTCATCGGTCTTTAGCAAGTAGAACAGGAGGCTAAGAACGTACCCCTGTGGTACTCTGGTACTGATGAAGATTGTGCAAATGTACTTACTAATCCTCACTGATTACAGTCTGGAGATGAAGAATTCCCGAATTCAATTAACAGTAGGGTGTTGAGTCCCAGGTCTTTGAGTTTGCTGATCAATTTTGAGGGGATGAAGATGTTCAATGCAGCATTCCTGATGAATGCATCGTTGTTGTCCAGGAATCCCAAGACCTTGAGTAGAGCCAGTGAGGTGGCATCCACTGTAGACCTGTTACTACGGTAGGTGAATTGGAATGGATTCTTGTTGCTGCTCAGACAAGGGTTGATATGCTTTGACACCAGCATTTCAAAACACTTCATCGCTGCTGATGTGAGTGCCACTGGTCGATAGTTATTTTGGCAAGTTACCACACTTTTCTTGGGCAATTGGAGAGAAAAGGTAGGGCCAATAGGAGCCAAGATGACCGCCTGTGCATGGCCCTTGTGTGTCAAATAGAAGATCACAAGAATAGGAGCAGGAGTAGGCCATCTGGCCTGTCTACCCTGGAAATATGAAAATACTTCTCATACATGAATACTTCTCTTAATTTATAAAGAAGGAGGAGTTAATTCAGGAAAGTGGATGGTGAAATCCTAGAATCTATTAAAAACATGTTGATGGAAATAATGGATGTTCTATTGGGCATAAAGATGGATAAATCCTCAGTGGCTGATTGATGGTATCCCAGATTACTATGGGAGACTTCTGGGGATCTGGCAGAGATTTTTAAATCCTTGCTGGCCACAGGTAAAGTGCCAGATGTTTGAAAAATAGAAAAGGAGGTATTTTTATTCAAAAGAACCAACAGGCATATCCCAAGTAATGATAGTAGGGAAGTTGTTGAAAACAATTCTGAGGGACAGGGTTATTTTAAACTTGGAAGGTATGGATTTATTCAAAAATAGTCAGCATGGTTTTATTAGGGAGGTCATGTCGTATGAATTTGATCGAGTCCACGTGGATTTCAGTGACGACTTTGACAAGGTCCCATGTTAGACGTTTGTAATTTATGTTAATGATTTGGATGAGGGGATTATAAATAACATGAGCAAATTTGCAGATGACACTAAACTGGGTGGCGGTGTGGGGTGTGAGGAGGATGTAAGGAAAATGCAGAGGGACTTGGACAGGCTGGAGGAGTGGACGGCTAAATGGAAGATGAATTTCAATGTGAACAAATGTGAGGTTATTCATTTTGGGGGAAGTAATAGGAAAGCTGAGTATTATTTAAATGGAGACAAGCTAGGGAGTGGGGAAGTGCAAATGGATCTGGGTATACTTGTTCACCGGTCACTGAAGGCTAGCATGCAGGTTCAGAAAGCTGTGAAGAAGGCAAATGGAATGTTGGCTTTCATAAAGAGGGGATTGGAGTATAGGAACAGAGACGCCCTTCTGCAGTTATACAGAGCCCTGGTGAGACCCCACCTGGAGTATTGCGTCCAGTTCTGGTCTCCAAACTTGAGGAAGGACATACTAACTATAGAGGGTGTGCAGCGCAGATTTACAAGGTTAGTTCCAGGGATGGCAGGGTTGTCATATGCAGCAAGGCTAGAAAAACTGGACTTGTATCCATTGGAGTTTAGAAGGATGAGGGGGGACATGATTGAGGTATACAAAATCATCAGGGGGATAGACAAGGTGAAGTCTGATTACTTGTTCCCAATGATGGGGGAGACAAGGACTAGAGGGCATAGTTTAAGAATACAGGGTAGGCCCTTTAGGATGGAGATGAGAAAGCATTTTTTTACCCAGAGAAGTGTGAATCTGTGGAATGCTCTGCCACAGAGGGTGGTAGAGGCGGATTCGCTGACTATGTTCAAAAGAGAGTTAGATAAGACTCTTGTGGGTAACAGAGTTAAGGGTTATGGGGATAAGGCTGGAAAGGGGTACTGATGGTAATGATCAGCCATGATCTAAAATGGCGGTGCTGGCCCGACGGGCCAAATGGCCTGCTCCAGCTCCTATTGTCTATTGTCTATTGGTTCAAGTGATTAGAGTGGCCAGAATCCAGGAAAAGTTGGCAAATTGGATCCCAATGTGGCTTGACAACAGGAGGCAGAGTTGTTAGTGAAGGGTGTTTATGTCAACTGGAGTCCTGTGGTCAGAACTGTCTCACAGGGATTGATGCTGTGACATTTACTGTTTGTTAGGTAACATTAACATTAAGGATGTAAGTGTAAACTAGTTGCAGGCTGAAGGGGTTATTGATGGGAGAATAGTTAAAGGCTTCAGAATTATATTGATCTCTTAGTAAAATGGGCAAATCAATGGCAGATGGAACTTAATTCTGATAAGTACAAGGTGATGCAGTCAGAGTAGGATAACTACAAGAATGAAAGTTCCCTAGCGAGTACAGAGGGGCACGGGGACCTTAATGTACAAGTCAGAGGATCTCTGAAGAGACAACAAAGTTAGATAAGGTGATGATGAAATCGTGCAAGATATTTGGTTTCCTTAACCAGACAAGGAATACAAGTACAGAGAGGTTATTGTAGAACTTTACAAATTATGAACTAAATCACACCTTGAGATCCATATGAAGTTATATTTTTGATTTAGACATACAGCACGGTAACAGGCTATTTTGACTCATGAGTCCATGCCACCTAATTTGCACCCAATTAACCTACACCCCGGTACTTTTTTTTTTGAACGGTGGGAGGAAACCAGTGCCTAAGGGGAAAACCCACGTAGCCATGGGGAGAAAGTACAAACTCCTTACAGATGGCGTAGGATTTGAACGAAATTCCTGATTGCTGGTGCTATAAAGGCATTGCACTAACCATTTCATCAAACTGTGTTGCCCCAATTTTTAGTGTGAACCAGAAGACTGACTCCTATTGTTTGATGGAGAACATCAGGTGGTTTTGGCAAGCAGTCTCAGAGTCGGTGGGGAGGGGGGGAGGGAGAGAGAGAGAGAGAGAGAGAGAGAGAGAGAGAGTGAGAGGGAGGGAGGGAAGAGAGAGGGAGGGAGGGAAGGAAGAGAGAGGGAGGGAGGGAGGAGAGAGAGGAGAGAGAGAGAGAGAGAGAGAAAGCTGTGACGTGGCAAAAGCTTGCTAGAAATAGAAGCTCCAGGGCTCCAGAGTGTGGAAGATGGTCTACTCTTGTGGTTAATGCAAGAGGAGAGGACTGGGTATCTGATGTTTCACCTGGAATACGTCAAACAAAAAGGAACTCTGTGGTGCCCTGAAAGAAAGAGGTTATCATCTGGAGAACCCTGAAGGGGCAAATTTCATCAGCAAGACAGAGGTGACTGAGGGAAGTACCTCAGTTGTGGAAATCCTGGAACAACACATCTCTCTCCACAAAACTTACAAAAACCTTCCTGAGCGGTAACCATTTACCTTTTGAGCACTATAGCCTGGTGAATTTTATACATGTTAAATTCTGTGCAGAGTATAAGAATTGCCTGCAACCAGTGAACTTAGAAGAATGTGAAGTGAGATTGGACTGTGAACCAAAGAACTTTTCTAAACTTACCACACATTACACACACATGCTCTTAGAATTAGAAGGGTGGGTTAGGTTAGCTTAATATAAGTAAGTTAATAATATACGAGTTAAAGTTGATGTTTTCATGTTTAAAGATAATTAAAAACAACTTTTGTTTAAGTAACCATTTGCCGTGGTGAATATCTATTGCTGCTGGGTTTTGGGATCCTCTGGGCTTGTAACATTAGTCACCCAGGAGAAAATCCAGAGGACATAAACTAAAATGTTGCCTAGGATGGAGCTTTCCTGTTTATAAAGAGAGAACGGATCGGCTAGATTTATTTTCCTTGAAGTGGATAAAGCTGAGTGTGGAACTGATTGAAGCATACCAAATTTTGAGAGACAGAGATCAGATAGATTGTAGCACTAGAGGGTATAGGTAAATATTTAGAGGGGACCATGAGAAAGACATTTTTCATCCAGGTTGTTGGAAACAGCCTGAGTGGGTTATGGAGGCAGGTACTTTCTCCACATTTAGGAAGCATCTAAACAAGATTAATCGATTTCCATAGTATGGAGACGGGCCCTACCTGCCAACTCATCCATGTCAACAAAGATACCTATGTAAGATAATCCCATTTGCTTCCAATTGGCCCACACCTTCCTTTTCTATCCTAAATGTTTTTTGTTCAAAAACACTAATTGGACTTGATCGACCATCTCCTCTGGCAGCCCCACCTATATACCACTCTGATATTCTTTATATCTTTTCCCTCATCCTAAACCTAAAAAAACTAAACAATTATGCCCCTTATCATTTTATAAACCTCAAAGTTTATCCCTCAACCTTCTTCGATCCAGGGAAATTAGTTCTATCCTTATCCAACCTCTCTTTACAATTCAAGGCCCCCAGTCCTGGTAATGTCCTTGCAAATCTTTTCTGCTCCCTAACTTAATTACATTCTTCCTGCAGTGTAGCAACCAGACCTGCACACAACACTTCCATGTATGGTCTCAACAACATTTTATACAGCTTTAACATGATGGCCCAACACTTGTACTCAATACTACAGTCAATGAAGTCAAGTATACCTTTGTGGCGTGATCAAGGACCACTCGCAGCCACAAAGCAAGAGTCAAAGGCTTTATTGATCAGAAGACCCAGACTTGTCTCTACATGCTGCTGGCTCATGTCCAAGGCAGGCATGAGGGAGGAGACTAGGGCTCTCAGCCTTTATTAGGGGATTTTAATGGGAGGAGCTATAGGTACAGAAGGCAGGTCAGCCTCCCCAGCCCAGTGAGGACGTGCCCACAGTACCATGTTTTCCACCACATTCACCTCTCCTTTTTTGAATGAAGTCCAGCGGGGTGATATGGGGCAACGTCCATCGGCACGGGTCTTGTAGTCCATACAGTTCAAAGGTTCAGCCACTCTTGTGGTTTTATTTGGCATTGAGATCTCCAAAGAACTGTTGCTGTATTGTTGGTTGCACTGGAAGGCAGCTTGTTCGCTCAGCTGGGTGTTGCACAGTGTCTGTGTCTACCAGGTC
Source organism: Narcine bancroftii (assembly GCF_036971445.1). NCBI lineage: Eukaryota > Metazoa > Chordata > Chondrichthyes > Torpediniformes > Narcinidae > Narcine > Narcine bancroftii. The sequence goes on from NC_091469.1 coordinate 130,812,314, forward strand.
CATAGGGGTGGGGAATTTGTTTGTTAACAGTGAGGGGGAGGGGGGAGAACACTCCAGTGTGGGGGAACACTCAGGGGGCCGTGTTGGAGGTGGGATCACTACTTCATCTGTCAGGCTGATCTCTGGAGGTACCAAGTGCACCTCCCATGCCAGAACCCCTGCTCGCGCCAGGTACCAGATGGACACTGTATCGTTCCATCCGTCTGGTTACTTTACCAGTGCATTCTGAGGGTTCGCATGCAGGAGGTACACTTCCTCAACCAGTGAGTCCGCCTTGTGCGTTCTTACATGCTTCTGGAGAAGCACTGGCCCCGGGGTCGTCAGCCAGACCAGCAGCGTGGTTCCTGACGCTGACCTCCTTGGGAATGAGAACAATTTCATGGGGCGTTGTGTTAGTTGGCGTGCAAAGTAGGGACCTGATAGCATGCAGCGCTTCTGGAAGGACCTCTTGCCACTGGGATACAGGCATCCCTTTTGACTTGAGGGTCAAAAGGACGGCCCTCCAGATCATACCATTCTCCCTCCCCACCTGCCCATTCCCACAGGGGTTGTAGCTGGTCTGTGGTTTGCATTCCGCAAAGACCGGGCAATTGCAAGTCAGCTCCCTGACTTCCTCCACTGAGTAGGGAAGGTTACGGGCCCTTACAAAATGGTACAGTCTCTTGACCCCGGGGTGGCAGAAGCTATCATGGAGGCGATCAATTTGCACCCTGCCGCAGGTCCCCTGGACAGGGCATCAGTTGGCTCATTGAGCTTGCTCAGACGGTACAAGATCTCATGATTGGAGGTGGACAGTTCAATTCTCCACCTCATGATCTTGTCATTTTTGATTTTACCCCACTGTTTATTGTTAAACATAAAAGCAACACCTCTCTGGTCCGTCAGCAGGGTGAATGGTCTGCTGGCCAAGTAGTACCTCCAATGACGCACGGCCTCCACTATAGCTTGTGCCTCCTTCTTGACAGGGGAATGCCTGCGTTCAGGGCCTCGGAGGGTGCAGGAAAGAAAATGCCACTGGCCTGCCTGCTTGGTTCGGTGTGGTGGCTGGAGGCATCACTTTCTACTTGGAACGGGACAGATTCATCAATGGCGTGCATCCCTGCCTTGGCAATCTCATCCCTGATGCCCGGACAGGCCCGCAATATCGTGTTCCACCACAGGGAACTAGGTACCTGTACCACTAAGGGTGTCACACTCCCATGCACAGGTCTGTCCACACATGTACTGTCCCACCCTGACCACTCGCAAATTGGAAGAACACCACCTTATTTTCTGTCTGGGTATTCTCCAGCCACATGGCATGAACATTGACTTTACTGCACACCTGCACACCTTTTCTTTCCCCTCCCCCCTTTTCTTGTCTTTCCAGTTCTTTCACCCACACAGCCATCCTCCTCCATCATTGCTATTATCCCTTCCCTCCTTTCTCCACCAATCATCTCCTGCCTTCACCACCCTTCTTCTCCCGCCCCCCCCCCTTTTGTTTGAACGCTCGCCGGCATATTCTCATACTTTGATGAAATGCTCAAACTCGAAACGTCGGATATGTATCTTTGCCCTTGGTACATAAAGGACACTGTTTGACCTGCTGAACTTCTCCAGCATTTTGTGTTTTTACTTCAACCACAGTGTCTATAGAATTTTATGATTTACTCCTTTTCTTGTACCACTAGGTGACTCTGTTCTACAACACCCTCCAGGGCTCTGCACTCCACATGTCCTGCCCTGGTTTAACTTCCCAAAAGGTTCATCTATTCTTTCTTTGCCCACTTTCCATGTTGATCAATATCCTGTGGTATTCTTAGACAATCTTCTTCACTTTCCAGTATCGTTAGCAAACAACTTACCAAGAGCCAAACACGCTGCCTAAATCCTCATCCAAATTATTAATATGCTCGACAAACAACAGGAAACAAGGCACCGGGGTGGGGGGGCGGGGGGGGGGGAGCGTGGTGTGATCCCTGTCCTCCCTGGTCAGACTTTTAAGTATTGGCTGGCTGGGGAGGAGGGGATTGCACTGATTTCTCTGTTAGTCATCAGTCACTAGTGGGTAATCCACACCCAGTATTTTTAGGGAGTTACGAACTTTTGGTAGTTTCTTTGGGGGGGGTTGTTGTTTTTGGAGGGCCTATATATTTTAATTTGAGTGTCCTATATATAACAATTTTTTTTATTGTTATTATTAATTTTGTGATTATTTTTGGTATTTAGTAATTGTATTAGATATGTCAAATTTGAAATTTGCTACTTTTAATGTTCAGGGATTAAATAAACCCGACGAAGCGTAAGAGAGTTTTGGCATATATCAAAAAGATGAAAATTGATGTTGCTTTTCTGCAGGAGACACATTTGAATGAAAAAGAAAGTATTAAATTGAAGAGGGTTGGATATGTTTTTTTTTCATTTAACGCTAAAGCTAAGGGAGTAGCAATTTTGATGCATAAAAATTTACCTTTTGAATTACAATCATATTAATTTTATTTTTTCTGAGGATGACTGGTTAAGATATTTATCATGACAGTGTTGATAAATGTTCGTTATGCAATGGTTAATTATAATTTTTTTACACCAATTGTATTTAACACCTGAAAAGTTTTTTAAAAATATGATTTTAATGAATCAGACTCTTGCTTTAGATGTGGTAATTCGGTTGGAACTTCTTTTCATGCTGTTTGGTTATGTGTACATGTACAATCTTTTTGGAAAGCAATTCAACTGTTTTTGGAACATTTGTATAAGATTAAAATATTTTTAGACCCGACAATATTTTTGTTGGGTAAGTTGAAACCTTTGAAAGATTTGGGACTAGATAAATTTCAGATTGCTTTTGTATATTTAGCTTTATCTGCAGCAAAAAAATGTATAGCAAGTACATGGAAAAATGCTAATGTGATTGATATTAACAGATGGCATAATGAGATTAAAACTTGTTTGGTAATGGAAAAAATTACGTATGTTTTACATGATAATTATTCTTTTTTTCTTAATAAGTGATCTTTATATTCAGAATATTTACATTTAAATTTACTTTGATTAGATTTTGGTGAATACCTTTTAGTTTATATTTTAGTTTTTTTTGGCTCTCCTAAAGAGAGCTGGCTGAGAGAGGGAGGGGGGATTTCCTTTTCTCTTTTCCTTCTTATATTAAAAATGTTTTTAATTGTTCACAATATGTATCTTTTTCCCACTGTATGTAATGACCTTGTTGAACGAATAAATAAAGTTGTGAAAAAAAAAGGAAACAAAGCACCGATCTCCACGGCATATCTCTGGTTACACAGGCCTCTAATTAATCTGAAAACCAAATTTCTACCATGCAGACTAACATACTCCTGGCTCCAGGATTACATGACAAGGAGCAACATGTCAGCCTATTTACACTTTTCAGCATTGCTTTTTCAAAATTACCTGGAGTTAATAAATACAGCTAGCTTTGTCTATTTGTTCATTAGTGTCAGGAATAAAGCTCACAATTATCAATCTAATTTGGCAATCTAAAAAAAAATTAGATACAGCTGAAAGGAAATTGTTCATTGGATGGGGAATGTGAATGTTTCCTACAAAGAAAATATGTTGTGCTTATTTCCTTTATATGCTTGCCTTGGTTTATAAATTAGTCAGACACTTTTGGTGTAATCAGTGGCCTTCCCAAGTTCACAGGGAAGGTGGTGGTGAGTCTCTTGAAAATGGTTTCATGTAATCAATTGGGTTCCTCTGTTGCTTCACAGCACAAAAAACAGTTTCATTGATGCCAAAGCAGTTAAAGGCAGAACCTTAGTGAACCTGCTACATTTTTAATTGACACAAATTTCATTACACTGGACAACAAAGATTTTGCTTCCTGAACAGTTTTGGGTGTATTTTATGTATTTTAGGCTACTGATCATGAAAATAACCATAACATTTTCCGATCACACACCATTTTTTAGATCTAACCTATTTTTGTGGTTTCCTGTAAAATTTTAAACCTGCTTCAAGCATTCAAAGCCACAAAGATCAAAACGTCACTGAAAATTCATTTTCTGCATTCACATTTGGACTTCATCCCTGCTGATCTTAGTGTAGTCAGTGACGAACATGGTGGAAGGTTTCACCAGGACATTGCAACCATGGAATAGCAGCATCAGGGCAACTGGAATCCATCAAACCTGGTGGACTATTGTTGAACACTGACACAAGAGGCTTCAGATGCTGAGTACAAATGAAAATCAGTGGCAAAACATTTTTAGGTCATTTGAACCAACACAATATGTCAGCATCATTATGCGATTAAACATGTTAAATTCAATAAAAATTAATTTACTGTTTCTCCAACTTCCCGCGTGATACAACAAATCTGAAATTATCTTTGTGTTCAACTTGAAGTTGCCTATCATAATCCCCAATTTTTTTTTTTTTTTTTTTTTTTTTTTTCGGGAAAAAAATTGTTGTCCAGTGTTAACAATGTAATAAATCAGGAAGTAAAATCCTGATGTATCCACATTTTAAAATTATTGATTAACAGAATGTGGGTGTCGGGGGTAGGGCGGAACCCATCGCCCTTCTGGTGAAGATATCACATTGTGCTGTTGGGGAGGGAGCTCCAGGATCTGGACCCACTGATGAGGAAAGCACAGCAAATATGTATCCAAGTCAGGAGGGAGTGCCCACATTTTGCCCGTATGCCCAATGCTATTGTTCTGGTGGTGATGTAGGCGGTGGGTTTGGACAACACTGTAATAGTGCTGTCAAGCTCTGTACATTTTGCAGATGGCATGGTGTATCTAATGTGCATGAGCTGTTAGATTTACAACTGCAGTATTTCAATCCTCTGCAATAGCTGTAAGAGATAGAGGAAGGAATGAAAGCAGAAAAGTAAAAAGATCTCCACAAACTCAAGGAAACCAGATGAGGAAGAATGCCATCTTAATCTTTGCAAAAAGTGGGAGGATAAATTATCTTTAGAGCATTGAGATCATCTTACAATCTGAAGCAACTTTACATTTAGCCATAGATGGTAATGGAACATATTAAAGGAGCACAGAGTCCTTTCACAGGAAAGGCAACATTTCTGTAATTTTAACCACTTTCTTCTATTTTATATAATGCCTCGTGGATGTGTTTGTGCCCACATGTACATGCGGGTAGACTTTAAACTTTCTACTCAACTTCAACTGTAACCACTTGGTTTAGTCCAATACTGTAACTTATTTTTAAGTTGTCTTTTTTTTTAACCTTTGCAAATTTATCAGTCTGCCAAGCTGTGGAAAAACCCCAAATGTACACCATCACACTCCATGGCATCAACTGATAACATTCAGTATTTTGCTGTCCCCAACCCTGATTACATCAAGGCATTAAATATCTTGCACGTATTTCATCATCACCTTATCTACCTTTGTTGTCTCCTTCAGAAATCCTCTGACTTGTACATTAAGGTCCCAGTGTCCCTCAATACTTGCTAGGGTCCTTCCATCCCTGTGAGACAATCCTGACCACAGGATTCCAGTTGACATAATCACCCTTCACTACCACCTCTGTCTCCTGTTGTCAAGCCACATTGGGATCCAATTTGCCAACTTTTCCTGGATTCCGCTACATTAATCTTTTGAGCCAATGTCTAACATGGGACCTAGTCAAAGTTGTCACTGAAATCCGTGTGGACTCGATCAAATTCATACGGCATGACCTCCCTAACAAAACCATGCTGACTATTTTTGAATAAATCCATCCCTTCCAAGTTTAAATTAACCCTGTTCCTCAGAATTGTTTTCAACAACTTTCCTATCACTAATGATTAGCTCAATGATAGATTTCTAAAAAAAAATTAGTTGGCAGAATCGTGGAACTGCCAAGAGTCTTAAAAAAAACTGATATTAAAATTTGTTTACCAATAAGAGATACTGCATTCAAAAAGTTAATGAATTATAAAAATCTGCGCTGCTCAAAACACCAGATGCTGGAAATCCCACAATGGCCATCAGTTTGTTAACTTTGAAGATTACTATGTTTAGAAACACAAACACGTAAAAAAAAACCGCATTTTGTATTTGCTGAATATGTTTCAACTTGTATCATGCCTTTTGCATTTGTTTCCTCTCTCTTCCCAACCCTGAAAAGGTATTATTCTGAAGCAACAGCCTAGATTACATTGCAGAGCAGTCTGAGGTTTCATTTTTTTAAACTTAGGAAGAAGTTGGCTACCATTAAGCCAAGTCCAAAATTCTATCTCTCATTCCAACACCTTCAAGCAAATTCCAGCCTCTCTGAAAATTTTATGAACTTCATTTAAAACACCAACATAAAATAAACATGCAACATTGACTTACTTCCCCTGAGCTCAAAGATTTCTCCGATGAGCATGAAACAAGGTTCAGCAAGAGAGTCTCTTCTGTAGTCAACCTCATCTCCATAGTCTGACAGATCACTGTCCTCCTCGGCCTCCTCCTGAGGATGCAAAAGAAAGCAACAAAATACACAGGAGGTGAAAGGTTGCAGGATTGAGGTCCCAAGGAGGCAGCTTCAATGAACAGAGTTTCGGGAGGAAAAGAAAGAAATGTAAACTGGGAACCACAACAAGCTGGCATTCAGATGTAGCCAATGGAAGGATTTATAATAAAATAAAATTCAGGGTGGCATGGTTAGTGTAGCAATTAGCACAATGCTGTTATCACACCAGTGAATGGGGTTCGAATCCCGTGCTGCCTGTAAGGAGTTTGTACGCTCTCCCTGTGTCTGCGTGGGTTTCCTCCAGTGCTCCAGTTTCCTCCCACCCTTTGAAACATACCGGTCGGTGTTGTAGGTCAATTGGGTGTAAATGGGCAGCATGGGCTCGTGGGCCGAAAGGATGGATGTATAAATATAAATTTGATTTATCAACAATAATGAAGCTGAACCAATCGTTCAAAAGAACACTTCTCAAAGCTTCCATTATTGGGGGATTTTAAAAGGAAAATTATTGATGCCTGTAAAAAAAAGTTGGTGCTAATTCAAAATCAATGTACATAGGGAACATTGTATTTATTTATTTATTTGGGTTGTGGACAGTCAACAAGGCCAGAATGTGACTGATGGTCAGCATGGGGTTGATGGACTGAATGGCCTGTTTCCATGCTACGTGACACTGATTTTAAAAGCCTTTGAGGTGGTGGTGAATGGATCGATAAGGGAAAGTGCGCGATTGAGCTGCTGGGTCAGGAATTCTGGGATATGGTCTCTGTGAAACAAGGCTAGTGTATGATTTGTGGAGGAACTTCCAGGCAATGGTAATTTTAGACCTTGCTATCCTTGTCCTTCTAGAAAGAGAGGATGCAGATTTGACACATTGTTGCAGTACTGTAGATCAATAAATAAACTTAATAGCATGTATTTATACATGCCTTTTTGTTTAATGATGTTTCAAAGTACAGTAAAATCCCTGGTATAAGGGACCTCTGGGGATTGGTAGATGTGGATAAGTGAATTTTCTGGTGGCTTGAGGCTGCGTGTTGCATGATTGGTGAACTAATCACTAGGGTTGACCATTTTTAACTTTCATATTTTTACCTAGTTCCTGTGACTTTTTTTTGTCAGTTGCTTGAATTCTGGATAACAGGGCTTTAACTTGGCCAAAAAAGAATGGAAGGGATATTGGGAGGAATGAATGGGTCCATCAGAGCAGAGTTTAAAAAAGGTTGGCATGGATGAAATACCATGCAGTCGGCAAGAGGAACTCAGATTTTGGTCTATGGCTCAAGACTGCCTGGGATTTTGGTGGGGGGGGGGGGTTCGGGTAGTAGTAAAAATAAGAAAGGAGGTCATACTACACAACAAACTCATAGTCAGGACTGGATTTAAACATGGTCAAGGGAGGAACAGATCATACACTTTATTATGAAGTTTAAGCACTGATATAAAAATGAAAATCGAAATGAATTAAACCACAATTCAATTTAAATTACACAGAGCTTCACTGATATGTACCTCTTGATGAGAAAAGAAATCTCCGGGAAGCCTCTCAAGAAAGGTAGACAATGAAAAGGTCGACTTCTTCCCTTGCACATCAACAACTTTCAAGTATTCTGGGGAGGGGCTTAGAAAACCATAAAGTGCCTCGCTCTGGCAAAGTTTCTCATCTGTCAGAAGCTTCTGTAAGAAGGAAGTTCATGTAATATGGTTGCATCAAATTAAAACAAAATGCCAGAACAGCAATTGTTCAATTCTATCTGGGCACCAGCCACTGAATTTCAGAGGCCTAGTTAATTTTAAAACGATTATGAATCTACATCTCAAAAATGGTTATTAACCTACATTTCAATTTTTTTTTCTGTTGTCAAGAAGACATAAATATGAATATACTAGTGACTCATTTTCACAATTATCAAACTGCTATATAATAGATATTGCTGAGTTTTTAAAAGGAGAGAGAAAGGGAGAGGAGAAGAAGAGAGAAAGAGAAAGGGAGAGGAGAAGAAGAGAGAAAGAGAAAGGGAGAGGAGAAGAAGAGAGAGAGAAAGATGAAGAAAGAGAGCATGTGCAATGACTCATTTAATCAGACCAACTGGTGTCTTACTAAAATGTTGCCTATAAGGCCTTGACAAGTAATATTCAAATAATTTCAAGGACTTAATGCCCAAAACTGTGATTCATGTAGAAGCTATTTCCTTTGTGATAAGTAGAGGGGGGACAAGGTTCATTGAGTAATCTATGATTACAATATTCTGCTGAGTATCTAAAGGGCAAGGTCAGGGTGACATTGATGAGGTTCAGAAAACAGATTGCTTCCATTTCAATTAGTATCCTGTCTGAGGAAGGCAGGAGCCAGAAAATTAGGAACCCCAGGAAATATGCTTATTAAATCTAATCAAAATTTCAATAACAAAATTAGATGCTGTGGCCAATCTCTGTCAAGAATATCCAAAGGAGAATATGGAACTGCAATTTCCTATCCCAACTCTCCCTTTGGAAAAGCATCACGTGCGGAAAAGCTTAGTAAACACAGAGGCTCTTTACGCATTTCTTTCCAAATAAAATTTGGCAAAAGACTGTTTAAAAATAAAAGTGCAAAAGTAAAAGTGCAACATTTTTGAAACCTCAATGATTCATACGTTTTGGGAGAATATCTTTTAATATTTATCAACAATTTTTAAGATTTAAATACACCCACGCCCTTTAATTGCCCTGTTTGATTTTTCTCGTGAACCGGATACACTTTTGTCAGGTTCTCAAGAGAAATTTTAGATTTTAGCACGTTGCTGGCCAGATGAGCAGTTTTAACTCTTTCCGACTCATGCACGGTGGTTACATGATGTAATGACATATCTAAGGTTAGAGAAAATTAGATACAATATTAAAGATAGAAAGCTTCAGATTGAAAAGATATAGAAAACCATCACAATTGGCCGTTTAAGATAATTTATAATCTGGCTGGAGGGGTACTAGGTATCAAAACCAAGATGTGAGGAATTGAAGGGTTCCTGACCGTGTCGGAGGTTCAAATCTGGAGTTTGGTTCGCCAATGGTTTGGACTGGACTCTGTGTAGCTGCAGGGGCTGTGGAAGCGCAGGTGGCAAATCTACAGATACTCGGTTTCTTTCTTTTGCTTCTCTCCCTCTCTGAATGCAAGTCTGACTGTGAAAGTCGCTTAGGCAATTCCTGCTGGTGGAAAATCCGCCTGCCTTGCAGCAGGCAAAAAGGAATTTCATACGATATGACACAGTTTTATTACCATGATAAAAATTGAATCTTGAATTGATAGTTGGTACCAATTATGGATGAAATTTGTTGTAAAATGCATTTATATTAATCACATGATATGTATATGTAATGATATTCCTTTGTTAGATTAGACCATGTTATATAGGATTATTATGTTAAACTCAATAAACATATTTTAAAAAGAAAGAAAAATAAAACCGAATAGGTAAATGTAAAATAACCTAAAATCATATATAAACTGATTTAAATGGCCACACATATCAGTGTGGTATATGAACTTCTAAGGGGAAACATAAAATTACCTACCAAGTTAAATTAACCAAACATCTATTGCTACAAAGTATAGGTAAGATATATTGCAAGGGTTTGAACTGATGATTAAAAACATTCATCTGACAAACTTCTAAGAATGGGACAATTGCAGTAACATCAGTAAACCTGTAGATTGTCTTGATTGTTTCATTAATACAAATCGTTCTGCATCAATGAAGCTCTCTGGATATGGAGGCGTGTACTGCAACGAGCATCATTTGTTTGTTTGTGCATTTGCATGTCCTTGCACTGAAGGAATAGACATCAGGTGATAATAAACTTCAACATTGCAAGATGTGATCTTATCATTATCTATCATTGGAAAGATGAACATGGAAACCATGTCCATGAAAAGAGATGCCAACAAAAATGCCTTTGAAAATATCATCGAAGCAAGAGAAGAGTATCACTGACACGGTAGATGACTGATCAAAGAGAGAATTTTTCCACTGCTGGGACAATAATCAAATGACATATTCTGACTATTGACTTATTCCACTCTCTTTTGAATCTTTACAGTGAAAGGTTCTAAACTCAAAACGGTTATTCTCTCCACAGTTGCTGACTCCATTATTTCATTTTTTTTCCAGATTTCCATTATATGAAATTTTCAATTTCAGTATTACAAAAATTACCTCACTGAGGATTAAAAAAGTCATTTTATAAAACATGGCTCAAATTAACATTGTGACTGGATCTACAATTTTTGAGATTTTCTTACCTGTAAAAAATTATTCAGCTGGTTTTTGGACTTATCTAGGAACTTCTGATCAATGGATTTAAAAGGCAGTTTACTGATAGATGGTAGCTGTGCCTTTTTTAACATTGGAAAGCACTGTAAAATACAAAATCAAATGTTCACTGCATTAATTGCACTATTATTAGTGGGCTGATATGTTTGGAACTGCAGCAATAAGTTTGATCTACATGGTTCAGTTATCTTGATTGATGCTTACAACAAACAGGTGACCACACAGCCATAGTAGATAAACTGTTCTATTTTAATCAGTGAACATTTGGAAGCAATGACCAAAACAAACAGGGGAAACAAAACTCCTCTTTTTTAATTCCTCCCTCAAGCATGGTTTTCCTTTTGGTCATGTACATATGGTTGTTCAGCCTCAAGTTGGTGCAAAGCAAGGTTATGAGAATGAGGCCTGGAGCAAGAGGACATTGCGACGAATACTCAGAACATTTTTTTTCCCCCGATGGAGGCAACAAGGATGTGATCCTAAAACTGCGTAAACCAGTAAACAGAACTTAAAATGGTAAATCCAAACAAAATCATAGAAGCAGAACAATGAACAAAATAACTTACTCCAGACTAATTTCCGCAAGTTATTCATAACATAACATAACAATTACAGCACGGAAACAGGCCATTAGGCCCTTCTAGTCCGCACTGAACCAAACACTCCTCTCTAGTCTCACCTACCTGCACAATGACCATAACCCTCCACCTTCTTCTCATCCATAGTCAAGGTGATTGAGTCACGGAGAGAATCTAAATAGAATTGAAAATCTTCTGAGCAGCGAGAGATAATTGTTGGCTTTCTCTATTGATAGTCTAGTATCTTAAGCCTTGATCAACTGCATTTGGATTAGTGATATGAATATGGTAAAATACAGAATTCTGTTGACACCATGGTTAAGTGAAGAAACACGCAAATGCTGGAGAGACTCAGCAGGTCAAACAGTGCCTTTATGCAGCAAATATTTTGGGCTTGTATCTTCACCTTTGCTACATAGAGGCACTGTTTGATCTGCTGAGTCTTTCCAGCATTTGTGTGAATTTACACTGTGATTGGAGTATCTACTTTTGCAACAAATTCTGTTCTTTAACCTCTGTGTTTGCTGATATGATGTCAAAAAGTGTCTCTCAACTGATTCCTGCTTACAGGTTATGAGATTCCTCAGCATGGACGAAAATGCCAGACTTTGGCCCACATCAAAGCAGCACCAATTGAAGATTCAGGCTCATGTCACAGTCAGCTCCATCAATCAGTTTAATTACCAAACTAATAATGAACAGTGCTAACTGGGGAGTTCATACAAAGAGCAAGCATCAACTGAGTTACAGAGAACAGTTAAACAGGTTAGGATTTTATTCCCTGAAGTGTAGAATGAGGGGAGATTTGATAGAGGTATACAAAATTACAAGGGGATTGACAGAGTAAATGAAAGTAGGCATTTACAGAGGGTAGGTGAGATACAAACCAGAGGACATGGGTTTAACAGTGAAAGGGGAAAACTTCAGGGGGAACGTCTTCACACAGAGTTGTGGGAGAGTGGAATGAGCTGTCAGCTGAAGTGGTGAATGCAGGCTCAATTTTGACATTTAAGAAGAATTTGGACAGGTACATGGATGAGAGGCTATGGACTGGGTGCAGGTCAGTGGGACTAGGCAATAAAAAATGATTTGGCACAGATTAGAAGGGCCAAAGAAGCCTGTTTCTGTGCTGTAATGTTCTATGGTTCTATCAAGAAGCTGCACTCTGGATGATGAGCGGAGAATGCTCCTGGCACTGTGGAATTATCCTTTGGATGATTTAAAGTAAAAAGGAGCTCATGTTATATCAAGAAGGTTGAGGAATCCATTGAAGCAAAAATCTCCATCAGCTGAAAGCAAATTTACAATTCACGCAGGGAGATGTAGGTTGATAAACCTTGCCAAGGCTGATTTAACTGAAAGTAAATGATTCACACCAGAGCCTGACGGCCTAGGCCTGCATGACAGAATAACAATGAAGACACAATGTTGATGGCCCTTCAGCAAAAAGAGTTCATAGTCTTGGGAGTGACAAAGGAACTCCAGCTGTTTACGTGCTTGGACCAGTTAAAATAAATGGAAATAAGGAATTGGAGTTGGAAGAAAAATGGACCTATCTCCCTTCAAATCAAAGGAGTACCCATGGGTACCCACATGGGTCCCAGCTATGCCTGCCTGTTTGTGAAGCTATTCATGCTGCTAGTCTACACAGGCAAGGCCCCACAACTCTTTCTCTGCTGTATTGATGACCACATCATGGCTGCCTCATGTACCCGTGATGAGCTCATCAACTTAATTCACTTTGCTGCCACCTTCCACCCCGATTCTAAATTCACTTGGCCCATATCCAGCAACACTCTCCCCTTTCTAGATCTCTGTCTCCATCTCAGGAGATAAGCTTTCTATGGACATATTTTAAAAACCTACAATTACCTCGACTACACTTCTTACCCAGTCCCCTGCAAGGATTCTATTCCCTTCTCACAATTTCCCTTTCTCCACCATATCTGTTCCCAAGATGAGGTCTTCCATAAACATGGCTTCCCCTCCACCACCATCAACTCAGCCCTTACCTGCATCTCTTTCATTTGCCCAGGCTCCCTCTGCCCCCAGAAGTAACAAACACAGAATTCCCCTTGTCCTTACCTACCACTCTACTAGCCTCCACATTCAACACATCATACTCCATAATTTCCAACACTAGACACATCCTCCCCTCTCTGTCATCCATAAGGACCACTCTATCCTTGATCCCCTCATCCACTCATCTCTTCCCACCAATCACCCCTTGGCACCTTCGCCTGCAGTTGCAGCAAGAGTAACATGTGCCCAAACCTCCCCCTTCACCACAATTCGGGGCCTCAAGCAATCCTTTCAAGTGAAGCAACACTTCACGTATATCCACAAGAATTATTCCTATGTGCCCTTCTCTACATTGGAGAGACGGGACGCGGACTGGGAGATCGCTTAGCTGATCACCTTTGCTCTGTCTGCATCAGTTTCAGGGACCTCCCAGTGTCCAACCACTTCAATTCAGTGCCCAGTTCCCAGGCTAAGATATCTATAGCCTCATTTACTGTCCCACCAAGACCACCTTTAGATTGGAGGAGCAACACTTGATTTTCCATCTGGGCACTGTCCAACCGGATGCCATTAACATAGACCTCCGGTTTATACTAGCTTATTCTCTGTTCTCCCTCCCTTCCCTTTCTCTTTGCCTTCTTTCCTTCAGGTCTACAACCCCTTCCCTCTCCATTCACAGAGACACCCCTCCTCCCCTGCTTGCTGCTATGGTCTCCTTCCCTTATCCACCTATTACGTCCTGGTCTGGTCCGGATCTATGCCATTGGGACTAGGCATAGATGGGCTGGTTTCTGTGCTGCAGTGTTTTATGGTTCTATGTTTAGCACAGATTGATCAGCCAAGAAAAGTTTGTACAAGGCAACCATCAGCTAAGTTAAGGGTTGCAAGCTCAGCAGTTTCAGTGAATTGTAATAAAGCAAAAATATTTGTTAAAAAAAAAAATGGACAACTTTATTAATGTGTATGATTTTGATCATATGTTGTATTTTAAGTCATAAAATCAAACTACTACATGGCACACACCTTGATGCCTGAGTCAACATTCTCAGCATTTGCAAACCTTGTTTTGAAATTTATTTAAGTATAAATGATTGAAGCATGACCTAATTGAGACATGAAGGGAGAGAGAAGAAACTATTTCCTTTGGAAGTAAAAATCAAAAGAACATAACAAAATGACAACTAGGCCTCTCCAGTTGTAGAATCAGGCAGAAATTACAGCACAGTACAGGCCCTTCAACCCACGCTCTGGTGCCGACCTATATAAATGTACTCAATGATCTAAACCTTCCCTACCTCACATCCTCTATTTATCTTGCAACCATGTGCCTGTCTAACAGTCTTTTAAATGTCCCTATTGTACCAGCCTCCATCACGACCCCTGGCAATGCATTGCAGGCACCCTCCACTCTGTTAAAAAATGACCACTGATGTCTCCCCTGAACTTTCCTCCCCCCATGTTAAGCAGATGTCCTCCAGTATTTGTTACTGTTGCCCAGGGTAACAGGTGATGCCTGTCCACCCAAAGTTCAAATTTATTGTCAGAGTCATACATGACATCACATACAACCCTGAAATTCTTTTTCCTGGGGGCCAAGCAGAATTTGTACTTAGTGGTAGTGCAAAAAACGGTACCCTATCTTTGCCTCTCATTGATTCTCACTGAGAACAGTGGAAAACAGTGAAAGATGGAAGTGTTGAATGGCTTGCGCCAATTCTTCCTTCTTACAACGTGCTCGAAGCTGGACTAGAACTCAAGCCTCCCTCCTCCTTTCTCTCGCTTAGTTACCTTCCCCCTCCTGGCCCTCTGCTACCCACCCTTAGTGATTTCTCTTTCCTCTCCACACCTCATCCCCATCATCTAGCTCCAAGAATCATTCATTCCAGCACTGAGCAGCTGACCTCCTTAGAGATGGCTGGTTTGGCTAATCTTACATTGGCAGGGTCACCACAGCATTTTCAACCACATTTCTGCTCTCAACACCTAATACATGACAAAATGACCAATATTCATGTTGGGCTGTCCCCAGCATCCCTATAAATTCTGCAGATGCACTGTAGAGACGACCTTGTGCAGTTCGAGATCTGCTCTGCCCAGAGATTGTGAACACAGCTCAACTCAACACAACCCAACGTACAATCCCTGAAGAACAAACATGATGAACTCCAAGCCAGGCTTCAACATCAAAGAGTCGTCAGAGAGTACTGTGTGATGTGCTTTACAGAAACATGGCTGAACGCGGACATTCCGGACATGGCGCTGCAGCCCAAGGGCTACACCCTCCATGGCACTGTCCAAATATCAGTGTCTGGAAAAACCAGGGGAGGCAGTGTTGGCATCATTATCAATTCATTGTGGTGCATAGGCTTGACGGTCACGACTCAGTCCTGCTCCCCAGACCTGGAACATCTGGTGACTAAAGAGTCACCCATTCTGCCGAGGGAATTCACCGCCATCATTCTGGTTGCAGTGTACATTACACCCCAGGCTAACTTCAGGCTGGTAGAGGAGGGACTGAGAACCGTGATTAACAGGCATGAGACATCACATCCCGATGCCCTCCCGATCATTGTAGGGGACTTCAATTAGACCAACCTGAAGTCCCTGACAAACTACCACCAACACGTCACATGCGGGACCAGAGGAACCAACATCCTCGACCACTGCTACACCACCATGAAGAAAGCCTTACCACAACCACACTTTGGCAAGTCTGATCACCTGGCTGTGCTTCTACTCACAGCATACAACCAGTGATGGAGGATCACACAGCAGTGGACCACAAAGTATGGTCGAGGGAGGCAGAGGACTGTCTGCAGGACTGCTTTGAATTGATGGTCTGGATCATATTCAAGAACTCAGAGACTTGTCTGAATATGCAACAGGTATCACCAAATTCATCAAGACCTCCATGGATGATTGTGTGCCCATGCACAAATACCGGGTGAGCCCCAACCAGAACCCCTGGATGAATCACAGAATTAGCAACCTGCTGACGGGAAAAACAGGGGCATTTAAGGCCAGGGATTGCAATCTTTACAGGAAGTCAGTTACAACTTGTGGAAGGCCATCTCTGAAGCAAAGTGGCAGTTCTAGAGGAAGCTAGAGGCAAAGACAAATACACGCCAGCTATGGCAGTGAGTGCAGGCCATTAAAGCCTACAAAGTGAGGGTGAACACTGTATGTGCCTGTGATGCTTCACTACCCAATGAGCTGAACACCTTCTATGCCTGCTTTGACAAGAAGAACCAAACAGTGTCTACTAGAATCCTTGAAAAGGCTGAGAACCCTGTGATATCTGTCTCTGAGGGCAACGTCTGAACATCATTCAAGAGTGTGAACCCCCGCAAGGTGTCAGGCCTTGATGGCGTACTTGCAAGGGTACTGAAAATCTGCGCTAACCAATTAGCCGGAGTGTTCACGGACATTTTCAACCTCTCAGTGCTGCACCTGCTTCGAAAGGGTATCAATCATCCTGGGATCCAAGTAATGTGAGCTGCCTCAACGACTACCACCCAGTAGTATTAACTCCTACTGTGAGGAAATGCTTTGAGAAGCTGATCATGGCCTGAATCCACACATACCTAAGCAAAGATCTGGATCCACTACAATTTGCCTATCGCCTCAATCGCTTCACAGCAGATGCAACATCGCTGACTCTCCACTCAGCTCTGGATCACCTCGAAAACAGCAATTCATACATACGGCTGCTCCTCATCGACTTGGCCTTCAATCCCATTATTCCCTCAATGCTGGTCAAGAAGCTACAAACTCTAGACCTTTATACCCTGCCTCTGCAACTGGATCCTTGACTTTCTCATCAGAAGACCACAATCAGTATGAATTGGAAACAATGTCTCCTCCTCACTGATCATCAACATGGGCACCCCAAGGATGTGTGGTTATCCCACCGTTCTACTCATTATGGACCCACGACTATGTGGCCAAACGCAATTCCAATGCTATTTCCAAGTTTGCCAATGAAACCACAGTTGTCGGCAGAATCACAAACGGCAACGAGGAAGCGTCCAGGAGGGAGATAGATCGGCTCGTTGAATGGTGTAACGACAACAACCTTGCACTCAATGTTAGCAAAACCGAGGAGATCTTCCTGGACTTCAGAATGAAGTCAGAGGGACACGGCCCAATCCTCATCGAGGGCTCCATAGTGGAGAGGATCAAGAACTTCAAATTCCTGGGTGTTAACTGTCCTGGAGTTTCCATGTTGATGAAATCACAAAGAAGGCTCGCCAGCAAATATACTTTGTGAGGTGTCTGAAGAGATTCGGTATGTCACCGAAAACTCTCAAAAACATCTACAGGTGTACTGTGAAGAGCATTCTGGCTGGTTGCACCACTGCCGGGAATGGAGGCACCTGTTTCATCTTGTATGCATATGTGTGAGTTCTTACACAACATATGGATGAAGGAAAAGGTTCTTTACTTTAAAGTTGATGTAAACAGCCCTGAGGCATGCCATGAGGCTGCAAGCCTCCATTACAAATCTCCCATACTGCAGTTTCCCCTTCTGTGTCAGCCCCTGCTGGCAGCCAAGTCTAATCAAGCAGGAACTATATCCTTAAGACCTTGCTAGTAGCAAATGCAACCATGATCACCATCATTACAGCACCAACTCTCAGGACAAGAATAAACTCCAGAGGGTTGTTAACTCAGTCTGAGACATCACGGACACCAGACTTCACTCCATCGAGGACATCTACATGAGGCAATATCTTAAAAAAGCAGTCCCTATCCTCAAAGACCCCCACCACCCAGGCCACGCCCTCTTCACTCTGCTACCACTGGAGAAAAGGTACAGGAGCCTAAAGACGAGCACTCAGCAGCTCGTCTTCTTCCCGCTGCCCTCAGATTCCCGCTGCCCTCATATTCCTGAATAATCAATGAACCAAAGACACTGCCTTACTTTCGTGCACCACTATTTTTTTAAAATTTATAGTGATGTTGTAAGAAGGTTATAATATGAATGTTTTGGCTACGCTGTTGCCGCCAACAACACCAAAGTTAATGACCTGTTCGTGACAATAAATTCCGATTCTGAGATCACCACACAAACCCCCATCAATTTTATCGACACATCCCAACGCCTCAGAAAAGGAGCCAACATACTAAATGACTCATTCCACCCCAGCTACACCTTTTCACCCTCCTGTGGGGAAGAAGATTATAGAGTATGAAATCACGCACCCCAGATTCAAGGACAGTTTCTTTCGCAACTATGATCAGACTACCAATCAAATTTTATTCTAGTAAAATAATGACGCACTGCTATTCTACTTTCTGTTGTACTTGTGTATGGACAGACTTACTGGATCATACGCAAAACTTTATCACTGTAGCTTGGTACACGTGTCAAATAATGTAAACTTGAACTTCCTTAGCCATTGACGTTGAAAGGGGACAGGAATATTGCTCCTAAACTAGTCATTTTATCAAGTGGCATGCAAGATTACAAAGGTCTGAACTTCGTACCCACTGGAAATGAGAGCTCATAAATTCTAAAAAAAAAAATCAGAGACACGTACCTCGCAGAGTTTCCTATGTAGTGCATGGAATTCGCTGAGCTTTCGAACAA
Source organism: Narcine bancroftii (assembly GCF_036971445.1). Lineage (NCBI taxonomy): Eukaryota > Metazoa > Chordata > Chondrichthyes > Torpediniformes > Narcinidae > Narcine > Narcine bancroftii. The sequence continues at coordinate 130,831,246 of NC_091469.1, forward strand.
CCGTCCAGCCGTTATTTTCACGATCAGATAGATTCAGCTGCACCACGATTGAATAGCACGACATTTGTTCGCCATTCTCTTCCACAATCTGCCCAGAAAAATGGGAAATAAAAGTCTGAATCAAAGAAAGTCATTTCAGCAGGCGACAAATTAAATAGGTCAATCTCAATGGGCTCAAATCAGCACTTTCTATCAGGCCCATCAGTCCAGAAGCTCAGACTGTCCATAACAAATCAAGACAGTGTAGCGGCTACTACAGTAGAGCTACTAAAGTAATACAAACACACACGCCAGATTAGTCAACTCAAAACTGATTTATTCAGACTTTACAAGCTTCTTTTATATACCGCATGTCCTGGGCTCCACGGGACAAGGTGGGACGTCATTATGAGTTTGCTGCCAATCCACAGGACTGGCAGGTTTAAATTAAGCCTTGTGAGTGTCCTGCACCTTCCGGCAGGAGACTCAGCAGATCAACTTGCCGTTCCTCGGGTCTCAGTATCTCTCGCGTGTGGTCCATTAGGTGAGTATTCAGCTGTCCGTATTATGGTTCTGCACGCCCGCAGAACCGTGCTAATGACAGTTGGCGATACCACTACACGGCCGCCACAACAGTTACCAAATACTATAAAAGAAAACTTGGGTTGCTTCCAAAGATGTGGTTCCAGCCACAGGTGTCGGAGATTTGATGAATGATACAAGGTGCTGCTCTAATTGAAAAAAAAAAGGCTGGAAACACTCAGGTCAAGCAAGCAGCTGTAGAAATCGAAATAGTGCCAAACAGTTCAAGCCCAGATCCCTTCCATACATGCTCCCTGACTTGATGAGCGTTTCCAGTATTTTTGTTTTCAGATTTCCAGTATCTCCACATTACCAGATTTAGGCCCAGCCTTACTACGAGTTCCCAACATTCTGCTCCACGTGGTCCAGCAGTAGGCCCAGTCTTACTACAATTTTCCAATATTCTGCTCCCACGTGGTCCAGCAGTAGGCCCAGTCTTACTACGAGTTCCCAACATTCTGCTCCCACATGGTCCTGCAGTAGGCCCAGTCTTACTACGATTTCCCAACATTCTGCTCCCTTGTGATCCAGCAGTAGGCCCAGTCTTACTACGAGTTCCCAACATTCTGCTCCCACGTGGTCCAGCAGTAGGCCCAGTCTTACTACGAGTTCCCAACATTCTGCTCTACGTGGTCCAGCAGTAGGCCCAGTCTTACTACAATTTCTCAACATTCTGCTCCCATGTTATCCAGCAGTAGGCCTGGTCTTACTACAATTTCCCAACATTCTGCTCCCACATGGTCCAGCAGCAGGCCCAGTTTTACTACAATTTCTCAACATTCTGCTCCCATGTTATCCAGCAGCAGGCCCAGTTTTACTACAATTTCTCAACATTCTGCTCCCATGTTATCCAGCAGTAGGCCTAGTCTTACTACAATTTCCCAACATTCTGCTCCCACGTTTCTAGCAGTAGGCCATCTTACTACAAGTTCCCAACATTCTGCTCCCACGTGGTCCAGCAGTAAGCCCATTCTTACTACGAGTTCCCAACATTCTGCTCCCACGTGGTCCAGCAGTAGGCCCAGTCTTACTACGATTTCCCAACATTCTGCTGGGAAAATCATTTCTCCAACAGACTTGTTGAATTGGACACCAAACTGACTTCAGGAAGGAATCTACATAAGAGAAGGGAAAGGTTCCATTATTGTCATGTAATACTACATTTAGAATGTAACATACATGAAATTCTTTGACTTTTGTCTACTGTCAGGCAGACAGAGGGTCAACACTTTGGCCAGCGCCCCTCACAGAAACCTACAGCACCTGGTGTTCCGAGGCAGTCTCCCCTCCAAGTACTGACTAAAAAGGGAAGTCAAGTTATTTTGCATAAAGATAACTGACAGTTAATGCTTGTAATCGAGTATCTTAATCAATGTATATTTTTCACCTGTTAATTAAATAGTTTTCTGTATTAATGAACTTCATTTGAATCTCAGAAACCATGGAAGCACTTATATTTATTGACAATTTGATAGAAGGCAAAACTGTACATTTACGATTCCTTTATTGCTATGAAATAAAATAGGAGTAACATTACTTGAAATTTACTTTCGTTTGCTGCAAGCCAGAGAGATTCACCATCAGCAGTAATTGCTGGGTCCCTCTGACAGTCAGAGAAATAGTCTCTCGAGAGTCACAGAGTGTCTGTGGATTTGCCTCCAGCACTCCCGCAGCCTCCACAGCCACACAGACTCCAGTCCAAACCATCGGCAACCCAAAGTCCAGATTTGACCCTCCAACACAATCAAGAAGCCCTCAGTGCTCTCGGCACCTTCTCGCATCGTGATTCCAATACTTGGTACCCTTTCAGCCAGTATCCAGCAGTCCACAGCCTTGTGTGAGACCCTTAACCACAGTCACTAGCAGCCCGCAGTCTGCATCAGTTCCTCACCTCGAGACGCCCACAGCGTGCCACCTGTGTGCTCTTCAGCCACAAAGCCCCTCACTGGTCTGCCGCCATACTCACCGTCCCATTTGTTGTTTCCTCTACTTCTCCTTCTCAAAAGGGGGGTGGTCTCCCTGTTTTCCTCTGCTTCCCCCCTCATAGTCACTGCTGAACATAGGCGCCGCCATCTTAGGCCCAGATCCTGCCGTCACAGAATTTTAAAATAAACCACCCTCAGCTCTAATAACAGGCCACTTAAAGCCTGCATGGAGCCGTCAGTAGTTGGACTGGGTGGTAGACCCTATGGAGAAGCATTATATCTTTTCATCGCTCTCTGTGGGTCTGCATCAGTGGCAGCATCGCTGTTTGTGCAGATCCAGCTGCGTCGCCATTTCCAGCTCATCCAGGTCATTCGTGGACCAAAGCCTCTGGACTTTATTATTTAATGACGAGACATGACTCATGCTTAGAAATGATTTAGAAAAGACTAATAAGTTTTCTGATGACTCAAAAATATATTCTATAGTGCAGAGTGGAGAAAGTTGCCTGGCTTTGCCAAGGGATCTGGACTGGATAGGGAACTGGGCTAAGGAACGGCGTATGCAGTTTAGTTTGGAGAAGTGCATGGTGCTAAGTTGGGTAAATCAAACTCCAGGTCAAGACTTATTCTGTTAATGGCAGGACCATAAAGAGCGCTATAGAATAGAGGGACCTAGAGGTGTGCATTCATTGCTCTTTAAAGATGGTAGCAGAGGTAGACAGAGTAGTGAAGGGACTTTTGGGATGCTTGCCTTCATTGGTTAGGGAATTGGCTCAAATCCGAAACATTGGTTACGCTTTAATTCCTACTGATACTGTGTGACCTCTCGAGTTCCTTGAGCACTTTTGTGTATTGCTCATTGAATACTAGTGGTGGGACATCACGTCGAAGGTGCCGGTGAGCCACACTTCGAATATTGTATGCAATTTTGATTACGAGCTATAGAAATATTAGAAATTTGGAAAGGATACAGAAAAGATTTAGAAAGCAGTTGCCAGCTGCCTGCCCACTGTAGCTCTTGACATCCTAACCACAGACTCTTTCCTAGTCCTGGCTGCCTGCCAAACTATAAGACCTCGTGATGTTTTGATCGTGGAGTTGCCACCCAGTCTTTGCTGGTTACCCATCTGAATTTCTGACGCCTCAAAGGACTTGGGTACCATAGTTACAGGAGTCTTATGTTGTATGTGTGTAATAATTGACCCCTTAACTTTTACCCACAATATTCAATTATTACATGTTGGGTACATTTTGATTATTGAAAACAATGGAAAATAGTAGTATAAACACTACATAAATGAATAAATATTATTACATACATGTATTACTTCATATTTATATAAAAGTTTTTTTAAATCAAAATGTGCTTGTAAGAGTAAAAACGTGTATGTAATATTTTCTCATATCTTTAGCTCGGAAACATCTGAAGTTTATCGTATGTGGCTCTTACCTTAAGCAAGTTTGGCCACCCCTCCATAGACCTTCTTAACTACCCTATCAACCTGCACAGCAAACTTGAGAGATCTATAAACTTGGACTCCAAGTTTCCTCTGTTCTTCCATGCTGTTAAGAATCCTGCCATTAACCACATACTCTGCCTTCAGGTTCGACCTTCCAAAATGCATTACTTTATACTTATCCAGATTGAACTCCATCTGCCACTTTCCACCCAACTCTGCGTCCTGTCTATATCCTTTTGTAACCTACAACAACCTTCTACACTATCCATAACACCTCCATCCTTCGGGTCACCTGCAAACTTGCTTACCCATCCCCCTACCTCTTTGTCCAGGCCATTTATAAAAATCACAAAGAGCTGGGGTCCCACAATAAATCCTTGCAGAACTCCACTACTGACCTCCAGGCAGAATAATTTCTATCTAGTACTACACTCTGCTTTCTGCAGGCAAGCTAATTCTGAATCCACACAGCCAATGTTCCATGGATCCCATGCCTCATGACTTTCTGAATGAGTCTGTCTTGTGGGATCTCATCAAATGCCTTACTAAAATCCATACACACCATATCTACCGCCAATTTCTTTTGTTACCTCCTCAAAAAACTCAATTAGGCTCTTGAGACATGATCTACCCCTCACAAAGCCACGCTGACCATCCCTTAAGAGGACTATATTTCTCTGAATGCCATCAAATCCAGTCCCAAAGAATCCATTCCAATAGTTAACTTCCTTTTTTTAAAAAAAAACACTTGATAACAACAGATGGGAGGGATTGGAGGGATATGGGCCTATTGTGGGCTAGCAGAACTAAAAACAAGAGGGCACATTGTTTAGCTTGGACAAGCTAGGCCAATGGGCCTGTTTCCATTCTGTAGGACTTCACATAAAAGTATCAGTCCTGAGGATTGGGAGCAGTTTAGAATTCGTCAGAGATTGATTATGATGGGGGATAGAATGTACATGAGAGCAAGGATGGAGGGAACATTAAAAGCAACTATAAAAGCTTTTACAAAGGTTTGTGAATCAAATGTGGATTAACAACAGGGGAAATTACAGTCAGAATCTAAGAAATGGCAGAACAAACATATACAATAAAATCCCTGGTATCTGGCACCTATGGGGATGGATAGATGCTGGATAAGTTACTATACCGGTTGCTTAAGATGGCGTGTTTTACGGATTGGCAAACTAACAGCGAGGGGGCACTCGTTTTAAATTTTCATATGTTTACCTATTTATTTTCTCAATTTTTTTTCTTTGTCTTTGTCAATTGCTTGAATTCTGGATAACAGAGATTTTACTGTACTTTAGTTGTGTTTACAAATAAACATTCAGGGAACCAAAGACAAGAGGTAGGAACTAAAATAAATCAGTACAAAATAAAAATGGTGCTGTCAATTAAGGGTGCTTAAGGCTGATAAATGTTCAGGACCTGGTAATCCATATATCAGAGTACAAGAAGTGTCCCTGGAAAGGAAGTGTTCCACTGCTGGTCATTTTCCAAAAATTCTTTCAACTATGGAGCTATGGCTATGGATTGGAAGGAGGCAAAAATAACTCCTCTATTTAAAACATAAAAAATGGAATTACAAACCAGTAAGCCCAATGCCTTGCTAAAGGATTATGGGATACGAGGAGAAGTGGGGGAAAGAGTACTGATGGTCAGCTGTAATCCAATGAAATGGTGGAGCTGACTCAAAGGGCTGAATGGCCCACTCGTCCTGCTATCTTCTGGGGGTTTTTTTTAGCTCAAGGGACACTGTCAGAAAGTCAAGAACCACAGCAGCCAAATTGTAACAGCAAGAGATTTTTCTCAAGCCTTTCTTAAAATAAAAACCTACTATTTGTGGTAAAAAATATTGGGCACCCTACTGCTGCATCAAGACTAATGGAAACTAGATTCCAAAACACAGGATACCACAATGTTTAATAGAATTAATAGAAATTGAAAACAAATAACTTCAGCTATAATGCAAAACAGATCATAGAACTATAGAATAGTATATCAAGAAACAAGGCCTTCAACCCTTCTAGTCAGTCCTGAACTACTATTCTGCCTCATCCCACTGACCTGCACCCACTCCATAGCCCTCCATGACCCTCCCATCCATGCACCTGTCCAAAATGTTGTTAAATTTTAAAATGAAGCCCGCATTCACCACTGACAACTTGTTCAACACTCCCACCATTCTCTGCGTGAAGAAGTTCCCCCGAAATTCTCCCTTTTCACCCTTAATCCATGTCCTCTGGATTGTATCTCACAAAACCTCAGTGGAAAAAGCCGACTTGCATTTACTCCATGTCCGTCATAATCTTGTATCAAATCTCCCCACGTTCTTCTCCTCTCCAGGGAATAAAGTCCTATCTTCTTTAATCTTTCCCTGTAACTCAGTTCTTCAAATCCCAGTAATATCCATCTTAACTGCACTCTTTCAATCTTATTGATATTTTTACTATAGTTAAGTGATCAAAACTACACACCATACTCCAAATCTGGCCTCACCAATGTCTTATACAACTTTAGTAATAACATCCCAACTCCTTTCCTCAATACTTTGATTTACGAAGGCCAATGTGCCAAAAGATCTGTTTATAACCCTATCTACCTGTGATGCTACTTCCAGGGAATTATGTATCTGTATTCTCAGATTGATCTGTTCTATCACAGTCCTCAGAACCCTACCATTTACCATGTATTTCCTACCTTGATCTGTACTTCCAAAAGGAAACACCTCACATTTGTCTGCATTAAATTCCATCTCCCATTTTTCAGCCCATTTTTCCAGTTGGCCCAGATCCCTCTGCAAGATTTGAAACCTTCCTCACTGCCACTACATTCCAATCTTTGTCATCTGCAAACTTGCAGATCCAGTTTACTCCAAATATTCATTATATGTCGTTACGCATGTAATTTAAATGTTTGTGGCAATGAGGGATTCCATTTATAAATAAAGTGACTAATATTATTTGCAAAAATCTGAACCATCTCAATTTTTGCCCATCTAGGGGGTTGCTCAATATCAAATAACCTATTAATAAATTTCAATTGCGCAGCTTCATAATAATTCTGGTAATTGTGAACCAGCTAATTTGTAATGCCAGGTTAATTTTTGCACAGAAACCCTTGACAATTTACCTTTCCACAAAAATAACCTAATTATTTATTTCCTTAAAAAATTTTGTTGGTATTGCACTCGGTATAGATTGAAAAAGATATTGTATCTGGGGATAAATATTCATCTTTATACAATTCACTCTCCCAATTAAAGTTAATAGTAAATCTTTCCACCTACATAAATCAGCTTTAATCTTATTCAATAACGGTATATAATTTAAATTATATAAATCTTGATATTCTTTATTTACAACAACTCCCAAATATTTAATTTTACTAGACCATTTGAATCTAATAATTTGCCTACATTCTATATAATCTTCATCAGATATAGATAATATTTCATTTTTTCCCAATTAACTTTACACCTTGATAACATTCCATATCGATTTAACAAATTTTGTAATGACTTCAACAAATCTTTAGGATGTGTCAGATATATCAACACGTCATCTGCAAACAATTTTATATTCCTGTTCTCCCACTGTAATTCCCTTTTTACTAAAATCCTGCCTTATAGCTTGAGCCAGAGGTTCTATTACCAAAGCAGGAGAAAGAGGACAACCCTGTCTCGTTGAATGAGACAAATTAAAAGATTTTGAAATGTGACCATTTGTCATCACTCTTGCCGTAGGTCCGGTATATAAAGCTTTAACCCAACCAATAAGGGTCCAAAATTAAATTTTTCTAATACTTTGAACAAAAAAAATCAACTCAACTCAATCAAATGCTTTTTCCGCATCTAACGCTACTACCATTGGTTGATTATTCTGTTGTCTTGCGACACTTACTAATGAAATCAATTTAACAATATTATCTGCAGAATATCTACCTCTAACAAAACCTACCTGGTCAATATGTACTAGGTTTGACAAAAAAATTTGCTAACCTATTAACTAATACTTACGCCACGATTTTATAATCCACATTTAACAATGAATTTGGTTTATATGAAGCCACTTTATATGAAGCAACAATAAACAAAGCTTACTTACGCCACGATTTTATAATCCACATTTAACAATGAATTTGGTTTATATGAAGCCACTTTATATGAAGCAACAATAAACAAAGCTTGTTTCTTTCTTTCTTCTTTCTTTCTTTGGCTTGGCTTCGCGGACGAAGATTTATGGAGGGGGTAAAAAGTCCACGTCAGCTGCAGGCTCGTTTGTGGCTGACCAGTCCGATGTGGGACAGGCAGACACGGTTGCAGGGGTTGCAAGGGAAAATTGGTTGGTTGGGGTTGGGTGTTGGGTTTTTCCTCCTTTGCCTTTTGTCAGTGAGGTGGGCTCTGCGGTCTTCTTCAAAGGAGGTTGCTGCCCGCCAAACTGTGAGGCGCCAAGATGCACGGTTTGAGGCGTTATCAGCCCACTGGCGGTGGTCAATGTGGCAGGCACCAAGAGATTTCTTTAGGCAGTCCTTGTACCTTTTCTTTGGTGCACCTCTGTCACGGTGGCCAGTGGAGAGCTCGCCATATAATACGATCTTGGGAAGGCGATGGTCCTCCATTCTGGAGACGTGACCCATCCAGCGCAGCTGGATCTTCAGCAGCGTGGACTCGATGCTGTCGACCTCTGCCATCTCGAGTACCTCGACGTTAGGGGTGTGAGCGCTCCAATGGATGTTGAGGATGGAGCGGAGACAACGCTGGTGGAAGCGTTCTAGGAGCCGTAGGTGGTGCCGGTAGAGGACCCATGATTCGGAGCCGAACAGGAGTGTGGGTATGACAACGGCTCTGTATACGCTTATCTTTGTGAGGTTTTTCAGTTGGTTGTTTTTCCAGACTCTTTTGTGTAGTCTTCCAAAGGCGCTATTTGCCTTGGCGAGTCTGTTGTCTATCTCATTGTCGATCCTTGCATCTGATGAAATGGTGCAGCCGAGATAGGTAAACTGGTTGACCGTTTTGAGTTTTGTGTGCCCGATGGAGATGTGGGGGGGGCTGGTAGTCATGGTGGGGAGCTGGCTGATGGAGGACCTCAGTTTTCTTCAGGCTGACTTCCAGGCCAAACATTTTGGCAGTTTCCGCAAAGCAGGACGTCAAGCGCTGAAGAGCTGGCTCTGAATGGGCAACTAAAGCGGCATCATCTGCAAAGAGTAGTTCACGGACAAGTTTCTCTTGTGTCTTGGTGTGAGCTTGCAGGCGCCTCAGATTGAAGAGACTGCCATCCGTGCGGTACCGGATGTAAACAGCGTCTTCATTGTTGGGGTCTTTCATGGCTTGGTTCAGCATCATGCTGAAGAAGATTGAAAAGAGGGTTGGTGCGAGAACACAGCCTTGCTTCACGCCATTGTTAATGGAGAAGGGTTCAGAGAGCTCATTGCTGTATCTGACCCGACCTTGTTGGTTTTCGTGCAGTTGGATAATCATGTTGAGGAACTTTGGGGGACATCCGATGCGCTCTAGTATTTGCCAAAGCCCTTTCCTGCTCACGGTGTCGAAGGCTTTGGTGAGGTCAACATAGGTGATGTAGAGTCCTTTGTTTTGTTCTCTGCACTTTTCTTGGAGCTGTCTGAGGGCAAAGACCATGTCAGTGGTTCCTCTGTTTGCGCGAAAGCCGCACTGTGATTCTGGGAGAATATTCTCAGCGACACTAGGTATTATTCTATTTAGTAGAATCCTAGCGAAGATTTTGCCTGCAATGGAGAGCAACGTGATTCCCCTGTAGTTTGAGCAGTCTGATTTCTCGCCTTTGTTTTTGTACAGGGTGATGATGGTGGCATCACGAAGATCCTGAGGCAGTTTACCTTGGTCCCAACAAAGCTTGAAAAACTCATGCAGTTTGGCATGCAGAGTTTTGCCGCCAGCCTTCCAGACTTCTGGGGGGATTCCATCCATACCTGCTGCTTTGCCACTTTTCAGTTGTTCGATTGCCTTATATGTCTCATCCAGGGTGGGAACCTCATCCAGCTCTAGCCTTAGGGGCTGTTGAGGGAGCTGGAGCAGGGCGGAATCTTGGACTGAGCGGTTGGTACTGAAAAGAGATTGGAAGTGTTCTGACCATCGGTTGAGGATGGAGATCTTGTCGCTGAGGAGGACTTTGCCGTCTGAGCTGCGCAGCGGGCTTTGGACTTGGGGTGAGGGGCCGTACACAGCCTTTAGAGCCTCGTAGAAACCCCTGAAGTCGCCAATGTCCGCGCTGAGCTGTGTTCGTTTGGCGAGGCTAGTCCACCACTCATTTTGGATCTCCCGGAGTTTGCGCTGAAGATGGCTGCATGCGCGACGGAAGGCTTGTTTCTTCTCTGGACAGGACGGCTTTGTAAGGTGAGCCTGGTGGGCAGCTCGCTTCTTTGCCAGCAGCTCCTGGATTTCCTGGCTGTTTTCGTCAAACCAGTCCTTGTTTTTCCTGGAGGAGAAGCCCAGTACCTCTTCAGTGGATTGCAGTATGGTAGTCTTCAACTGATCCCAGAGGGTTTCAGGGGACGGGTCCGTGAGGCGGGTTGCAACGTCGAGCTTTGCTTTGAGGTTTGCCTGGAAGTTTCCTCTCGCTTCGTCTGACTGCAGTTTTCCAACATTGAACCTCTTTCTGGGGGCTTTATTGTTCCTGGGCTTTGGCTTGAAGTGAAGGTTGAGCTTGCAGCGAACCAGCCGGTGGTCAGTGTGGCATTCCGCGCTAGGCATGACCCTGGTGTGGAGCACATCTTGTTTGTCACTTTCTCGCACCAGGATGTAGTCCAGGAGGTGCCAGTGTTTGGATCGGGGATGCATCCAGGTGGTCTTAAGGCTGTCCCTCTGCTGAAAAAGGGTGTTTGTAATGACAAGCCGCTGTTCTGCGCAGAGCTCCAACAGGAGGCGCCCATTGTCGTTGCACTTGCCGACGCCATGCTTGCCCAGGATTCCTGGCCAGGTTTCTGAGTCTTTGCCGACACGAGCGTTGAAGTCGCCCAGGATGACAACCTTGTCGGCTGTAGGGGTACGTTGGATGAGGTTGCGCAGGTCGGTGTAGAACTTGTTCTTTTCTGCTGGTTCCGCCTGGAGGGTTGGAGCATAGACACTGATGAGGGTGATGTGACGCTTGTTTTGAAGTGGGAGTCGCATGGACATGATTCGGTCCGAGAGGCCTGTCGGAAGGTTTTCGAGTTTGGAGGCAATGAAGCTCTTGACCATGAAGCCTACACCAGATAGGCGTCGTTCATCCGAAGGCTTGCCAGACCAGTAGAGTGTGTAGCCCGCGCCGCGTTCTTGGAGGCTGCCTACATCTGCCAGGCGGACTTCACTGAGAGCGGCTATGTCGATGTCAAGTCTGAGGAGTTCATGTGCAATGAGGGCAGACCGACGTTCAGGTCGATGGCTGTCAGTCTTGTCTAGCATGGTTCTGATGTTCCAGCATGCTAGCTTGAGTTTGTGAGCATCTTTTGAGGGGGAGGACGTGGAGGGGGAGGACGTGGAGGGGGAGGACGTGGAGGGGGAGGACGTGGAGGGGGAGGACGTTGAGGGGGAGGACGTAGACCTGTCCTCAGGCCTGCGCAAAGGAGCTTTTAGGTGGAGTGCAGTGCGCGCAGTACTGGCCCCACCCTTTACACCCATGGTTCGTGTGCCGTGGCCAAGCAAGCTGGGACGTGGCAGCGAGGTCCTTGGGTCGTAGGTTTTATATCGGAGTGGCCTTCTCCTATGCAGGTTTCTTACCCGGGCTGGAGGGGTCTGACTCCCCTCCTAGGTCGGTCCATACTGCCCGGACCGGGGCCGAGGCCGCCGCAGTTCACCCTGTGCCTGGACTGGGGCCACCGCCTCCCCCTTGCTCCTGCCCGGATCGGGGCCGCCGCCGTCTACCCTTCGCCCGGACCGGGGCCGGGGCCGCCGCTGCTCTCCCTGTGCCCGGACTGGGGCCGCCGCCTCCCCCTTGCTCCTGCCCGGATCGGGGCCGCCGCCGTCTACCCTTCGCCCGGACCGGGGCCGGGGCCGCTGCTGCTCTCCCTGTGCCTGGACTGGGGCCGCCGCCTCCCACTCCCTGTCCGGACCGGGGCCTCCGCCTGCCTCACTCGACCGAGGCCGGGGCCGCCGTCTCCCCCTTGCTCCTGCCCGTATCGTGGCCGCCGCCGTCTACCCTTCGCCCGGACCGGGGCCGGGGCCGCTGCTGCTCTCCCTGTGCCCGGACTGGGGCCGCCATCTCCCCCTTGCTCCTGCCCGGATCGGGGCCGCCGCCTTCTACCCTTCGTCCGGACCGGGGCCGGGGCCGCTGCTGCTCTCCCTGTGCCTGGACTGGGGCCGCCGCCTCCCACTCCCTGTCCGGACCGGGGCCTCCGCCTGCCTCACTCGACCGAGGCCGGGGCCGCCGTCTCCCCCTTGCTCCTGCCCGGATCGGGGCCGCCGCCCCGATCAATACAAAAGTATTGTTTCAATACTTCTTTATATAACGGAAATAATAAATTATTAAATTCTTTATAAAATTCCGTTGTAAATCCATCTTCTCCTGGGGATTTCCCACTAGGCATCGACTGCAACGCTTCCTTTAACTCTAATTCAGTAAATGAAGCATCTAAATCTTTATATAACGGAAATAATAAATCATTAAATTCTTTATAAAACTCCATTGTAAATCCATCTTCTCCTGGGGATTTCCTACTAGGCATCGACTGCAATGCTTCCTTTAACTCTAATTCAGTAAACGAAGCATCTAAATCTTTAACATCAGTCTCACTCAATAATGGCAGATTTAAATTAGATAAAAAGAATCAATTTGATCTATTTTTTGATTACCCTCTGATGTATATAAACTTTGATAAAATTTGAAAAATTCCTTATTAATCTCCTCTTGTTTATAGGTAATCTCTGTATTCTTCCTAATTGCATTAATCTTTCTCAATACTTGCTCAGTTTACCATTGGAGATTTAATGAGATGTTGTTAAAGAGATCTGATTTTGTTAAATTTATAAGAGAGAAAATTATTTTCTATTTGCAAATGAATGAGGGTTCAGTACAGAATAAATTTGTTTTATGGGATGCTTTTTTGAGGGGTCAGATTATTAGTTATACTGCAAAGATTAATAAGCAACATTTATTAGAAAGTCAACATTTGAAAAAGGAAATTGAAAGTTCTACTGAAGATGATAGGATACAATTATCTAAATTGAAGTTGCATTACAATACTTTGCAAACTTATAAATATGAAAAAATGATTTTACAATCTAAACAACATTATTATGAATTGGGGAGAGAACGCATAAAATTTTAGCGTGGCAATTGGTTTTCCCTTCCTGAAGTCAACAATCAGCTCCTTGGTTTTGGTGACATTGTTTGATAATAATGATCATGAATTTAAATGAACATCTCACATTCACAACTAAATTGAATCTTCACCAAACACAAACACAACATAATCCATCACTTCATGCAAGTCACTCATGTCAGTTATTAAAAACCGAGACACCAGCACGCAATTCACTAAAAAAAAGTCAAACCAAAATGACCAATTTCTTACCATTCTGCTTCTTTCCTTTACCAATTCACAATCCTGTCAATACATTTAACCAGAAATTGTTTGCGGTATTGACCATTCCAGATTGCCCACTGAGATATGTGGTCAAAAAACAGAATAGGAAAGCACAGGAGCAAGCCCTTTGTCCTAATGTGTCTGCACTGACTATCTTTCTTTGGCTTGGCTTTGCGGACAAAGATTTATGGAGGGGTAATGTCCACGTCAGCTGCAGGCTCGTTTGTGGCTGACAAGTCCGATGCGGGACAGGCAGACACGGTTGCAGCGGTTGCAAGGGAAAATTGGTTGGTTGGAGTTGGGTGCTGGGTTTTTCCTCCTTTGTCTTTTGACTATAATGCCAACCTAAACTAATCTCATCTATATGCATTTGACCCAGATCCTAGTAATTTCTGCCTGATTACGTGCCTATCCAAATGCCTCTTGAACATTGCTATTGCTTCTACCACATCTCCTGATAGTATGTTTCAGGCATCTGCCACTCTCTGTGCAAAAAAAAACTTGTCTTATAAATCTTATTTATATATTTCCTCTCTCACCTCCAACCACTGCTTCTAGTAATTCATATTTGCACTTTGGGAAAAAGTATCTGGTTATTTATGCTACTTATTATACTATACACAATGCACTCCAATCCAGGCCACATCCTGATAAACCTGTTCTGCAGTCTCTACACACAGGGCAAATAGCGCCTTTGGAAGACTACACAAAAGAGTCTGGAAAAACAACCAACTGAAAAACCTCACAAAGATAAGCGTATACAGAGCCGTTGTCATACCCACACTCCTGTTCGGCTCCGAATCATGGGTCCTCTACCGGCATCACCTACGGCTCCTAGAACGCTTCCACCAGCGTTGTCTCCGCTCCATCCTCAACATCCATTGGAGCGCTTTCATCCCTAACGTCGAAGTACTCGAGATGGCAGAGGTCGACAGCATCGAGTCCACGCTGCTGAAGATCCAGCTGCGCTGGGTGGGTCACGTCTCCAGAATGGAGGACCATCGCCTTCCCAAGATCGTGTAATATGGCAAGCTGTCCACTGGCCACCGTGACAGAGGTGCACCAAGGAAGAGGTGCAAGGACTGCCTAAAAAAATCTCTTGGTGCCTGCCACATTGACCACCGCCAGTGGGCTGATATCGCCTCAAACCGTGCATCTTGGCGCCTCACAGTTTGGCGGGCAGCAACCTCCTTTGAAGAAGACCGCAGAGCCCACCTCACTGACAAAAGGCAAAGGAGGAAAAACCCAACACCCAACCCCAACCAACCAATTTTCCCCTGCAGCCGCTGCAACCGTGTCTGCCTGTCCCGCATCGGACTTGTCAGCCACAAACAAGCCTGCAGCTGACGTGGACTTTTACCCCCTCCATAAATCTTCGTCCGCGAAGCCAAGCCAAAGAAAGAACACACAGGGCCAAGGCCAGACTACTTTGCGGTCTAGGCAAGGCCAATTACTTGCAACCCCAGATTTTCAAAAAGAGATGTTTTGTAGAAAAAATGAAAAGTACAAAACTTGAAATTGCTAAATTTATTTTAATTTGTTTGA
This sequence comes from Narcine bancroftii, assembly GCF_036971445.1. NCBI lineage: Eukaryota > Metazoa > Chordata > Chondrichthyes > Torpediniformes > Narcinidae > Narcine > Narcine bancroftii. The sequence goes on from NC_091469.1 coordinate 130,846,280, forward strand.
ATAAATAGTACATCAAGCTTTGATTATCTTTCTCGAATACTAAAGAAAATTATTTTGGCACACAAATAATTTTGAACTAATGGGCACTCAATAGAATGCATACCTCCACCAAGGGCAACACAACATTAAAACCTTTGATTTTACACACCTCAAGGTAAATATACCATCCAGTATACATTTTTTTCTACAAGAATGATGCTGTATGAAAATGCCCCTTTGGCTTATAAAGTTTGCTCTTACTTTCCTATAACGATTTTTACAAATCTATGTGTGGTGCTACCACTATGTATATATATTTATGTCCTGTATGGGTTGGCCCACCCCCTGAAACTGTGGCTTCTCCCTTCCAGATATCCCCATAAAGAGTGTCACACCCAAACCCCTCCCTCAGTACCTGAACCAGGCCAGCAACATGCAAGCTCTGCTGACACTTTAAGGTAATTAAAGCCTATTAATCACGATTCTCGTTTGGTTGCGGTTGATTGGTAGTACACTGTGCTACTCCCTTTTTTAAAAAAATTCTCCTACATTTCTATCATTTCCCCCCAGATTCTACAACTGACTTGCACAATGGCCAATAATCTACCTACCCACATCATTGAGATTCAAGAGGAAACTGAAGCACCCAGAGGAAGGTCACATGGGTCACAGGGAGAATGTGCAAACTGCACACAGAGCCAGAGTTCAGGGCAGAAACCAGGTGGCTGGAGTGATGAGGTAGTAGCTCTATTAATTGCACTTCTGTGAGACAGCATCAACTATAGCAATAATAAAGTTGATCACATGTCTTTCTAGAATTGCCTGGAAGGACAGTATCTCCATATTATACAACAACAGCTATAAGATCTTGCCATTGATAGAGAACCCTGAGCAAAATGTATCTACATAATCTTAGCACGGCTTTATACACAAAAATTCAAGAATACTTTTCTGTTAGTCTGCCTTTTGAAGTTCTCATGTTTTATGAAACTTGACAACTACGATAAACAAAATCATTAATATAATGACAAAAATAGCATGGGGTAATTGTTGAGTTGATTTCTTTTAAGAGTTTTATATTTTTATTTCTCATCTATGAATATTGATAGTTATTCTGCTATTCCTGAACTATCCTTTAATGAGTTACCCTGGATCATCTTGGTCTCAAATCTGATTGGTTCTTCTTCTCACAAATTATGATCCTCTGACTTTTCTTGATGAAGTGTTAATAAATTGCTCAAACCAATGTTAGAATTATTGGAACAATAAATGTAAATATCTCACTTATTCAAACAACGAAATAAACATTTAGGCTTACTTAAGACTCTCCACCAGCAGTCGGCCCAACTCTAAACCCTCACCTCAGCAGTCGACCTACAGACCTACACTGGTGCTCCTGACGCTGACTCCAAACCCTCTCATTGGCCTACTACCACACATCGGACTCCAGTGTGTATGTGCAGTAGGCTGAGGGGACAAGGGAAGGTTTGGAGGCAGGACTCGGGTGTCAGGAGCTCTGGTGTAGGCCGAGGGGAGGGTCGAAGTCAGGGGTTGGAAGCTCCTAGCTCCGGTGATCGGAACACCCGATGGCCAACTCCAAACCCTTCCCTCACCAGTCAGCCTACAGGTGCACACTGGAGCTCCTGACTCTGAACATTCCCCTCACCCTACCTGAATTGTGGGGCACAACTTGCTCTCTTCGACAGCATCCATCTGAGGTCCGTGCCCTTGGCAGCTGCCTAGTTTGCTTAATGGTACACAAAGCCTCCATATCCTTTCTATGTGTCGAGGCTGCAGAACAATTTCACCATGATATTGCCTGGATTGCAGTGTATTACCAGAGCTGCATAAAATACTCTAAAAATGGCCTGACCAAAGATTTATACAAATATGACACAACTCTCTAACTTTAATTCTCAATGTCCCAATCAATTACTGCTCTATCCACTTGTGTTGCCACTTTCAAGGAGCAATGGACTTGCACCCCAAGATCCCTCAGTACATCAATGCTCCTAAGGGTCCTGCCATTGATTTTTCTCTTGCACTTGATCTCCCAAATGCATCACTTTACTCTTGTCCAAACTACATTGCATTTGATGTTTCCCTGACCCAAAACATTGACTGACCACTTCTCTCCATGGAGACTGCCTGACTCAGAGTCCCTCCAGATTCTTATTGTTCACATGGGATTTCAGTTGCCCAAACCCAACAATGTTCCCCGATATGCAGTCTAGATATGCAAGCATTTACCAGTAATTACCAGGCTAACTAATGGCCTTCATGCAACAACTTACAAATCCTTTGGAAAATCATTATCTTTGAGATCTATCGCCTCATTCCTCAATAAAATGCATTTATTACTTTACCCTCAAGACCATCAAAAATCTAATGCACCTACCGAAATGTATTTGTTAGTCATAATGATTCATTCATCTTTATATAGCTCATCTTACTCCAAGGTCCATTTGCGTTACAAGCTACTTTGTATTTTGTACTAAGGTCATATATGTTAATATTCTCTTATTTGCAATCTTCAACTAAAATTAGAATGGTTTTGCATTTGAATGCTGAAGTAATAAGGCAGAACCATTATTAATGAAACTCAAGCCAAGGGAAACTAAAACAACTTTGATTCAAATACTGTGCAGAACTACCCACTTGCAAAAAGGGGGGGGGGGAATAGGGACATCCAAACTCCTGGTGACACAGAAACCTGCCCTCATAGCTTTGAGCTATGTGTCCCTTATTTACCTGAATCGAAATGCAGACGTTGACGACTCAGGAAATAATATGTTCTGCCTCAACTATCCTTTCAGCCATTAAATCCATATCATCCCACTGCTCTTGGATGTAAACATTTTCCTCCACAGAACTTCAGTTCAGAGAATAGGTCGCCATTTCAGATGGAGATGAAGAGAAATTTCCTCTCTTAGAGTCTTTAGAATATTCTACATCAGAAAGCTGTGGTAATTGAGTTGATAAATACAGTAAAACCCCTAGAATCTGGCACCTACGGGGATCGGTAGATGCCGGATTTGCAAATTTTCTGGCTGCTTGAGACTCACTCTTAAAATGCCTAACAAATATACCAGCATTACAAATAAACAGTTTAAAAGACAAAATACAGCGGAAAAATGTAATTTGAAAAAAAAAAAAAATCAGTACTGTGGTCCTTAATTATGTAAAGTTCACTTTAATCAGATAATTCCTAAATTTACAAAATTTATAAAATCTATAATCTATCTTTGTCTTTCGGGCAGCTCTGTGGAGAGTGAGAAACTGCAGATGCAGCATCGGTTAAATGTTTTTAATGAATGTGACCGAAAATAAAGTAAAATGCTTTAAGGTTTATATATTCATGCAAGTGAAGTTTGTTCAGTGTAAGTACAGTTTTGTATTTTTGTCTTTTAAACTGTTTACTCTTAATGCAGGTGTGTTAGTTAGGCATTATAAGTCTCAAGAAATGGGAGGATAAACGTATCCTGCATCCACCAATTCCAATAGGTGCTCAAATATTCTTTTGAGACCTTAAATTCACTGAAAAAATCAGACTGGCATCAATTTGGCATACAAGTCGAAGCTGGAAGCACCTCCTCACCGCCAGCGCTGCAGCTCCCCGACACCTCCCCACTGCTGGGCACTGCCATAACCGCTCATACCTGGGACCCTTAGGACATTGTTACTACTCATGACTGGTAGGCTGAGGTTTCTGCTCCTGGCGGGAGCACAGTTTCATCATTCTAGCTCAGTGGACCATTGCTGGTCCTGCCCGGTAGGCCGAGGGTTTTTTTAAACCAGGGGTTTTACCGAACATGTTTGGCTGTAACAAATAATAATTTTGGTGCATCTGCACATTGCAAAATGTATATTGTTATGAGCCCAAAGGACCCCAAAACCCAGCAGCAATAGATATTCACCAAGACAAGTAGTTATTTAAACAAAAGTTGTTTTTAATTATCTTTAAACATGAAAACAGAATCAAACTTTAACTTATCACTATTAACTTAACTAACCCAACTTAACCCTCTTCTAATCCTAAGCGTACGTGTATGTAATGTGTGTGTAAATTTAAGAAAAGTTCTTTGCTTCACAGTTCAATTTCACTTCTCATTCTTCCAAGTTCACTGGTTGCAGGCAATTCTTATACTCAGCACAGAATTTAGCATGCATAAAGTTCACCAGGCTTTGGGACTCAAAATGTAGGTTTGCAGATAGAGATGTGTTGTTCCAGGATTTCCACAACTGAGGTACCACCATTGTCACTTCAATGTCTTACTGATCAAACTTGTCCCAAGTCTGTCTGTCTGTCTGTCTGTCTCCCTCCCTCTTCCTCTCCCTCTCCCCCCTCTCTCTCTCTCTGAGATTCAAACTGCCAAGCAGCATGTCCTTCTACCTCTCACTTGCAAAACCCCTGACCTTCTCCAGCAAACAATAGGAGTTTGTCTTTTGGTCAATATGTTGTTTTAGATAAACAATAACCTCTCAATTACCTTTCTGTGAAGAGGTATTAGGAGACAGCCGTCTCTTGCTGTGGCTTTTAAAGACAATAGTCCATTTATTCACTTCAGTTAACTGCCATTGTGAAATCTCCATAGCATTCTCCATAGTTTCTGTAATGTCACTGAACATGAATTCTTCAGCATTTAAAATAAGATCTGTTTTAAAGGGTGTGTATGCAACCTACTCTAACTTTACCAATTTATCTCCCAAAAAACATTCACAATATGAAAATAAGCTCATTATAATAGTTGTTATTGAATGATGGAGCAGCCACAAGTTACAACTGCACTGCCTCTGGTCCTAGTTTTTCTGCATTAAGAAACATCATTCCGACTCAACATCTATAAGCTTCTTAAACTTGTAAAGTATTTTGCTTATTCTGCTCGACCAGGTGGCTTATAAACTGCAACTCTCACCTCTGCTGCCTCTTTAGTGGATACATACTTTAAAAAAAATTGCCCATGCCAGCAACTGAATATGCACAAAATAACATGATCCCAAAGCAGGGTTGGTACCAGAACAAGTCTTAGTGGAGGGCATTATAGTAACTGCAGGGGGAACCTTTGAAAACTCAGCCAGCTGTGGGGGTGGGGGGGGGGGGGATGGTGCTGCCTTCCTACCTATCATGAACCTCCTCCACGTGGTGGTACTGCCACCTTCCCCCTTCCTCCGTTGTAGCAGACAAATATACTGTTTATATTGCCTAGGTTGCATGGAGACTTGTGACGCAGGAGGTGCTAGGTGCTAGTGGCGCTAGGCTGTGGGTCACCATATCACATTTGGTGGGGCAATGCCCCCTCCTTGTCACCCACCCTGTCGCTAAGTATTCACAGCATATCTCTGCTCCCTACCAAGTGAAGCTTTCAAACCCAAGAACGAACATACTGACTGTTTTGGCATATAAATTGACGCCCAGGGTTTTAGGGTATATCTGTCGTACAAGTCGACCCCCATTTTTCAGACTGTCCGGGCCTCGCAGGAAGCAACCCATAATTTTTAAAAACACCACAATCACAAGTAACAAAATTGTAAATTAAGTTTAAAAAATACCCTCGGCCTACTGGGCAGGACCAGCAACGGTCCACTGAGCTGGAATGATGAAACTGTGCTCCCGTAGGAGCAGAAACCTCAGCCTACTAGGCAGGAGTGGTGACGACGACCTAAGGGTCCCAGGTATGAGCGGTTATGGCAGCGCCCAGCGGTGGGGAGGTGTTGGGGAGCTGCAGCGCTGGCGGTGGGGAGGTGCTTCCAGCATCGACTTGTATGCCAAATTGATGCCAGTCTGATTTTTTCAGTGAATTTATGGTCTCAAAAGAATATCTGGTGTATAAGTTGACACCTCCTTTTTGAGAATTTTTTTAGGGTTTCATGACTCGACTTATATGCTGAAATATACGGTAGCTTCCACAACAGCTGAAGTGTGTGTTTATTAATGCAAAGTAGCAAATAAATTTCCAGTAACAATTCTGATAAAGTAGTTAATGTTTATTCCTGTCATTCATTGCAGGGCCGGTGCGAGGAATTGCGGGGCCCAATTTAAAAATTGATAGCGGGGCCTCTACAAAAGTCGAAATTGATGTTTTATATTTCGTGTAGTATTCCAGTCTTAGCCAAAAAATATTAAATGCTTGATATACTAAATATTGAAAGACCATATGAAAGTTTTATTTTTTAATACAAGTTAAGACAACTACAGACATTGTTGATGCAATGGTCTTTTAGAAACAGATTTTTCTGGCTTTTTTATTTGCAAAATCTTTCAAAATAATTTCAAAGTTAATGGTTTTAGTAATGTCATTTTCTATAGATAGCATCGCCAAATTGTTTAGTCTCTCTTGTGAAAATGTTGACCGTAAGTATGTTTTAATCAGTTTTAGTTTGAAAAACTTCTTTCACCCAATGCGACTGTTACAGACATTGTTAAGTAAATCCTCAAAGCAATAAAAACATTAGGAAATGCTGTGAATCGATTGTTTACGACCAGGTATTCAAACAGAGCTTGAGGCTTAACGACACTGAAGGGAAAAGTTTTCAGAGCTTCAAGTCCTTAGGCCCACAGATAACCATCCACGTCTTTAGTTGTTTCAGTAACTACCCCTCCATCGGTGCTCTCTTTTAGTATGGTGTCAGTTAAAGCTGCTTCAAGGTCTGCTGTGTGTTTCCTTACTTCTGCCTTTTGTAAGCTCTGAAAGTTATTTAAAAATCCAAATAATTTTACATGGCTTTTAAGCTGCTTAAATCTAGACTCTTAAGATTGAATAGCTTTGTCTAACTAAGCTGAAGCACTGAACTCTGTATGCTTCTTTTGGATCATCTAAAGCTTGATCTTTTACCTCATATGTAAACATTCTCTTCCTTTTATGTAGTTTTTTTTCTTGAAATTGTCTAAACTCTAATGGTAATTCAACAGCTTCAGCCAATTCATTTGCGCCTATTTCTTCTTTCTTTGGCTTGGCTTCGCGGACGAAGATTTATGGAGGGGGTAAAAAGTCCACGTCAGCTGCAGGCTCGTTTGTGGCTGACAAGTCCGATGCGGGACAGGCAGACACGATTGCAGCGGTTTCAGGGGAAAATTGGTTGGTTGGGGTTGGGTGTTAGGTTTTTCCTCCTTTGCCTTTTGTCAGTGAGGTGGGCTCTGCGGTCTTCTTAAAAGGAGGTTGCTGCCCGCCAAACTGTGAGGCGCCAAGATGCACGGTTTGAGGCGTTATCAGCCCACTGGCGGTGGTCAATGTGGCAGGCACCAAGAGATTTCTTTAGGCAGTCCTTGTACCTTTTCTTTGGTGCACCTCTGTCACGGTGGCCAGTGGAGAGCTCGCCATATAACATGATCTTGGGAAGGCGATGGACCTCCATTCTGGAGACGTGACCCATCCAGCGCAGCTGGATCTTCAGCAGCGTGGACTCGATGCTGTCGACCTCTGCCATCTCGAGTACTTCGACGTTAGGGATGTAAGCGCTCCAATGGATGTTGAGGATGGAGCGGAGACAACGCTGGTGGAAGCATTCTAGGAGCCGTAGGTGGTGCCGGTAGAGGACCCATGATTCGGAGCCGAACAGGAGTGTGGGTATGACAACGGCTCTGTATACGCTTATCTTTGTGAGGTTTTTCAGTTGGTTGTTTTTCCAGACTCTTTTGTGTAGTCTTCCAAAGGCGCTATTTGCCTTGGCGAGTCTGTTAGGACATCATTAAAACCACCCTCTCTATAAATTCTTAGCCATGATAATAGTTTTTCAAATGACTCCATGCTTTCTTCAATGTCCTTTGTTTCACCTTGTAGTTCCTTGCTTACATAGTTAACTTTAAAAAGTACTTCATGCCAAAATATCAAAGAAACTAAAAATTTGTAGTCTTTTAGCTGGTTTGCTAAAGATTCAGCTTCTGCTTTTACTTTGGGCTCATCTGTTATCTCTGATAGTTCCACAAGTGCATCATGTACTTCTCCAACCTGATAACGAATAGCTTTAACACTATCAATCCAACATGCCCACCTTGTGTTGCTCAAGGGTTTCACTGATAACCCGGGTACATGTTTGTTAAAAACTGCCCACCTCTTAGCTAATGCTGAGAACAATATGTAGATCCTTTGCAAGATCCCAAAAAATGTTATAGCATCTGGACAACACTTGGCTACATCTCCGAGTAAAAGGTTATAATTGTGACATGCACAGGGTACAAAGAAAGCTCTTGAATTATCCTTCAACAGTCGTGCTTGTACTCCAGATGTGTGACCTTTCATGTTGCTACTGTTGTCATAGCCTTGGCCTCGAATGTCTTTTACCTCTAAATTTAATTCCTTCAGTCTGTTTAATAATGTTTTATATAAATCTTCTCTTGAGCTACTTACAATCTGCATAAACTTTATGAAATGTTTGTAAACACCTGAAGGAGCCAAGACACATACCTGATCGTTCGAGACATTGGCTCTTGGTGACTCATATCAGGTGTGCAGTCTAAAATTATGGCGTAGTACTTAGCTGCTTTTACGCGTTTCAGTATCTCATTCAAAAAAGCTGGAGCCATAATGTCTAGTAGTTCATTCTGAGTATCTTTTCCTAAATATTGATTATGAATTTCATGGGTTTTGACTTTTCGCAAATGCTCTTCAAGAACAGGGTCAAACTTTCCAAACAGCTCAACAAGACCTAAAAGGTTTCCATTGTGTACACTTTCATTACCAACTTTTTCCTCTGTTCCTCTAAATGATAGATTTCTCTCAGCAAGAAATTGCTACTAGCCTTTTGAATACTTGCTGCCAGTGCTTTGCACGTTCATTGACGATTATTTCAAGTTCTTTGTCAATTGTCTGTCCACTACAAAGTCTTTGGTATAACTCACAGAAACTCCATGTGGCTTTCAAATGGTTTTTAGAATTTTCATGCTTACACAACCTTGTATGAAGATCAGACCAGTTGTTGAATCTACTTGTTGAATCCACTTGTTGATAATGCACTGGTTGTGTTCTTACTACAAAGTTTACAATAAAAGCAATAAATTCTATCAGAAGACTGAGAGTATATAATCCAAGGTCTTTCAACACATTTGGAAGTTTCTTCTTACAGTGAAACTTTGAAAAGCACAATCCCTTTTCATTTTGTGGAAAGTTGTTCACTGGAATAGGAGGACCTTTCATTGTTAAATAAATCTCTTACATTTTGATTTATATATGCTGGCCAATTGGGTGATCATAAATGTTAATTACAACTGTACTCATGGGTGATCCATCATTGCGTGATGTTTGGGCTTGGTCTTTTTTGGCTATAAGTGGACTTTCCACTTTGGCACTGACTTCTGGTGTATTGAGATTGTCTTCAATTTGATTCACAGCTGCATTACCCTTTTCTAACCTGTTATCAATTTCATCATTGTATTCATCAACTGGAATTAGACTCAAGGCTGTATTGTCATTTTCTGAATTGTTTTTGTTTTCTTCATCCTCAACACATGGGCGCTTCAAAGATGAAGTGACAAGGAATTTTGTGATAGCACCTCTATGTTTTTCATTCTCAGCTACCTTAGCCTTGGCCAGTGCTCATTTCTGGTTGCCGCTTAAATACTTAGGCCCTTTGTCTCTATCTCTGCTTGTGCTTGCCATGTAAAATGACGTACAAATTTTAAGCTGCTAATTCTCTGGGCTATATTTTTAAGGTAAAAAAGGTAAAAGAAGTATATTTTAAAATGTTTAGACTTAAAATTACACAAATAACTTGACATTAGCAATTTGTTATAAGATTGGACTCAACATCCCTGATAACATGTCTACGTTGTCCCAACAGTGGAACAATGTTGTTATCGTCATTGGTACAACGTAAGAAATCAACGTCTATCCCACGTCATTTTGCTCATTAGCTTTACGTTGTTCCAAGGTCAGCTGCGGACCTTGGAACAACGCACCCAACTCTCAACTTGTGAACGCCAATGAACAGCAAAACAAGCAACCGATTCTGGATTTGTTGAATGACGACAACTTTGAGTAAGGTAAGAATTGCCTTTTTTTAGTAATGGTTAGATGAGTTAGGTTAGGTTAGTTAAGGTTACATTCCAGAACGGGGCGACGCACTTTAATTTTGCCTTTTTTTAGCTGAATTTCTAGTCAAATGTCTAGCGCTAGTTTATCGCTAGATATTTGGCTAGAAAATCGGCGGAAAAACTGATGCGTGTAACGGATGAAATTCACCCCTGAAGAAAACAATTTCCACATGGTCAGGCTAAACTGCACCTGTTCCAAATCACCAAAAACATGAAACAGGCTATATTAAGCCCTGGCAGAACAATAGCATAGTTAGTAACAGTAGCCTAGTACTATTTTGATACAAAATCAAACCACTGCAAAATTATGAAACAATGACCAGAGGCAGCCTTGCTAAGATATCCGGATCTCATAAAGATGAATAACCCCGAGATGTACTATATATGCCCCTATAGCTGAATAACCTTGTTAACCAACTCGTAAAGATGTAGGCTATAACCCCCACAGCGACCTAGCCTAGTAAAGATCAACTTAACTAACCTAACTTCGGGGTTATTCATCTTTACAAGGCCCGAATATCCTCACCAATTCCATCTACGATTGCGAACATTGTCAGAAATTCTACGTTTAGGCCTAGGCTATTTACGTTCAGGCTAACTGCTTAACCCTAGCCTATAGGCCAGGCCCCAGGCTAGCATGACGCTATCTCAATCTCATATTAAAGTACGAGTTCTCTTATTAATTAGCCTAAAGCCTGTTTTGATCTTGATAATAATAAGAGGTGCTTCATCAGCTCCAAAATACATCTATCTTACTGGGTCAAATGAATACGAAACATTAAATTTTTTCGCTAGGGAGACAAAGGAGGCCTATAGCCAGTAGTTTAATCGAGGACATATTTCCTAAAAATATTTCACTGAGATAATACGATCAATTAAGGGCAATAACTTCAAGAGTTCACTGACAAATCCCTCAGTTTATAAGGCCTATAGTAGTATTATTTTCTTACCAGTTTAAACGAAGTCCGTCACAGTGTTCTCTGCTCGAGGCCTGGGCTCAAACATGTGCATGGGGCCCCCTTGAGGTGCGGGGCCCAATTTGATCAAATTGGTCAAATAGGCTTAAAATCGGCCCTAATTCATTATAAACTACATGACCAGGCATAGTTCATAAACGTGACATCCAGCCTCCTTCATTTCAACATGGTTTAAGTGCCAAACATTGCATAAATCTGTAATGGGAGTACTGAGCTGGAGGTCAAATTCAAGATTGCATCCACACCTAACCATGATCAACTGCAACAGCTTGTATGGGAGAACAGACTAGTGAGGGGAGCACCTCTCTTATACCTTCCCAGGCCCAACAGAGGCAGCTGGACTATGCATAGAGAATTGCATGATGGTCACCGTTAACTTTCCATGGAACACAACAGCGCAGAAACAGGTCCCTTCAGTCCTTCTAGTCTGTGCCAAACCATTTACTTTTGCCGAGTCCTCCTGACCTGCACCAGCCCTCCATTCCTCTCCCATGCATGTACCGGTCCAAATTCTTTTTAAATGTTAAAGCTGAGCCCGCATTCACCACCGCAGCTGGCAGCTCGTTCCATATTCCCACCACATTCTGCATTCCGTGTGAAGAGGTTCCCTCTCGTGTTCCCCTAAACATTTCCTCTTTCACCCACGTCCTCTGGTTTATATCTCACCTACCCTCGATGGAAAAAGCCTATCTACATTTACTCTGTCCAGACCCCTCATCATTTTATCAAATCTCCCCTCATTCTTCTACGCTCCAGGGAATAAAGTCCTAGTCTGTTTAACCTTTCCCTTCTGCTTCCTCAGATTAATCCTGCAAACCCCTGGGCCTCCTCACTTCTATTGGAGACATCAATCAAGTACAAGCAGAGCCCACCACAAGGTTCCCTGTTCTGTCACCTCCCCTAAACTGGTGCACAAATACTGAGAAGCAGGTCCAAAGACGAGGGATGGATCTTCGGTCCTGAGGATACTTGCCTCACTGTTGCTGATAAGGCCTTTCCACTGGCCAAGATTTTCACACCACCAGTCTGTACGGGCAATGTGCTGCTGCAGGTCATTGTGTTCTATTTCCATTGTGGCAATCTCATCCTTCAGCTTTGCAGCAATCTAAATGAGAGACACGGAGACATTAACAACACACGTATCCTGTGCCTACAACATTTAACTAGCCTAAATTTAAGAAGTAACTGGTAATGGCATGACAAGTTCCAATTGTTGATCGATAATAAAAAAAAAATGAAGCTTAGCTTTTCAGGCAAACAGGGATCAATACACATGATGGCAAATGTTCAATTTACAAAATTCTGCATCGACACGTTCCATATTGCTGGCAGGTTAAAGTATGGAAAAAATCATCACAAGATCACAAGAAAAAGGAACAGAAGAAGGTAATTTGGCCCATTGAGTCTGCTCTGAGAAACCTCCCAGAGCTAAACCATTCTCCCATCTAGTTCCAAGTTTCCCTATCCCTTGATACTGTGACTACTTAGATACCTATCAATTTCCTCTTTAAATTCCCCCAAAGATCCTGCTTCCACAGCTGAATGCGGCAACGAATTCCACAAATCTACTACCCTCTGGCTAAAGAATCATACCCCAGTCATATTTGTCAGGAATTGTTTCAGAGTTCAGATCTTTTGTGGATTTCTGATTTCTGATGAAGGGAGGAGCAGAGGGAGAGAGGAAGGAAAGTTGTTGAATTGAAATGTAAATACCTGGTGTGTTTGGTTAAAATATAATTTGATTTAAAGGAAAGTTAACACCGACCACACAAATTGGCACAGTGACTCAGCAGACAGCAACTTCTTTGCTCTCTGGTCTTCCTGTGACTGGGTGAGTTTCACCCCAGGAATCCTGGTTTCCTTCTACATCTGTAACTTGTTTGAGCTTGTTTCGCTATTGAAGGGAGGATGTACTAGCAATGAAGAGAGTACAACTAAAACTCACCATGTTGATTCCAAGAATGAACTGTTTGATTCAGTTGATGAGAGAATATCTCATTGTAATACATAAAATTCATTCAGAGCTCGAGAAAGTAAATGCAGGACAAACATTTCATTTAGCTTGGGGCCCCTATAACCATGAGCCACAAAAATAAGCCATGAGCCATCAAAATAAGTGGTCTGCCATGAAAACGGGTCCTTTGGCCCAACTCATCCATGGTGACATCGACGACCATCTGACCTCATCACCTTTATCTCAGTTTGGCTGATATCCTTCCAAACCTTTCCCATCCACAACCTATTTAAATATCTCCACAGTTTCCTCTGGTAGCTCACTCCAAATATTCTCCATCCTCTGAGTGGAAAAAGTTCTGTGTGGGAAAAGTTTCCCCCTCAGCCGTTTAAATCTTTCTCTGCTCACCTTAAATCACCTATGCCCTCTAGATTTGGACTCCCCTCCCTGGGGAAATGATTACTACAATTCACTTTCTGTTTACTCCTTGTGATTTTATTTACCTCTGTAAGGTTTCTCTTCCGTCTTCTCCGTCTTGGGAAAAAATGTTCCAGCCTTATTCAGACTCTCCCTGTAATACAAGACCTCCAGTCCCGGTAACATCCTTTAAGTTTTTTTCTGCATTCTTTCCAGTTTAGTTATTCTTCCTGTAGCTAGGGAACCAGGACTACACACAGTACTCTAAGTGCAGTCTCACCAGAGCCTTTCACAGCAGTAACATGACATACTTGTGCCTGTACTCAATGTCCCAACCAATGAAGGCAAGCATGCCCTATGGCTTATCACCTGGGTCACCACTTTCCAATGCTAGGCATCTCTGTTCTACAACACCCTCCACGGCTCTACCATTTACTTTGCAATTCTTGCCTGAGGAATGGCATCACTTTCCACTGGTTCAGGTTAAATTCCATTTCCCATTCCTCAGCCATTTCTCCAGTTGGTTCAAAGTTCAGATTTATGGTCAGATCACATACAATCCCGAGATTCTTTTTCCTGCAAGCCATGCTGAATATCTACTTATTGGTAGGTCTAGATCCTGTTATAATCTTTCATAGCAACTGTTCATTAAACCACCAGTTTACCTTCATCTGCTGTATACATTCTCATCCAAATACTAATAGAGATGGCCCAGCACCAATTCGTGTGGCATACCCTGATCACAATTCTTCAATCTGGAAAACAACCCTTCGTTACGACCATGCTGTTAATATCACTTCAAAGCCGCCTGTCTGTCTACACTACTGACTCATTATATTTTTGCACTGCAGGCAAAAATGAACAATTATTATTTCCCCTCTTCCTTTTATATTTATCATCTTTTCTTCTATTCTTATGTGTGTATATTCGTCCACGAAGCCAAGCCAAAGAAAAGAATATTGTATATATACATATACATATATTAAAAAAAAAATTTATATATATATATATATATATATATATATGTGTGTGTGTATAAGGTAACAAGGCCAGAGCTATTGTAACGGTAGCATTGTTGCTGCTACAGGGAACAGAGACACAACACTGTAGTGAAAAGTCCTACTGCTTGGTCCTTATGCCGACGGCTCTGTACAGGCTTTAAACAGACTATTAAAGAAACCCAAGGTGTTTCTTCTTTAAATCCTGACACATACAGTCGTGCCCCCATAACAGTGGCGCCTGTGCTGGGCAATGAAATACAAGGGGTTGCAGACTCTGGGGGAGCAGCAGACTGGCGCACGACAGCAGAAATGGAAGAACACTGCCTGTTGGGAAGGAAAAACGTAGGAGATGACCCTGCAGGGAAGGTGACCAGGGTAGCAGACCAGCAAGGGGATCAGCAACTGAAGGACTCACACAGGCTGCAGGCGACTTGCGGTCGAAGGATCCACGCAGGCTAGGGGTTGCTGAACACTTTCTCATGGGGACCAGGTATTGGAACTGGGATCGGAGAGGGTGCTGAGGGCAAGAAAGACTCACAAAGAGCTTTTGGTGCTGAACACTTCCTGATCGTTCTGGAGTTTGGATCTGGAGCTCAGTCTCCCAAAGATTTGAACAGCAGTCTGTGCTGCTGCAGAGGTTGTGGGAGAGGTGAAGGTGAATCCATGGACACCCAGTGTCTCTGAAGGGATTCCACTTTGCTTCTCTTTCTCCAACTGCTAGGGGTACCAGGCAATTCTCCCAACAACTCTTTGTTTGCCTTACATGACAATAAAAGGAACCTTTTTTATGTAGCTGGTAAGCTGGTGAAAATAAGACTTTCATTGCATCTGGACGTTGTGCGTGTGTATATGTGCATATCTATCTTCTTTCTTTGGCTTGGCTTCACAGATGAAGATTTATGGAGGGGTATTTATGGACTTGTTGGTGACTGACAAGTCCGATGCGGGTCAGGGAGGCACGGTTGCAGCGGTGGCAAGGGAAAATTGGTTGGTTGCGGTTGGGTTTTTCCTCCTTTGTCTTTTGTCAGTGAGGTGGGCTCTGCAGTCTTCTTCAAAGGAGGTTGCTGCCCGCCAAACTGTGAGGCGCCAAGATGCATGGTTGGAGGCGAGATCAGCCCACTGGCGGTGGTCAATGTGGCAGGCACCAAGAGATTTCTTTAAGCAGTCCTTGTACCTCTTCTTTGGTGCACCTCTGTCTCAGTGGCCAGTGGAGAGCTTGCCATAGAACACGATCTTGGGAAGGTGATGGTCCTCCATTCAGGAGACGTGACCCACCCAGCGCAGTTGGGTCTTCAGCAGCGTGGATTCAATGCTTGTGGACTCTGCCAGCTCGAGTACTTCGACGTTGGTGATGTAGTCACTCCAATAAATGTTGAGGATGGAGCGGAGACAGCGCTGATGGAAGCATTCTAGGAGCTGTAGGTGATGCCGGTAGAGGACCCATGATTCGGAGCTGAACATGAGCGTGGGTATGACAATGGCTCTGTACACGCTGATCTTTGTGTGTTTCTTCAGGTGTTTGTTTTTCCAGACTCTTTTGTGTAGTCTTCCAAAGGCGCTATTCGTTGTCGATCCTTGCATCAGATGAAATGGTGCAGCCGAGGTAGGTAAACTGGTTGACCGTTTTGAGTTCAGTGTGCCTGATGGAGATGTGGGGGGCTGGTAGTCATGGTGGGGAGCTGGCTGATGGAGGACCTCAGTTTTCTTCAGGCTGACTTCCAGGCCAAACATTTTGGCAGTTTCTGCAAAACAGGACGTCATGCACTGCAGAGCTGGCTCTGAATGGGCAACTAAAGTGGCATCGTCTGCAAAGAGTAGTTCACGGACAAGTTGCTCTTGTGCCTTGGTGTGAGCTTGCAGGCGCCTCAGATCGAAAAGACTGCCATCCATGCGGTACCGGATGTAAGCAGCGTCTTCATTGTTGAGGTCTTTCAGCATCATGCTGAAGAAGATAGTAAAGAGGGTTGGTGCGAGGACGCAGCCTTGCTTCACGCCGTTGTCAATGGAGAAGGCTTCGGAGAGCTCATTGCTGTATCTGACCCGACCTTGTTGGTTTTCGTGCAGTTGGATAACCATGTTGAGGAACTTGGGGGGACATCTGAGGCGCTGTAGTATTTGCCAAAGCCCTTTCCTGCTCACGGTGTCAAAGGCTTTGGTGAGGTCAACAAAGGTGATGTAGAGTCCTTTGTTTTGTTCTCTGCACTTTTCTTGGAGCTGTCTGAGGGCAAAGACCATGTCAGTATTTCCTCTGTTTGTGTGAAAGCCACACTGTGATTCTGGGAGGACATTTTCGGCGACACTAGTTATTAGTCTATTAAGGAGAATCCTAGCGAAGATTTCGCCTGCAATGGAGAGCAGCGTGATTCTCCTGTAGTTTGAGCAGTCTGATTTCTCGCCTTTGTTTTTGTACAGGGTGATGATGATGGCATCACGAAGGTCCTGAGGCAGCTTTCCTTGGTCCCAGCTGAGCATGAAAAGCTCATGCAGTTTAGTATGCAGAGTTTGGCCACCAGCCTCCCAGACCTCTGGGGGGATTCCATCCATACCTGCTGCTTTGCTACTTTTCAGTTGTTCAATTACCTTATATGTCTCTTCCCAGGTGAGGACCTCATCCAGCTCTAGCCTTAGGGGCTGTTGAGGGAGCTGGAGCAGGGCGGATTCTTGAGCAATTGGCACTGAAAAGAGATTGGAAGTGTTCTGACCATCGATTGAGGATGGAGATCTTGTCGCTGAGGAGGACTTCGCCGTCTGAGCTGCGCAGAGGACTTTGGACTTGGGGTGAGGGGCCATACACCGCCTTTAGAGCCTCATAAAAACCCCTGAAGTCGCCAATGTCGGCGCTAAGCTGGGTTCGTTTGGCAAGGCTAGTCCACCACTCATTTTGGATCTCCCGGAGTTTGCGCTGAAGATGGCTGCATGCGAAACGGAAGGCTCGTTTATTCTCTGGCCAGGAAGGCTTTGCAAGGTGAGCCTGGTGGGCAGATCACTTCTTTGCTAGCAGCTCCTGGATTTCCTGGTTGTTTTTGTCAAACCAGTCCTTGTTTTTCCTGGAGGAGAAGCCCAGTACCTCTTCAATGGATTGCAGTATGGCCATTTTCAGCTGATCCCAGAGGGTTTCAGGAGACGTGTCCATGAGGCGGATTGCATCCTCGAGCTTTGCTTTGAGGTTTGCCTGGAAGTTTCCTCTCACTTTGTCTGACTGCAAGTTTCCAACATTGAACCTCTTTCTGGGGGCTCCACTGTTCTTGAACTTTGGCTTGAAGTGAAGGTTGAGCTTGCAGCGAACAAGCCGGTGGACAGTGTGGCATTCCGCGCTGGGCATGACCCTGGTGTGGAGTACATCTCGTTTGTCTCTTCCTCGCACCAGAACGTAGTCCAGGAGGTGCCAGTGTTT